>NW_003852398.1:34268656-34284028 GCF_000181295.1 Otolemur garnettii | reverse complement strand
AAAAAAAAAAAAAAAAAAATAGAAAAACTAGCCAGGAGTGGTGGTACATGCCTATAGCTGTGGATAACACTACTGCACTCTAGGTGGGACAACAGATTGAGACTCTGTCTCAAAAAACAAGAAAATTTTTTCCCACACATCCAGAACTGAACTCCTGATCTGCTTTATGCACAGTCTTCCCTATTTCAGACCACGGCAACTCCATGAACTTCCAGTTGTTCAGATCAGGGCTGTCCAACAGAAGTCAATGTGAACCACATATGTAATTTTAAATTTTCTAGTAATCATTTTAAAAAAAATTAAACTAAACCAGTAGAATTAATTCTAATATGTTTTGTTTAACCCAAAATATCCCAAACATTTATATTCTAGTATGTAATCCATACAAAAATTATATGACAATTAATATCCATATCTGCGATATTCATCAAGTATTGCTTTTTCTCACACCAAGTCTTCGAAATCTACCAGATGTTTTACATTTACACCTACTAAGCACAGTCATATGCTCAGGAATTACATGTGGCCAGTGGCTACCATACTGGACAGCACAGGTTCAGACTGAAGCCCTCAAAGCCATTCTTGACTGTTTGTTGTTTTTTTTTTTTTTCTGAGACAGAGTCTCACTATGTTGCCCTTGGTAGAGTGCTGTGGTATCACAGTTCACAGCAACCTCAAACTCTTGGGCTTAAGCAATTTTCTTGCCTCAGCCTCCCAAGTAGCTGGGACTACAGGCACCTAACACAATGCCCAGCTATTATTATTATTTGGTTATAGTTGTCATTGTTGTTTAGCAGGCCTGGGTCTGGTTTGAACCCTCCAGCCCCAGTATATGTGGCTGGTGCCCTAACCACTGAGCTACAGGTGCCAAGCCTTGACTGCTCTTTTTCTCTCACACCTGAAGTTAATTTGACCATTTGACTTCAAAATATAGCCACTTCTTGTCATCTCTACTACCATCGCTCTCCTTGATTGCAACAGTGACCTCCCAATTGGTCTCTCTGCTTCTGCTTTTGCCCCTAGAGACCATTTCCAACATAGCAACCAGAGGAATCCTTTTAAAAGTCAACCCCCCTCCAATGGCTTCTCATTTCACTTAGAATAAAAGCAAAAGTGCCTACAAGGTTCTATAGGTTCTGGCCCCTTTCACCTCTCTGACCTCACCTCCTACCACTCCTCCCATCCCAGCCCTCTGCACCAGCCAAGCCACCAGGCCTCCTCATTGCTCTGGATTCCCCCCTTGGGCACAAGCCTTCGGCCACTCTTCTCCTAGATATCTTCATGGCTAACTTCCTTACCTCCTTCAAGTTTTTGTGCAAATGTCATCTTCTTAATGTTCCAATAACTCCTCTTTTTTTTTTTTTTTTTTTAGAGACAGAGTCTCCGTTTGTTATCCTCAGTAGAGTGCTGTGGCATCACAGCTTACAGCAACCTCCAGCTCTTGCGCTTAGGCGATTCTCTTGCCTCAGCCTCCCAAGTACCTGGGACTACAGGCACCCGCCAAAACACCTGGCTATTTTTTTGTTGCAGTTTGGGCGGGGCTGGGTTAGAACCCGCTACCCTCGGTATATGGGGCCGATGCCCTACTCATTGAGCCACAGGCGCTGCTCTAATGTTCCAATAACTCTTAATGGAAATTGCAGTCACCTCACATTGCCCTCCAGCCCTCTTACATTGCTTTGTTTTTTCCATGGCACTTAACACCTTTTAACATATCACAGTATATAACTTATTATGTTTATTGTTAGCTTTCTTAAGGGCAGGGATTTCTATGTACACTGAGCCATTCCAAGCAGCTACATCTGGCATGTGATAGCTGCTTGGTAAATATTTGTTGAATGAAAGAATGAAAAGCACATCTCCCAATTTTTAATTATATATCCATTATTTTGTCTACTCTGTGGCACTGAGTCACGATCTGCCTGAGAGTGATGCTGGGCCCATCGTATTCCCCTCTTCTATCACTACCCTACTGAATACTCACCTGTGTTCAATTCTGTCCTGACCAACACCCCTGCCCTCTCTTCTGTCTGGAGTCCCTGGAATCCCTACAGGCTGGACACCATAGTACAGGCAACCAGGATCCATGATATGCACTGGCAGGAGGAGGAGCAGCAGAGGGAAGCGGAGATCAGGTGGGAGTGTTTGAGGTCCTGAGGGCACTATCTCTCTCCCCTCAACCCATGAGAACCCACCTACCTGTGCCTGTTGTGGGTCTTAGAGCAGGGATAGGGGCAGCGGTCTGGGAGCTGTCTGGGGCCCTTAGCGGAAAGGTCTCTTGGTTTCTAAGGGACAGAGAAGGAAGGATAAACCTGCATGCCCTGCTACCTTGTCCCTTGTTCTCCCATCCTCCTCCCCAGAGCATCAGGTCCCTTGAGAGCCAATGCCACTCACATGTCCTGAGCTGCCTGGGCCCCGCCTCTTAAGTCCAGACCAAAGTAGATGGCATTGGGCATCATCTCCATGGTATTCAGGGTTGAAGTCTGCTTAGAGGAGGAGGTAGGGAAAGGAGGGGAGCGTGGTCTGGACTCCAGGCTCAGCCCAGGCCTCTGGGTGGTAGCAGGGCTGTTGAGACCAAACACTGTCCTGGGCTTGGGCACAGGTTTGGAGAGGTGTGCTGGGGGAGCTGGGCTGGGGGATGGCTCCATAGTGCTGTTTGATTTGAGATCCAGGGAGCCCTCCACAGTGCCTATCTGCAGCAGGCGCAAAATGCGTTTCCGGTGCCCTGTGGCACTGATGCCCAACTGCCTCAGCTCCTCATGGCCCAGGGCCCGGGCTGCACCCGCTGTAGCCAGGCCATGCCGTCGGAACGTGTCTGCATACTGCTCCAGGTGTACCGTGGCCAGCCACACAGCGATGTCCAGGTCCTGAGGGGCAGCCATGGGGGCTCAGGCCATTGCTGGGGGGAGGGGCAAGGTGAAGGGAGGGCTCAAGCTGAGATTCTCTGTCCCTGCCCCAAAGTCTGTGGGCTGGAAAGAGGGACCAGCCTCCAGTCTGCCTCCAAAGTCTGCCTCCAAAGAAAAATGCCCAAAGGCTTGTGAACTGAAGGTAAAGCCATCTTAGAACATCAGAAACAGCCTCTCATTACAGGAGGGTCCTTTCATTTGCAGTTGAGGAAATGAGGCCCAGAGGGGGAGGGTCTTGTCCCAGGTTCACAGCAAATCCTTGCTAGCGTTGGCTTCTAAGCTCCTGCCCACACTGGGTCTGGGTCGAAGCCCTCCCCTGCCTTAGTGCACACTCAATTGAGTAAGTGTGGGACAAGACACGGAAACCCTGTGGGGTATGGTGAGGTAGGAAGGTGGGGAGGAGGGACCAATAGTGTGGCTAGGTCCAGCTGGGTCATGAGATGGGGGGAGGGACTAGGCTAGGTAGGAAGGAGATGCAGACCCCACTCTCACTGGAGTCCAGAGCAGAGGTACAAGCTTGCTATCCCAATCCTGGTTGCTTCCAGTTCCTCCTCCCCTTCCACCTATTGTCTATGCTCAGACTTCCTTCCTCTCCCTTCAGTCCTGGCCGCCCCCACATCCTGCCTGGCTTGGTCAGGCTGCCCAGAGAGCCTTCACCGGCCCCAACTTGTGGTGTACTGGCCCTGGACAGAGGCTATTTGGGGACTAGGATGCCCAGAGAGATGAGGGGCCAGGGCCAACAATTACCCCCAGAGTCTTCTCTGCTCTCTGCTCACACGCATGTGCACACACACCCTGGATGGACAGTGTGAAATGACTTCCCCCACCTCTACTTTCTCCAGGCCTTCCTTTCCTGAGCCTGGCTTTTCCCTACCCATTCCCTTGGGCTCTGGCCTCTGTGCTCTGTTTCATTTGGCCAACCTGACCCTGACCCTGGTCTATTCCCTAGACCTATCTCTGATTCTGACTCTCCTGAGTTTTATTTCTGCCTTGTCTCTATATTACTTTCCCACTTCATCTCTACCTCTAAATCTATTCTTGTCCCTCTCCTTGTGCCACATTGTTTTGCTCTGTCATTAGCCTGTCCTTGCCTCAGTCTTCAATTCTAATTAGGTCTTAAGTGGCGTCTGCGTCTCTGGCCACCTCTGACCCTGAGATTCTGTTTCTCCCTCTCTGCCTGTACGGCTCTCTCTCCGTTGCTCTCATGTTGGGTCCTTAACCAGGACTCCCTCTCCATTCCGGCCATCAGTTTCTGGCCTCCCTCTGTCTCGCTCCTGCTGGGCCCCATCCCCATACCAGGGCCCGGGTGCGGAGCCTCAAGCCCTGACTCAGGGCCAGGTTCCCCGGTGACTCAGGCCCGGACCGAGGGCACGAGACTGGGAGCCTGGAGCTGCTCGCCACCGGACAGGAGTGGCGGGGGCGGTCCGGGCAGTGGCGGGTAGCACGAACTGCGACTTGGGAGGGGCAAGGAGGGAGGGGGCAGAGGCCGGGCAGCAGGAGGGAGGGGCGGGTCGTGGCGGGGAGGAGGAGGAGGAGGAGGAGGGCGCCGGGATGGAGGGGGCCCTGGAGCCCACGAAGGCCCTCGAGGAGGTGATGGGGAGGAGTCTAGGAAGCAGGGGACCGGGGGAGCGGGGGTCCTCAACTCACCGTGCGATCGCCGTCCTCTCCCCGGTACCCGCCGCGCTGTCTGAAGCTCCGGGTCCCGAGGCGCCGGCCCCGCCTCCCCTTAGCCCTCCCCCCGACGGGGCCGGCCCCGCCCCGCCTGCCCGTTCCCTCCGCAGGGCCCCGACCACTCCTTGTGCAAGCGCTGGCCTTCAAAGGGTTTGGGCTCCTTACCCAACCGCCACGCTTATCTCTGGGTCTGCCCTGCTCTGCCCTCTCGCAGGCAGAGCAAGCAACCAGAACACAGTTGAGGGCCGAGACAGCTTTAGGGCTAGGGACCGAGAGGCAGAGACCGGGACTGGCGATTGGGACTGTGGTGGAAACGGCAAAAGGGAGAGCCCTGCGGAGGATGTCTGCGCATCCCCTACGCTGTTCCCATCCCCTCCAGTCCTGCCAAAGGGGAGGCGGAATGAGCGGAGGTTAGGCTCCCAGGGGACTTCTTACACGCCCAGCAGGGTGGCTGGACCCTGGCACTCAGTGTTATGGGGAACAGAAGCTGGACATCCAGAAGTCGTGGGTCGCCACAGCTTTCCAAGCTGGGGAGCCCGTCTCTGGAGCCCAGTGATCAGGCCTGGGCCAGCAGTCACCAGTGAGGCCCAGATGAGGAGTCCCCATCTGCTTCCCTCTCCCCGAGGGCCAAACCTAGGCTTTTTCAGAGGGATGATGGTCAGCAAAGCAACATCCCTACTTTCAAATTAAGGCTGGGAGCTACCTTTTTAGGGATAGGGCTGGTGCCCTGCAAGTACAGTGACCAAGCAAGCAGAGTTTTCATTATTGGGAGAAGCCCCTTCTCTCCACCCTCCCAACCTAAAATTGCAGTAGGGGTAGGTGGGAGGCCTGAGAAGAAATGGCTCCTTTCCCCTCCCCCTTCTTGGTGGATCTCTGGTCCTGGAGCCTGTCCTCCAGAGCTTGAGCACTTCCCCCAGAGCAGGGCCAGGGTTAGCTGTAGTGTGGTGTTGGGGGTGGAGGGGACGCTGGCCGGCTGTGTTTTCCTGTTTGTGTGAGAGGAAGTTGGCTGTGAGTCAGCAGACACAGGAGCTGTCAGTAGCTAGGGGAAGACCCCTGCCTCTGGGGAAGATGAGGGGAGTGTGGGGATGTGGTTCCCACCTCTTCCAGCTGTCATTTTCAGCCTCCTGGAGACCCACTGTCCCAGGGCCTTTCCTTTGAAAAAGAGAATGATAATAACAGTAATTAATGATTCAAATGGCCATAATGATGGCCACCAATTATTGAGAGCTGACCGTGCCCCAGGCCCTATGCAAACATTGCTTTGCAGACTTCAATTAATCCTTACAAATACCCCTATAAATAGGAAATTTTACCAATTCTATTTTACAGATAAGAAGACAGAGAGCATTAAATAACTTACTTGCTCAAGGCACTGAACCTAGCAAATAGCCAACTCTCCAAGCCTACATCTTAAATACCAAGCTCACCTTCAGCCCTGGACAGGACCCCTATAACCCAGGTCCCTTTTTGTAGATGGGCAACTGTGATAGCCATCATAAATCTCCTCAAGGCCTTCAACTACAAGAAGTGAAATTAGCTAAGAGCCCCAGCTGCTTCTCTCCAAAACCCATCAGCTCCTGCTCTAAGATCAGCTTAGAGCTCTAAGCCCACTGGGCTGCTCCCAGCAGATGATAGAGCTCAGCATAGATGCTAAAGCAGGCCTCCTCATTTCTGGGAGATAGGGGACTCCTCTGACAGCTGACTTTGCTTCCAGAATTTCCCGATGGTCTGGCAGCAATAAGGGCCTTGCCACACTTTCCCTTGCCTACATGGTGGTCTCAGATTCTTCCTCTCAATCTTTGTTTCTTCCTCTCTCTTTCACAGCTCTCCCACCCCCAGGTTCTCTTCCTCTAGGAAGGTCTTTCCCCTAATCAAATCCTTGCACTTTCCATCCTACTTTGGCATCTTCTTCTTGGAGGACTCAGATTAACTCATCAAGAGAAGAGGGTAGGAACAGATAGTACAGGGCACAGGAAACTTTCAGGCATGTGTTCTGGGAGTCCTGGTCAGGGGTTAAGTATAAGAGTTCTGAACCTTTTTCTGTACCGTGTTCCCTTTTGGCAGTCTGGGGGAAATATTATGGCCCTATCTCAGAATAATGTTTTATAATGCATAAAATAAAATATATAGGATTACAAAGGAAGCCAATTATATTGCAATATAGTTATAAAACTATTTTTAATGTGATATAGCAGTATATGTGCTTTTTTATTAATGCTTTAAATAAGATCTAGTGGTAGGGTTGATACCTCCCATAATTTTGAAGCAGTGGTGAGCATAAATGATATTTCAAAAGATCTATAATACTTTAATAAGATATGAACATATATGTGATTTCTATTGTGACAAAGCCACAGTTATGGCTAACCTGACTGGCTCCTTGCTATTGTTATAATGGCAGGGAATGTTAAGTTTCAGCTAGAGTTTAGCAAAAATGGTATTTTTTCTCATCCAAGTTCATTGACTTCAAGTTAAGGGCACCAGAGCCAGAGGATCAGGAGAGGGGGACCCTGCTTTCTCCTCCAAGCTCCACTGCCTTTCTTTGGCTCAATGATCTGGGGTGAATGAGGGCTTGTAGCCTTTGGGTTGTTCCTTCCTTTTCTCTTTCTTCCTCGCTCTCTTAGCTTCTCTTCTATCTCTAGCTCCGTTCCCCTCTTTCTGTTTGTCTCTTTTTCTGAGTGTATCTCTATGCTTCTTCGCTTTCTGAATCTCTTTGTGGTTTTTGCTGTGTGTTTATCTCTCTTTCTTCCTCCATGTCCATGCTGTATACTCATAATGTGTTGCTAAGGTGATAGAGGATCTCTGTAGCCACTGACAGGGCACAATGGTGCACAGAGAACCCTTTGGATCTAGTCACTGGGAGATACAAGAGGGGATGGGATGTCGCTGGGCCTCAGGCTCTGGTCTGGGAGGCACAGTCTTTTCTTACTCATCCCCTGTTTTAGTCTCAGTCTTCATAAGGGCAGAAACAAGCCAAGACAGTAATGGATGAGAATGAAGGCAGAGGACAGAGGCCCCTCAGGCTTTACAACAGTGTTTTTCAACCTTTTCTGTCTCCTGGCACACTTGAACCTATAAACTTCTACCATACACTTATGTTGATTAAAAAAAAAAAAGAGTAAGGGCGGTGCCTGTGCCTCAGTGAGTAGGGTGCCAGCCCCATATACAGAGGGTGGCCTGTTTGAACCCAGCCCAGCCAAACTGCAACAAAAAATAGTCAGGCGTTGTGGTGGGCTCCTGTAGTCCCAGCTACTCAGGAGGCTGAGGCAAGAGAATTGCCTAAGCCCAAGAGCTGGAGATTGCTGTGAGCTGTGACATCATGGCACTCTACCAAGGTCAACAAAGTGAGAGTCTGTCTCTCTAAAAAAAAAAAGAGTAAAAAAATGCTGTGCTTTGAGCATCAGTACAAACTAATTTAATCAATGATCTTAAAAATTTTCAAGGCACACCTAAGATCCTCTCACAACACACCGGTTGAACACACTCACAATAACACTGGTTGAAAATCACTGCTCTAGGCTCAGTGCCCATAGCACAGTGGTTAGGGCGCCAGCCACATACACCGAGAGTGGCAGATTTGTACCCTTCCCCGGGGCAGCTAAACAACAACAGCAATTGCAACAAAAATAGCCAGGCATTGTGGCAGGAGCCTGTAGTCCCAGCTACTTGGGAGGCTGAAGCAAGAGGATCACTTAAGCGCAAAAGTTTGAGGTTGCTGTGAGCTGTGACACCATGGCACTCTACCAAGGCAACATAGTGAGACTCTGTCTCCAAAAAAAAAAAAATCAGTGCTCTAGAAGATAATTACAGCTTTTGTGATCCTGCCCATGTGTACAGGGGCTGTAGTCTAGGGATCCAGGTATCAACAGATTCCTTTGCCCTCCTCCATGCCCCGGGGGACACTGACCAGGTCTTATGTGAGGCCAGAGGGACTTGCATACCCAGAACAGAGTAAGTCTATAGTAGATGTCACCCCTGGCCTTTGGTAAGTGGGCAAGAAGATGGTCTGTGGGCTCAAGGAAGGGGAGGATTGATTTCCGGAGTTTGATTTTTGAATACTCAAGAATAGGGTAGACAACCAGGTCAACTGTTCCCTTGTAGGAGTGTGTGCCTCCAAGATGATTTAGGGGGAAAGGGCCAGTGGTCTAAGAAATTGGAGAAAGGGAGTGGTCACAGAGCATTGTGAAAGAGCCAAGGTACCCTCAGATAAGCAGGAGGGGGGAATAGTAGTGTGAGAGGTAAACCTGATCACAGGAATGGAAGTAAGATTTGGGGATGGTAACTAGTGTCCTTTGGCGGGGGGGGGGTGTCTTTCCCTGGAAGGCTATCTTGGATCCCTGTCCCCTAGTCAGACCTCTCTCATTTCCACTATCCAAAGAATCTGCTTACAGCAAGATAGTAATGTTAAGTTGGGCAAGGGAACACACTCTACTCCCAAGATGGGTGGTAATTTAAACTGAGCTGCCAGGGCCAAGCATGATAGCTCATGCCTGTAATCCCAACACCCTGGGAGGCTGAAGCGGATGGATTGCTTGAGCTCAGGAACTCTCAGACTAGCCTGAGCAAGAGTAAGACCCTGTCTCTAAAAAACTAGCCAAGCATTGTGGCAGACACCTATAGTCCTGGCTACTCGGAAGGCTGAAGCAAGAGAATTGCTTGAGCCCAAGAGTTGGAGGTTGATGTGAGCTGTAACAGGACACCACTGTACTGAGGGCAACAAAGTAACACTCTATCTCAAAAATAAATAAATAAACAAAAAATGAACTGAGCTGCCTTTTCTTTGGGGAGGGGGTAACTTCTGTGCCTCCCTTGGGGCCTAGTGGTTAAAGGCTACTAGGAAGACGCTCTCTCCAAACCTTAATCCTGGAACCACACAGCCCAAGTTTAGGCTGGCAAGGGAAACTGCATTACTGACTGCATCATCTGATCTTCCCAGATAATGCAGGGCTCACATGACCCAGTATGTGCATGGAGTCATGATTTGCAAATAAGGTACAATCTAGAAACCAAAAAGAATGAGCAAGTTCTCCAGAGCTTCATCTCCCAAACTACTTTATGACCTGTAGCAACACTTTTATGTTGCCTACGAACCTCAATAGTCTGAGATTTCTCAGTCCTTAATACCTCATCTCGGCTTGGCACCTGTGGCTCAAGTGGCTAAGGCGCCAGCTACATACACCTGAGCTAGCAGGTTCGAATCCAGCCTGGGTCCACCAAACAACGATAGCTGCAACCAAAAATAGACATGTGTTGTGGCAGATGCCTGGAGTCCCAGCTACTTGGGAGGCAGAGGCCGGAGAATCGCTTGAGCCCAGGAGTTGGAGGTTGCTGTGAGCTGTGATGACACAGCACTCTACCCAAGGTGACAGCTTGAGGCTCTGTCTCAAAACAAAAATAAACAAACAAAAAAACTTTATCTCCTTCAAGGTTTTCCCATAACCAGCCCAGTCTTTCTCCCTCCCTTATGTGCTCTTTATTACCCAGTTTGATTTAGCCTTTCCGGCATTTTGCAGGGATGGAGGAGTAGGAAGAAACATGACATTGGTAAATTTTTTTTTTTTTTGAGACAGAGCCTCAAGCTGTCCCCCTGGGTAGAGTGCCATGGCATTACAGCTCACAGCAACCTCCAACTCCTGGGCTCAAGCGAGTCTCCTGCCTCCGCCTCCCAAGTAGCTGGGACCACAGGCGCCCGCCACAACGCCCGGCCATTTTTTGGTTGCAGCCATCATTGTTGTTTGGCGGGCCCGGGCTGGGGATTCGAACCCGCCACCTTAGGTGTACGTGGCTGGCGCCTTAGCCGATTGAGCTATAGGAAGAGTTTAAGCATGGGGCGATAAATTCAGGTCTGAATTTTAGGGAGATGGAGGCTGGGATCAGCAAAGCTCTCCCCACCCTCAATTCCTCTGGCCTAAAGACCAGGGCATTTCCCCCAGACTCTAGAGCTACTCCCCACCCCCAGCCCCTTTACTGCCCTCCTCACATTTTTGGAAGGATGAAGTCATCGTGGGGGAGGGGAGGGAGTTCCAGGCCTTCTTTATCCTGTAGGGCTGGGGCAGCCCTCAGGAGAGGGAAGAACAAACACAGAATCTCTCTCTCTCCTATCCTCATCCCCACAAATGGAGCCCTGTTTCCTTCCATCCCAAGCTATTAACATGAGCTTATTTATAAGATACAGTAGATATTGTTTTAATTCTACAGAATGACATTTGAATAAGAAATTATTCTTATGCAATTTTACTTTAAAGCACTTATGAAGGGCATCTAGCACTATAGCTACCACTCACTACCCTTGGGAACTTGGGTAACTCATCCCCTCTTTGGGGCTCAGTTTCCCTATGCACAAAATTAATGCGCAGTGCTGTCCAATAGAATTTTCTGCAGTGATGGACATGTTCTATACCTGTGCTGTCCAATATGGTAGCCAGTAGCCACTCGTGGCCATTGGGAGGTTGAAATGTGACTAGTGAGTCAGAAGAACTGAATGTTTAATTGTATCTAATTGCAATTAATTTAAATTTGAATAGTCACAAGTAGTTACTGGTTACCAATACTGGACAGAGCAGGCAGATCTTCAACTTTTTTGAGATTCTGATGACAATTATAAACCCCTCCCTAGGAAAACACCTTGCACCAAACTCTACCAAATCCGTTTAGGCTCCCCAGGCAGGCAGGGCCCCTCATACTTCTCTTCTTTCTGCCTTGAAAATTCAGGGGACATGGGGCTTTGCCTGGAGGCAGAAGAATGACAGGGATGACCCCAGAAGCTAACAGAGCAGTTTTAACCTAGGATTTCTGCCTCAGACTGGTGCACCCCCACACACATCCAAAGAAAAGCAAAGGAGAGTGAAAGCTGAGGTGGGTGGTCTTACGGATATTCAGTCTCTTTGTTCAATTTCTGTCTAAACTTCCTCCTGTCTCATCTCCCTATAAACCACCACATTGCTGTTGGACCAATTCCTCTTGGGGCACAGAGCTCCATGGGAATATGAGGCTATGCTCTGGAGATGGGGCTGTGTGTGTCCTGGGCCTGCAGAGTTTATGAACTGGGGCTCTGGGAGTAGCCAGAGGGTGAGAGACTTATCTTAGTCCATTTGTGATGCTATAACAAAATACCCAAGACTAAGTAATTTAAAATGACCCATGACCAGGCCCTGTGACTTGCACCTGTAATCCTAGCATGCTGGGAGGCTGAGGTGCGCAGATCACCTGGGCTTACAAGTTTGAGTTTGAGACTAGTCTGAGACACAGGAAGACCTCATCTCTAAAAAAAAAAGCGGGACTTTGTGGTGGGCACCTGTAGTCCCAGCTACTTGGAAGGCTGAGGCAAGAGAATTGCTTAAGCTCAAGAGTTGAAGGTTGCTGTGAGATGTGATGCCATGGCACTCTACTGAGGGGGACAAAGTGAGACTCTGTCTCTAAATAAATAAGTAAGTATAAAATGATCCAGAAATTTATTTCTCACAGACCTGGAGGCTGAAAAGTCCAAGATCAAAGTGCTGACAGGCTCAGCGTCTGGCAGGTGCTGCTCTCTGTTTCCAAGATGGCACCTTCTTGCTGCATCCTCCAGAGGAGAGAAATGCTATACTGTGACATGGTGGAAGAGATGGAAAGAACCCCCTCAAGCCTTTTATGAGGCACTAATCCATTCATGAGGACAGAGCCCTCGTGGCCTAACCCCCTCCCAACGGCTTCACCTCTTAACACTACTGCATGGGGATTAAGTTCCAATATGACATTTGGAGGAGACACAGACATTCAAATCACAGCAGAGACCTAGGCCAGAAAAAGCATTCCCTCAGCCTCAGTTCAGTTCAGCCCCTCTTGGCCCCTTCACTGGAAAAGGAGGAGGTCATTGCTTTGCTTCTCTGGATCTTCTGTCTGGTGCTGCCTCCTCCTGCTTCCAGCATCATCCACTCTCTCGTGATGCTGTCAGTGTCAGAGCCTCAGAGAGTCAGACCCAGACACCCCTCCCCAGGAATATGACAGGCTGGGGGATGGATGCTCAGAGGAACCCACTTCCAGCCTTGTATGGATGGGGGTGTCCACTCAAGCAGGGTGGAAGAGAATATTGTTCTTTCTTCTTACCTCCAGGATCCACTCACCATCCCAGAAAACTCCCTGCACAGACCCATGTACAGGGGACAACATTCATAGGGACTTACCTTTCTATCCTCTGATCTTCTGGCCCACTTTCCTGCCCCTGCGTTCCTTTCCCTCCTTCATCCCTCTGATGGCCACACCCTTCCTCTTCCATCTGGGAGTTGGCAGGTTGGTTCTTGCCCCCCTGGCTCTCAAATGAGATTGAATTCTTTGGTTTCAGCAGAGATGCTGGAGTGTCAGACTCAGGCTCCAGCACTGATCACAGTGTGGGATGCAGAGGGGAGACAGCTCTCAGGAAACCCCCAGTCTTAGTCACATCTTCTAGAAGCAGGGCCTGTGGCCAGAACTGAGGTAGGAGCCCAAGAAGCTGAGGTGAGGAAAGGGAGATATGCCAAGGGAAGCTGCCAGGCAAGATGGTGCAATGCGTCACCGTCCTGACCACTGCTTCACATGAGCCTCAAAGAGACGATCGGGCTCCTCAGCAGGCATCCTTCAGCACCCAGGTTGGACTTCTCCAGAAGGTAAGGAGGAAGCACACCTGGGAGAAGTCCACAGCTCCCACCCACAACCTGTCATCCAGGGGTCAAGATTCACCCCTCAGAGTCAACAGCCCATGCTTCTGAGCTCTGTTATCTGGCAGGGGTGGCACTTGGAACCCATATTCCACAGTGCCCAGTGTCGTACCTCAGCTAAGTCTGAAAGTGGATAAAACAACCTCAGAGAGAGCAAGGAGGTAGTCCAGGAATTTGAGAAGAAAGCCCATCTTTTGTGCCACTGGGATCCATTCAAGTCTTCCCATTATATCTGACTTCCATACCACAGAATGGGCCATTGCTCTTTCCTCAAGAGGGCAGGTACAGTACCTTGTAAACAAGACACCTCAAAGGTAGTGCCAGAAGTGTTCTTTTTTTTTTTTTAAGCAAATTCTTTTTATTTTTTTGCAGTTTTGGCCAGGGCTGGGTTTGAACCCGCTACCTCCGGCATATGGGGCCGGCGCCCTACTCCTTTGAGCCACAGGCGCCGCCCCTAGAAGTGTTCTTAAGGGAGATAAAAGGCAAGACGGCTAATGAAGCAAGCCATGGACCCCGTGGCTGTAGCTTGTCCTGAGTCCATAATTCATATTTTCTCCCTCCCTCACCTTCAGCTAACACTCTACAGATCTGCGATGAGGTTATACAGACCTTTATCCCTGAGAAGTCTGGTTCCTTGGTTGCCCTTTCTTTTTATCAGTAGAATTGTCATTGTTGAGGTTGTCTATTCTCAGTTCCTACTACTGGGTAGAAAGATCTAAGAGATGCCCTAGTGAATCCCCTGGCTGGGTCCAGACATACCCCTCATACCCCTCCTGGCCTTCACTATATCTACAGTCCTGGTCCCTCATAATGGCTAGGATCAATGATCCAGTGATGCCCTTCCTTGTCTACTGGTCCACTGGCAGGAGGAGCTTAAGGTGTCCATGTGGCAGTCACAGCTTCCAGTTTAATGGAAACATTACTGTATTCCCTGGTAAAAGTTATCCCTCCCTGGAAATTGGGGTCTCTGACTAGTAGAGCCTGAAGTTTAGGGGGAGAGGGCAGGAAGCAAATATTCTGCAAATGTGAGAGTGATATGAGAGCCACAGCCACTTCCACTTCCACATTTGACTCCAGGACCTCAATTTCCACGTATAGGGAACATAGTACTGTTTAAAACAAACTCCATATCAAGGAGTTCAGGGCCCAGGCCCACAGGTGTCATGGTTCTGCCAGTATCTTTAAATATATATACATATATATTTAATATAAAACATATTTTTTCAGAGATGGGGGTCTCACTATGTTGTCCAAGCTAGATTTGAACACCTAGGATCAAACAATCCTCCTGCCTCTGCTAATGTTGTCACTATTCTGTCAGGCTGGCTGCTTCTAGGTAATGAGGTACAACCAAGTAAAACCAACAAATCTGTTGCTCATCCTACTACTACCTCACATCATATAGAAAAAATAAACTCAAAATGGATCAAAGACCTAAATGTAAGAGCTGAAACTATAAAGGTCTTCAATGATGCCATCATTGTACTTCTTTGGCAGCAGTGTTATGGAAGACAAGTAGAAATCTGGAGCATAAACTGGTTCCAGCAAGAATAAATTGCTGCCCCCTCCAGGGTGAAGGAAGGGGTTCAGTGTTGTGGGCCTGCCACCAGAGGCTTGGCTATTCATCTGATGAGAGTCACGCAAAGCGCTCAGCACCAGCACCAAACTGGGCTGTAGCAAGCTGAGCACTCAAGAGTGGTGGGACTAGCTCAGTTTTGGTGAGAGGGAGACCTTACTGCTGGGCCCATGTGTAGTCTCCAGCTCTGGCACCATGACCACTGTATTCAGGGACTATTGTGCAAGGACTTATGGTGGACAGGGAGAAAGAATCACTCACCAGATCAATCATCCACCCTCCCCCTTTTTTTTTGAGACAGTCTCACTATGTCACCCTCGGTAGAGTGCTGTGTTGTCACAGCTCACAGCAACCTCAAATTCTTGGGTTTAAGCAATTCTCTTGCCTCAGCCTCCCAAGTAGCTGGGACTTTAGGTGCCCACCACAATGCCTAGCTATTTTTTTTTATTAAATTATAGTTGTGCATATTAATGCAAATATTTTCATCAAACTGGTTAACATAGCCTTCATGACATTTTCTTAGTTATTGTGTTAAGACATTTATATT
>NW_003852398.1:34248785-34268393 GCF_000181295.1 Otolemur garnettii | reverse complement strand
ATATTCCATGGTGTACATATACCACAATTTATTGATCCATTCATGGGTCAATGGGCACTTGGGCTTCTTCCATGACTTAACAATTATGAATTGGGCTTCAGTAAACATTCTGGTACAAATATCTTTCTTATAGTGTGATTTTTGGTCTTCTGGATATATACCTAGTAGAGGAATTGTAGGATCGAATGGCAGGTCTATTTTTAGTTCTCTTAAGTGTTCTCCAAACATCTTTTCAAAAGGAACATATTAGTTTGCATTCCCATCAGCAGTGTAGAAGTGTTCCCTTTTATTCTCCACATCCATACCAACATCTCTAGTTTTGGGATTTTGTGATATGGGCTAATTTTACTGGAGTTAGATGATATCTCAAAGTAGTTTTGATCTACATTTCTCTAATGATTAAGGAAGATGAGCATTTTTTCATATGTCTATAGGCCATGTGCCTGTCTTCTTCGAGAATTTTCTCTTCAAGTCCCTTGCCCACCCTGAGATGGGATCACTTGTTCTTTTCTTGCTAATACGTTTGAGTTCTCTGTGGATTTTGGTTATTTTTTTGTTGTTGGAGTTGTCATTGTTGTTTAGCCACCCCTTGTTAAAAGCCTTCTGACAGCAGGTATTTGCAGGTGTGACTTGAGACCTGGAGGTTTGTACCCATGGCACTCACACCCAGAAGTCCATTTTTCTTTTCTTTTTTGAGATAGGAGCCTCAAGCTGTCCCCCTGGGTAGAGTGCCATGGCATTTCAGCTCATAGCAACCTCCAACTCCTGGGCTCAAGCGAGTCTCCTGCCTCCGCCTCCCAAGTAGCTGGGACCACAGGCGCCCGCCACAACGTCTGGCTATTTTTTGGTTGCAGCCGTCATTGTTGTTTGGCGGGCCCAGGCTGGATTTGAACCCGCCACCTTGAGTGTACATGGCTGGCGCCTTAGCCACTTGAGCCACAGGTGCTGAGCCCAGAAGTCCATTTTTCAAGGACCACTTTGTCACTGACCTTCGGTCTCATTCCTTCAGGCTCCTGACCAACCAAATTAGGCATTCACTATTCACCAGGAGTCAGGGAATAGCCATACCACAGGCTCCCTCTTCATCTAGACAAGCTGATGCCCAAGTGTACAGCTCAAAGCTTTGCACGCTGAGATTTCTTTTCACCACTGTCCTTTAGGGCTGTCCCAAAAGGGCTTTAAGGGGGCAGTAACCCATTTCCAACTCTCACCAACATATTGTACTGACCATCCATGAACTAGGCCTGAGTCCTCTCCTTGTCTATTAGGTGGTCACAGGGAATCTGAAAAGGTTCTACAAGGTTTGTGACCCAATATGGCCCTTCTACACCTAACTACCTGTGACTTTCTCTTTATTCCTGACCCAATGGGAAGCAGCCTCTCACCTGTAGCCTCTGATCTCTTTTCACACCCTTGGCAGACCAGGCTAGATGGGAGGAGGAGTTGGGCGCTGCCGTCCCAGGGCCTTAGCACAGTCAGAGTAGTAACAGTAATGATAACAGCAACAATAGCTCCTGTTGATTAAGTGCTTGTTTGGCAGGCATGGTGCTAATAAGCAGGACCAGGACTAGGGTGAAGACAGTTAGAAGCCTAGGGCGAGCACAAATTTTTTTTTTTTTTGCAGTTTTTTTTGGCCTGGGCCAGGTTTGAACCCACCAACTCCCGTATATGGAGTTAGCACCCTACTCCTTTGAGCCACAGGCGCTGCCCTGTGCAAGCACAAATTTTAAGGCGGTCTCAAGGTCATGCAAGACCTAGGCCCTTCCATTTTGTGCCTTGGGCATCTCACTTACTTCATCTTAGTCTTGGCCCTGCTAATAAGCTCTTAATGTATATTATCTTCTTTCATTCTGATAAGTAAATCTGATCATCTCCATTTTACAGATGAGGATACAGATTCAAAGGTCAATTTGCCAAGGTCATACATCTAGTCATGTTTTTCTGAGTATAAGGCCTAAGCTCTCCACCACTAATTGTATTAGCCATTCACTCTAGCCTGGCCTGAGCCTCGTAGGAAGCTCCCTGCTCGTGATTCTCAGAAAAACCACAGGTCTGGAGGAGCAGTTTGCAGCAGGCGAGTGGATTCCCGCAGGCCTGACAGGAAGGGGCTGCAGCCGGGAAGAGGGCGCGTTGCCGCGCATGCCCACCAGATGGCGCCACAATACCAGGCCACCGAACTCCGTAGGCCAAGTGGGAGGCCCCCAGCGGAGAGACGCAGTGCGAGGCTCTCCCTGCTGCCCACTGGCACAAATCTTCAACCTTTCTGTGTTCTCACGGATTTCTGTATACACGATCCCTTTCCCTGTTGCCCCCAGGAGATGGGCTCAGAGCAAGGAGACTTCCTAGGGCGCTTGGGAGAGAGTCTTCCTTTTTTTCCCTAGAAATTTTGTTAGCAGTGCCCAGAGCATCCCAGGGCATCCACAGCATTGCCTCTTACCTTGTTCCTTTCCTGAATTCCCCAGGCCCTCCTTGTCACTCCCACTCTTTCAGCTTCTGCCAACCTTCTGAGGCAGGGACCATTAAGGCCGATTCCACAGATTTGGTGATGCAAATGCATGCAAATATATGCAAATAGCCATGTAAAGGAGGCTTGCCACTGTGGTTCTAAGTGGCTGTCACAGCTTCTCTGACACCTGTTCTGAGAGACAGCTGCCCTGCCCCCTCCTGCTCAGCGTCTATCTGCTATTTGCCCCCCTTCTCCTCCAAGGCTCTGGCTTCTGGCCCCCTTTCCCTCAGGGAGGCTGGCTTCTGGTTACAAAAGACCCAGATTTCTCTCCAGAGAGGGCAAGAAAAGAAGCACGTTTTATTGGACACAGACTTCGGCATCTGATAACTTCACCATTTCCTGGTTGTGTGACCTTGGAAAAGCAGTTTAACTTCTCTGAGTCTCAGTTTCATCAACTGCAGAATGGGAATAACGATAGTGAGGCTACTGTAAAGACTCCACGCTATATTGCATGTAAGATGCTTGGCACACAGCCTTTGAACATAGGAGACAGGTGGCTATTAGTGCTTGATTCTCACTGACCCAGTTGGTCATCATATTCTGAGGGCTCAGGCTGGGAGACAGATGTGCAGATGGACATAGCTCAGGCATGAGCACATGTGGGCTCATACCTGCACATACCGCATACACAGCTGACAGCCTCACGCTGGCGGGCACACTCGCGGGTACACACACATTCAGAAACACACACAGGAGGAGGCTGTGGGAGGTGGAATCTGAGTCATCGAGACCAGAGCTGTGGGTGGTGCTTTTGTCCTGATTTCCGGGGCTCAGTGCTCCATTTCGAACAAGGAAATGTATGGAGGATGGCACAGCTAACTAGCCAACTGAAGGGCCAGTGGCTGTGTGGACCCCTTTCTTGCATTGGCCCCCTCCCCAGGATTGTCATTGTCCTGGTCCCAACCTGTCATCTGAGCTTATCCTTCCTCTGACCCTTCCCCCAGCTTCATGGAGGCCCAGAAGGCAAGGCAAGGCATGCCCACTGGGGCCAGGACATCCTAGAGCAGGCTTTTGATGACATCATAGAGCAGGTGGTGACTGGGGTAGCTGCTCCTTGGATAATGCCCAGGGAGCTTGATGGACTAGTAAGGAAGAGGGTATGAGGGAGGTGGCAGTGGTGGGGCTTGAGAACATTGTATTGGAAATGAGGTAAACCCAAGTTCAAGTCCTGCTTTGCTTCTATGTAACCTTTTGCAGTTTCTTAATCTCTTTGGGTCTCCATTTCTTTGTTAGTAGAACAAAGCCAATCGTACCAATATTTGTGACTTTTCAATAAAATAAGGCATATAAACATACACTTTGTTTAGTGCCACAGCCATCATTTTCGATGATTTTGCTTGAAGGTGGGAGCTGATGCTTTGGGCAGCCCCACCCCCAGAAGTTTCACCTTCTCTGGAGCTGTCCTTCCCACACCACTCAGGCCTGGGGTGATGAAGAGGCAATACAACCTGGTACTTGGGGTATCCTGGGTCAGTGTGGGCTGGGATAGCAATGGGCAATGCCTTTTCTAAATGCATTTTTTTTTTTTGAGACGGAGCCTCAAGCTGTCACCCTGGGTAGAGTGCCATGGCTTCACTGCTCACAGCAACCTCCAATTCCTGGGGTCAAGCAAGTCTCCTGCCTCAGCCTGCCAAGTAGCTGGGACCACAGGCGCCCACCACAATGCCCAGCTATTTTTTGGTTGCAGCCATTATTGTTGTTTGGCGGGTCCGGGCTGGATTTGAACTCGCCACCTTAGGTGTATGTGGCTGGCACCTTAGCCACTTGAGCCACAGACGCCGAGCCTGCATTTTCTTTTTTAAGACAAAGTCTCACTCTGTCGTCCTGGGTAGAGTGCCACGGCATCATGATAGTTCATAGCAGCCTCAAACTCTTGGGCTCAAGCAATCCTCTTGCCTCAGTTTTTTTCTATTTTTATTAGAGATGGGGTCTCACTCTTGCTCACGCTGGTCTCAAATTCTTGAGCTCAAGGAATCCACCTGCTTCAGCTTTCCAGAGTTCTAGGATTATAGGCATGAACCCACCACCTGGCCCAGCTTTTCTTCCCTGATCGGGAAATGATGGGTCAAGATAGAATGGAGTTACAACCTTGCCAAAAGGGAAGGAAGGACACTGCCCTTTACTGTGTACCAGTTATATAGCAGGCGGTGGGTGCTGCCCTCTGTGAGTCCTTTGCAACTTCATAGTAGCTCTGTCAAACAGGCACTAGCATCCCCATATACAAAATAAGAAGAAATAAAGTGATTTGTCCCAGGACACTCAGTGAGTAAATAGAGAAACTGAGATTCACACCAACTCCTGTTCCACACTCTCTAGCTATGACAAGTTGCACAGGTTCCATGAGCATGGCATCAGGGAGTCCTTGTTCCTTGGATGTGTGGCCCCTGCCCCCAGAGCTGGCCAAGTCTGCTTGGTGCCTAGAAGGGGAGGGTCTCTGTTTCTCTAGTCAGTCTCTTGAGAGCCTGTGGGCAATGGTGGAACTATGGGGTGAGCTAGTTAATCTAATGGAAATGTCCCCATATGTCTGTCATGCGCTTGGTTCCCAGCCAGTGGTTAAATGACATTAGGAAAGGGGCACAGGTGCATGAGACACAGGTGCATGGAGATTGGGCAGGGTAGAGGCAGCCCAGACACCTGCCCAAAGCCCAGTCCTGTAGGGGTGGGGGAGCAGCAGATGGACAGGGTTGGAGTAGGGGCAGCAATGCTGACTCGGCTCTGAAGCCCAAGGTGACTCAAGAACACTCTGAGAAGAGGAAACTGAAGGAGAACAGGAAAGAGAGAATAGCTAAAGTGGAGGGGAAACCAAGCACCAAGGCACCCCAGGGGAAGGGCTTTGGGGTCAGATGGTATGGTTTTTTTTTTTTTTTTTTGAGGCAGAGTCTTACTTAGCCACCTGGGATAGAGTGCCATGATCCCAGCCTAGCTCACAGCAAACTTCTAGGCTCAGGTGATCCTCCTGCTTCAGCCTCTGGAGCAGCAGGGACTCCAGGCATGCACCTACCACTCCAGGGTAATTTTTTCTATTTTTAGCAAAGACAGAGTCTCACTTTGCTTAGCGTGGTCTTGAACTCCTGACCTCCTAAGCCATCCTCCCATCTCAGCCTCCCAGAGTGCTAGGATTACAGGCGTAAGCCACTGTGCCCAGCATGGACTCTTATTTCAGCACCACCACTCACGTGTTACATGGCCAAAGTAAGAACTAATCTTTAGTTTCTGCAGCTGCAAACAGGGTACAAATAGTACCTGTCCCTAGAACCTCTAGTCCTCTACCCCCAGAACCTAAACTTCATCTTAGCCTGGCTGCTGGGATCTTAATCACTGACAGGTCCTGAAAGAGCCTATCTCAGAAGACTCCAAGGGCCAGCTCACACCCCAGTCTAACCACACACTCATTTTTTTTCTCCAAGCAATGGTCACCTTCTCCTCTGGTCCCAGATCTATAGTTCTTGTCTGTCTTGCTCATCAGCTGAGCACCTAACACATAGTAGGTGCTCTAAGAATATTCATGGAAAAGATGGAACGAATAATGCCTGTCAAGTGACTGATAAATTGTTCAATAATTGCACCTTAGCTGATTTCATGTCAGCAAATATCTGTAGAGCATCTACCCTGCGCTAAGCAAACAAGACCCAGCCCCTATTCTCATGATCCCGCAGATCAGAGGGTAAAGAGTTTAAGGGGCCAATGGGTGTTACCGAGGGATATCCCCAAACCAGGCCCAGAGGAAAAGTGGCCAGTGCTTAGGGGGAAATACTGTGTGGCCAGGCTGGGTTGGGGAGCTGCTCCCTGGAGCCTTCTGAACCAAGCCCTTCCAGGCCCCAACAGTGATTAAGGTCCTTGTGGCTGGTTACTCGGCAGCCAGGCAGGAAGAGAAAGCCTGTAATTAACAAGCTGGCACTCACACAACCACATGTCAGCACGCCCAAGCTCTGGGATAGCTGTCTGTCAGTCGTAGCTGCTGGTGGAATTTTTTAGACAGCTGGGCTCAAGCCGGGAAATGAATATAAGTTACATTTCTATGCATCGTTGTTCGTGGTGGTAAAAAAAATTAATCAGTGACATAGCTGTGACACATACTCATTTAAGAGTCTACAGAGAAATGTTCATTTGTCAGAGGCAGCAAAGAAGAGATTATGTGTCAGCTGGGGAGGGGTAAAATATTTATACAATGGCTAATAAACACCGGTGTGTAAGGGGGTCAATTGATTATGTCAGTGGCCACATGACAAATACAGCATTGAGCAGCCATGGGCACTACCCCTGTGCCCGGGGGCTCCATTCTGATGACAAATACACAACATGTTACTGTTAATGCTTCCTACCAACCACTCGTTCAGCCCTCCTTGCCGGCTGGGCAACCTAAGATTGCTGAGAAGCAGAACTCCCATGGAAGCTGCCTACCCCCAACTTCATTAAGTTGAACTTGAATTTGGTAAATTACTCCCCAAATGCCAAAACAGCTGCAAAAAATATTTCTTTGTGTGTGTGAGCTTTTTTTTTTTAAGTTTCCTGTTTCTGAATTTCAGAAGGCCTAGAAAATGATTGGCCTTGCTCTCTGCCTCCACCAAGACCAAATCACCAGCACTTCCCACGCAGACCTCACCCTGATCCAAGTTCTGCACCCCTGTGCGTTTCACAGGGGCAATGTAGGACACATGGGTCCTTGTCCAGCCAGCCCTATGGCTGATTTGATCCCCCACCCTGCTCTCACAGGTGAGGCCAAGGCCCAAAGTGTTCCCCAGTTACAGTACGGAGTTCCTGTACCCCATCCCTCAGACACAGTGATCTTTCCATGGCTGGATACCCACCTGTCATTGCCTAAAGGAAGGAAACAGTAGTCCGGTTTGGACATCTATCATCTCTAGGCAGGAGTTCCTTGCCTCTCACCACTCTCCATGAGCAGCCTACCTGGGGCTACATGATTGGTCAAACTTTCCAGAAAGAGGAAACCACTGCACTAACACTTCTAGTTTGGGGGCTCTAAGCATGTGCCAGCTACTCAGTCAGGTATACTACACACATTATGTCATCGAATGTTAAGATAACACTTGAGGTGGTTTCTAATTGCCAGTCCAGCTGTACAGATGAGAAAACCAAAGCCCAGAGAAGTAGCTTGTCTGAGGCCTATGGCATGCTATATAGATTAAGGTAGAATCTGGGGGTTTGGGGTTTTGTTTGTTTAAGACAGACTCTCACTCTGTTGCCTAGGCTAGAGTGCCATGGCATCAGCCTAGCTCCCAGCAACCTCAAAGTCCTGGGTTCAGGTGATTCTCCTGCCTCAGCCTTCCTAGTAGCTGGGACTACCTGTGCCCACCACAACGCCTGGCTCAGTTTTTAATTTTTATTATTCTTTTTCTTTTTCTTTCTTTCTTTTTTTTTTTTTGAGACAGAGTTTCCATATATCACCCGCGGTAGATGCCGCGGCATCATGGCTCATAGCAACCTCAAACTCTTGGGTTTAAGCGATTCTCTTACCTCAGCCTCCAGAATAGCTGGGACTACAGGTGCCCACCACAAGGCCCAGCTGTTTTTTGGTTGTGGTTGTCATTGTTGTTTGGCAGGCCCGGGCTGGGTTTGAACCCTCCAGCTCCAGTGTATATGGCTGGCGCCCTAGCTGCTAAGCTATAGGCGCCAAGCCAAGTTTTTTATTTTTAGTAGAGACAGGGTCTCACTCTTGGCCCAGGCTGATCTTGAACTCCTGAGCTTAAGCAATCCTCCCACGTTGGCCTCCTCAAGGGCTAGGATTACAGGTGTGAGCCACTGCAGCCAGTCTTGAAGGTGGGATTTGAACCAGGTGGGTAGGAATCCAGAGCACAGCCTTCCTGATCCTGTTTCACCTGACTATGTTGAAATTATGTGTCTCATGGTTAACATCTGCAAATCTGATTCCCATGCTTAAACAACTCAGATTCTGAAAGATTAATTCAGCCAGGTGTGGTGGCTCATGCGTGGAATCTTAGTGGGAGGATTGTCTGAGATCAGGAGTTTGAGACCAGCCTGGGCAAAATAGTGAGACCCCCTAACTCTACATAAAAAAATAAATTAATTAAAATAAGAAACAAACTAAAAGATTAATTCATGGCTCAGTGCCTATAGCTCAGTGGTTAGGGCACTAGCCACCCAGCCTGGGCCTGCTAAACAAAGACAACTACAACAAAGAAACAACAGGGTGTTGTGGTGATCGCCTGTAGTCCCAGCTACTTGGGAGGCTGAGGCAAGAGAATCGCTTAGGCCCAAGAGTTTGAGGTTGCTGTGAGCTGTGATAGCACAGCACTCTACCAAGGATGACGTAGTGAGACTCAAAAAACAAGAAAAAATCAATTCATAACCTAGACGATTATAAACTTCTGGAGGTATGGGCTGTGTCCCAGACTCTGCTCAGAGTATTCATTCCAGCAAAATTGGACTGATTCTTTCTCTCATCTTAATTGAGGCAGACAGAGCAGCTTCCAATGCCCCCCACCATCCTAGTTTAGAAACATGGACATTGTCACCTCTCCGGAGCCTTAGAAAAGCCCCTCCCACTTCCCTGCACCCGATCCCAGCCTTGAGCCTGCTGTCAGTTGCTATAATACCCCTATCATTCCTGTGACATCCAGCATCCGTCATTTGATTTGGGATGGGATGACACTCTGAGGAAACAGTTACAGATGAAATTTCACACCTATCTGTGAACGTGGCGATTAGAGATAAGCACACGTTGCAACTTGTTTTTACTTTTTTAAATGAGATTCTTCCCTCGCACAAAGTTGTACTCCACCTTAGATTTCCCACTGCAGGGCTGTTAATAATGATAATTTTAGTGGTAGTGATAACAACAGAGGTTGTACTTACTGTTTATTATATGCTAAGAGCTTTGTGTACTGTTTTGTTTAATCTTCACAAGTACCCCATTTTACAGAGAAAACTAAGAATCAGAAAAATTAAATAATTTGCCCACGGAGGCATAGGTGGTAGGAGCTGGGATTTCAACCTAGGGGTACAGCCGCAGAGACCTTAGACTTTCCCATTAGGGCCCGAGTTCAGTCCTATTGTACAGGAGTAATTCCACCTAGCCCAGCCCTGGGCTTCAGCCTTGTGGAATTACACTAGCTCCCCCTCTGGTCTTGTTCTTTTTTGCCTCTGGATCTCTGCAGATGCTGTTTCCACTATCTGGAGTGCCCTTCCTTCTGCCTGCTCTTAAATGGGTATTCCATTGGGGACTGCTAAGGGGAGTCTTGGCTCTCATACCTCACCCTATCTACTAATGCCCAGGCCTCTGGAGGCCTCCCCAAGCTCGGCCAAGTTGCCCTAGAAGGCTGCCTTCCCCACAGCCCCACAGGGTCTAGCCCCAGAGGTGCCTGGAAAGATTCTGCAGTAGAGTAGACAGCATCCCCAGTGCCACGCCCTGTCCCCCACACTGCATCAGCTTTGCCTCTCCTCTCTCCTCCCTACTGCTGTCTCAGCCAACTGGCCTCGCTTAAAGAGTCCCTGAACAAGCCCTGTCTTCTCTAGCCTTTGGCTCCTTCTGCTTGGAACATTCTTTCCTTTTCTTTGCTGAGTGCTTCCTACTTATCCTTCAAGTTTCATCTTCAGTGCCTATTCAGAAAACCTTCCTAGATTTCCCCAGCCTGGGCTGATGGCTCTAGATGCAGTGGTTCTCAACCTTCCTAATGCCACAGCCCTTTAATACAGTTCCTGTGAGCTACGACCCACAGGTTGAGAGAACCACTGATCTAAAGTAAGAGCTGGAACCATTATTTACTGTGGTATTCCTAATGTCAGGTACAGAGGAAAATCCCATGAAAATCCGTCAAATAATGAATGAATGAGTGACCTGCGTCTTCAATGATCCTAAACTCCAAGGAAGAGGTTCTGGAGGTCAGGTCTAGGTTTTGCCCTCAGTTAAGCCAGCGAGAACCCAGGGATAGGAGTTAAAGTCTGAGATTGTTCAGATAGACTGGGGTTACATCCAGGGTCTCAATAGCAAGTTACTTAACTTCTCTGAGCTTTCACCCCCTCTTCTGTAACATGGGAGCTAATAATATTGCCAATATCACAAAGTTGCATTGGGAGTTAAATGATATAATTCAGGTTGTATATACATACTCACCAATGATTTGTTGCCATTGTTGCTAAGAGATTGGAATGGGCAGAAGAGATAGAAGGGTTTGCAGTGTATATAAGCCTCCAGGTCCAGGACAAGGGGACAATTAAGAGCCCTGGACTGTCAGGTGCCTGCATCCAGGGCCCAGCTCTGGCCTTCACAGGCTGTGTGACCTCAGAAGATTTTCTCTATCTGAGTCTTGGTTTTCTCCCCTTCAAAACAAGGACATTAATTCCCTTCCCAGTAACTACCCAATGGGATTATTGTGGGAGATCATATGAGATAATATATATGAAAATGTTTTGAAATGTGCTCAGGGCTGTATAAATACAAGGGATTATGGTTATCTATAGGCAGTTTGGAGGGGCTTAATTATGAGTCAGCATTCACAAGCATTGCAGCTTTGGAGCAGCTCTGCAAATGTTCACTTGGCAGCTCCTTAGAAGGAAGGGCCCCACAGAGAAACTGAGGCTGAGTTGCCTGCATGTATCCAGGGGCCTTAGTGGAGGGTGGGGTGGGGAGGCAGTGCTGAGATGGGACACCATTGGTGGTTCCATCCTAGCCTGATCCTTGATTTTGGGACCACCAGCAGAGGTGAGAGTCTGCAGGAAAGGAGACTGAAACTCCTTGGTTTCAGGTGTGAAATACTTTGGATGATGCCAGGGGTGGCTCTTCTGGGTTTGCTCCTGGCAGCTCCTCAGGCTGGAAGAGCTGGAGACAGGCACCAGCCAGTGATGACTCGGCATTTGCTACACTTGGCTGGCTGATGGGGGAGAGGGGTGCCCAGCCTTACTGTGCTTGCAGACCCAGAGCTGTGTTCTTTGAAGGGTGGAAAGGAGGTGGGCCCAGGGTACCCAGGGCCAGGCCTGCCCTCAGGAGCTCAAAGCAGGGGCTCTACTCTTCTTCAGGGAGAGCTGATGAAGGGTGAAAGGGCCCAGGACATGATCCACGAGTGGATGGCCATGGAGGAAAGAAATGAAAAGAAGAGGGGGTGGGGCAGAGCAAAGACCAGGCCCTGAGACACCGCATGGCATTCCTCTGAAAGTAGGGACAAAGTGTCAGTAGGGGGCACTAAAATGGGAGGCATGGTGTCCCAGTGCCATCATCCTTTTTTTTTTTTTTTTGAGACAGAGCCTCAAGCTGTCCCCCTGGGTAGAGTGCCGTGGCATTACAGCTCACAGCAACCTCCAACTCCTGGGCTCAAGCAAGTCTCCTGCCTCTGCCTCCCAAGTAGCTGGGACCACAGGCGCCCGCCACAACACCCGGCTATTTTTTGGTTGCAGCCGTCATTGTTGTTTTGGCGGGTCCGGGCTGGGGATTCGAACCCGCCACCTTAGGTGTACGTGGCTGGTGCCTTAGCCGGTTGAGCTATAGGCGCCAAACCCATCATCCTTTTATGTACTCATTTAAGATATTTCTTGAGCACCTAGTACATGCTGATACTAAAGATAGAGCAGTAAACAAGGAGCTGCCCCTGCCTTTGGGGAGTTTGGGGTTTAGCAAAGGAAACAGACCCAAACATGTACATTTCAAAGGGGAAGTACAGGAGGCTTTAGAAGGGGAAACAAGAGGCTCCACCCAGCTCCTGCAGCAGAGAAGGCCTTTCCTGAGAAGAGAGGTTTGAGCTGAGCTGTAGGAGTCAACTGGGGGGATTCAATTCCATTCAGCAAATATTTATTGATCATTTACTATTGGCGAACCAATAGACACAGTTCTTGTCCTCAAAGGGTTAGGGTTTAGAAGGGAAAAGAGTCCCAGGAAAAAGGAATTATACGCACAAAGGCAGCGGCAAGAGAAGCCAAGTCTGTCACAGGAACACAGAGAGCTCCAAGATCAAGAGGCAGGAGATGAAAGACAGGCAGAAGAGGAGATAGCTGGGGGCCATGCTAGGGTCTTTGGGGCGGGTGGGACAATGCACGATGCTCAGATTTGCATGGGAGCAAGGCCACTCTTGGGTATCCTTTGGCATCTTGGCAGCGAGAGGCTGCATGTGGGAGCCTCTGTCCCACATTCCTCACCATGAGGCTGGTCGGAAGCAGGGGTGAGTGTAGCAAGGCTGCATGTCTGAATGGCTGAGACCGAGTGTGTCTGTCACTGACCGAATGCAGGAGCGACTGTATGCATCTGCCTCACGCCTCCTCACACCTTTATTAGCATTGGTGAGCTGGCTGTGGATCAACAACAGTCCCTCACGTGGGCCTGGTGCCTCTGTCCATTTCAGTTTCACAGGGAGATCTCTCCAGGAAGCAGAGCCAGAACTCCTACTCCCATTTTACAGACAGTGATATTAATAATAACGGCTGCCACTGCTGAGTGTTTACTGTATGCCTGCTCTGTGCATACACTCCCTCCCTAAACACACACTGCAACATCCCCCCCCCCATTTTACAGATGGGGAGAGACTAACTGCCCAAGGGCACACAGCTTATAAATAAATAGCTAAGCTGGGACCAGAACCCTTTTCTCCTGACCTCCTGTCCCTTGTCTCAGGCGATCTCAGCCTTTCCTTCCTTCTTTCATTGCTCTCATGAGAGCTGCTAGAACAGCCCATCTGCTGAGCTCAAATTGTAACCTGTACCCCTTGGTACCCATATCCCTGCCCTCTGGCTGCAGCCTGGCCTTGCGGGCAGTACCCCTGAAATTCTGAGCATCTGAGGCCTGAATGCTGCAGGCTCCTGCCCACAGAAAGCGCTGGCGCTCCCTTAAATCTTCCCAGAGTCAGGACCCCTCCCGCCTCCATCTCAGAGCCTCACTTGGTTAGAGCGGCCAGGGGAGGCAGGATCGATGTGCAGAGAACTCGGTAATAATCCCAGCGCAGGCAGCCAGGCTGCTGTATAAAGACAGATTAAAAACTCATCAGGTTGAGATGAGGAAATAATTCAGCCAGCAGACCACAGTGAAAAGGCCTGGGGCAGCAGGTACTAGTGGTAGTACATATGAGGGGGTGTAGGGGAGCCAGGGATGGGAGCTGCTCCTGGCCTTGGGAATCTGCACTCCCCCCTCTGAGTTCCACCCCCAGAGCCACCTTCCTTTGTTGCCTGCCTTGAAGCCAAGGCTGACAAATCCTGGTCCCCTAGGGAGCAGTGAGGGGGAGGCAGGCTGAGGGAAGCTTCCAGAGCTCAGTTGCTGCTTAGCTCCACACCCTGGTTTATTTCTTCCGCAGCAACTGAAACTATTTTGCTCATTTATTTGTTTACTTGTGTGCTGTCTCCTCATCTAGACTATAAGCCCCACGAGGCCAGGAAACCTGTTCATCTGGGTACTAAAGTATCTCCAGTCCCCAGCACACAAAAGGGACTTCTTAATAATTGTTCACTAAATGAATGCATAGATTGGAATCCTGGCTCTTGCTACATCTAGCTGTACGACTTCGTCAGGCCTCCTTTCCTTTAGCTGTAAAATGGGCACGGCAGTGTCTTCCAAAGACCTCAGCCAGCGCCTGGCTTCTAGGAAGCGCTCGATTAAGAATTTTCTTAAACTGATTGCAGAAGAAAATGGAAACCGTATCGGCACTCGAGGCGCCATCAGGGGGCGCCCTTGTGCAAGGAGCTCGGCGTGCAGAGCCTTCCGCAGGCTCCAGGGTGAGCGCATCCAAGGCTGCCCCCACCCCCGCCCCCACCTTTGGGGGACTTACCTCCTCCCCTCGGCGTCCCGTTCGCACGCCCACTCTCACTCCGCTCGCGTCCCCGCTCCAGGGACCGTCTCCGTAGCCCCGTCCCCACCCCCACCCCCTGCCCGGCCCAGACTCCTTCCGCCCACGCGGCCCCATATGCTGGGAAGAGCCTCCCACTCCCCATCTGTCAAGCCATTTCCTTGCCCCCATTCCCGGCTCCGACGCAGTCCCCTCCTCCAGGAAGCCGGTCCTGATTAAGGGCCTATGGAGTGCCCACATAGCCGGATAACGGCCTCCTATCCGCACTCCCCAACCACCGGGCTTTGGGGAAATGCCCACTGCCCTATGCTGAAGACCCCCAGTGCCAAGCTCAGGTCTGGAGTCAGGGTTTGCGAACAGATAAGAGAAAGAACTCTAAGTGCGCCTCAGACCCGTAGGAATCTCTGCCGAGGAGGGCCGTGGGAGGACCTCGGAGGGCTTGGGAGGACCCCCTCGTTCAAGCCCAGCCTCCTGTTCCGCCGGGACCAGGGCCTGGGGAGCACGGTGCAAAGGAACACAGGCTGCTTTTCTCGCCCGAAGGACGGGTTTCATTTCGCAGATTGATTATTGCTGCATGTGTGGCTGTGTGTGTGCTTGGGCGTTGTTAGTTTTTTTTAAAATGTACCTTGCTTGTCTAATGAATGTTTGATTGCACCTACATCCGGAGGCTGTTTTAATGAAAGGTGAAGTCTCGGAGAGAGAAATAAATAAATAAGAGATCGTTCCCCATCTCTCTGTTCCCCCCTTCCCCTAGCAACTCTCCATCCACAGCTGTCTGCGGAAGCCTATGCCCTCGCGGAAGAATTCTGTTCCTGTTTGAATGTGCTGAAGTAAATGATGTTGCTCTCCCGGGGAAATCACACCCTTCAATCGGTCAATCTCGGGCTTTTATTAAGGGTGAGAAGGGGAGATGAATGAGGAGAGGGAGCTCTGGAGGAGAGGGAAGAGGCTGTCCTCTCTCACCTGCAAGCTGGACAGGGTTTTGCTCACTTGTTGAGGGAGTGCCCACTCTGTGCCCGGCTTTGTGCTGAGAGCTGTGGACACTGAGAAAGCTGAAACACAGTGTAACACCAACGTTATCAGTTTAATTCATCAACTATTTGTGAAGCACCCCTGTACCACATTATGACCCTGAACAATTTACTTGGCTTCAGAGAGCCTCAGTTTCCTAATCTATAGAATGGAGATAGTAATTATATTTATCTTACTGGTGTATTAGGAGAATTAAATGAGATAGTACATGTAAATTGCCTAGCACAGTGCCTGGCACAAAGTTAAGTGTTCGGTCTATCTAGCTATTATTATCCACTATGTAGGTAGCAGGTAGGGACTATGAGAAGGTAAAGTGCTGGAACACAGACTTAAGAGATTATTAGAGGGTAGATAAAGAGATTATTAGAGGGTAGATAAAAAGTGCATCCATCTTAACGATGCCTGAGGTTAGACTCTATCCCATTCATCAGTCAACAGGTAATTATTCTGCACCAGGCACTGTTTTCACTCTGGATAAAGCCATGAGACAGGTAAACCTGCTCTCAGTACACAGAGAGCTCGAGTCTAGTGGGGGAGACACAGGTTCATGAATGTACTGTCCACAGGGTGGGCAGAGCTGCAACAGAGCCCAGAGTGAGCACTTCACCCAGCCTGGCTTCCCAGAGGAAGGCAATTTAGCCGAAGGTGTGTGTGTGTGTGTGTGTGTGTGTGTGAGATGTGTGGAGGAAGGGAGAGAGAATGTTCTAAGCTTTTGGAATTGCATATTGGAGGACACAGAGGCTAAGAGTGAAGTCATGGCTGATTGTGGAAATGAAATTTCAATTGTTCATGATGGTTAAAAAAACAGCTTTAGAATCAGATGCATGGATTCAAATTCTAGGTCTATTACTTACTAGCTGTGTGACATTGGTCAAGTTACTTAACTTTTCTGTGCCTCAGTTTCTTCTTCTGTAAAATGTTTATGTTAATAATAAGAGGTTAATGATAGTACCCATTTCATTGGATTGTTGTGGAGAATGAATAACATAGCATTTGTAGGCTCGGCGCCTATAGCTCAACCGGCTAAGGCGCCAGCCACGTACACCTAAGGTGGCGGGTTTGAATCCCCAGCCCGGACCCGCCAAACAACAATGACGGCTGCAACCAAAAAATAGCTGGGCGTTGTGGCGGGCGCCTGTAGTCCCAGCTACTTGGGAGGCGGAGGCAGGAGACTCGCTTGAGCCCAGGAGTTGGAGGTTGCTGTGAGCTGTAATGCCACGGCACTCTACCCAGGGGGACAGCTTGAGGCTCTGTCTAAAAAAAAAAAAAAAAAAAAAGATAGCATTTGTAAAGTGCTTAGCCCAGACCTGACATGAGGTTAACATTTAATAATTGTGAAATAGTATTATTATTTCCTGTTGCTGAAGATTAGACCACAGCATGGGGAGGGGGGATGTGAGTAGGAGCTTCAGATCATGGCAAGAGTTTTTATAAACCTAAGAGCAATGGGGAACTAGTGGAGTGACAAGGTGAAATCTGCAGTCATCCTTGGCATCATTCCTGACTCCTCTTTTTCATACCCCACATGCAGTTCATCAGCAACTGTTGTCAGCTCTACCTTCATAACTCATCCAGCATCTAACCACTTCTAACCACCTCCACAGACACCACCGTGGTCCCAGCCACATCATCATCTCCTCTGCATTGCTGCAATGGCTTCCTAACTGGTCTCCCTGCTTCTACCTTTCTCCCCTTATAGTCTATTCCTCATGCAGCAAGTAGAGAGGTGCAATTAAAACGTAAGTCATATTGAGTCATACCTCTGCTCAAACCCTCCACTGGCTCAGCATCTCACTCAGGGTGAAAGTCAAACTCTTTATAATGGCCTCCAGACCCTGCAAGGTGTGGCCTTCTGCCAAATCTCCTCCTCTTCCCTCACTCCCCTAGCCTTGCTGGTCTCTGTACACTTCCTCAAACAGGAGCCTGCCAAGCACCATCCTACCTTAGGATTTCGTGCTTGCTATTCCATCTGTCTGGAAGAGCTCCAGGTATCAGCGAGACTCACTCCCTCACTTCTTTCAGATGTCTGCTCAGTGAGGGCTTCCCTCCCTACCTTGTATAATAATAAGCCCATATCTTGCCTGAGTACTCCCTGTTTCCCTCCTCTGCTTTGTTTCTTTCCATTGCAATTATCACTATCTAATATGCACCTACTATATATTCACTTGATTACTTATTATTGGTCCCTCACCTCCCCATTGTAATATAAGCTCCATGAGGACAATAGTTTTGTCTTGTTCATTGCTGTGCCCCCAGCATCTAGAAGAGTGCCCTGCACAGAGCAGACTATTGGTAACTATTTGTTGAGTGAGAGAATACGTATGCGGAAATGGGGAAAAGGAAGCCCTTGATGGTCATCGTCCTTCATCCTGTGCCCTGGAAGACACTCTGAAACAACGTGCAGAAGGGGTGGGGCAGGGTGGGGCAATAACAGAGGCAGGGAGGAAGACTTTGCAAGCTTCTAGGGGAGGGGTGATGATCATCTCACATGGGCCAAGGTAGTAGAGCTGAGAGGAGTGGTCTGGAGAGAGATTTAGGTGTCATCAGCAGGGTTGGCAACTGTCTGGCTGTGAAAGAAAGACCATGGTGAAGAATGGAGATGCCCAAGTTTCTAGCGTGGACACCTTGGTGGGCAGTGCTGCCAGTTGCTGAGATGGTGAAAGCAGAATGGGTTGGGGTGAGGAATTATTGATGCAAGCCTCTCTGAGCCATGGCTGCCTTATTTGTGGAACAGGGAGGATGACTCCTATCTTGACCACTTTCTGGGGTGGTTGTGGAGACAGAGAGGGATAAAAGAAATGGAAGCCCTTTATACAAGTGCCCAGTGGGTTCCCAGATGTGAAGGAGCATTATTATTATTATTGTTGTTATTAAAGTCGATTTGAGGAGATCTGACAGGTAGGTGAAATGAGAACCTGCGGCAGAATCTAATCAAATGCCGGCCTCGGTGGAAGCAAATGCCAGGAAGCGCGATTTAGTCGATATGTGCAGTGGGTGGTCAGGAAGGGGAGAGAACAATGTGACCTAAGCTGTCAGAGGCTGTGTGGAGGGGGGAACTCAGCTGGGTCCTGGAGTGAGGAGAGGGGGAACCAAACAAAAGCTGAGGTTTGGCCAGAGGTTCACAGGCAAAGAGGCCCCAGGGTAGCTTGGGGACCTGGGGGGAGGCAGGGGACCCTGGGCACAGGATGAAGCATGATGACCACCGAGACTTCCTTTTCCCCATCTCTACCTACCACTTGAGAGCAGAGTGGGAATATCAGTGGGAGAAGAGAAGGCAAATCCTGGGTGAGTGGGCAGAAACTCTCTGAGTGAGCCTGGCCACTGGGGGTCTGCTTCTGCGGTATCATTCAGCAGGTTTGCTGATGCCCATACTGGGTGTCAGATACAGTGGGCAACACAGAAATTCACTCTCCAGTGTTTAGTGGGCACCTACTAAGTGCTGAGGAGACAGTTACCGTGAATGTATATACTTGGTCCTTGTCTTCTGCAAGTTCAGGGTCTAGGGAGACAAGCATTTGTTAGACACATTGCAGAACCACACGTGGTAAGTACTGTCATCCTCCTCATTTGCAGATGTCACCCTGTTGGTAAGTGGTAGAAACAGAATTTGAACCCAGATACTTTGGTTCCAGAGCCCTGCCCATGGTAAGAGTCTGATAGGAGCTGATAGGTAGCTGATCCTGGAGCTGATAGGTAGCAGGAGACAGACATGTACAATTCTGTTAACAGGCCCCTGTAAGGGTCAACAGAGAGAACTTAGGAAACTAGAGCAAAGTGAAGGAGCCCCTTAGCACAAAAAAAGATCTTAGAGGAAGGCCCACTTGTAGAGATGGCTTTATTCGTTTATTTTACAAATATTTATGTCATGCCTGTGTTTCCAGGGACTGTGTGAGATCATGGTAGGTAAGAGATTCATTTATTTATTCACTCAACAACTACCAACCACCGCGCTGAGCTGTGAGAGGACAATAGGGACATAACAGATAAAAATCCCTACCCTTGTGGAGTTTATATTCTAGTAGGAAGACAAAATAAACAAGATGAATAAGTTTAAGTTTACGTGTGTGTGTTTGTAGTATGACAGTGATAAATGCTAAGGAGTAAAAAACAAGATGACATGAAGATGAAATTTTAGACAAGGAAGTCAGAAGAGAAGGCCATGGTGATACAAGGTGAGAAAGGCAGGCAAGGATCAGGGCATTTAAGGCACTGCTGGTTCTCATAAAAATACATACATAGGCTCAGCACCTGTAGCTCAAGCAGCTAAGGTGCCAGCCACATATACCAGAGCTGGTGGGTTCGAATCCAGCCTGGGCCTGCCAAACAACGATG
>NW_003852398.1:34244492-34247898 GCF_000181295.1 Otolemur garnettii | reverse complement strand
ACCTTAGGTGTACGTGGCTGGCGCCTTAGCTGGCTGTGCTATAGGCACCGAGCCCAGGCTTTTCATTTTTTGCTCATTGTAGTATTTATTGAGTAGAGGTTTTTAACTATAAATGATATCATCTGATTTATATATAGTAGAACCTCATAGCAGACCACTTCCTTATATTGACCACCTCCTTAAGACGACCTAATTTTCATAGACCAGACATGCACCACATGTACATATCAGTACATTAGGCCTAGGTCCTTATGTTAACCACCCCTGTATGTTGACCACTTTGTTACAGTCCCTTGGATGTCAGCATACAGAGGTTCTACTGTATATAATTTTTTTAAAAATTACTCTGGTTTCGGGCGGTTTCTGTGGCTCAAGGAGTAGGGCGCCGGCCCCATATACTAGAGGTGGTGGGTTCAAACCCAGCCCCAGCCAAAAACAGAAAAAAAAAAATCACTCTGGTTTCCATGTGTAGAAAATAGACTAGGGGTGGGAGCAGGGTGAGGCATATGGGAGTCCCCACAGGACCCACTGGGAAGCAGGGCAGCGACAGGCTAAATGATACTCAGCTGGGCTTGGGGCTGTGCTCAGTGGTACCCTCACCCAGCAGAATAGCTAGTGTGGCTACTAGTCCTCACCTTCCAACCCGGGTGCTGTCTCAAGGTCATCTTGCATCTTGACCACAAAGGGGATGGCAGTGGAGGGCTAAGTCCCTAAAAGGTCAAGTGAGCTTGTGGCCAGACCTGAATTCCTTTAGCATCAGGAACCTGTGCTCCGTGGACACCTGTTTCCCAGCCTCTGCATTTCCCTCTTTCTTCCCTTTTACTCTTCCCTCTGTTTACTTGACACATTTCCTTTAAAGAAAAAAAAAGTCTTACCTTAGTTCAGCTAAGGTAAGCTGAACAGAGAGGAAAGAGATATGTCTGTTCTGGCGAAGATGGCTGGCAGGCTCTCACCCCCATTCCCCACGCCATTCCCTGGGCCCAGTGTGAGGGTGCTGAGAACCTGCCCCAGCCACCAGGAGCAGCAGATGGGCAAACTAGGGAGGGGAGAAATTAAGGCTGCTGAGCCTCCTGTCTGGAAAGCACCTGTCCAGAAAGGGGGTTGAGGGCTGGAGGAGTTGGAGGTTTCCTTGGGCAACCATCAGCAGGATGACAGAGTTGATCTGGCTTCTAGTTTCTGCTCAGACACATAATGCCTGGTCCCTAGCCTTGGGAGGTCCTGACTGCTAGGCAGCAATCTCTCTACTCTGACCAAAGCTGCTTGTCCACCCTGCCCCATGTTCATGTGTCCTAGGGAGGAACAGCCCCCTCCAAGAAAACTTTTCCTGTTGGCAGGACCTTGTGCATCTGTGACCTCTTGCACTTACTATTCCCATTTCCAGGAATGCTGTCCCTAGCTCTTTCATCACTGGTTCAATCGCCTTTATCCACATATCATTTCAACTGACATATCATATCAGTTCCACAGCTAGCTAGTCCTCCTACTCCTTCCCTATCTCTTCATTTGTGTAGTTTTGCTCACTTAAAAAGCACATATCACCATCCGAAATTGTATATTTTACTGGTTTATTAATAATTCACCCTGTGCTTTCTTGGACTGGATTATAAATTCCACAAACCTGGGCCCCTTGCCTGTCCTGTTCATCTCTATATCCTCAATGTCTAGAGTAGTGCCTAGTGGGCACTTAATAAATTGTTTGTAAAATGAACAAATTGTCTTCCCCCATCACTCACCCACTAAAAGGTCAAGGATAAAATCAACCCTGTGAGTAAATACATGGCTAAGGAGGGAAAGTCCCTCGAAAGGGCCTGGGCATAGCCCCATGATCTCAGGCCCACAAGACCATATGTATATTAAACTATTTTAAAATTGCATATAAACTTTATGTCTACCCTGTATAGAGAAAGAGAGAGAGAATTGGTGAGAAGAGAGAAAACCATCAGTTGCAAGCTGAGGTTCCTACTGCACCAAATGTAGGGACTCCCAGAGTTTGGTCAAGGCCAGTTTCTTTTAGGGAGTAGGAAAGAGAGGGGAAGGAGAGAGGGCTTCTGAGATGACCCCCTTGGGCTATACAGGCCCTTGCAAGGCCTTAGGCTGCCAGCTGGGGTTGTCTGACCAAGTATGACCACATGATCCTTACTATTTCCAGACCATCTGAACATTGGCTGCCCCTCCTACCAGAAAGGTGTCGTGCAAAGAGGGAGAATTTGTTCTATCAACTGTGACCCGAATTGGTGATGAATACCAGAGATGGTAGGATCAGCTAGAATAACATGTCACACGGTGGGCTGCGTTCAGGAATGCTGGATTGGGTAACTGGCAAATTGAAAGGCTGCTTCATACTATAATGGTTGAAGAAAAAGGGAATTATCTCATGCCTTTCTTTTCGTCTATCAAGGTGTCAGCGTATGCTAATTACCTGGCAGAGGCTTCAACGGGAAGAGGAAGAACAACTATTATATTTGAGGAAAGATTTATCTTGCGTTATTGGCGCCAGTTGGAGGAGGAGGTGGGGGTGGTAGGGGGGTCAGAGAGGCAAAGTGAGAACTGTTCCTTGAATGGAATTGAAAGTGCCTTTGAACTGAGGTTTCTCTCCTAAGATTAGAAATAATAAGCCTTGTTAGGAGAAGCTTTGTTCTGAGCCCATGGGCCAGAGTCAGGCTGCTGTCCTGGGGTCAGGGAAGGGGTCAGACTGGGTGCTGAGTGGGAAGGGTGTGTGAGACTCCTCCCTTCATTCATGGATTGCATGCAGGGGACTAGCCAGGCTGGGGCTGGAGTCAGGCAGCCCTGTATTTTGAAAGGCCCCATTACTTCCTCACTGTGGTCTGTGTCTTATCACTTCCATCTTTCAGAGCCTCAGTTTCCCCCACTGTAGGGAAAGTAATACCTACTTTGTGTGGTTATTGCCACAGCCAAATGGGATGTCAATGAAGTGCTCAGGGCAGTTCAATCCACAAGGGCATCTGTGGATAATATATTCAACACACGTTTTCTGAGCACCTGCTGTCGTTCAAGGTGCTAGGAAAATAAAGGTAAGTCAGCTAGGGCTCTGCCCTCAAGGAACTTACAGCAGAATGGACAACCTGTATCTCCTTTGGCTCTCATCTCTCAGAGGTCCCAGAAAGTGGAGAAAGGAGAGGGATACATAAAAGAAATAGGGAAGGGCCCTCAAGCTTTCCATGAAGCTGTGCTTGCACCATTTTAATGGTGATACCAGGGAACTGGAATGGAATGCCTAACAAACCTGAACTTGAAGTGGAGATTTGGTGGGTGAGTGGGAAAGGCTAAAGAATTACCCCAGGGGGGGCAGCGTCTATGGCTCAAAGGAGTAGGGCACTCCACCCATATGCCAGAGGTGGCAGGTTCAAACCCAGCCCTGGGCAAAAACTGCAAAAAAAAAAAAAAA
>NW_003852398.1:34232229-34244472 GCF_000181295.1 Otolemur garnettii | reverse complement strand
AAAAAGAAAAAGAAAGAATCACCCCAGGAAGGGGCTTGGAGGTGTCAGAGCCTAAGATGATTGAGTTTGCAAGAGACAGTTGAGGGGCTGCCTTCATGAGAGGCTGGTCAGGCCCAAGATTTGGAGCCCATTACTGGGGGCCTCTAGTTCTGGAAGGAGTCCATTCTTAGGGGTTGGGGAATCATGGGGTCAGATGAGCTGACGCCCATGTGTTGACCCCATTGCCTTCGTTGAATTCCAGCTGTCCCAAGCTCTGCCTTCAGGATCTGCAGCTGTGGAGTGAGTGAGCTGGAGAGCAGCAGCTTGGGATGGTAGCAAGTATGCAAGCTGTTGTAGCAAAGATCTGGGTTCAAGTTCTGCCTCTCATACGTATCAACCTAGTAGATTTGGGCTGGTTCCTAACCTTGCTGGGCCTCAGTTAAGAAAAGATAATGAGCCCTAACGGTAGGGTTGTTGGGCAGATTAAAAACAAGGCATTCAAAGCACCTGGCACACACTAGCTGTTCTCAAACGGTAGAGGTGATTACTAAAATTGGCCATCCTTGCCAGCTGTGTCTGATTCAGTGCCAGCCCCAGCCCCTGTGGCCTAGAGAGGCATTTACTGTTCTGGGGATGGCAGAGAAAGGAATGGGGGTGCCACCAGGTGGGTTGTGTGGCAGGCAGAGACTTTGAGCAGGTAATGGCTGTCAGAGACCAGCAAATCACAGGTGTCTCGGGAACAACAGGAGTTACGCTCAGACTCCAAAGAACAAACACACAGCACAAGACGTTTTGCTAAAGCAAAGCTGTTTTGATCGTTCCCGGATGTGACATGTATCGCATGAGGAAAGAGAGCCTCTTGCACAGAGGCTGCCTAATTGACAGCCTGCGGCTCCACACAGAGTGGCACTTGGGGGGGTGCAACTCTGTCCCCCATCATACTGCCTACTTTTCCTGTTGCCCCAGGTCAGCCTTCATCAGCCCAGGTGCTCTGCCTGTGGGTGCAGGAGGCTCGTTACACTCAGTGCCTCTGCCTCTCCAGCCCATCCTGCATGGCTGCTGGAGCCCAGGCCGTGTGCCAGGCTAACTGGACTTCTAGACTGCCAAATGCACGGGCTCTCTCTGGCCTCCAGGCCTTTGTATAGGCTGTTATCTCTGTCTTGGATCCCTCTCCTCCCCCACCCCACTCATCCACTGGCCAGTAATGGCAAATGCCTATTTAATAAAAAAAATGATAGCTGCTTACATTTATTGAGCACTTATTCTGGGCTAAGTGCTTCCCAAATTTTCTCTTACTTAATCCTTACAACAACATACAAGATAAAAGTAACCATAGTTAACCTGTTGTAGATGCCTACCTTTGGCCAGGCACTGTCCAAAGCACTTTGTACGGATAAATAAGCTTACAACCCTATGAGTAAGTTACCATTATTATCTTTGTGTTACACATGAGGAAACTGAAGCACAAAGAGATCAAGTAACTTGTCCAAGGTCACCAGCTTGAAGTAGCAGAGTCAAGGTTCCAGCTCAGGCTGCCTGACTTTAGAACTGGAGTTCATAACTCCTGCACCATCTGCCTGCTGTGTACCCGATAGGATTCAGTGCAGGGACCACCTCCCCACTGAGGCCTTCTGTTTTCCTTGACTGGGTCAGGAGCTTCCAGCCACCACCATGACATTTTTGTTCTTGTCCCCGTGATCCAGAAACTCCCACCAGCAGAGACTGTCTGTCTGGCTCAGCACTGTACCCTCAGAGCCCAGCACAGTGTCTGGCTTCACATACGTTAAAAACCTGCCTGAATCCTGCTAGGGAGTGTTCCTGTTCTTTTCAATCATAAGGACTGTAAAATCCTACTATATAAATTAACTGGAGTCAAAAAGATTCAATCTCACAAAACCTGGGTTCTCATTTTTGTATGGCTACTGAGAAAGACTATGTTTTCACCCATCCAAAAAATATACACCTTTACCAGTAAAGATGATAAGACTTATGCTCTACACCACTGACTCTGTCCTGATCTGAGGAAGTTCTAAATAATCAAAGGACAGGTGTCACCATACCTACTTTCTGCCCAACGTTGGCCACATACTCTGAAGGTCAAAAAGAGGCTGACAGAGGAGCTGAGAGACTGAGGGGCCCGGAGAGGGTGAGGGGCTCTGGTCTCATTCCACACATAGTTTCTGTTCTTAAGCCTGCATAACACCCTTGCTGGAGCAAACTCTCTTGCACTGGGTGTTGATTTTCCCACTGCTGAGGGTAACTACTGTTGGCTAATACCATTTTCCGATGATGCAGAGATAACAAGCTCTGCTCTGCCTTGGGAGGGGCTGACAAAGGAATGGAAGAGAGGAACAGCTCACAAAAGAGTGAGATTCCTGAGAGTGGGCAGGTCTGGGCAGGCTCCTTGGTGAAGGTGGCATTTGTCTGGCCTTTGGCCCCTGCTGGCCTTTCCCCTGTGGTTATAAAGAACACAGAAATGCCATACTAGCCTCAGCCTAGATTTGCCCTTTGAGCCGGATGATAATTTGGGGAGAGGTTATGACAACCTCCAGGAGACAGGAAGCGAGTCCTTATCACTGCACCACTACCACCCAGGTGTGCAGCCTGCCCAGCCCGAGCTGGGAGGTGTGGGAGCCTTACTTTCCTCACCAATAAAATGTAGATAATGATAATACCTTCCTCCCAGGCCTGTGGTGAAGATCAAATGAGAGAATGCAGGGAACATAGTCTTATATGCTATAAAAGGCTCTGACAAATGCTCATTATTTCTTCCTATTCTTCTCCCGGAATTTATCAAACACTTTATGGGCCCTGGAGGTATTTTTTGTCTTCATTCTGCGTGGCTTCCTCTGGCCCACAATTCTCCTCTCCTGCTGAACTTTAGGAGAGGCAGGGCAGTGCAGTGGTCAGGGAGGGAGGGAGCAGGCTGGCCGGGGTTTGAACCCTGGTTCCACCTTTTTCTAGAGGAGTGACTCAGAGCAAGTCACACAGCCTTTCAGAGCTCCTGCAGCTTTCTCCTGTATAAAATAGGTGTAAAAATTGAACTTAACTCAGGCTGATGTGAGCACTGGGACAATTTGTGCAACGTTCTTAGTACTGTACCTACTATGTGCTTAATAAATGACTATTGTGTTGTCATTATTCTCTCTGGTAGGTGGGACTATGCCTTTTTAGAGTGGAAGGACCAATGAAAAGAGACCTCAGGCACTATATTCATAGACTTCCCTATCTCCACACTCAGGAAGCGGATAGACCAGGAAGCGGGTAGACCAGGAAGCAGATTGGGTGCTCTTTCATTCAGCAAGCAGTTTTGAAGTGCTCTGTGCCAGGTACTCCTAGGCAACAGGATGACTCAATTACAGTCCCCATTATGGGGAGCCACACTGTGGGAAGGAAGGTATTTACTCATTCACTCGTTCATTCATTCATCCCCTTGGTCAATTATCACCCATTTGCCAGAGTCCCGTGCAGGGTCTGTGGAGGGATCTAGGGCACAGACCCAGGGCAGAGTGGGGAGCCAGAGTAGTGGAGGTCTGGCTGGAGTCCCTTGAGGCCACTGCCTCTTCCTGACATGTCTTCCCACTTCCTGTCACTTGACCTCAGTCTCCCTATCTGAACGTCAAAGGGTTGCTTGAGCTGGTCCCTAAGCTCCTGGCCCACAACAACATTCCAGATTTCTCAGCCAGGATGGACAAATGCCGAGTGACACCCCCGTCGCTGCTCCCAGCCCACACACTCACTCGGGGCACAGGCATCGATCGGCTTGGAGCTCATTAGCGGCCGTGCAGCCGTTGCTGCATGTCACAGGCTCTTAAAGTCTCCATTACCAAGGCCCCTCACTTCTCTGTATTTTTAGCCTGCATCTGGAGGAGACGGCTGGCATCTCCTGCAGTTATACATGTCAGGTTCAGTGGTTTCGACAACTTCTCAGGCCTCTGGGCACCTGGAGGTGAGGGGCCCCAGTTCTCCTCCTGGAAAAGAAGCTGGTGGGAAGTGTGAGGACCAGGGGTGGGACCAGGCTCCCCCACTCTCCTCTAAGCCCCCAGTCCATTCTTCTGGGATACCATATCCCAGGTATGACAGAGTAGAGGGGCACCCACATTTTTCAGGCTTCTCTGGAATGTAGGAGGACACACAGCTCTTTAGATGACACTGGAGTGAGGGCAGGTAATGCCAACTTGGGAACAAAAACCCAGGCCAGTTGGACATCCCTAAGGATCAGCCACCATCTCTGGTGGCAGACAGGTAGAGCCATGCACACAGAAAACACTCAGGAGTGTGTTGTCATCCAGCACGTTCAGAGAAGGTTTCTGTGTGCCTGCAGGAGACAAAGTGAGCCACCCCAAGCAAGCCACACTGCCTGCCAGGCTGGAGGAAGCCTGGGTCCTTTCAGCATTGGGTAAGCACTACAGTTCACTAAGCCTGGAATGCTGGAGAAAAGGTATGTTCACAGCCCACCGACTCTGAGATTAGTGTTCCCTGATGACAGGAAAGAAGAGGCAGGCCACAGCTTGCCTGGGCATGGTAGGAGGTGCAACGTGGAGGTGAGTGGGGAGGAATCTCACAGTGTGGGGGAGGGGCAGTCCCCAGGCCTGAGATGGGAATGGGGCTGCACCCATGTCAGGAGCAACAGAGCCTGGACTTCCAGAAAGAACAAAAGCCTCCATCCATCAAGGACGCAGTTCACATTTCTCCCACCCCCAACAGCTGTATATCCTAAGACTTGCTAATAAAGGGCTGCGCCCCAGCCCCATATACTGGAGGTGGCGGGTTCAGGCCCAGCCCCGGCCAAAAATTGCAAAAAAAAAAAAAAAGGAAAAAAAGACTTGCTAAGAAACTAAGATAATAGTAATGAGTAGTTATTACTCCCGCTCTGAACCCAACAGTCCACTAAATGCTCTTCTTACATTTCCTGATCTTCTTACTGATTCTTCACATTAAGGCAGGATCTACTGCCTTAAATGATTATTCTCATTTTATAGAGGTGGAAAGTGAAGCTCAGAGAGCCAAAGCAACTCACCCAAGTTCACACAGCTGAAAACTGCCAAACAAATGCAGAATTTCCATCCAGAGCCCAAGCTCGCCCTAACCCATGCATGCAGCTTCCAGATGCCAAGGAAGGAATGAGGTAAGTTCTCACTCGACAGTGACATTTTACTGATGACACAGTGGGAAGAACATCATTGTGAAGTGTCAGAAGGTTCTGGCTCTGAGCCAGACATGGTTCTGACAAATTCCCATTTCCTCTGGGCCTCAATGAGGGACTAGATTGAGATGGGGATGGATCAGTGCCACATTACACATCTGTTCTGAGCTCCCATCTGACTCTGACAAGATGTTGAATAATAGTAATAGCAAACATTCCTGGAACATTTACATTGTGCCAGGCATATTATAGGTGTTGTTTTATTTAATCTTCATACCTCCCCTGTGAGGTATTATCCTTAAGCAAATGAGGGAATGAAGCTCAGAAAGGCTGAACAACCTGCCTAAAGTCACACAGCTGATAAGAAGGTTAGGATAGAATTTGAAATGTGTTCTTTTCTCTCTTAACCACTTCTTCCTTCACCACTCTCCTTCTGGGGCCTCAGTCCTGGGATGCCTAAATGTTTTGAAGAGGGGTGCCAGGTGCCCCGAGGCACAACTGGAGGGAGGTGGGGAGTGGGGCCTATGGGAACTATGAGACACGCTCTGTGTTTTCTGCTGTCTAGGTGAGAGCAGCAGCTTCCTCACACTCGGGCTCAGGGAACTGGCTTTCTTTATACCACCCATTCCACCACATCTATTATTGACACCCCATTTACCTCTGGGTATGCTCTGAGAGCTTCCCAGACACAGAATACCTTCTGAAGAAGGAGAAGCAAGAGAGCGTGAAACACCTCTGCCCCACGCCAGGGCCCTGGAGCAGCAATGGTGAGAAAAACCAGGCATGAGGACAAGGGCATTTCTAAGCTTTGCTACCATCAATGAACTCACCAAATGTTTACTGTCTGCCTGTGTGGTGTCAGGTACCATTCCTAGGCAGAACTGCCATATACAGTTCTGTGCTGCACAACCCTCTGGAGGTGCCATTTGTACTGTAGACTCGTGTGCCTGACACAGCTGGGTATTGGGAATGTTGCGGTGAGCAAGACCAACCTGGCCTCTTTTTTCAAAGAAGATCCAGTCCCTCAGGGGAGACAGTCAAGTGAAGCAGGAATAGCCTCCCAGTGTGGCCAATGCGGTGATGGGGGAGAAGCAGAAGAGGCCCAAGACTACATTTAATAAATGAAAGAAGGCTTTCTACAAGTGACTTCTAGCCCAGGGCCTGAAGGATAAATAGGAACAGCCTACTTACGGGGGAAAGAGTGTTCTGGGCAGAAGGAAAAGCAAGAGCAATAATTAAAACACAGGATTCTATAGACTATATTAATAATACTGAACAAAGAGCTTTGGCAGCCTTTATTCATTCCATCCATCATTTACTCATTAAGGAGATGGAGAATTGTTATGCCTGCCTGGGAATTGAAAAAATTTCATCCAGGAAGTGACCCTTGAACTGGGCCTTGAAGGATGAGTAAGAGTTTTCTGGGGAGAGAAGCACCTGAGGAGAAAAAAGTACATGAGCAAAGGCATGTGGTTGAAGGTTTTGTAGCATTATTGCCCGTACGAAGCGAAGGTTTAGATATCTTCCCCCGGCTACCCTTGGTAACTCTTTGCCTCTAACCTTGATATTTATTATTCATTGTTAACATGACCTCATCTGTTAATAAGGGTTCAGATAGGAATGTCGGATGGATGCACGCGTGAGTTCAGGAGTCAATGGATGGGTGGAAAGATTAATGCATGTGTGAATGAATGAATACATGAAAGAACTAATAATAACAGCAGACATTTTGTACAATGCTTTCCATGTGCCGGGCATTGTTCTAAGTGCTTTACGTTTATTAAATCATTAAATCCTCACACAACCCTAGGAGGTAGATTTTGTTATTATATGCATTTTACAAATGAGAGAAGTAAGGCGTGCAAGGTTAAGTAATATAAACAATGCTATGTAGCTAGGAGGTAGGGGAGCTAGGGTTTGAACTGAGGCAGTCTGGCTTCAAAGGATACTCGAAGCAAATAAACTCTATTAGTTAGGCAGTTCCTCATTCATCCAGATATCTACTTTCTCACAGTAGTGGTTTCTTGGCTTAAGCCTCCTCTAGAAACGCAGTTTCCTTGGAGCAGAACTGGGTCCAAGTGGCCAGAGTCACTGCCCTGGCTGGCTGGGACAGGAGGTACCTGCACCCCACACTGAGACGCAAAGTGCTGAGAATGCCCTGCTCCTCCCTGGGGGGTGCTGGGCGAGGAAGCGGGGCCTCTGGCCCTCACAATGGATTGTTCCCAGCTCTAGAACAGGAAGCTTGAAGTTTGCCTTTCAGATTGATTGGATTAGCATTGCGGAAGAGTCCACCTTCCTGTGAAGTGTATTAACAATTTCCTCCAGCTGGTCTCTCACCCAGGGCAGGCTCATCGTGAAGTGCCTCAGATTTCCTAGGAATCCTCTGAGACATTTTGACATTCTGATCGTCACTGCCAACGTGGGCTGCGAAGGAATTAATTGACATGGATGAAACCCTCAATTTCCAAGGGCTGTGTAATAAAATAAAGGTTATTGTATTATTACAGATTCCACCACTAATGAAAAAGGGCTAAAGACCATAATCACAATATGGCATGCTTAGCGTGTAGGGACTTAGTTTGATTTCCACAGGCAACCATCCTGAACTTTAGGGAATAATGATAATAATAGGGATTATTTATTGAGCATTTATGATATGCTAGGCACTTTACCAAATGGTCTGTATGTATTGTGTATTCCCAAAACAACACTATGAAAAAGGTCTATTTTCATCTCCATTTTACAGATGAAGAAACTGACTCATGGAGAGGTGAAGCGAACATGGCTGCTGAGTTGTGGGTAAAACATATTCCATTTTCTTGGAGGCGAGGGAGTATTTAAGTACCTGAGCAGGCAAGGTTAAGATACTGGCTAAGTATAGGGCATTTTGTGTGGTAGAGTATTAGGAGTGTTTGGATATACTTTCTAGACTCTAGAGAACACCATTTCCTTTTCTCTCAGACCACTGGAATCCCATACATCTATCTAGCCATCCGTCCATAGCAAAGAGATCCATCCATTCATCGTCCACCCTCACATCCATACATTAATCAGTCTATCAAGCCACTCATCCATTTAGCCACCATCCACCCATCCATTCAAGCATTCATTCATTTAGTCATATCTTCAGGCATTTGCTTATTTATTCAACTCAAGGGCTGAACTCTGACTAATGCTCCCTAGCTCTTGTCACAGAACTAGGTGCCCTTTTCTCATAGGAGTGTCTACTGTGACTAATGCAGCAAACAAGAGAGAAGCAGAGCAGGACAGGGTGCTGAGAGATATACAGCACCAGCTCTATAATTTGTAAAGTCCGTCCGACTTTCTCCTCCTCAGTCTCTCTATATGTAAAATGGGAATAATACTTACAGGCTGTTGTGAATTTAAAGCAAGTAAATAAGGCCAGGCACGGTGGCTCATGCCTATAATCCTAGCATGCTGAGAGGCCAGGGCAAGTGGATTGCTTGAGCTCACAAGTTCAAGGCCAGCCTGAGCAAAAGTGAGACCCTGTCTCTACTAAAAATAAAAAAACTGAGGCAAGAGGATCACTTGAGCCCAAGAATTGGAGGTTGCTGTGAGCTATGATGCCACAGCACTCTACCCAGGGTGACAGCTTAAGACACTGTCTCAAAAAAATAAATAAACCAAATAAAGCAAGCAAATATATGACATTCTTTGGAACTATATAAGTGCTGCATAAACGTATGTCCCCAACATCATCATCACTTAGTGCAGCATGTACTCAAACCCAAAATATCATTAAGTTTGAGAAGTCAGAATCTGTGAAATGAACCATTTCTGATTGTTTTTACAGAAATTATGTAACATTTACAAATATGAAATTCAATAAATGAAATTACTTTAAATCATGCAATTACTCAGTTTTATAACAATCATATCTATTCCACATCCTCTTGGGGCTACAGGAAATATTCGGGAGTAGGATCTGGAAAGGTACTTGGTAGAAAGGGGTACTTGATGGAACATGAAGCCTGCCATTTGAAGCCTATGAGGTAGAGCACTCCAAAGTTACTATATATCAGAGTGATCATACAAGGTTTATGCCCTGTTGGTTATAAGGAGAGACGAGGGAATACCATACAGAAATATGTGCCTGGAAACTCAGGAAAAGATGAATAATAAGGCTACGAGATGAGCAGGAACTACGGTAAATACAGGCCTTATAGAAACTGTATCAGTCAGCTTGGGTTACATCATGCTGCAGTAACAAACAATCCCAGACATCTCAGAGACCTATGACAAATGTTTATTTTTCCCATGTCATGTCTTTCATAGGTCAGGTGCAGCTCTGTTCTATCTTTTTTTTTTTTGAGACAGAGCCTCAAGCTATCCCCCTGGGCAGAGTGCCGTGGCATTATAGCTCACAGCAACCTCCAACTCCTGGGCTCAAGCAAGCCTCCTGCCTCCGCCTCCCAAGTAGCTGGGACCACAGGCGCCCACCACAACGCCCGGCTATTTTTTGGTTGCAGCCGTCATTGTTGTTTGGCGGGTCCGGGCTGGGGATTCGAACCCGCCACCTTAGGTGTACGTGGCTGGTGCCTTAGCCGGTTGAGCTATAGGCACCGAGCCGCTCTGTTCTATCTTTCTTCACTTTGGGGCTCAGGCCAACAGAGGAACACACTGGTTCTTAATGCTGCCTCTCACAACTTATTGACCAAAGCAAATCACATGGCCAAGCCTGACATCAATGACAATTATATTCCGTTTTTATAAATGGCACCCAAGGAAGGGACAGCAAATATTTTGAACAATAATACAACTTTACACATACAATACATTGTAATTTGAACTAGAAGGTCCTTGGAACCTCAAAGTAGCTTGGGGAAGGGACCTGGTAACTTACCTTCTCCCGGTGTCTACCTCTTCTCCTCTCACCACTCCTGACTCTCCTTGTGTATATTTTCAATGTCTTGTGGCTTTTTCTGACTGAGTGGGCCTGGGTTTGAGGTCCTATTCCAGAATCTCCGGTGAGCGTTCGAGGACCATAAGTAGTGGAGGAGATATTCCTCCTAAGGAATCGCCTAGGCTCTAGGACTGTAAGTTGTGGAGGAGCTATTCCCCCAAGGAACGTTGGTATGCTATAACCAGAAAGGTGTGAAAGGAGTGCTGGGCAGACAAAAACAGCATGTGTCCACCGTACTCTGTTGATTCTTCATCCTCCATATGCTTGCCTATTTAGATGCCCTGAAGAGAAAGTCTACTTGGCCCAACTCATCTTTTTCCTTCCACAAGGCCACAGCAGAGGCTCCTGGTCTGTGGATCATCTACCACGTGCCCCCTAATGGTTCAAATAGCTAAGGCTATGAGGATGCGCCACCTATGGCTCCCCCCTTGATAGCCATAGTGGGCAGAACGGGCAGCATGATTCATGTATCTTTAGAGCCCTGCATCTCCTTGCCACAGTGGGTGACATACATGAGGCCTGGGAGAAATTCATGAAGCAGAGTAGAAAGCCTTAGTCCATTTGGCCTGCTATAACGGAATGCCATAAACGAGGTAGCTTATAAACAACAGAAATTTATTCCTTACAGTTCTGGAGGCTGGAAAGTCCAAGATGAAGGCATCAGCAGATTCATTGTCTGCTGAGGGCCTGCTTGGTGATTCATAGATTCACAGTAATCCTGCTCACTGTGTTCTCTCATGGTGGAAATGGCAAAGCAGCTCTCTGGGGGCTCTTTTATAAGGGCACTGATCCCATTCATGATCTAATCACCCCCAAAGGCCCTACCTCCTAATACCATCACACTGGTGATTGGGTTTCAACATATGAGTTTTGGAGGGAAACATTTCAACCATAGCAACTGGGTTCTGTTGCCCTGGGGAATGGACGGGGAAAAAGGTAGGAACTGGCTAAGGGTTCTGTGTCCCCACTCTCTGCCCTGGCAACTAACAGTCTGTCTCTGCCCATGATCATTTCTGCAAAATGACACAAAGATCCTAGTTGGGTCATCTTCACTGTGCCAAAGGCAAGACAAGTCCTTTAAATTTACTGCAAATGTTCATTGGGGATGGACCAGAGTGTTTGTTAACTTCAGACGCCAATAAATGTTGATAAATAATGCCATTAAAAATGTGTTATTGCTCTCACACTTTGTTATAACATCTTTCCTCTTACTTTTTCCCCATGTAACATTTACTTTAAAAGGCCCCAGCAAAGAGCCAAGCGCCAATAAAATGACACCAAATCTCCCAGAACATCTTCATTTATGAAACACTCAAAAACTCAGCACTCAGGGAAAAGTCACTGAGATGTTCCACTGTTTTGTAAACTTTGCAAAATCTGTAGTTCCTATGGTTGAGGCCTAACTGCACATTGCATTTGAAATTTTGAAGTTTCAATTGCTTAAAAATATTGTAACTGCTTCTCAAACAGGAAAATTGCATTTAGATTTCCCTCTGTGTTTAACCTCAGACTGGCAAGAGATAGTCTTCAAATTTCCTCAGCAAATGAAAATCACTTTAGGATTGAGATTGCATATGGATAGTTCCTACCACAAGAAAAAGAAAATCTTCAGGAACAAATATAGTCATACATTCTGTGCTGGGCCCATAAAGTGGAGAAATAGATGATCATTTTGTCCCATAATCCACAGCATGAAGGATTTGGGATAGAGGCAAGGAAAGACATTTTTGAATATGAGGTTCAGTCACATCTGAACTGTTACTAAGGGAAATTGCAGCATCCTGCACTCAATTTTCGCAGAGCCAGCCTCCTGTAAAATTGTGCCATTCCTTTGGCACTTTCTGTGCCAAAATTCCCTTCTTCCCCACACAGGTTCTAGTGCATTCAAACCACTTTTTCTCATCAGTCAATCATATAACTCATTCAAACTAAAGTGTGATTGTTTGCACCTTAAAGGCAGCCACTGGGAGGCTGGGGTGTGGTGGCTCACATCTGTAATCCCAGCTCTCTGGGAGTCTGAGGCGGGTGGATGGCTTGAGCTCACAAGTTCAGGACCAGCCTGAGCAAGAGCGAGACTCCATCTCTAAAAACAGCCGGGCGCTAGGGCGGGCACCTGTAGTCCCAGCTACTTGGGAGGCTGAGGCAAGGGGATTGCTTGAGCCCAAGAGTTTGAGGTTGCTGTGAGCTGCAATAC
>NW_003852398.1:34229985-34231808 GCF_000181295.1 Otolemur garnettii | reverse complement strand
AGGAGGTCTTTTTTGTCTACTCATAAGACTGGTTTTACCTGTGATAAATTCATCCACTTTCCTTTCTCCTTCCTTTCCTTCCATCTAGTCAACAAACTTCTCTGGGGTGCCTGCTTTATTCCATTCTTTATGCTTAGTGTTGAAGCCTTGGAACAGGAACTTCCTACAACAAAGGGAGCTGAGCCCAGGAAATAATAATCATAATCATATAAATGCAATTACCATTCATTGAGTGGGTGCTTACTACATACTGGGGACTATGCTAAGAGCTTTTTGTGGATAACATTTTAATCTTCACAACAACCCAGTAAGGTATGTATGTGTTATTCCCTTTTCACAGACAAGAAAATAGAGGCACCATTTTTTTGGTCCAAAGTCACACGTATTACAGAGTGGTACTGGGATATCAACTCGGGCAAGTCTGAGTTCAGAGCTTTCTGTTCCAAGTGAGATTAGATTAAAATAAGCTTACAGGGCCGGCTTTGAGGAGGGGGTTGCAAGAAGAGCCAGCTTCTTGCTGAATGTGTAGGAGCCTCAAGTGAGGGGAGCCCCAGTGAGTCGCCCCACTCTTGCCCCCCTTTCCCCACAGGATACCCCCTCCCCCCACTAGCAGACACCAGAAGCCAGCAGCCTGGCTCTGCCCCAGGCATGGCTCTGGTGAGGAAGAGGGGATCTTTTGTGAGATGCTGGCCTGGTCTCTGTTAATGCCAATTAGCATTTCTGCCTGCTTGGAGCTGCAGGGCCAGCAGGCTTCTGTGATCCTGGTGACTAGAGGTTCTGGCCTAGAAATGCTCAGGATGTGGGACAGAAGTCAGAGAGTCCAAGAGGAAGGACTTTGTCATTGAATGGGGAGGAAATGGGGTTTCACAGAGGCCCCATGGGGCCCAGCAGCCTTGAGGGCAGGGCTCTCTGGGGCCAGACAAAAAGGAAGAAGAGAGAAAGAGATCCAGGACTGCCTCTACTCCACCCCCACATATCTGGCTGTGTCTTGGCTAGGAATTGGGGCACTGGTTTTTGAGAGAAGAGAAGGTAGAGAGTGGGTTCTGACATTCCTGGCTATGTAGGGTTGTGAGGGCCCAACTCTGCCTTATGACAAGCCCAGAAAATTGGCCTCAGATTCCTTAGTTATCCAGGATTTGTAGCTGGCCATAAATTTGAATAAATGGCATCCAGTTAGCAGATTGAATCCTTAGGGGCCTGCCAAGAAAACCTGGTCACGTCTTTCTGAGGCTGTCATTTGGCTCCCAGATGGGCACGGGTGAGTCTCTGTGGTCTGGGGGATGGCCCCAAGTCCACCAGCTCTTTCATGTCTGCCTGTCTTCCAAACTCCCTTCCCTTGCCCTCTGGTTCCCTTTTTGTTGCCTCCTCTATCTGTTCTTCTTGCCCAATGGTGGGCTTCCTCTTGTCCTTCTGAGCCTGCTTGCCTGACCAGGCCTCCAGCAGGGTGATAATTCATTCTCATACTTCTGACACTCACTTGGGCTAGACCACCCACCACATCCCTGATTCTTGCAGGAGAGCTGTTCAAGGTCATTTGCAGAACAGGCAGCCACAGATGGTCAGCAGCTGGTGAGTGCCATCCTTCCCTGGCTTCTGTCTCCAACTCCACCTGGTTGCCCAGCCACTCTTCCATGACTCACCCAGGTGCCCTGGAGGCTGGTTTTCTAGAACCCCATCACTGTAGGTTCAAGAACATTACTTTAGGCTCGGCGCCTGTGGCTCAAGCGGCTAAGGCGCCAGCCACGTACACCTAAGGTGGCGGGTTCGATTCCCCAGCCCGGACCCGCCGAACAACAATGACGGCTGCAACCAAAAAATGGCCA
>NW_003852398.1:34209992-34229267 GCF_000181295.1 Otolemur garnettii | reverse complement strand
TTAGCTTCCCAGGCCCCACACTCAACTCTCCTGAACCCTTAGTTGAGCTCAACTTTCATCTCTGTCACTGTAGGATGATATATGAACCTAAGGACAAATTACCATTTCTCTTTGTATGGAAAAAAAGGAAGCTCATCATCTCCCCACACTCCATCCTGAGGGGCAGGTACTGCTGCCAACCTCTTCCTTGCTAAGCCTCTTCTTACTACTGCTTGGCCTTGTCTGAGCTCAGGGTAAAGCCCCAGGATGCCCCAGTCAGGAACAAGCTCAGGGCCAGCCAGGCAGGACATGCAGTAGGTAGGAAATTGGCACTGCACCAGCTTTCACTATATTGTCTTCCTGGGGGCTTCTGAGTTGTGGGGAGGATTTAGGGGTGGGGGGACACTGCTGTACATGGTGGCAAGAGCTGAGAAAGGGGCTTATGTTGCCTGTACGCTGAGGGCTCTTCCATAGCCTGGGCAGCCTGTGGTTTTTCTGTACAGTGCTTGGGTGGTGATGGGATATCCTGGGCTCTGGCAGTGCATCAGCCCCTAATATTAATGTAGATGGAATCAGAGCATTTAGACCAGTACACATGGCTCCCATTTCCAGAATAGCTGGTAAGGGTCATGCAAGCCTCATAACCTTGATGAAGAGAGCTTAAATTATCCCTATTTTATAGCTGAAGATGTGGAAGCTCAGAGTGGTTAAGTGCTTGCCCAAGAATGCATAGCAAGGAAGGTGTGGAGCTGGGATTTGAATTCTGACTTCAGGGCTCCAGCTCTTAAAGCTTGTGTGATATTTCATGAGCAGGACTCATCATTTCCCCCAGACCATCCCCAGTGCTTCATCTGCGCATAGCCACTGCTGGGGTTGTGAGATCAGAGAGCTAGGGTCAAGAGAGATCAGGTGGCTCCAAGGCCTGTCTTGAGGGACTGGCTCATGTCAGGGCTCTGAAGCTGGGAAGGAGCTTTGAGAGGCTTTCTCTCCACCCTTGGGCCACCCACGCCCACCCTGTCATTGGTAACTGACAGGCTGCTTTGCCAACAAAGGTGTCACTGAAGCTTTCTGCCAGCTTGTCACCTACCTCTCCCAGGGAAGGAGTAGGTGGAGGGGCCTGTCACTGGCCTTACCTCTGCCCTTCTAGCAGGTGATGCTGCCTCCCAGGGCTTTGTAGGAGAGAAGCTGCCCTGTGTTCCCACAGCTTGAGGTGCACATTCAGCCTATCTTCTGGATACCTGGGTCACAAGACTCTCCACACCTAGCAAGAAGAGACTGGACTGCCTGTGGCCACCACAAACTGGAGGTCCTAGACTTGGCACTGGGGGGCTCTGGCATCTAGATCTTCCCACCTACCTCCAACTATTACCAAGGTTCCCCTCCCTCAGACCAGTCCCATTGATTGGCTCCTGGGCTGTTTCTTTTCCTCTCCTCTCTTTCCCTCTGTCTCCTCCACCACAAAGGAAAGCCAAGGTCAACTCTCACCTTCTCCAAGAAGCCTGCCTAGACTACTCTCACCCACAACAAGAGCTCCTTCCTCTGAGCCTTTATAGTTTACAGAGTACAGCTAAATTCTCTTCTACCTCTCATCATATATTAGTCTGATTTTTTCCAATTAGCTCATCAATCCCTTGAGGGAGGGAGACCACAGGTAACCCCTTTTTGTCTCTCCCAGTGCATTTAGAGAAGGGTTAGGCTTTCTTGGAACCTAGCCATTATTGGCTGGCTAATTAGAAGCTGCTTGACTATGTTAAGGGCCTGGCATGTATGTGTTTACTATATATATTTTCATGTGTCTGCATGTATACTTGATTTACATGTTTGCACATATATGTTGGGTATGTGTCTTCATACATGTGAATGTGGTTCAAGTATTGTGCCATGTGTATAAATGGTCTGATTAATTCAACAAGCATTTATTGAGATCCTGTCACAGCTGGGCACTGGGCCAGGTGCTGGGGATATAACAGTGAGTAAGAAATAGACTGCCCTAGTCCCTCAGAGCTGGGAGGAGAGGCCATTAAAGAAGCAATAACAATAATGTGAGCTAAGTATCATGATGGGGGAGCACATGGTAGGGGCACTGACTTTAGCCTGTCTAGGGAGACAAGTCAGGAAAGGACTTGTGGAGAAAGGGAAAATTTGACTAAGCTAAGCTATAGAGCCTCTTGAAGGTTGAATTTTGTCCCCTTCAAAAGATATGCTCAAAAAGCCAGGTGCAAGGGTGGCACCTGTGGCTCAAAGGAGTAGGCGCCAGTCCCATATGCCAGAGGTGGCAGGTTCAAACCCAGCCCCAGCCAAAAAAATAAAAAGCCAGGTGCAGTGGCTCACGCCTATAATCCTAGCCCCCTAGGAGGCTGAGATGGGTGGATTGCCTGAGCTCAGAAATTTGAGACCAGCCTGAGTAAGAGCAAGAGACTCTGTCTCTAAAAATAGCTGGGCACTGTGGCAGACACCTGTAGTCCCAGCTACTTGGGAGGCTGAGGCAAGAGAATCACTTGAGCCCATGAGTTTGAGATTGCTGTGAGCTATGACACCATGGCACTCTACCAAAGGTGACAAAGTGAGACTCCATCTCAAAAAAGAAAAAGAAAAAAGAAAGATATGCTCAAGACCTAATCTCCAGTATCTGTGTATGTGACCTTGTTTGGAAATAGAGTCTTTGCAAATGGCATCAAGTTAAAATGAGTTTACACTGGGTTGGTGTGGACCCTAATCCAGTGACTGGTCTCCTTCTAAGAAGAGAAAATTTGAACACAGACACAGAAAGGGAATAAAGCCATATGACTACAGAGGCAAGATTGGGGTGATATGCTACCAGGCAAGGACTGCCAAAGATTTCAACTCCCCAGAAGCTCTGGAGTGTGAGAGACCATAGCTGACCCTTTTGTGCCTCTCCCAGTGCACTTACACAGGGTTGGAACTTTTCTGGAACTGAGAGGCATGGAACAGATTTTCTCTCTGAGCCCCTAGGAAAGAACTAACCTTGCTGACACCTTGATTTCAGACTTCTGGCCTCCATAAATGTGAAAGAATAAATTTCTGTTGCTTTAAAGCCACTCAGTTTGTGGTACTTTGTTATAAAAGTCCCAGGAAACTAATACAGGGGCTTACTAGGAATCTGCCAGGTGAGAAAAGGAGGGAAGAATGATTCTGTCACAGGAACAGACTACACAAAGGCATGTATGTGAGCACGGCAGAGAGAAATGGAAAGTTTGGCAGGGCTAGAATGTTCCCTGGGAGATGGGAATGGGGAGTTGCACGTTCAAGCATCTATTGTGTTCTTGTGATTTGCATGGCTACGATCGTACATATGTGAATAGTTAGTATGTCTATGCATGTGCTTTCTGGAATTTTATATGTTTCACCTATTTTTATGATTCTTCTGTTTATGAATGTGTGTGTCCTGACCTGTGTGTGTGCTTCTCATGTCAGTGCATGTATGTGCATGGTCTATAGGTGTGTACATTGAACTCAAAGAAGTAGGTCTGTGCTTGGTCACAGAACGATTTGAAGCCAGACACAGCCCTATTTCTTTGCCTGCACATTGGTGCTCACATGTGAAAAGGCAGAAATCTGGTCAGATTATTCAATGTCTTGAGTAGATACCAGGAAGTTAGAGCTCATCTGTCCTGGTTTGAGATGATCAAGGCAGGCAGACAATTCTTGGACTGCATTGGTTAGCAAGTGGCATGTATTATACAGAACTGCTCAGTCCTTGAGTTTGACTGGAGTTGGCCTTGGAGATAGTTCAAATTCTTCTTGCACCCTAGCTCAGCTCCACTGGCATTACTTCTGGAGAGTTCCCTAAACTCAGCTCACCTGCCTAGAAAATATCTCCTTAGGGGACCCCTACTCCCTGGGCAAGGGTTTTCCCAGAGGGCAGGAATCAGGGGAAGGGCCACTCCATCCCAGGCCCTCCTGTGGGACAGGCATGTGTGCATTTTTTCTGAGAAGATCACAGCCAGAGAGTCTGTGACCCAGGAAATCTCAGAACCATTTCTCTAGTTTTGGTTGACATTGAGAGTATGAGTGTGTCTATGGCATGTGCAGGTGTGTGCAAGCATGCGGAACTCCAACCTGCTTCCTCTCCGAGAATATGGTTAGATCAGGATGTCAAGTGCAGCCCCAGGCCCTGCCAGCTGCTGCTGTGGTCATATTGCAGGGGGCTGTCCTTGACAGGGTTGGTAGAACAGACGGAGCCAGTGTTAAGGACAAGAAGGGAGGGGTGGAGGATGCTGCTTTTTAAGGAGGGCTGACTTGTAACCTAGAGCAGCTCATATAGATCAGCTCCCTGCCAGACCTTTAGCCCTTAGATGGTTCATATTCAGGGTGAAGCCTCACAGGTGGAGCTAAGGTGGGTTTATGAGGTGAGGATGGGAGAAGAGGGTGCACAGGGAGACCTTGAAGGTTCTTCTGCAGGAGGAATTGTGGCTGTTCAGGACCTTGGTCAGTACCCCAGCGTTCCTGCAATATCAGCTGTCTCTGCAGCCTGCCTTGTTGTCTATGTCAATGCCTGTGGGTACGGTGGAGATGCTGAGTAAGGTGAACCTACAGATAAAGTTCAGGATATATTTGGGGGCCTCTTCAGGACTACAGGAGTTTTTGAGTAGCTTGGGATGGAGAGGAACGTCCTTCATGGGTAACTAGGGATGTTGGGCCCCCCAAAATAAGGGATGAAGATCTTTCAGAACTCAGGACTGGAGGTGGGATGGAGACTTAGCCTGTGGGGAGGAGGAGGAAGAGTATCCTGGGAGGAAGGGAAGGGAGTGTCCAGGGCTTGGGATGTATTTCTCCTCTCACTTGTCTCAGGGACTGGGTTGAATCAGGCCTGGGCATTACCACCCCCACCCAGCAAAACTCTTGTTTCCTATGGGTTCCCAAAACATTTCAGGGTCAGAGGCTCCCTGAGGCTGCTGTCCTCTAAGACCTGGGCCACGTCCTTTCCTTTTGTTGCCTTTCCTTTCCTGTGCCTGCCTGCTGACATCACAATCCTGCCCCTTGGACCCTGGCTGCAGCCAGCAAGGTTTACTGCTGCATCCAGGATCCCCTGGCCTTCAGATACGATGGTGCTCTTCCTTCCAAAGAACTTCATACAAGCAATTCATTAACCTCATGGCATCCTTTCTGTGGAGCCCAGTGCAGGGAGAGAGGTAGAAGAAGTACTTTGTCTCCTGAGGCCAGTCAAGTGGCCCCAAGTAGCTGTTTGGGGTGGGGGGAGCACTCTCTGAGTAGACATCCCCTCCCCCTTTACAGCTGGCTGCAGTGTGAGCCCAGCTCCAGGGAGAAGTGGAGGTTACCCTGCCTGCTCTCAGCATGGTTTAGTCTCCAAACTGCCTTCTTCATTTGCTCCCTCTACTTGCTGTCCGCCTTTCCTCTCAATCCTCCCCCAGGCAACTCCTGGGGTCAAAGGTCACATGCAAAGGACTTGGGGAGGAATGCAGATGAGTGTAGAAGAGCAAAACCTCAGGTAGCAGTGATCAGCTTTCCCCTGCATGCTGAGCCTGCCCTTTTAGTGTAGTAAATGGCATGGAAATGTGGTGTCTGCAAGCAAATGGCACAGGCATCCTGGCCACTTCACTGAAAGCATGGGGCCCCCTGAGGAGTACCCACTCATGGTCTGATCTCCTGTGACCCAGGGGGTGGTGACCTCAATTGCTGGAGCTCTCTCAGGAGAACACTAGAGCCACCTCAACTGGTCCTGATGCCAGTGGAGGAGTCTCCTCCCTCTGCTCTGGACCTCCAGCTAGCTCTGGTGTGTACTTAGTAAATAACAGCTGGGGACAGTTGGGGTCTGGGATGGGGCTTAGAGAAAAGGCAGTGGGATAGAGACAAAGTGGGACACTGATTGTGTACCTACACATGCCAGGCCAGGAGCTAGACACACTACACAGGTTCTCTCGTCCTTCTGACTTCCCAAGTATTTCTCAGGAAAACTGAGGTTTAATGAAATGTAGAAATTGGCTCCAGATCACACAGTGACTAAGTAGTAAAACCAGAACTTGACCAAGATTTTTATTATCTGAGCAAAATTTAAAAATGTAAATCAGATAATGCCATCCTCTGCCTAAATCGCTTCCATGGCCTCCTAGTACATTTAGCAAAAAACATTTTTCCCTTCCTATGGCCTACATGACCATGTCCCTCTCTACCCTCATCTCCTCCATTCCCATCTCTTTCTGTGTCCTGTGGCCTGTTCCTTTAGCCCACATGCCTGTTCTCTTCTCAAAGAAGAGAGAATGCACTTGCTCTTTCTCTTGCTTGGAACACTTTTCCTCCACATCTTTATGGGATGGCTTATTCTCATTCTTCAGATCAAATGCCACCTCCGGAAGGCCTTCCCTAACTGCCCAGGCAACAGCAGCCATCCTCCTTCCCTCTCTATCCTTTCATCACAATTTATTTCTTTGCAACACTTAAAAGCATCTAAGGTTATTTATTTGTTAACTTGTTCGTTGTCTGTTTTGCCCACTGGAGCATATGCTTCTTCAGGGAAAAATCATGTCTCTCTTGCTCACCATTGGATTTCCAGGGCCTCGTGCTTAATATGTGCTCAATAAATTTTTGATGAATGAATGATCTTGGAAAATCTTCACTAGGCCCTAGCAAGAGGAGAGGGGGGCACACAGGAGGAGTGAAGGGGCACACTGGGTAGCACACTAGGCTTCTGAGCTCTGAGGTTCAAAGTCTGTCTGTCCAGCTGTCTGTCCATGAGGCCTGGCCTCCTTCCTGCAGACGGTGTATGTATGGACACATTTCCTCAGACTTTGGGTGAAGCCAAGTGGAAGGAACAAAGCTGCCTGGTGTTCCTGGACCAGAGATGGGCACCGTTGGGCTTCCTGCATGTTTCTAGCCTTTCCCAATTTTGGGTAAGGTCTAGCTCAGCTCTGGAGCCCACACTGTCTATCCCCAGGGTTGTAGCAGGCATTGCCTGGAGGATGGGTAGACTGCTCTCAAAGAACCTAATCTTTTGCATTTGCTGACATTCTTGGATCTGGCATTTACAACCTCAGGGTTCTATTCCGAGGAGGCCTTTTGCATTTGATGTAAATATTATGGTGATGAGAGGTGACACAGAGAATACCCTGTAGGAAATGTAAATCCACACCCACCAGGCTGGGAGCCTCCCCGCTGCTGCTTTGGGTTGTTATTCAGGGGATGATTCCTCCCAATTCTTGGGTTAACCCAAATGAGCCCCCTCCAAGTGTAAGCAGCTGGGTCCAGAGTAGCACATTGGTTATTTTTCCAATTTACAGAAACAAATTCATCCATCTATGTCGGAAGCAATTGGGGTAAGTCTGAAACCAAGTCATGCTGCAGCCATTCCTCAGGGGAAGAGATGTTACCTCCCAGAGGGCAGTTGGGCAGTCCTCATCTCTAAAGGGCTGGGGTTGGGGTATCCAAACTAGTAATGGCCACTGTAGTTCCCAGAAGTCATCTGCCTTCCCAGACACTTCATTGTCTCCTGGTTTCCATTTGTCTCCCAGCACGTTTAGCCCTGGATCTATGTGTCTTTCTGCTTAGCACTGGGGACCATCTCCAGCTGCAGTGCTTCCTTGGTGCTATACTCCTGCTCTCTTCCCAAACTCGTAGGAAAATGATGTCCATAATCCTTATCTGCAACCATGGTGTGGTGCTAAGACAGGAGCAGCTATCCTCAGATGCTTTGCAGGATTAAAGAAAGAGATGGCACATTCACACTGATATCTCTGTTATGCTGTCCCTCTGTGCTTTGGTTCCCACATTCTTAAATAATACCTGTGTCATATGTGAGGACGGCGTGAGTGCATGTAAGGGGTCTAGCACTGCATGTGACATGAAGTGAGTGCTCAGGAAATGGGGCAGTTATTGTTAGGAACAGAAAGCTTAGCTCAGTGCCCGTAGCTCAAGTGGTTAGGGCGCCAGCCACATACACCAGGGCTGGCCGGTTCTAACCCAGCCCAGACCTGCTGAACAACAATGACAACTACAGCAACAGCATCAAAAATAGCTGGGCACTGTGGCAGGTGCCTATAGTCCCAGCTACTTGGGAGGCTGAGGCAAGAGAATTGCTTAAGCCCAAGAGTTTGAGGTTGCTGTGAGCTGTGACGCTGTGGCACTCTACCGAGAGCGACTTAGAAAGACTCTGTCTCAAACGACAACAAAAAAGGAGCGGCACCTGAGGCTCAGTGGGTAGGGTGCCGCTGCATATACTGAGGGAGGGTGGCAGGTTCAAACCCCACCCTGGCCAAACTGCAACAAAAAATAGCCAGGGTTGTGGTGGGTACCTGTAGTCCCAGCTACTGAGGAGGCTGAGGCAAGAGAATTGCTTAAGCCCAAGAGCTGGAGGTTGCTATGAGCTGTGATGCCAGATATTCTACGAAGGGCAACAAAGTGAAACTCTGTCTCAAAAAAAAAAAAAAAAAAAAAAGGAAGGCTTATGAGGGATAGTGGGGCCCAAGAGTTAGATGCTGACTTGGAAGCCCAGAATTTACAGCTTCTCTTCCCAGCTGTGCTCTGAAACTAGTATCTACAGTGACCAGCCATTCAATCAATAAACATTGATTATTTGGACTATGTAATGAGTGTTTATTATTATCATCAGTAGGCCAGTACAGTCAGTGGGGGTGTCCAACCTGTTTTTCTTTTCTGCTGCACATTGGGAAAAGAGTTGTCTTGGGGCACACATTAAATACACAAACACTAACAAAAGCAGATGAGCAGGACAAAAGGTCCATGCATACTTTTGTTGCTATCTGACACCACAAATAAGCAAAACAGTCTTCACATAATCTGCATGTGGTGACCTGTCCATAGGTTGGACACTCTTGGTGAGCTAAGACTCTCAGGGTGGAGAAACAGAGTTCAAATCCTAGTTTGGCCACTAGATATTAGACTTTCAATCTACTTTCTTCTCTCTGTGAACAGAATGATAAGAGAACCCACATCAGATGTTGTGAAGATTAAATGGGATCATGCTTGGCACACAGTGAGCTCTTCATGAATGTTACTATAAAACTGTGTGTGGTATAATGGTGATCTCTTCTGGGATCGGGAGTAGTAGGTTCAGTCTACTTCCCTCTCTTATTTACTGTGCTATGTTTGGCAAATCGTTTCCCCTCTATTTCCCAATCTGCCAAAAAGGTATAATGTCACCTAGTTTTGGATTGCCTGAAGAAAGCTTAATATTTGGCATGAAGAGAAAGTTCAATATTTATGTAGTGAATAAATGAATGAAAAAATGTAGAAAGATTTTAGGCTCTGTATTCAGAGAACTTAAATTGGCATCCCAGGTTCATTGTTTACTTTCTGTGTAATTCGGGACAAGTGACTTCACCTCTCTGAACCTTGGGTTCTCTCAGTATAAAGTAGGATAATACCTGTCCGCTGGCTTTATTGTAGAATTAAATTAGACAGTTAATATTAAAATAACTAATAAACTATAGGGCACTGTGCTCACTCTAGTTTATTATTATTTTGTGCAGAGTCTTGGGCAAGGAGCTATGAGGGCTCCAAAGATGTGCAAAGTCCTCGGGCCTAACCCTAGAGGAGCTATGATAGATTTGAGGAGGGAAGGCACCAAAATAGGGGATGGAAATCTCTGTGTATTTCCACCCACTCATTGATTGCATACGTATTTTCAGAGTGCCTTCCAAACACTAGGCATGGAGATTTTAGGTTAGGCCTGATGGAGGGGCCTTACCAAGGTAGGGTCTCTGGATTAACTGTCTTGTGGGTAGAGGAGGTCTCAGAAAGTTCATATGTCATCTATATTCCTGAGTTCCCTTGTGAACCAGGCCCTGGCCTGCTGAGTCACTTCTCAGTCAAGCTCTGAGGGCTAAACATGCAGAATTCATTATAAGAAGAGCATTGAAATTAGCCTTTCAGTGACCCCTCCCTAAAGATCAGTGGCCTATCTGGCCATCCCAGCTGGCGGCCACAAAAGACTTGCTGCGAATCCAATCTAATGGGGTGGCAAAGGCTCAAGGCCCTCTTCTGAGAGCAGGAGGGTGAGTTGCAAGGTGATTCTGCTGCTGTCACAATGTCCCTTTAGACACAGCCTGTCCTCAAGGGCAAAAATAGCAGCTTCAGAGGCTGGAGAGTGTTGTGACATCATCCCCAGGTTCAGCCAGCAAACCTCACTCTAGCAAACAGGTCTTGCTTGCCCCTTAGAGACTTGAGCCAAGGTCCTAAGGGACAACTTTAGTGGCCTGGGGCCCCTTCTAACCTCTTGGCCCCAGTTCTAGGCTGTGTCTATAAACAGGAATACCCTTCACACCTCACAACTCAGCTGTTTACTTACCAGGTGAAGCAGAGTGCACTCGGCAGTACACTGTGGCTGGACTTAATGCCTTCCTCCACCTCCCCAGACCTCTAAGGGTTGCCACTTCTGCTGGGAGCACACAGGCTGGGCTGAAGATGCTGAAGATGGCACCCAGCCTGAAGGCTGAATGAAGGGGAAGACATTCTGCAGTCCCTGGGAGGGGGGGGGGGTTTACAAGGAGAATAGAGGGGTTTGTGCACAACTGTGTGTGTCCTGCAGCAGACAATGGCAAGCAGGACTGGGGACTCCACAGCCTCCACTGATTAGAAAGGTTTTGAAATTGATAAATTACTTTGTATTGGGGCAAAATGATTTGACCAGATTTCAAATGTCTCAGAGAAGGGAAGCTTCTCTTGGGCCAAGTATTGATTGCATTTAATAGAGCTGGGACTTTCTCACTTAAAAACAACAAAATAAACATCCAAGAGAAGGCACCATATGTAACACACACGCTCTCAATTTCTTTCTTTCTCTCTTTTTCCATTCTTCTCTCCTTTTTCTCTAAATAGAGGAAAGGATCCAGAGACCCATCCAAGGCTAGAATCCCCCATTCAAGTAGGAGCACTGCTGATGTTGAAACCATGCAGTTCCATGGGGGCAGATTGATGGTGGGGGCTCAGGAAAACAGGGGGCCTTGGGTTGGTCCCATTCTTCACAGATTGATTTTTGCCAAGCAGCGACTGTCAGGGCCTTTGATAAATCACTAACTCAAGTGATGAATGCCCTGAGGCTGGGTGGGGTGGAGAGAAGGATGCTAGTCTGGGAGGCAGCCCAAGGAAGGAGATGGGTGAGGATGGAGGGCTGGATGCAGAGAGAGCCAGCTGAGTCAAAGCTGAATACTCCCATGGATAACTCACCCTGGGCTTGTCTCTCAACAGAATTTGACCATACTCATTAACTCAACAGTGCTTCAAAATTAATTTTCAGTCTGTCTTTCATCTGTCCCTTGCTGTCTGTCTCACTGTCTCCCTCTTTATCTGGCTTTCAAATAGACTCTGATGGTTTCCTCCCAGGAGAGGATTCCTTTGGGCCTCCTGGAAAGTGGAGAGGAGTATGGGGCAAGCTGGTGGTAAGTAGGGACTTGGCATAGGATGGGTAGGAGAAGGACAATGTTAGGGAGTAAGATGCAGCAGAGTCCTGGAAGCAGCAGGGGCATGGGGTGAGGGTGCTGAGGGAGTATGGATATAAGTTTGTAGAGCAGCTCTTGCCAGAGAGAAGCTGATTTCCAGGGAGTCTTATTCTTTTTTTTTTTTTTAAGTGTAAGTGGTGGTGCCCAGAGATGAGGCTGCAGAATGAGACGTTCAGGTCAGGTTTATTTATTATTTTTGTTGTTGTTACAGCTAAGGCTGGGCTTGAACCTGCCACTCTTGGCATGTGGGGCCAAAGCCCTACTCGCTGAGCTACAGGCGCGGCCCCAAGAGTCTTATTCTTTATGAAGGGAAAGGTTATGCCACATGGTTTCCTCATTCCTCCCCAAAGTAGTGAGAGCAGAAACCTGCCTCATTTGGGCTCCCTGAGGAATAGCAAGAAGTGTGAAGGAGAGAGACCAGCCCAGAACCACAGAACTGATTTCTTTTCTTTTCTTTCTTTTTTTTTTTTTTTTTGAGACAGAGCCTCAAGCTATCCCCCTGGGTAAAGTGCCATGGCATCACAGCTCACAGCAACCTCCAACTCCTAGGCTCAAGCAAGTCTCCTGCCTCAGCCTCCCAAGTAGCTGGGACCACAGGCACCCACCACAACGCCCACCTATTTTTTGGTTGCAGCCATCATTGTTGTTTTGGCGGGCCCGGGCTGGATTCAAACCCACAACCTTAGGTATATGTGGCTGGCGCCTTCGCCACTTGAGCCACAGGCGCCGAGCCGGAACTGATTTCTTATCATGGTCAGAGCCTGTCATGGAGGCAGCCCAGTTCATAAACCATAAGCTTGAATCTGCTCTGGGTGACCTTGCACATGTGACTTAGCCTTACTCAACATCTGGTTCCTCATCTATAAGATAGGGTGTTAAAATAGGATTGCATGAGGTTTCTATTAATTAAGATCATGTGTATAAGTGCTTAGCACAGGGCCTGGGGACATTATCCCTGGTAGCAGCATGGCAGATTCTGAAGTTGCAAAAGCTCAAGTGAAATGTGTCAGCTATTCTGAAGTCAAGAGAAGGGACTCCTGGTTCTGCCTGAGGATGGAGAACTACCAAATTACTGATCTACAGGCCAAGCCACACCGTCCTTGTCCTCACTGTCAGTGTTTCTGCACCCTGGGTAGAAGCCTCCACTGCCTTCCCTGTAATGGCAGCTGGAAGCTAGCTCTCCAGATGCCTTCAGGGTCCTAGCTGGCCTTCCGTTGTCTGCCAGTGTAGGTTGGGCTTATCTCCTTCTTACCAGTGGTGCACCAGGACACTTCGAGCCTCGTGGAGCCCTTGGCCCTGTCCATGGTGCTGAGTCACATCTCTGCCCAAGACTTGCCCACAGTGCACAAGTTTTCACCTCAACCCCTCCCTCTTGCCCCTCAACTTTAACACTCTGGAGATCTCTTCAGCCACCAGGAATGAATTCTGAGCTCACGTTCTGGAATGCTGCCAGGAAGAAGGAAGCAGCGTTAGTATAAAGAATCACACAAAAGGCCGCAGGTAATTATGTCTCTTTTAAGCTGCTAACAGGATTGGCCGTTTGATAAATGGGAGGATTTGAGGCTGTTTTGTCACTGACAAGCTGTTGTAAGATCATATTGGAAGCTGAAGACAGTTTATCTTCATGTGTGTGGTGAGAGAGGGGAATTCTCCGTGGATTTTACACCCTCTTTAAATTAATGTGATTTCCTAGGCCGGTCCTGTGCATGGGAGTGAGCGATCTTTATGATTCACCCCCTGATTAGATTACCTGGCTGAGTAGCCACCTCCAGCCCCCTCTGAGTGCCCTCACCCTCCCAGGCCCTGCCTGCTCTCATGCCTCCAGCTCCCCTCTGACCTCCCACTCCCTCCTCTAGCCCTACTCTCAGCTCTAGCTGCTGAGTGAGCCCACAGCTCAATTACTGCTGGCTAGCCTGAGAGGCAGAGGGATCTGGTTTCTTCAGTTCCTCTGGAGGGAGCAGAAGAGAGGGAGTTAGGGTGGGAGGAAGAGGGAGGCAATGGGAAAGGGAGGGAGGGAAGCAGAAGAAAAGAGAAGAAATGAGACAAAGAGGGAGCTGAAACAGAGAAATGGAGAGCCAAGCTGAGCTAAAGAAAAGAAAGAAGAGAGAGAAAAACAATAGCAAAGAGGGAAGAAGGATTTTTCTCCTTTCATTTCCAGAACCTTCCTCAGAACCACAGGCACCAAGGTAGCCTCCTTTCTTGAACCCCTGAATTAAGCTGTGCCCCCTGCCAGGCATTTTCTATCAGATTACTGTTTTATCTTCTTCAAAGCACTTACCATTATTATCTTGTTTATTTATTTACTATAACATTTGTCTTCACTGCTGAATTATAAGATGCATGAGAGCAGAGGTCACATTCACCATGTTCTTCCCAGAACCCCCACACCCGGCACATGAGAGGGTCTTGGTAAATGTTTATGCAGTGCACAATGAGGCAGGGATTTGAAGGAGGGCCCGAAGGGGCAGGCTGGCATGGCCTCCTGGTGCGGGTCTGGAGGTGAATGAGAGAGTGCAGGATCCAGGGTGGGATTGTCAAGGACAACATCACTGACTGGATTTGGAGAGACACTGCTGGGGAAGCGAATGCTTCCATAGTTCTTAGGGCATCCTTTAGGACAATGCTTCTCAAAATATAATCTATGAACCACCTGCATCAGAGTCCCCTGGGAACCTGCATTTTCATGAGCATTCCCCATGATTCTAATGCAGTGAGTCTGAAGTTTGCACTTTCAGAAACACTATTCTGGGAAATGGGTGAACTGGGGGCTCCTACCCCAGGGAGACCTCAGCAGAACTAGAGATTTAGGCCGCAATATATGTGCGTGTGTATGTGTGTGTAGTTGGAATATCTGCAGTGGAATGAGGAAGCTGAAGTCCACTATTCCCAGCCAGTGCCACCTCATTCTATATACTCTTCTAGTTACTTATTGGGGGGCTCCCAAATTTAAAGAAAGGATTAAACCTGCTGGGGACAGTTCCCTCACCCTACCCGGGACCCTTGAGGAGGAAGGGGACAGCAACAGATGTAAGGAGGAGAAGGAGCCCTCCCTGCCCTATGCCCAAGGGCCTCTGTTCCCCCCACCCACTGAAGTCTCTGCAGCTGGTAAGTCATGCCTCATTTCCCAGACAAGCTGTGCACCCATCCCCAAGCCCAAGGCCAGGCTCCCTCCCTCTTCAAGGGATCTCCCCTGGCCTTGTCAGCAGTGTGTGCTCCAGGATTGATTGGCTGCTACTGTAGGATATCGCTCCCCCAACAAGTCACATACCAGTGTCACAGCCCCATCATACCAGACATAGGAAGGACCCCCATATGACATGTGAATACAGTAGTGGGTGCTCAGGGGTGAAGGAAGTGTGCCTGAGCAGTGAGACAGCCTGGATATGTCCATGCTAGGCCTCCACCTGGGCCTGAGAAAGGGAAGAGGAGTATGGAAGACAAGTACCACCAGTTTTATTTATTTATTTATTTATTCATTTTTATTAAGACAAGAGTCTCACTCGTCACTCTCAGTAGAGTGCCATGGCATCACAGCTCACAGCAACCTCAAACTCTTGGGCTCAAGTGATTCTCTTGCCTCAGCCTCCCTAGTAGCTGGGACTACAGGTGCCCACCACAATGCCTGGCTAATTCCGCCAGTTTTAAAAGATATCTAGACTAGTAAAATTAAAGCAGGTAGAGGGAACTACCACCACCTTCCATTCACTCCAGGCTCTAGCAACTCTGTCCTTACTTCATGCCTCAAATAGCCCATGCCCTCTCTGCCACAGTAGCATCCTCACTCATGTCCCCTCTGCCTGCCATGCTCTTCAAAATTCCTCCTCGCCTTTCAGGCACTCCTACTTCTCTTCTTTGGTGGACCTTTCCAGATCCCCTGGCTTTGTGCTACCACATCCTTTATGATTTGTACCACTTGGCACTCTGTCATTTTATATTCAATGTCTGTCTTCCCTACTACCATGCAAGCTCCATGAGTGAGACCACACCTATGTGTCTTGTCCACTACCTGGCACCACCACCCACATGTGTGGGCATTCAGATAGGAAGACCAAGGCGTAGATAGATCCATTCGTTTCAACAATTGTGTTTTGAGTGTCTGCTATATGTCATATATGGTGCTAGATTTGATGACGCAGCAGTGAGTAAAAAGTTACTCTCCCTCCTCTCACAGAGGTCGTAATCTGTGGGGAGATGCATAGTTGTCAAAAAAAATCATACAAATCAATCTTAAAGTGCACTGGGACAGCAATAAAGGGAGAGGCTTGTGGTGCCCAGAAGGTTACCGTGATTACCTGGCTAAGAAGCCACCTCCTACTAGTCAGGTCAAGGAGGTTTAGTCCAAGTCAAGGATTTAGTCAAGTCAAGGAGGTCAGGGGAGGCTTTCTTATAACATGATATTTCTCTGAGATAGAGAATTTCATGTAGAGCAGCATGAAGTGTTCTGGAGACAGGGAGTAGCATGGGCAAAGGCCCTGTGGCAAGAGGATGCTTCATTCTACAAGGGAATGAGAGTCCAGAAGGGCTGGAGTGTGTGAGGTGAACAGGGAGGCTGGAAAATAGACAGAGACCAGTCCATTCAGGGCCCTGTCAGCTGAGGTGAGAAATTTGTTTCTTCATCTAAGAGCAAAAGGTTAAAACACTGAAGAGTTTAAACAGCAGGGGGGTGGGCACAGGCGGTAGTGATATGATCAGAATTGCATTTTGAAAAGGTCACTCAGGCTTCAGTGTGAAGAAGGAAAGGAGGGGCTCACATGGAGGTGGAGACCAATTAGCAGTGTGCAGCTTTCCAGGCTTGGACCACAAAAGTGGTGGGAGACAGCAAGGATAATGGACAGGTTTTGGGGTTTTTTTTTGTTTGTTTTTGCAGTTTCTGGCCGGGGCTGGGTTTGAACCTGCCCCCTGGGTTTGAACCTGGCCCCACCTCCGGCATATGGGGCCAACACCCTACTCCTTTGAGCCACAGGTGCTGCCCCATATAATGGACAGTTTTGTTTGTTTGTTTGTTTGTTTTGCCAGGGCTGGGTTTGAACCTGCCACCTCTGGTATACGGGACCAGCGCCCTACCCTTTTGAGTCACAGGTGCTGCCCAATGGACAGTTTTTAAGAGAGTGTTTTCATGCAACAACATAGACTGGTGAAACTCAGGACAAGTACCCACCCCAGTCATCGCATCTTCCTGTAACTATCAGCCTCCTTCTGGGTGGTCCAGTGGGCCGCCTCAAGGTGGGGGTTCTCAGGCCTCCTCCGGAAGCAGCCCATGCTGTCTTCCCACACCCAGGTGCCCACATTCTGTAGTGTATTCTCCTATGCTGCTCATGTGTGTCCTCTAAGCTGGAAGGCTTTGGCTGGACATCCACCTAGGAGATGGGCTTCTGTCATAGCCCCAAGTGCTTTGCATTCTGGGAATTGTAGTTCTAGAACAGGAAGGCTGGGCCTGCTCCCGACTGTGGGTCTGGCAGGCAGCCTGGTTGCCATGGCAGCAGCTGGGCTGGAGCCACCGAACCATTTCATCCACAGCTCTGCTGGCTCTGAGAGCCTCCCAGCAAGAAAGCTTGGGCTCTGGGGAGGAGGGGGAGGGAGAAAAGGGAGAGACAAGAAGGGAGGGGAGGAGGACCTCCTGGGCCTTCCACAGAGGTTGGGGCTTAGCCTTGCCCCACTCCAGAGCTATGGACTGCATGGAAGAGGAATCACCAACTCATTCTCAGAGTAGACTCCCTGACCACTGAGAATGAGGTCTGCTGCTGTGTTCTCATCAGTCAGGCAGACCCTGTAGGCTCAGCTGTGTGAATGCAGAAGCCTGCACCAGACAGACAGGAGGGAGCAGCCTCCATCCCCAGGGGAACTCAGTCTGCCTAGAAAGGCAAGAAGGTCCAAAAGAATTACTTAGGAAGAAAAAGTCTAGTCCACTTTCCCTCTAATAGGTCCCTAGAATCCATTCCCTTCTCTCTGCCCCTTGGCCACAGTCCTGGTTCAGAGAAGGCTTTCTAAAACACACCCCTGCTTAAAATTCTTCAATGGCTCCCCTTTGCCCACGACTGGATCAAATCCAGATCCTCTAGTACGACCATTCATGGCCTTTCAAATTCTGGCCTGAGGCTCCCTGTCCATTTTATCCTCCTTCCTCCCCCTCTGCTCCAGCCATACAGAAGTTTTCTGGTTCCCCTTTCACAAGCCCTGCCTTTGCACACGCTCACCTCTGCCTGAAGTGCCCTTCCCTCCCTCTTCCAACCTTGGAGCCGGCCAAACCCAGCTGAAACAACTCCTTGTCGGTGAAGTCTTCCAAAATCCTTCTCCACTAGGGGAAGAATTAATGGCCTGGTGCTCTGAGCTCCCTGAGCACTTTGTACATCTCTCTCAAGCACTTATCACCCATGTTGTGATTATTGTTTCTGTAGCTGCCTCTCCCTCTCACTTTCCTGCATCTGAGCCATCCCAGGGTCTCTAGTGCCCAGCACAGCATCTGGCACAAGGTAGGCACTCGATAAATTGTGAATGGGATTGATTTCACCCAAGGAAGGCTATTTGGGCCTTCGCCACTCCCCCTCCTGGGTCTCCGCTGCCATTTCTGGACTCCCTCCCTCCCCTGCTCCTCTGTAGGGCCCTGCACACCTCAAGTACCACAGCTGACTGGTAGACCCTATTGAACAACACCTTCTATTCTGGGCAGGGTGACACAGGCACCTGCATGTGGAGGCTGCAAGATTCTTCATGTCATTGGGAGTTCATATCAAGTCACACCCAAGTCTCCAGAGAGGAGGCACCTGTGCTTTCCATGGAGCCATGATTTATGGACCCAGCTCCAGGAGATGAACAAACCAACCAGGCTTCTCTGCTTCTCTACCCAGAGTCAGGATGATTCCAGGAAAGTCCTTCCCCCGGGCAGAGGCTCCATCTGCTTAGGCCTTAGCTCCAAGGCTCCTCCATCCAGCCCTCCACCCTACCCCTGCCTCCTCTCCCTGGTCCATAGCACCCAGCTTCCTGTACCAGCTTTCCCTGCACTAAAATCCTGACTCTACTACTTAACATCTGGAAAATCTTTTCCAGTTTCCATCTCCTCCTAAATCCCATTCCCTCATCATAATAAGAGGATAAAAATCCTTGCCTGCCTAGATCATTCATTCATTTATGTATTCATTCATATGTTCATTTACATATTGCCTTCCATGAAGATTTATTAGACACCTACTATGGTCCAGATGCTAGATTAATCACTAAAGATGCAGAAGTGAGCCAGAAAGACATGGTCCCTATCCTCAGGGAGTTTATATTTGGGGGGAGAAAGATCAACCTCAAAGTGCTTCCAGACAGAAATAAGGACTATGAAGTGTAGGCTTGGCCTGATCTGGGATCTCCATATTTATTCACTCAATATATCTGTGCACCTGTGCTATGATAGGCATGGAAGATAAGAATGGAACCAACTCAGGCCCTCCCCTCATTCAACTCTTATACTCAGTGAAAACAGACACACATTCTGAACAGCCACCAAATACTACAACTGTATACATAATCATAGGAGGGCCAGAAAAGGATACGACTCTGCAGCTAAAAAGAGGAATCCTGGGCAGCGTCCGTAGCTCAGTGGGTAGGGAGCCAGCCACATACACCAGGGCTAGCAGTTCAAACCCGGCCCAGGCCTGCTGAAACAACAATGACAACTGCATCAAAAAAATACCTGGGGCTCGGCGCCTGTGGCTCAAGCGGCTAAGGCGCCAGCCACATACACCTAACATGGCGGGTTCGAATCCCCAGCCCGGACCCGCCAAACAACAACGATGGCTGCAACCAAAAAATGGCCAGGCGTTGTGGCGGGCACCTGTAGTCCCAGCTACTTGGGAGGCTGAGGCAGGAGACTCGCTTGAGC
>NW_003852398.1:34204600-34209964 GCF_000181295.1 Otolemur garnettii | reverse complement strand
ATGGCACTCTACCCAGGGGGATAGCTTGAGGCTCTGTCTCAAAAAAAAAAAAAATACCTGGGCATTGTGGTGGGCACCTGTAGTCCCAGCTACTTGAGAGGCTGAGGCAAGAGAATCACTTAAGCCCAAGAATCTGAGGTTGCTGTGAGTTGTGACGCCACAGCACTCTACCAAGCGTGCCATAGTCAGACTTTGTCTCAAAAGAAAATAGGGCAGCGCCTGTGGCTCAGTGGGTAGGGCGCCGGCCCCATATACCAAGGGTGGCAGGCTCAAACCAGGTCCCTGCCAAATTGCAACAAAAAAATAGCCATGTGTTGTGGCAAGTACCTGTAGTCTCAGCTACTGGGGAGGCTGAGGCAAGAGAAACACCTAAGCCCAAGAGCTAGAGGTTGCTGTGAGCTATGACAATACAGCACTCTACTGAGGGCAACAAACTGAGACTCTGTCTCAAAAAATAAAAAACAAAAGAAAATAAGTAAATAATAAAATAAAATAAAAACAGGAATCTTGAGGAAATGGGATCCTTTACACCTAGTGAAGGTAAAAATGAATGAATGGAGCCTTGGCTAGGGTATGAGGGCTGATAGTACAAGAGGCTCCCACAGAGAGGTTTGAGAAGCACCAGCCACACAGGACCTAGAGAAGGCGGGCAGTCCCCCCTACTGTGTTCACTGCCTCCACTATTTGGTGGGACTTCTATTTTCTCCTTTCTAGAGGCACAGGAAGAGCCTAGTTGAGGTATCAGTCTACCATGGGGGTGAGGAAGGTTGAGGCTGGCATGGAAGCTGGCTCAAGCTGCTCTCCTTCCTGTCACCCTAATGCTGAGCCCACAGCCCTGAGCTGGCTCCTCCTTCTGCTCCCTTGGCTTCTGGGAATCAAGGTCTTAACTCAAAGGGATTCAAGCTCCAGGGCTTAGGGGAAGATAGAAGATGGTAGGAAGTGGGAAAATAGCTGGCTTGCTCTGCTCTTGCTCTGGGTCTCAGCTCCCCCATCTGTAAAATGATGGGGTTGGATTAGGCAAATACAGGGTCCTCTTCCTTCTGCAGCTATAAAAGGGAGATGGTAGAAGAAGGCTCTGCAGAGAAAGGCTGGCTCCACCCTCTGCCAAGGGACCCAAATCAGCATTTGTTGACATTTCTCTGGATGCCCTCAGTGCTGGTGACATTTCTGAGACTTGCTCCCTGACAGCGCTAGAGGATACAAGGCTGACCCCAAAGCCCATGCTCTAGGCCCACACTGCCTCAGGCCACAGGCCCCACCCAGGGACAAGACTCACATTCTAAATAGCAGCAAAACAACTACAGGGTAGTCCTGAACTCACTCAGGGGCCTAGGTCCTACCTTAATAATGCTGGTTAGGGCAAATGTGAGGCAGGTCTGGGCCCAGGGTTTCCCTCACCAAGTGTCAAAGTCTACATCTGTGAAATAGAACCCATAATCCCTGCCTCCTTCAAAGGGTAATTGTGGGGCTCCAACTACATAAATGTGAGAAAAGAAAAGTGTTTCATAAACAGTAGGTTGTCCAACTATGAGGAGCTTTGACATGAGGCCCAGGGCTGGGGTCGTGGGCAATGGAGCTTGGAAGGATAAATGGAATGCAGAGGCCAGAGGAAGCAAATCACATTCCAGCAATTTCACAGATTGGAGAGAGCCACTTGGTGAGTAGAGAGAACCCAGGGAACTCCTCGATACCCTCATTGATGCTGACAGATGGCCACAGAGCTTTGAGCAGTTCAGAACTAGCCTACATAATTAGAAGGCCCCCAAGCTTTATTTTCTGGTTTCACTCTTCAGTCCCAAGACTGGGAGGGAGGCCAGTGTAAGAGGCCAGGTCAGCGTGGTGGTGCAGTGCCTGGAGTCAGAAAACCTAACCTTGGTTCTGTTGATCACTAGCTGTGTGGCCTTAGGCAAGTACTTAACCTCTCTGAGCCTTGTTTTTTCTCATCTGTAAAGGGGAGTAATAGTAATAATGCATGTCTTGCAGGTTTGTTGGGAGAATTAGAGAAGTTAACATTTGTAAAGCACTTAACATGGGCTGCCATATGGGTGCTGAGTTGCTTCCAACCATCATTAGTGGCCTCAGCTCTCAACCAGGAAGCAGGTTGGGACTCACCAGGAACCTTTTTCATTGCTGGTCAGCCTAATCCATGAAGAGTGGGAGTCCCTTTGGCCAGCAGTTTTCCATGCACTTAAATGGGTGGGAGGCACCCAATATGCACATAACTCAGTATGATGGGGATGGGTAGAAAACTGGATTTCTAGTTGGAGAATTTGCTGATTGTATGAGCTTGAGTGACTCTGTTTCCCAATCTGAATCTCAGTTTTTTTGTCTTTAAAAATGAAAGTAACCAGGCAAGTTTTATGAATTAGTATTAACCATTAGGTGAATGGTCGGTGGGGAAATGAACATTTGTTTGATGCCAGAGTAACCCACAAACATTATTTTCTAGAAGGAGGGTGGAAAGAAAAATCACAACTATCATCAGCTTTCTATCTGAGCATTTCTAATAGTGGATGAATTAGATATTATGTATCTTCTGATGTGATCCAAAGTAAAGTATAAGACATCGCCTTGCCATTGTGTTCTAGCCAAGAACATTTAACTTGAATTGTTCTGGCCTTTAGATCCAACTTCCTGTTTACAGGAAACACTAGGATAATGTCTCAAGCTAAACAATAGCACAACAAAGCAATCAGACAGCTGGAAGGAAGGATACTCTGTAGGAAAACTGATCTGGATGTTTCAGTGGGTCAATGGCCAAAAGACAAAGGGTGTGTGGGAGAAAGAATATACTATATTAGACAATTTAATGCAAATAATGATGAGATACCATCTCTGTATTGAATTCTGACATGTCTACTGTACAGGACATCTTGGGGGTCAGTTGGAAAAATTTGTATATGTTCTAGGTATTGAAAGGGATAAGAATTTACTGAAATAATAAAAGTAGAGATTGTTGGTTTAAAAACAGGAGATCAAGCAACACTATGTATAATGTGATCACATTTTGGTAAAAAGATACTTGTATGTAAGAAAAAGATCTGGAGGGATATACATTAATGAGTTAACATCGATAGGAAGATGATGTTTTTATTTGCATATTTTTGCTTTCTTTATTTTTAAATTTTGCACAGTGCTCATGTCTTACTTCTGGAATAAATGTCATTTAATAAATGAAATGAGAATAATAGCAGTGTGTACCATGTAGGGCTGTTATGATGTAATGCGATAACGCTGTGGAGCAGAGGACCTGGCATGGTGCGTGCTCAATAGTTCCATGCAGCTAAGGTGCTTATGCTGCTCCACCCCCAGCCACCATGAGACAGAGATGGTTTATTGGGGATGCTCTTCCTATCTCCAGATCTTGGCACATTGCAGGCCTCCACAGATGTGTGCTGGACAAATCAAATATCTTTGGTCCAGCTTTTTATGGATATCAAGGGAAGCATGATGGAAATTACGGCCTTGCACTCACATAGGTCTAGGTCTCTAGAGCTGGACCACCCAGAGCATGCTTTTAGCTGGGTCCTTACAACATGTAGGAGGCAACCCTCAGCCAGTGAAGTAAATCTGTAGTGGTTTGAACCAAAGAGAACTACCAGTTTTCTCCCCTCCCCAGACCATACTCCCCCAACTATTTTTGGCATTGACCTCTAAAAATTTTCATCTCCTTGACTAGCCTAAACTTTGTGCCTTGGCTAAGGAGCTTGAGCTTTGGTCCGAGGCTGTTCCATAAATACAGCCTGGGATCAAGGTTAGCTTACCATAGGAGCTGGTTCTCTGTCTGGTCTGAGGCTAGCTTCCCAGGTAAAGCCATAGAATTGGAACTAGACTGCAGCTGTGTGCACTTTCAGGGCCCAAGGATTTGGGCTAGGTCTGAGGCTAGCCCCCTGCTCAGAGGTAGTTTAACAACTGAGGTGTGACTTGGTCTGAAGTTTGCTCTTGACTGAAAATTGAAACTGAAGCTAGGTCTGGTCCTTTATTAAGGGCGAGATCACCCCTGACTAAGAGATAAGGAATAGACTATTTTCTGACCTGGCAAGGGCTGCGAGCTGGCTGCGTAGTCAGAGGAGCCTGGGAGAGGATGGACAGAAGAGGGGATGGCGGGCGCGGGAATGGGCCTCCCTGCGGATAAGAGACGCCTTTGGCGGCTCCAGCTCAGGCTTCGGCGTCGGCAAAATCCGATGGGGTGTGGATGAGAGAGGAACCTCTCCGTCCTGGGGGAGGAAGGGAGGGACGCGGCTTGTGCTGGGGGAAGACGGGAGAGGGAAGGGCGCCGAGGAAAGACTTCTGAAGGGTCCATGGCGGCTGGAGAGGGGCCCTGCCTGCACGGACAGCGCCGCATTACCCGAGCTCCTCCCCTCAGGGGCGGCCGGGCTCCCGGCTCGTTAGGCCAACATCTATCTCCTCCTTAATAAAAAATACATGAATAAATAAATAATAACAGCCACAACCGAGCGGGAAACCGCTTTCCTCTCTTGTCCCCAGCTCCTTCCTTCCAACCACGGCCTCGGGGGCTCCCGAGCTGGGTCTGTCCGTAAATGCCCTCCCTCCTCCTGGTGTCGCAGGCATCCCTCTACTCCACAGGGGACCAGGAACTGGGCTGAGTCCTGCTCTTAGGGTAACTGAGCGGGCCTTCTGTGCCCCAGACCTGCTCTTGGCAGGACTGGCAGAGTCTGTGGAGGAGTTTTCTCGCCCTGCCTTCAGGGAGAGGCTGCAACAGCCTAGTCTTTAGGGTCAGGGCCTTGCGTGGTCCCCAAAGATCCCAAGTCAGGGAGAGGCTGAAAACGGACGAGAGAAGGAACTGGAAGGTGGGACAGTTAGAGGGCTACAGGAGAAACAGGAGCTGGTGTTTGTGCAGGGTGAGGGAAGAGGACAAAAGAAAGATGATCTTATTTAGAAGAAACAACAAATCACTCTTTCTTTCTCTTGGAAGTCTGTCCCTTTCTCTCTGTCTCCGTGTGTCTCTCACTCTCTCTCTGTCTCTGCTGTATGTCTCTGCACTGCCATCTCTTTCTACCCCCCTTGGGTTAATATGAAGGCACATACAATTAGATTACACTGTTTGTGTTTGTATCCACTGCCTTCTCTTCCGTTATCTTAGATGTTTGCCAGGAGTGACCCACGCCTCAAAGTTAAGAAGTAATTCTGGGCCTGATGGGTGGCTCATATTTGTAATCCTAGCACTCTAGAAGCCTACAGCAGAAGGATCACTTAAGATCAGGAGTTCAGGCTCGGCGCTTATAGCTCAATCGGCTAAGGCGCCAGCCACGTACACCTAAGGTGGCCGGTTGGAATCCCCAGCCTGGACCCGCCAAACAACAATGATGGCTGCAACCAAAAAATAGCCGGGCGTTGTGGCGG
>NW_003852398.1:34179570-34204191 GCF_000181295.1 Otolemur garnettii | reverse complement strand
AAAAAAAAAAAAACTAGGAAAATTTAGTTGTGCATGGTGGTGCTTACCTGTTGTCCCAGGTAATCAAAAGGCTAAGGCGGGAGGATCACTTGAGTCCAGTTTGAGGTTACAATGAGCTATGATGACACCACTACACTCTAACTTGGGAGACAGAGCAAGACCCCATCTCAAAAAATAATAATAATAAGCCAGGCACAGTGGCTCATGTCTGTAATCTTAGCACTCTAGGAGGCTGAGGCAGGTAGACTCATGAGTTCAAGACCAGCCTGAGCAGATGCGAGACCATGTCTCTAAAAAACAACCAAAAAATAATAGGCAGGCGTCATGATGGGCACCTGTAGTCCTAGCTACTCCAGATGATAAGGCAAGAGGATCACTTTAGCCCAAGAGTCTGAGGTTGCTGTGAGCTATGATGCCACAGCGCTCTACTGAGAGTGACAAAGTGAGACTCTGTTGCAAAATAATAATAATAATGATGATAATTCTGCCCCTGCCTATAGTTCAGGACCATGGAGAGCATCCTGTGCGTGAGATGCCGGCTCTCAAATGGAAGCAAAAATCTTGGCTTGAGGGCCAGCATGGTGTCTCACACCTGTAATCCTAGCACTCTAGGAGGCCGAAGCGGGTGGATTGCTTAAGCTCACAAGTTCAAGACCAGCCTGAGCAAAAAGCAAGACCCCCCCCCGTCTCTACTAAAAATAACAAAACTGAGGCAAGAGGATCACTCAAGCCCAAGAGTTGGAGGTTGCTGTGAGCTATGACAACACGGCACTCTACCCAGGGCAATAGCTTGAGACTCTGTCTCAAAAAAAAGAACTTTGGCTTGCCTGTCTTAGTTTACCTATAAAGAATAGGGATCAGGTGAGGTGGATATAGGGCAAATGTGGGGAGGGGGGAGGAAGGATGTGGTTGAAGATCATTCCCAGCCTGGCTCCCTCCTGAGCTGAGTGTCTCTGAAGTGGGACTCAGAATTTTTGCTGCTCTGGACTAAGGGTCTAGGTCCCCCTCAGCCCCCAGTGCCATCACCAAGAAGTGAAGAAGAGGAGCAGCCTGTCCTCCAGGTGTGTGGTTCTGGGGCACAACCATTGCCAGGCAGCTCTTTGTGTGTAGAGTGCAAAGCCAAACACACGAGTGAATCCTGGCACAGAGAACTGGCATGATCCTTAGGCAGATGTTGGGGAGGCTGCATAAGGAGTGTTGTACGTATATATGAGTGCAGGAGTACGTACAATCCTACAGGGTAGGGGGTGCTCAAGGGTAGAGAGAGTAAGAAATAGGGGCCAGCATCCTGTAAGGCCTGTTCATTCTGGCAGATGCAGGACAGGAATGGGGGTCAGGCAGGACCCTCTCCAGCCCCAGCGAGAACTAATGGAACCCAAGCGTCTCCTCTTCCCTCCAGCAGCTCCCTCTGCATGAAACCAGAAGCCAGATTTCAGGAGCAGTCCAGATGTTCAGGGGAAATGCAGGGAAGTGGAGCAGATGGGGCCTGGGATTCCTGTGGGGGCTGGGGGGAGGAGGGCAGCAGCTGGAAGCTGTGCTGGGGCATGTGCATGTGTAAGGCTGGCTCTGACATGTGCTAGGGCATGTGCCACAGTGTGTGTCTAGGATCAGGACTCAGAGAGCAGGCTAGGTCAGGTGGCCTAGATGCTCTCCCTGTACCAGCTTACTAAGATCTGTCGTGAGCTGCCTCCACATCAGGTGTAGTGCTAGGATACAGAAGTGAGCAAGATAGACCCTGCCCCTGCCCTAGGGGAGCTCAGTCTTCATATAGGACATTGATTTGGACCCAAGGAACCCACCCTCCATCCTGAGGCCACAGTGGCCACTCCTTCTGATCTGGAGCCTTGTCCAGAGTCCTGAGTGGGATGGCTCACAGTGTCCCTTCATTTCCTATCCCAAAAGACCACAGTTCATCTTCCCACCCAGTACCTCAATCCCTGGTCACATCACCCCTGCTGTTCCCTTCAGTTTCTGTCCCTCTTGGGAAGCTGTGGAGCAAGACAAAGTGTCTTGACACCAATGACTGAATCTAGAACTGACATCGTTCCATCACCACCCCAAACTCAAGAGTCTAGAGGCCTTTATTTCCTACTCCCATTTTGCTATCTCTAGTTGTGGTCACCTCACTGTCACCACACCAGCGTGGGAGAGTTTTGTGGATCCTACTTGGTAGATGAACGAACTGAGCTACAGAGAAGTAAAATCACACGTGGAAGGAACACTTCTTCAACTGAGTCAGGATTTGAACCTGTTTTTCACAATGTTTTCTGCAATTCCTCCTCGAGGCAGTGTGGTCATTCTGACTCTGCACACCAGCCAGTTGTGTAGCCCTGGACAAGTAGGCACCTTTTCCTCTCCAGGCCTCCATTTCCCACCTATGAAATGAAAGAGCCTAAATAAGATAATTCTGAAGAGCTCTTCCCATTTTGCTATGCTGTGATATCACAACCACCCTCTGTACTGGAAAAGGAGGCTGATAGTGTTATGGGGGCAGATAGTGTTATGATGGTATCCTAATTGAGGGCGAGGCACTGACCTGCCAGACCCTTGGGGCATCCCAGGATGGCAAGAAGCTTGGCAGGGGTGCGGTCCTCTGCAGGTTGTAGTGGTGGGGTTGGATTGGGTGTGGGGGAGGCTAGGCCCTGAGCCCAAGCTCTGCCTGCTGGGGAAGGAAGCAGAGGGAGCAGAGGAAGCTCTAGGGCAGAGTGTGGGGCTAGCTGGGAAGGCCAGAGGCAGGCACGCAGAGCCAGGCAGGCAGAGCAGAACGAGGCTCAAAGCTCCAGGGCTTTACAAATGGATTTTGCTGAAATGGAAATTTCCACCCATCCCTGAAATGAGCCTGGCAGTAAGGCCAGGTCTGGTGGGGGTTGTGGCAGCTAGGGATGTGGACAGGGACAAAAGCCAAACTGTCAAAGCCTCTCAGACCTATCCACCCCTCTCCGCACCACCCTTACTCCTTCTTCAATCTCCTCCTCTGCTCAGGTCCTCCAGCTCCTCCAGGACCTATACCATCCTCACACCTTTTTATACCCTTCTCACTTTCTCCTCTTGCCACTTCCTGTGCTTCTCCACCCCCTCCACACCCTGCACCCCACTCCTATTAAACCTCACATGGCCTTTTCACCCAAATACCCCTCATGCTTCCCCCCTCCACCTTCACTCCACAGACACTTCCCCACCTTCTACCTTGTCCTCACCCTACTCTCTCACCCCTCACCTGCTCACCCCACACCTCCTCCACACCTCCACACACCTGACACTCCCCCTTCTGTTCACCTCTGCCCCCACCGTGCTATACGTGCTTTGTTCACACCACTTTTGGGAATCCTCCCCATACCCTCCACCTCTCTCCTTTGCCCCTACACATATCACACCCCACCCCTCTCTGACCCTCCCCGTCTACTTATAAGTATTAGGGCCACATATCTCCTGTGGAAAAGCTGGACTCTAGGGTCAGACTCCTAGCATAGCCCCTCTGCTGGCTGAACCTGAAAATTATGTAATTTTGCTGAGACTGTTTCCTCATCTGTATGTAAAATGCAGTTGAAAACTGCTCCTGCCTCTTGTGGCTTCTGTGCAGTCTGAGTGGGCCAATGATTGTAAACCCCTTGCCTGGCCTACAGCAGTGCTGATCATGTTTATTGCCATTTTGTAATTCACTGATACTTTGGAGGAAGGGGTCAGAGGTGAATCTGATCATGCAGACCCACAAGCCCAGAGTAACAGGATAAGAGCTAACTGGGCTGCTGGGAAATGCACGCTGTACCTCAGCCTGAAAGAGGGAAGTCTACAAATCTATGGCAGCCAGGGCAGGACTCACCCTCTGCAGCTCTAACCCCAAATGAATGTGCCTGAGACACTCAGAGGAGCCTGACACCCTTGCTTTCCTAGGCCACTGGAGGGCAACCTGCTCTCTCCCTTGGACAGTGAGAGGGGATGAGTGCGGAGGGTCGGGAGGGGAGGGAAGCTGCCTTCTGCTGCCCAACAGTCTTTCCTAGGATTTGGAGAATGGAAAAGGACAGGGCATCGGCTGGGATGGGGAGGGGCCCTGCTGGGGTGCCACAGGCCCCTAGCTGAGTGGGGGACAATGGGAGAATGTCAATGGAGAGGGTAGAAGTACAGGAACCCAATGGGGTAGGCTGGAGAGGTGTGGGGCTTGACTTGCTGCCTATTCTTTTGGGGACTTCTTGTTCCAAGTACTCAAGGCCTGGGTGGGGATGGGGACTGGCTTGGCCCCTCAGGAACTGTGATACCAAGAGACTTGGGATCCCCAGGACTGGAGGGAATTGGCTCCTTCTGGAGAAGGCTAGGGATAAAGCCAGGGCAGGTCCCAAGGGCTGAATGAAGGGGGCCTATGGGTCTGAGAGCTGGCCACAGGACCCAGTGTGAACCTGGGAGGGTGGGGAATTAAAGGGGCATCTGGTGGGGGTCTAAAGGGATATAGAGTCATGGGTGGCCAGGTTTCAGTCTGCTCTCCCAGGGCAGGGCCCAGGGAGAACAGCCACATGCCCTCATCCTCTAATTACATGTTGACTTGTTATTTATTATTAATTAAATAGGAGCTCTAAGTTACTCCAGGCTCCCTCTTGCCCCAGCCCCAAGTGCTGGGTACCAATTTCAGAGCCTGGACTGAGCTGAGCCAATGGGAGAAACAGAAAAGGGGGTGGGGTGGGTAAAAGGCATCCACGGGGCTAGTAGTTGAGTGTCCATTCTGAGAAGTAGCCCTGGGGTCTGGGAGGAAGGCAAATGGAAGGGCAGGGAGAGGGAGCTTCCTTGAGGAGGGGCAAGGGAGAGTGACAGAGAGCCTAGACATGGGCAGAGCTGGCAAAGCCAGGAGCTTTGAAAGGCTGTGTGTGGGCGGGGTAAGGGTGGGTGAGTGCTGGACCCAGAGGTCAGCTGTATTTCTAATAACTGCACCAAGGTGCAGAGCATGAGCCTGCAACCAAGGCAGGTGCTGGCTGTGAGCAGGCGCATGCCTGCGGCTCTGTACTTGCGGGCTTATTCCTCAGAAACTGGGTCTGTGTCGCCTCTTGAACACCCAGCACTGCGGGGGAGGGGAGGAAGCACTGGGGGATTGAATTACCTTTCAAATCTAAAGCCTAGATTCTTCCAGGCCCGGCAGGTGGGCGTGTGCACACATTCCCCAGAGCATTGTGGGATGTTGGCTGTCACTAGGGAGCTACAAGGCACAGACTTGCTTCAGTTCTGTTCAGTTCCAGTTTCCTTTCCATAGGCAAGAAAAAAAGAGGAGCCTGTGACCCTGGGTGGGGGTGGGACAGGGGAAGCCAAAAAGGGAGAGAATATCTGACCAGGCCCCAGTCTGCAGCCCCTCAGACAGAGGTGGGGAGGCTTCAGTGAGAATCTTGATATTGCCATATTCTAGCCACACATGACATTGGCACATGACTCCTGGGTTTCTGATCCAAAAGGAGGACCATAAATAACAACTAACATGAACCAGCCTTTGTGCTAGGCACCACGTCAAGCATGTTGTTTTCTTTATATCCTCACACAACCCTATAAGGTAGCTACTATGAATCTCTCCATTTTGCAGATGAGAAAATATGCTCAGAGAGGTGCATGATTTTCCTGTGGTCACATAGCTGGTAAGTGAGAAGGCTGAGATTCTGTCTTACCTCAAAGTCTTGCCCTGAAAAGCATATGATACCTATATCTCTGGGTCGATGTAAGGAATAAATGAGATTATGCACATAACGAAGTATTTGGCCTAGTGCCTGGCACACAGTGAGTGCTCAAGAAATAGTAATTTTTATTATTATTATTATTTTTTTGCAGTTTTTGGCCAGGGCTGGGTTTGAAACTGCCACCTCTGGCATATGGGGACAGTGCCTTACTCCTTTGACCACAGTCGCCTTCCTTTTTGTTTGTTTGAGACAGAGTCTCACTATATTACCCTGGGTAGAGTGCTGTAGCATCATAGCTCATAGCAACCTCAAACTCTCGGGCTTAGCGATTCTCTTGCCTCAGCCTCCCAAGTAGCTGGGACTAGAGGTACCCACCATAGTGCCTGGCTAGTTTTTGGTTGTAGTTGTCATTGTTGTTTGGAGGGCCTGGGCTGGATTTGAACCCACCAGCTCCAGGGTATATGGCTGGTATCCTAGCTGGTGAGCTATAGGCACTGAGCCAAGAAATAATAAATGTTAATGCTATTCTTTATTTACCTGTTCAGGTACTCAGAGATTTCATTTCATGGCTACTCTGGTAGCAGGGGGTTGAGGAGGGGATGGAGATGCTGGTTGTGGGATGGGTGATGGGAAGGCGGGTGATGGGAAGCTGTGGGTACAGGGGGCATGTGGGCTGGGGAGTGGGGGGATGGACATAGAAAGCAGAGGAGGATAAGGCATGCAGAGTAGAAGAAACGGAAGTGAGTGACTGTATTTACTCAAAGATTTTGCTCTGGTGATCGCCTCATTGGCCAGACATCTGGATTTTTTGGGCACCCCTGGGGAGTGGAAGTCAGACAGTATTACTATAGCAGATCTAATGACATCCACCTCAGGCTCACTTGTACTCACTCACTGACTTGTGGGGCTCAGATCGTCCCCCTACAGACTGGAGGCCAAGAGCTGCAGGTCTGGTCCAGAAGCCTGCTGGGAGGAAGTGGGAGTCCCTTCTAGCAGCTGGTTGCTCTCTTCTCAGCTGGCCAGAGCTAGAAGCAATGGGTTTTGGCCCCAGAACACACGCCACTGCCTCATCCCCACCTTTCCTTCTAGTTGTGGGTAGAGGAGAGGGCACTGAGCAGATGTCCTGCCATACCTCTCCCCTCCACAGTCACCTGGAGAAGATACCTGATGGAGGGTGCCCACCAGGCAGCTGCCCAGGGCACTCATCTCTGAGGGGTGCTAAAGCTTCACTGGTCGCCTAACGAGTTGGAGAAAAGAGTATTTACCAGGCAGAATCCGCCGCAGGGGGGTTGGCAGGAACATGTCTATAAGCTGCTGGGTACAGAGGTGAGATTCCCCTGGGGCACCCAGGCTACAACAATTGTTCATTAAACTCCCCTCCCTTGCAAGGAGGGGGTCATAAAGAACCAAAGCATTTCAGTGAAGCTCAGCAAGGCCAGAGAGGTTAGAACCAGGACTGAATTGTTCAGGCAGATGGAGGAGAGGCTGAAGACTGAAGCAAGTCCCTCCTTCCAGCCCAGGATCCACATAGCCTCTCTCCCAAATAAATATTGAACAAATACTGAGAGAGTGCTGGTTTGAAGAGGTACCAAATTACTAGCCTGCCCTTGGCTCTAATTTCTCATCCTAGTCCTACCGTTGCAAAAGTACCATAATGATGGCTTTAAAGATTCCCTTCCTTTCTTAGGTCCTGACTACATACCATTCATTCATTTATTCTTTGCTTCATTCATTCATCTTTATTTGTTTATGTTTACTTTTTTTATTTATTTGTTGAGACCGGATCTTGCTCTGTCACCCAGGCTGGAGTGCAATGACTCCATCCTAGTTCACTGAAACCTCAAACTCTTAGGCTTAAGCGAGTCTCCTGACTCAGTCTCCCAAGTAGCTGGGACTACAGGTGTGCACTACCACACCCAGCTTTCTATATTTTGTAGAGAGGGCTCTCGCTCAGGCTGGGCTCTTAACCTCAAGGGATCCTCCCACCTCAGCCTCCCAAAATGATAGGATTATAGGAATGAGCCACTGGCCATATTCACTCATTTAATAGGTGTTTCCAAGCACCTACTGCATGCCAGGCACTGTTCCAAGCATTTGGTGTACAGTAGCAAAGTGCTTCCTCTCTGCTACTTTTCATCAATCCTGTGCAGTTAAACCAGCAGATATTGAGAGTCTTCTGTGTGCCTAGATTGGATTGAGGTGGGGATGAATCAGAAGAGGTCTCAAGTTTGATCTCTGCCCCAGGAAGAAACTACCCCTTTGGGTGACAAGGAGCTGACTCATGAGGATCCTGAGCAATGGCTGCCACCACAGAAAAAAGCTGTCCACACCCTAGCTTTCCTGATTTTCCATTTTATGCCCCTTGACTTGTCTAGGCCTATCTACTAGCTTTTCATACCCTTAGGACCTGGTGTACTCTTGTAAACTCATGCTATGTCCAGCAAGTTGTGCATGTGTGCATGTGTTAATCTCGGGGAGGGGGCTTTGCAGAGTGACTACATTCTCCCTGAGCAGGGCCCTGGGCTGGGCAGCTGGGTGGGGGGAGGAGGGTAGAGGAGAATAGTAGATGATGCCAGACTCCTTTCTCAGCATTGTAAACCCCACCTGAGCCTCTCTGAAGTGTGTGACTGCCTACAGGAACCCAGCACCAAAACAGGAGACCAGGTTGGCAATGGTTTCTCTCAATCATGTGGAGAGAGGAGCTGCAGGAAAGCCAAGAGACAGGAGGCACCCTGAGGCTTGACGGTCATTTCCCCTGAGAAGTGCAAGACACACTTAGACACATGCTGTCCTCCCCACTACGACTACCCTGTGGTTCCTTTCAGCTGCCTGGGCTTCTGGGCCTTATTCCAATATTGAAAGATATGATGGGGCCCAGTCTTGACAGTCTTGTCCCACCCACCCTACATGGCTTGAGGGGAGAGGGAGAGGAAACCCCTGAATTCAGACCTTCCTCTCCTCTGGGCTACAGTCCTGTCCTGGACCCCTCCCTAAGGTCAGAGACATCTGAGAATGTTCTTGAGACTTTGCAGAAAGCAGCAGATCCTGGGTTGGCACCTGTAGCTCAGCGGCTAGGGCGCCAGCCACATACTCTGGAGTTGGTGAGTTCAAATCCAGCCTGGGCCTGCCAAACAACAATGACAACTACAATCAAAAAATAGCCAGGCATTTTGGCGAGTGACTGTACTCCCAGCTACTTGGGAGGCTAAGGCAAGAGAATCACTTAAGCCTAAGAGTTTGATGTTGCTGTGAGCTATGACGCCACTGCACTCTATGGAGGGTGATATAGTGAGACTCACTCAAAAAAACAAAGAATAAGAAAGCAGCAGATCCCTACTCTAACCCTGGATCCTGTGCAACGGCTGCCACCACAGAAGAAGGCTATGAGAGGCAGGGGGTACATGTGGGGGAAACTGGGGGCTGAGTCTCACATGCTCGGAAACTGGGGAGGCCTATGTCTGCATAGGCGTCCCCCCACACTGTCTGACAGAATGAGCTGTGTCCTTGCCGTCTCTATTTTTAGTAGGAAATGGAAGGAGAGGAAGTTCGGGGGGCCAAGCCACCAGCCCCAGCTCCCGCTGCCAGCACCCACGCCACGTGGTGCGGGGGCGCTGGAGAAGCCCTGAGTGCCAGCTCTTCAGGGAGGCGGGACTTTGCTCCCCTCCCACCTGCTAGCCTGGGCCCATGCCTGTCAAAGTGAGGGACCCTGCTCCAGCTTGGGGCAGGGGAAGGAGTGCTGCCTCCCTTCCCTGCTGGAACACAGGGCTCTGCAGTAGGTATCTTTGATAAAGTAGGAGAATCCAAAGGTGGAAAGGGGGGAGAAACTCAGTTTGGTCTCCTGAAAGTTGGACTTTGGTAACTCTGAGATGCTTTCTTTCATGGGCTCTTTGAATGGAGCCCTGGCTTTTTGCTTCAACATTTAAACATCTCGACCTCTATTTGAAGGTGTTTGAGGTTAGCTCTTCCTCAACTGGAAGCTTGTATGAGACATGAACTAACTCTTCTCCACTCACCCCTCCGCTGAGCTGGACACAGAAGGCTCCCTAGCTGAAACTCCATGGCTACTACAGTCATTACTTGTAGGTCAGGGAAAGCAGTCCAGATGGCAGTGAAGTAGTTAGAGCTTAGACTCTGCAGTCTGCAGACAGACCTGGGTCCTGACTCTTCCACCTACTAGCTGTGTGACATTGAGGAATTGTCTTAACCTCTATGAAACTCTATTTTCTCATCTATAAAATAGGGATAATTACAGTATCTGCCTCATAGGATTACTGAAGATTAAATTAGATAATGTGAGAAAATGTACACAGTAAGTACCCATTGTTTTTTGTTTGGTTGGGTTTTTTTTTTTTTTTTTGAGACAGAGTCTTAAGCTGTCGCCCTGGATAGAGTATTATGATGGCACAGCTCACAGCAACCTCAAACTTTTGGGCTTAAGCGATTCTCTTGCCTCAGCCTCCCAAGTAGCTAGGACTACAGGTGCCCACTACAACGCCCGGCTATCTTTTGGTTGTAGTTGTCATTGTTGTTTGGCATGCCCAGGCTGGATTCAAACCCACCAGCTCTAGTGTATGTGGCTGGTACTCTAGCCACTTGAGCTACAGACACGGAGCTGTAAGTACTCAATTGTTAATAAAATTTAAAAAGCAGAGTCAGCCCAATCCTGAGTATGAATCCTATTGTGTGACTGATCTCAGGCCTATTTTGCCCAATCCATAGCTTTCAATAGCTTCTTCAAGAGATCTAGAACCCCACCCACCCAAAGAGTTAAGAACCACTTTGACTCTAGTCAAGTAGTCATGAGATCTGGGTGTTAGATCTCATCTGCCTCTCACTCCTTAGGCAGCAAGTAACCTCCTCAGTTTCCCTACCTATTCCATGTAAGAGTTAGACCAGCTGAGATCTATGGTCCAAGTGGGGCATTATGAAGCTCTGGGAAGTTTGATGAACAGTGATGAAAAGAATAACCTGAACCAGGGCTTGGAGGGTAAGTTTCAGGAAAGGGGGAGAGGGCTCATCCCACCCCTTTCCAGGAGCTGGTTTGGTCCATCAGCCAAGATGTCAGCCAGCCAGCCGACAGAAACTGAGCTGCATCCCTCCACCAACCTGGGAGGCTGTTGCCATGGCAACTTCATATTTATCCACTTTAGCTCCTAATTAAGGGGAAAAGCATATAACATATTGGATGTCAAGGAGGCTTTGTGAGCCTCAATTTAGCGGCCGTGCCTGGATGTCAAACTCAAGCGTGATTGCTGTTAATCACCTCCCAAATTACCAAGACGGGTCACAAAGGGAAAGGTCCCCCAGCACTGGGGAAAGTTGAGCCCAGAGGAGATGAGGTGGTGGTAGGGGCAGGAAGGGAGTCCCTGTTCAGCATTAAGACCTGGAGACTTCTGGGTAAATGCTGGCTCCACGGGTGTTCGATTATAAGGTCTGTTGGGATAGTAGCTAGGTCTGTTCTCACTGACTCTGAGTCAGGGTTCTCCAGTCTGGAGACTCATAAATCAAGGACCTTGGTTTGTAGAAGGGAACTGACCTATTGATGAACGAAGAGGCAAGTAAGGACCATCTGGTGGCCTCTAATGTCAGAAGGAAGACTGACAGATGACCGAAGCTGGTAAATGCAGGCTGACCTTGTATCGGGATGGATGGATGACTGCCACATGGCAGATGGAAGGTCCAGTGGGGGTCCACTCAGGAGGGACTGGCTGAGTGGCTGGACTCATCAGTTCATCTGTGATCTCCTACGGGAGTGCCTGGCCTCTAAATCAGGACCCGGGGCATTCTCAGACACCAATTAGATCAGCCCCTGCAATAGTACTTCTTGTCTGCCACTGGGGTAGTGGATTGAAACCACACTCCTTGGGAGAAGCCTTGGCAGATCCCTGGGGATGTGAGAGGCAGAGAGTGGAGAGCTAGGTTGGGAGCAGGCGCCATCGATGGGAGGACAACAGCAGAGTGGGTAAGAGCATGAGTTATGGGGTCAGGCAAACCAAAGGTAGAGTTTTATCTTGATTGTATACAGCTGTGTAACTTTAGGTGATTACATCACCTAACCTCTCTGTGCTTCTGTTTTTATTTCTTTTGTTGTTGTTGTTGTTGTTGTTGTTGTTGTTTTGAGACAAAGTCTCACTCCATGCCTTGGTTAGAGGGCTGAGGCATCATCATAGCTCACAGAATCCTCAAACTCCTGGGTTCAAGTGATTCTCTTGCCTCAGCCTCCCAAGCAGCTGGGACTACAGGTGTGCACCACAACACCTGGCTAGTTTTTTCTATTTTTAGTAGAGATGGGGTCTCACTCTTGCTCAGGCTGCTCTTGAACTCCTGAGTTCAAGAAAATCCTAACCTAGGGAGTTCTAATGATCTTAGGTTAAGGCAGCACGAAGGTCCTTTCTGGCTCTTACTCAGGTGACCCCAAGACTTCAGGCAAAAAGGCTTCCTTCTCCATGGCCCTCTCTTAGGCTGAGGAAGAGCCCACACAGGCCATGCACAGTCCATTTGTTCCTATGCCCTCTCTCCTTTCCTAGTCTGGCTCTTGCCACCATCAGGGTCCCTTTCTGGGATTTCTTTCTCTTGGAGCCTTAATCAAAAGGGGACATGAAGGAAGTGCTCCTTTACCCTCCTTCAGTAACAGTGTTCCTGTTCCTCCTTTATACATGTCTCTTTTAAGGGCTTCCCATGTGCCAGGCGCTGTGTTAAACTCTTTACTTTATCATCTTGCTAAATCCTCACGAAGCTGTATGAGGTATGAATTATCATCATTCCCACTTGATAGATTAGGAAACAGAAGCAAATGCCAGGCACGGTGGCTCACACCTGTAATCCTAGCACTCTGGGAGGCCGAGGCAGGAGGTTTGCTTGGGCACAGGAGGTCAAGATGAGATGGAGCAAAAATGAGACCTTGTCTTTACTAAAAATAGAAAACCAGGCTTGGCGCCTGTGGCTCAAGCAGCTAAGGTGCCAGTCACATACACCTGAGCTGGTGGGTTCGAATCCAGCCTGGGCCCGCCAAACAACAATGATGGCTGCAACAAAAAATAGCTCGGTGTTGTGGCAGGCTCCATAGCTCATTGCTGTGAGCTATGATGAGATGGCACTCTACCCAGGGTGACAGCCTGAGGCTATGTCTCAAAAAAAAAAAAAGAAAGAAAAAGAAAACCAGCTGGATGTAAGGTACATGCCTGTCATCCCAGCTTTATTCAAAAGGCTGAGGCAGGATGCTCGCTTGAGCCCAAGAGTTTGAGGTTGCTGTGAGCTATGATGTCACAGCACTCTATTGAGGGTGACAGTGATGCTTTGACTAAAAAAAAAAAAATAGAACTACCTGGATTGATTCTACAGGATCTACACTCTGGGCTCATTCCAAACTTCCTGAATAAGTATCTCAGGATGGGGCCTGGAAAGCTGCTTTTAGAATACACTTAGAAGGGTCTGGCCAGAACCAGAGACCACTGTGAGTCAGGACTAGAAGGAGCTAGAGGAAGGAGTGGACAAGTCCTCTCCCAGCTTCTGACCTTTTACGTGTGGTATCAGGGTTCTGCTTAAAAAGTTGATAGCTAAAAAGTATGGAAAACACCTATTATGGTAATAATATATATATAATAATAATTATATTATTATTACAGCTAACCTGTATTAACTGTTCACTGTGAGCCAGGTAGTATTCTAAGTGCTTTGAATTGATTATCTCTTCTAATCCTCTCAGCAGCTGTTGAGGTAAAGTCAATTCATTTATACAGATGAGGAAATTGAGCTTCAGAGAGGTATGTCAGTGGTCACACAGCTTGTTAGTAGCCAATCTGAATCCATGGCAAGGCTCTCTTCTTACTCTACAGCTGAAAAAACAGTAGTCGCAGGGTGAGGTGACTTTCCAAAGTCATGAACCAAGTTAGAGGTAGAGGAACAATTAGAATCTTCTCGTCCACCACTATACTTAAGACATTTTGCAGAGGAAAGTTAAGGACACGCTGGCCTTAGGAAAAGCATCTCAGCTCTGTCCCTGCACTGTAGGTGGAGTTCTAGAAGTGGAGTGGAAGGGGGTTGGAAGTTTCCTAACTTGGAGGGAGAAGGAGAAGTTTAGGACATAGTGACCATGGGTGTGGAGGCTTTGCTGGCCTGGTAGGAGGAGTTGCTATGGCCTGATTTCCGCAGATGTGGGCAGCAGCCATCCCACTGAATGGGAGGCTATTAAGGGAAAATGCTTTGCAAGGAGCTGAGCAGCTGGGAGCGGAGATCAACAGAGCCCTGAATAGGGGGCTTTGTCCCTTCAGGCTCTGGCAGGCATTTGCTCCCTGGGTCTGTGTCTGGGAGACTGGCTGGTCAAGAGGCCAAGGAGAGTCTCCCTAAGAACCACTCCCTCTGTTGCCTTCCTGCCCTTGGCTTTCCCTAGTGCTGCTCCATATCTAAGGTGGCCTGCTGACTAAGTGTACAGGCTTTGAGGACTGATGCAGGGGCCATTCTATAGGTGTGAAGCCTTGGGCATGCTACTGAAAATCTCAGTGCCTCAGTTTCCTCATTTGCAAAATGAAACTAATAAGAGTATCTTCTTGTAATGTTGTGAAGATTGAGTAAGGAGTTAATGTACTAGCTATTATGGGTATATGTCCATCTGAGCAGTAAACCCTCCTGGTTTCTTTCCATCCCAAGCTCTCCTCTCCTGGGTTTCACCTTCTCTCCTTCCATCCCACAATAACCAGGCAGAGGCTCAGAACAGGCCTTTTTGTGGAGGACATGCTTGGAGAGAAGGAAAAGTATTGGCAGGTCCCATCCCAGAATGAAGGGCTCTGGGGAAGGAGCACAGACACCACCTGCAGGGTGCATCATTGCCTTTGGTTCCATTTTCACTCAAGACACTCAATGCTCAAAATTTGCATGTCTTCTCCCATCTAGGCCTTTGCTGGGGCTAGTTCTTCTGCCTGATCGTTCTCCCCTTTCCCCAGCTAACCTCTGTCTATCCTCCAGATGTTCACTTAGACAAGCCCACCTCCAGGAAGCTGTCCCTTCGACCAGGGGTTCCTCCTGTGTGTCCCACCCCAGCACTGACAAAGCACCTATCCCTGTCCCCTCTAAGGCATGAGTTCTGTGAAGGTAGGGACCTCAACTTGCTTACTTACCTTCCAAAGCACAGACCCTGGATCAGAATAATTGACCTATAAATATTTGTTAGATAAAGGTGTAAACAAGTGAATGAATGAATGATTAGATTCCCCAGCTGAGGATGAGCCAAGGAGAAGGGAGAATGTCTGGTGGGATGAAGAGAAAACAAAGTGGGTGCTTCATATAGGACTATAAGCATAACAAGTTTGGGGTCTTCCCCAAGAGAAGGACCCAGTTGACCTTGGGACCCCATCTTAAAGTTAGGCCACCAGTTTCTATAGCCACATCATCATCATCATCATCATCATCATCTTTTTTTTTTTGGCCTTGAAAATCCTTCTTTTTGGTTTTGTTTTTTTTTTTTTTTGAGACAGAATCACACTATGTTGCCCTCAGTAGAGTGCTGTGGCATCACAGCTCACAACATCCTCAGACTCTTGGGCTTAAGCAATTCTCTTGCCTTGGCCTCCCAAGTAGCTAGGACTACAGATGCCCACCACAATGCCCAGCTATTTTTTATTGCAGTTGTCATTGCTGTTTTTTTGCTGGCCCAGGCTGGGTTTGAACCTGCTACCCTCACCGTAAACTCTGTGCTATGGGCACTGAGCCTCTCTCTTCTTTTTTTTTTAAGACAAACTCTCACTGTGTCACCCTGGGTAGAATGCCTTGGTGTCATAGGTCACAGCAACCTCAAACTCTTGGACTCGAGCAATCCTCTTGCCTCTGCCTCCCAATTAGGTGGGACTACTGATGTGTGCCAGTACACCCGGCTAGTTTTCTCTACTTTTAGTAGAGACAGGGTCTTACTCTTGCTCAGGTGGGTCTCAAACTCTTGAGTTCAAGAAATCACCCTCCTCAACCTCCCAGAGTGCTGGAGTTGCAGGCATGAGCACTACGCCTGGCCATCATTATCATTGCTAGTGTTTACTGAGGACATACTTTGTGTCAGCCACTCTGCTTAGCACTTTACACACACAACCATTCTTATTGTGTTTCCTTATAGAATTCTTAAAGCAACTCCCCTATAGAAAGGAGAAGTCACCCTTCCACCCTCCCAGGAAGTGAAAGTTGCTGGGAAACAAAACTGGAGAAAGTTCAGACCATTCAGTTAGCTTTTGGGGAGCAATGACAAGGCACCGGGCCTGGCAGGAAATGCAGAGTTGGCGGCCAGCCCAGCCATGTAGCTCCCCATCTGAGCAAACTGACAGACTGACCCCGGGAAGCAGGATGGGTGATGACAGTGCACTCAGGAATGCCAGCCCACACAGTGGTGACAGCTAGTGTTCATCATCATGTGGCTTGAGGGTGGTCAGTGGTGGGTCCTAGGAACAGGACGCAGGTTCACAGAGCTATTCTCAGTGGTATTGTCTGGAAGGCTTTACACACTGGAGGCTTAATCACTTGGTATTTGTAGAGCTCAGGCGAGGCTGTTTGGCACTCAAGCCACTAATAGAGCTGAGTTCTTGCCCATCTCCACAGAGGAAGTTTTCCTGCTTCTTAGGGCTCAGCAGAGCTCTGTAACTTGTTCCTTCTCTCCTGCAGGCTATAGGATTTTAAGTTTTCAGAGTGCCCTTCTCTGCTGACAACTATAAATGCCAGCCTTTTAGCTGAGCACACAGCCCCTCAGTCTGTGGGACACTTTGGGGTGTTTTCCCTGACTGTCTACTGGGCTGGAAGCAGGCAACCCATTAGGCTCAGCCTTTGGTCTTGAAGAAATTACCCACTGAGGGGTGAGAAGTGGCAGTGGTGAGGCAGTCCAGACAAGTGCTAATTTCTTGCCATTCCTCAAGAGAAACATGGCTTCTCAGCTCTGCCCCAGTAACTGGTGTCATTGGGGCTGGATGCTGGGAGCTGAACACAGTAGGGAAAACCTAGGTTCCTCCACTCATTTGCTGAGACCTCAATCACTTGGCAGTAGGAGGCGCCACCCTGAAGTTCCCAAGCTTGGTGGCTTGGCTCAAGAGAGCAGTCCTATCACCCTCATTCAGGCTTGACAGGTGCCCTGGGACCTAGCCAGGGGCTGAGTGTGGGGCCAGGTCAAGCAACTGGCATCAGTTGCAGTTAGGAGGTCAATTTGATGTTGGAGAAAGGGTCGGGTTGAAGGAAGTTGGGGGTGGCCTTCCCTCTGAGATGGGCATGACATTAAGAACTGTGGATGGGGTGAGGGACGGGTTAAGATGAGAGATAGATTGGGATTGAGATTGGAAATAGAATCAGGATTCTTTTTGCGATTAGGATTAGAATTTGGGTGAACTTTGGCTTGATTTTTGTGGTGCTAGAGATGGGATTAGTGTTGAAATTGTATTCGGGTGAGGGTTGGATTTAGGATTAAAGATGAGGAATCAGTAGAGTTGTGGCTAAATTGTAGGTTTGCTGTTGGTGTGAGGGTTGGGGTCAGAGCAAGGTTATATTTGGCTCAGAATTAGATGTGGAGGCTCGGCGCCTATAGCTCAACCGGCTAAGGCGCCAGCCACGTACACCTAAGGTGGCGGGTTCGAATCCCCAGCCCGGACCCGCCAAAACAACAATGATGGCTGCAACCAAAAAATAGCCGGGCGTTGTGGCAGGCGCCTGTGGTCCCAGCTACTTGGGAGGCGGAGGCAGGAGACTCGCTTGAGCCCAGGAGTTGGAGGTTGCTGTGAGCTGTAACGCCACGGCACTCTACCCAGGGGGACAGCTTGAGGCTCTGTCTCAAAAAAAAAAAAAAAAGAATTAGATGTGGAAGTGCATGGGAAATGGTGGGAAATAAGTTTCGTTTTCTCTTCACCTACCAGTGTGTGCATTTTCTGAGCAGGTGGAAAACCTGAAATAAGAATACTCCGGCCTTCCCAAAAGCTACCTGCTGTCCACTACCTTCCTCAGCCTTTGGCCTCCACCTCCCCACCCTTACCCCCATCTCCCTAACTTCCATCTCTTGCTCTTGGGCAAAGCTGAGGCTCAAATGTCCCCTCCTTACTGATCGTGGCAGACACAGTGGTCTGAGGCCTGCCCTGTATCTTTCCAGTCAGCTGCTTTCTGCAGAGTCCTCCACTGGGAAGTGGAGCTGAAACAAGGCATTCTGGGTAGGGCTCCATCAGTTGGGCCCTCATTCTAGGGGTGAGTGGGGGACATGGAGTGCCCCCCCCCATTCCTTTCTGGCCCTCACCAGGACCCTGACCTCTCTCCTCCTTTCTACAGAGGCCCCAGCCCCTGTGTGCCTCTTCTCGCCTCTCAGGGCAACAATCTGACATCCTCCTGCGCTCAGCACTGGGGTCAGGCTTTTAAAGCTGTCATTGGAGAGACTGTGGCCCCTTTCTGCCTCACTCCCCCGCCCCAGTGTCCCTTCATGCAGAAATATGCATCAGGGCATGAAGCAGAGGACAACTGTGGCACTGCGATGCCTTTTAAATGTAGGCAATTAGTGGCTAAATAAAATATAGAGCAAGCATCTCTGCCTGTTTCTGGAATGGACTTGCTGAAGACTGCCAGGGTTAGGGACCCTGGGAACTGATGCAGGCAGCAGAAGATGATGGTCCTAATCACCTGGTCTGGAGTTTCCTGCTGGGATAGGCTTGCAGAGGAGAAAGGGTGTGGACTCTGAAACTTCTCAGCCTCATTAGAGAGTTGGGGGATGTCTTCATTTGTTTGGGCTGCCATAACAAAATATCACAAACTCGGTGGCTTATGAACAACAGAAATTTATTTCTTACCAGTTCTGGAGATTAGGAAATCCAAGATCAATGTGCTGGTGGATTTGGTGTCTGGTAAGGACCAGCTTCTTCACAGATGTCACATGGTTGTGGTCCTCACATGGCAGAAGAGGTTAAGGAGAGCTCTGGGACCTTTTTTTTTTTCCTATCTCACTTTGTTGCCCTGGGTAGAGTGCCATGACATCATAGCTCACAGCAAACTCAAACTCTCCAGTAGCTGGAACTTGCCTCAGCCTCCCCAGTAGCTAGAACTCCAGGCTTCCACCATAATGCCTGTCTAATTTTTCTTTCTTAGTACAGATGAGGTCTCACACTTGCTCAGGCTGGTCTCGAACTCCTGAGCTCAAGAGATCCACCCTCCTTGCCTCCCAGAGTTGTAGGATTATAGGCAGGAGCCACCTCCCCCGGCCATTCTGGGACCTATTTTATAAGGACACTACTCCCACTCATGAAGGCTCTGCCTTCACAACCTAATCACCTCCCAAAGGCCCCACCTCTGAATACTATCACCTTGGGGGTTAGGACTTCAAAATATGAATTTAGGGGCCTGTATTCCAGGGGAGCACAGAAAGCCATGGGGGTCTTCAGGGAGCTGAGAGAGAGTACTACAGAACAGTGAGAAGCAGAGGATGGTGGTTTTGGAACATGACAGACGTGGGTTTATATCCTGGCTCTGTCACTTACCAGCTATGTGACTTGGGCAGGTTACTTACCCTTTTCAAATCTCAGTTGCCTTGTCTATCATATAGGGTAATCATTGTGCCAATCTCTTAGCAATGTTAGATTTAAATGAGGCACTAAATGCTCCACACACCTCAAAAGATGACCTCCTGGAAGGAAATAAGTCTTGGGCATAAAAGAGTTAGAGGTTGGCACAGTGACTCACACCTATAATCCAAGCACTCTGGGAGGCCAACGCAGGTGGATTGCTTGAGCTCAGGAGTTCTCAGACCAGCGTGAGCAAGAATGAGACCCCATCTAATAGAAAAATTCTTGGTGGTGGTCCCAGCGACTTGGGAGACTGAGGCAGAAGGATCATTTGAGCCCAAGAATTTGAGGTTGCTGTGAGCTAGGTTAACCCCACGGCATTTTAGTCTGAGGCACCAGAGTGAAACTCTGTCTCAAAAGAAAAAAAAAGAGAGAGAGAGAGAGAATGAGAGAATGCTGAGAGGCCCTGGGCCATGGAGGGAGTTGAGAGTCCAAGGAAAGCCAACCAGATCTACCTCTGGGCCAGGGGCTGTCTCCTGGCTGATGCCCCCTCTTAGGTTCCTGAGAGAAACAGATGATTAGACTCTGACCACTAAAGCATGAGAGAGAAAGAATTTAGAGCAAGTGACACTGGGAGCAAGCTCTCCACTCAGTCCTCCTCCCCATCACCTTCCTACCAGGATGCTGTGCACAGATAATCACCCTGAGTGACTTACTTAATGCCATAGAGCCTCAATTTCCCCTGCAGTGCGGCTTTAACAAAAGCATGTCCCTCGACTCCAGAGAGCCTTTAACAAACACACTAGCTGGTAGTACCCTCACAGATCTCTGTTTTTCTGTTACTCCACCATACTGCTCCCATGTTGAGTAGGGCCCTCTGTGGGGGATGGGGTGCTTGACAGGGGTATGCCAGGGTCGATAGGCAGCTCAGCAGATCGCAAGTGGGGGGACAGAAGAGGCCAGGAGCTGGGGGGGGCAGTCACTTGGCTCCTGCTCCCACACGGACCCTCATCCTGAGCTCCTGCTCAGCCCTTTTCTTTAAATAAAAGGAATGACGTCATCCTTGTGCTGAGCTGCTGAGCTAGAGGGAGGTGATCTGAGATACTGTGGAGAGGAAGCAAGAGGAGCTGGGGCTGGGGGTGGGGAAGCCACGGCACAGATGAAGGACACGACACTGAGTCCCCTCTGGGAACACCTGTATGTGTGTATCTCTTGAGATCCACTCACACATATGTGTTGGTGACTGGGAAAACTTCAGATTCATACAATACGAAAGCAGAGGTGGACCCCCATGGTACTGCTAGAAAAACAGAGACTCATAGAGGACATAGTAGAGTTAGATCCAGATAAGCCTCTTCATGTTTCCAAGTTTCTCAGTTTTCTCATCTGTAAAACGGGGGTGACAGAATTGTAGCTCAGTGGTTATGGCGCCAGCCACATACACCGGGGCTGGCTGGTTCAAGCCCGGCCCCGGCCCGCTAAACAATAATGACAACTGCAACAACAACTAAAAAAAATAGCCGGGCATTGCGGTGGGTACCTGTAGTCCCAGCTACTCAGGAGGCTGAGGCAAGAGAATCGCTTAAGCTCAGGAGTTTGTGCCCTGGAGGGTGCAGGCTTCGGGGAGGGCTAGAGGAGAGCTGTGACACCACAGCACTCTGCTGAGGGCAACATAATGAGATTCTGTCTCAAAAAAAAAAAAAAAATGGGGGTGACAATGGTGTTGGCTTTGCAAGCATTTTGTGTGACAGGATTGGAAAAGACAATGACCATATGTACCTGGCACATAGTAGGTTCTCAACTAAATGGTGGCTATCGGGAATATACTTGGCAGAAGCAGGCTGCACACAAAAGAACACCAGCCAGCAGCAGGAGGCCTCCACTTGGGGTTGGATCAGCCCCAACCCTTCCTAGAAAGAGTCCTGGACCCAGGCTCTGGCAGGTTGGGGGGTACATGGTCCTCCACTGTCCCTTCGGGTTCACCTGCCTGCACTCTCCCTTCTGAGTCCCGGGGGCCTGGGAAATGCCTCTGCTCTCCCCCTCCAGACACAGGCCAACGTTGTACTGCTGTTCTCCGGGGGTATCTCTGAGGCCCACTCTCAGGGTCTGGCAGCTTCTTCCTACCTGAGCTCTGGCACCTTCGTGGGTCCCTTTGCTTCCCCCTCCCCACTCTCATAAGTGCCTCCTCTTCCTTTTGCTCATCTCTGCTTCGTTTCTCTGTGTTCCCTTCCCTTTCAGGGTTTGCTTTTTCCCTCAGTCCCTCTGCCTTTCTCTCTTGCTATTTCTGTCTCTCCTTGTCCCTGTCTCTGTTCTTACTTCATTCTCCATCCCTGTCTCTCCTTCTCTGTTCCCTTGTCATGCCTGCTCTGTCTTGTCCCTGTCTCAGGATATGAACTGTCTCACTGCCTCTTTCAACCAGCCTGTGACTATCCATCTCAGACTGTCCTTTTCCTGCTCCCTAAAAGGTGAGTCCAAAGCCTCCAGCAAAGCCTGAGATGCCAAGGCCAAGGCCAGTTATCCAGGAAGGAAAGTCCCCTCCCCCACTCAACCCCCTTCCTCGCCCATGTTGGGCGCAGCCCTGGCTCTCTGTGCTTCCTGAGCACGGGCGTGTGTGGGCCGAGGGCAGAAGGCCCAGCTTGCCTGTCATCTGGAGAGACGTGTGTGCAAAATGTTAGCTCTGTGGCTCTGATTCAGCTCCCGGCGGCTGACAGAGGGGGTGATGGGGACCCGGAAAGGGGAGCTAGCTGGGGTGGAGATGGAGTCCTGGGACTTGGCAGGGGACCTGGGGCTGCCTGGAGAGGACTTAGTGGGATAATGAAGGGGTTTGGTGGGGGGTCATAGTACCACTGGATGCAGTGATGGGTTGAATGGGATGGACGTGAAGTGGGTATGATGACGAGAGCATGGGAGGGGGTCAGGGGCAGTGGGTGTGATGAAGGGGGTGCTGCACGAAGGTTCAAGGCATGGTGAATGTGGATAAAGGGGTGGTCTGGGTGGCCCCAGATGAAGTAAAGAAACCCAGTGAATGGCTGCTGGAAGGGCCTCCTTGGGACTCCCTCTGCTTGCCCCTCACCTGCCTCACACGCTGGCACCTCATCCCAGGCCTCCCACTCCTATTACTTTACTGCATTCAGCCTCACCACTCAGTTCTCAGGCTTCTCCATCTCTCCTCTCCCTGAGCAGTTTTGGGTTACTAGTGGCCATCCCCATTTAGGACATTCCCCTTATAGATTCCTTTATCAGTGGACTCGCCCTATAGATATCTCTATATTTCAGGGTTGACCTTGCACAGAATCATCTGCCTGGTCCAGAAAGAAGAGTCCAAGTTCCCATTAGCCCTGGTGTGGTTGATCAGCAGTTGTCACCTGAGGAGGAGCTGGGGTCTGTGAGCTGGGTGCTATGCTGGTGAGCCTCAGAGGAGGAAGGGACAGCATCTCCTTTGGTCATCACTGTGGCCAATAGATGATTTAACAGGGAACCCCAACACGTGCCCCGGAGCCAGTGTGTGCCCAGGCCATAGACAGTGCCATACAGTTAATGTCGGGCCAAATTTCACCTGCTGCTTCCTCCTCTCAGAGCCCTTCAGCTTATCACTGTACCCACAGGGGCCTGGAAAGGGCTACTGTGACCCTTTGCCTTTGGGGAAAGAAAATCAATTTCAAAATATATCATGATCATGATAACAATACAGGTAAAAGCTATCATTCATCGACATTTTACTCTGCTAGGCTGTGAGGAGGCTCTGTATGTTTTTAATCCAAATAATCTTTCCAACTATCTGAGGTGGACATTATTTTTATCTCACATTACAGAGAAGGAAACTGAGGCTCAAGGAGATTAAGTCATCTGCCTCCACAGCTTGTACTTTTAAACTCCTGTAGGACATGTGCAGACTCCGAAGACAGCCCCCAGCCACAGGACCCTGGGAGGCGTGAGTAGCCAGGTAGGGATATGGCACCTGCATTCCAGGGCAGAGGCTCATCTGGGCTACAGCTCTGGGGAGGGCCAAGTGCTCTAGCCCTCCCTGAAGCCTGAACCCTCCAGGGCACAAGAAGCACTTTCAGTCCCACAAGGACCTGAAGATTCCCCTGCCTCCATGACACCCTCAGAAAGCCGTTAATTGGTTATACTTGTAGCCACTGGCAGGAGGGGTGACCTAAATTTAGGCTACTTTTCTGGGCTGTGAATGGAAACATGGAGGGGGCAGGGGCTTTCCAGGGTCCCTCCCTGCATTATGAGCCCCACCCTCTAAGCTGCAGGATGCCGCCCCCCCACCCCCGCCACCCCCCACCTGCCAGCCTGTGGCAGTGCACCAGGACCCTCCCCACGTGTCTCTGTGTGGGTGCTCTGGGCTGCTGTGTTCCTGAGGCGCCGATGGGTGCGTGACGATGGCAGCTCCCACCCGGCAGAGCCGTGAACAGAAGGGGCGAGCTGCCGGCAGCTTTAAATAGCTCCTCACTGAATCTTACTTGCCAAAGCCCCATCCCCCTCCAAGTCTGGCCGTCACAGGGAGAGACTGAGTGAGCCCCAGAAATGAGGCTAAGACAGAGGGGCTCAGTCCCCAGCTTGGAAACACCTACTAAGCAACCCCTGCTCATAGCTGTGTCTAAGAGGCACAACCCACTTTTTTTCTTGTTGAGGGGGTAGTCTAGGAAATGTCTTAAGGGACTGTGGGCTGTCAGGAGACACGCTCTGCCTGGGCCTGCATCTTGGCTGGGAAAATAAATGCAGCAGGTAGATTTTCATTCATGCTCTCTCTCCAAGAAGATGCATTGGTCCCCCCATACCCAGGTACAGCCCCAGCCATTCTGACACTAAGAAGCAGACTACTAGCCCCTGGTCACCAGCTCACCTCCTCACCTTGGCCTACATCTCTGTATGCACAGACCTTTGATGATCGGACCCTGCCACCTCATTTCTCATCACTCTCCTCAAGTGACTTACCCCACTTGAGGTCTTCTTTCTTTTCCTCAGTGTGCCCAGCTCATTGTCACCTCAAGATCTTTGCATTGCTGGTCTCTCTGCCTACAACACTCTTCTGTGACCATTCCAGTGGTTGAGGCTAGAGCCACATTATGATTTTCATGGGGCTTAGGCACTTTTCCTTTTGTGGTCCCTTCTTCCATAAAAAGATATACAAATTATATTTTACAACTGCACTAGTATAAGCATGGATATATTTTACATATTAAAATATTTTCTTCAACCCGAAATTTTGTCATTTTCTTATGATTTTAAAAGAAATTAAAACCTTTTCAGGGCACCTAAGGGTATTGTGGACCCCAGACACTGTGCTTTTGTCCCTAATGGTGAAGTTGGCCCTGGTTGGAGCCGTCTCGAAATTTAGGCTTCAGTTTATTTTTTTTTATTTTTAGTTTTAGTTTTTTTTGAGATGGAGCCTCAAGCTATCCCCCTGGGTAGAGTGCCATGGCATCACACTCACAGCAACCTCCAACTCCTGGGCTCAAGTGAGTCTCCTGCCT
>NW_003852398.1:34156674-34177957 GCF_000181295.1 Otolemur garnettii | reverse complement strand
CTCTGCCCAGGGGGACAGCTTGAGGCTCTGTCTCAAAAAAAAAAAAAAAAAAAAAGAAAGAAATGCAAACCATCAGACCACACGAGACCCCTTGAATGGGAAATTGTGGAGCTGGAAGCCAAGTGATTCTGATAAACACTGAGGACCACTCAACTATTGTTTAACTCTACTTTGTAGGAAGCCTAGTGCAGCATCAAAACCCTTCCCAACATGGCACTCTAAGCAGTCACTGCTGATGCAGGCTAACCACAGAGTGCTGGGCTGGGGGCTACTCAGAGGCGGCTGCACAGACCTACCTCTGAAACTTGAGGTGCTAAGACCCTGACAAAGTCCTAAATACAGGCAAGTGGCCAAGTGTGTCAGGAAAGAGCATTGGACAGAGTCTGGAGAGGCCTGGCCTAAAGTCCTTACTCAGCCACTGCCTGGGAGCTCCACAAACTTAGGAGCCCCTTCTGGGCCTGTTTCCCCATCTGAGCATTGAAGAAAATGTCTGTGAGCAGCAGCCCTTCTCCAGCCTCTGAGCCAGTGAAGTGGAGGCACATAAGTTCCCTGGGGATATCCCCTATAAATCTGCTTTGCTATGGCGGGCGGGAGTGCTGTGGAGGGTGCAGCATAGCAGGGACCTCACCCAGAGCTTCTAAGAGGCAGCACATGACTCAGGCCTGGGAGGAGGCATCCATCACCCTGGGCAGCCAGTGAGGAGGGACAGTGTGGGCATGAGGGAGTGAGAGGAGGAGGAGGCAGAGCTCTTAGCCCTGTTGCTCCACTGCTTCCCTGGGCCTGGGCCCCATTAACAGACAAAGGACTCCAAGCCCAGGGACAGGGCAGATGGAGAAGGGAGAATGGAATGAGGGGTGGGAGGTCAAAATCCAGGAAACCACACAGGATACAAAAACGCAGCCCTGAACCATTTACAAATCTTGAGACGAATAACAGAAACGCCTCCCCCAGATCCACGCTTTATCTGGCTTCTTCTCAGCTCACATGTCTCAGCCCAAATGTCACTTCTCCAGAAAGGCCTTCCCTGATGAGCCATCTATCCCCCACCCTCCCATTACCTTCTTATTGTCCTCATTGCTCAGATCATTTTTCACAATCACTGTCTCACTTTGCTTCCTAGCAGTGGTCATCTCCCACACCCTTCCTCCCTCCTGGAAGGAAGCTGTCTGAGGGCAGGGGTCGCCCTGTCTTGCTCATGGCTCTCCGCTCCACCCCTAGAACAGCACTTGGGTAGAGTGGGTGCTCAACAGAGCTACCACTTACTATGTGCTGGGAACTATTTGAGATGATTTGCATACATTATTTCATCATGTCCCAACAATCTTGGAAATAGGGACTATAATTATTTCTCATTTTTCATATGGAAATACTGAAGACAGATAAGTGACTTGCTAAATGTCACACAACTAGGAAATGGTAGAGCCCCTATTGGGCCTAAGCCTGTCCAACCCCAAAGCTCAGAAGATTTAGAAAGTAGGAGCAAAGGGGCTGTTGGAAACCCTGCAGAGGGGGAGGGGACAGTGTTGACCCAAACCTCCAAAGTGAAGTTATTGACAAGGAAGCATCTGTCCACAACAAGGAGGTTCTTTCCAAAGCTGGAGTTACTTAATTTAGGATTTCTAAAGGGAAGTCCTGCTTTACACAGCTGCTGTCCAACTTCGGGAATTTGTTACCCCCAAGGGGTCTTCACAAGCTGAAAATAGAAAGGAGTTCAGAAAGGGTTGCAGAAAATTAATGGATGACAGGTCCCCAGCGGTAATTAAAGGAAGCGAGAGATGCTGGGGGTTTGGGTCTAGACATGTGAGGTCAGCAGCATGCTGGGGACTGCCATGGTCCCCTCCAAATGGGTCCCAGGTGCCCCAGCACAGTGAGCTGCAGGCTGGGAAGCATGGGGGAGGAACATGATCTCAGCTCCCAGCCTACTCTCTGGCAGGATCTGGCTGCCTGGCCGACTCCTCCTTCCGTCCCCAGGTCCAGGCCCAGCTGGGCTGAATATCTTGGCTTGCTGACTTACTCACCTGCCCAAGATGGGCAATCTGCACATGTTCTAGTTTTCTGAGTATTTTCTTTTGCTTTTTTTTTTAAGTCTATTTTCATAAGGTTTTCATTACTTCCTAATTATTCATACTACTTCCATTTGTTTGTCTTGTTAAATACAAAACTCAATAAGCAGTTCATTTTCTCATCTGTTTCAGATTCATTGTGAATTTCAGGCTTACACCCCTTCTCTCAGATTAGCCTAGAGTGGGAAAGGTCCCTATACAGCCTCCTCTATGGGAATGGGGTCCCCACTCTAGTATCTCCTTTCTAGCAGCACCTGATAGATCCCCTGGGATCACCACTTGCATTCTTCTGCAGTCTTCCTCTCCTCTCCTCCTCTCCTCTTCCCCTCTCCACCCTTCTTTGCCCTCTCCCCTCCCTTTCACCTCCTCCTCCTTCTCTACCGTCCTATGGTATCCCCTTTCTCCACTTAGACAATTTCTTTTTCCTCCTCCTACCACCTTCTCCCCTGGGCTCCTTTCCTCCTCCCCTCCCCCATGGAGCACCCTCACACCCTAGAGCCACCTTCAGAGCCTCCAGGGTCTCTCTCTTCCCTCCACCTCCCACCCCCTAATAGATCATCCACACACCCAAGTGGTGCTCCTGCCCTTGCTGCTCCTGCAGGTGGGTGCTGCAGTACTCTTAGCTGATAATCCATTTCCCCCAGCCCTGCATAATCCGCCTTAAATTGCTTAATCCCTGAAAACTCTCTTCCTCAAACCCAATAACAGGGGGGCCAGGATATGGTCTCTCTTTCAGCCATGGGGTTTATCAGGGCTGAGGCTAGCAACTCTCAGCAGATCCTGCTCCCAGGCCTACTTTACGGAGACCTTACTTTCCTGGTAGAGGGTCTTATGGCCATTAAGGTGCAGGTGGCTATGATGGGAAATCTTAGCCCAGGGGTCCTCAAACTTTTTAAACAGAGGGCCAGTTCACTGTCCCTCAGACCGTTGGAAGGCCGGACTACGGGCCCCGGGACGAGTCAGCTGCTAAGCAGGACAGGCAGCAGTAGCAAAAACACCCAGCAGGGCCGATAAATGTCCTAGGCGGGCTGCATGTGGCCCATGGGCTGTAGTTTGAGGACACCTGGCTTAGCCTGTTCTCCAAAAGCAGCAGCCAGCCCTGGGCCCTCTGCTGGGGGCCTGACTTCTGCTTGGGCCTTTTCTGTCCTTTGCTGCTACAACCTCTTGGCTGGGACAGAGGTCTGAATGCTTGGACATCCCACATGTATGTCCATGTGGCCATGTTCACACAGCACGTGCATCCATCTCACACATCTCTACAGACTATGTGCATCAAAGCAGCTTCTCAAACTTCTGCGCACCAGAATAGCCTAGAAAGCTTATTAAAGTGCTAAGTCTACCTCTGGGGTTTCTGATTCAGTAGTTCTAGGGAGGGACCTGAAGTGTACATTTCAAGCACATGCCCAGGTACCACTGGTGCTGTGGGCCTGGGTACCAACCTCTGAGAACCACTGCTCTAGAGATTTCCATATGTGCACACACAGAAGAGTACACATGCATGCACAGAACAGTGCACAAGTGTGCACAGAAGATCTTGCAAAACAAGAGGAATGAAGCAATTAGAGAGAACTGAAAGCTAGGAGCTCAGTTTGGGGATTCCTTCACCTAAGAACACAAACTCCCATATTATTCTCTCTCACTGTCTCTGATTCGTGCTGTTTCTTCATCAGTCTGCACTTCTGCGTTTCTCTTTCTCGGTCTCCCCCCAACTCCCTGCAGCCTCCAGGAGGCCTCCCAGCTCCTCTGCACACATGAGCTCATCCATCTCCATCACCCTGCAAGTGAGTGGCAGGCAGGTGAGAGAGGAAGATTACAGAAGAACAGACTCAGCTCCCCACTAACAGGGAGCTCGCTCACCACGAGAACACAGCCAATTATTCCCCCCTATTCTGGGGGATAATCATTAATGCCACAGGAAATTCTAAACAAGCGATTAAGTCATTACTAGGGAAGGCTCAGCGAGCCTTGTACAGTTGGTCTTGGGAAGGCTTACCTGGGAGGTGGAGAAGAGGGGGAGACAGACTTTGCCCCAGCTGCGCAGCATCTCTGGCAGCTGATCTGGCAGGGGCCAGCCCCAGCACCACCCTCCCCTCTCTGAACTGTGCATCCAGCTACACCCCCAGAGCTCCTCCTGATCCTCCCAGGATGGACTCTGTTCCACAGCCCCTCATGCTCTCATGCCTCCTCACCCCATTCATTCAACTGACAAATATTTACTGAGTACCTACTATGCACCAGGCAGGTTTCTGGGGACTAGGGATACAATGGTGAAAAGACAGACAATATACCTGTCCTCATGGAGCTCACAGTCCACTGGTGAAGGCAAGTCATAAAAAATGAGATAATGAAGAAAATAACCCCAAACCTGGCAAGTGCTCAGGCAGAAACCCACGGGAGTCTGGGTGCTTTGAGTGGAGCATATACTTGAAGATCCCGAAGCTCCCTACACTTTAACAGACAGCCCTCCCTTGAGTTAGCTGACAGTTTACAACCAGCTCTTGGGCCCGCAGGTCATGTTTCATAAGAGCATTTGCAATGTCTGAGCAGCCTTCTTACCCTGAGTCCCCAACACGCTATCTTTGGAAAGATAGTGAATATCTATAGCAGCTACTGTTTTGTTTTTTTTTTAGCACTTACTATGTGCCAGGCATTGCACTAAGCAATTTATGATCATTACATCATTTCATCTGTGGAACAATAATAACGTTATGAGGTAGGTGTTTCTTAATCCCCATTGTACAGACAAGGAAATGGAGACCTAGAACATCTGAACCATTTGGCCAGGTCACATAGTAACTAGTGGATGAGCTGAGGTCTGAGTCCTAAACTGAGGCATTTACCTCCACCTTGTCCTAACTCCCAGGAGAAGCATGAGAGGTTTGTGTGAGCTCCTCAGGCTCCTCAGGCTCCTCAGGGTCTATTTCAGAGCTAGGAGACTAGTCTGGGAATTGATGGCGTTAGGGCCTCATTACAACAGAGTAAGTCCAAAATGCAGCCTGGAGAGGGGAAACAACTTGAGATGGTAGCTGCAGGGTCCCACTCACTAGGGGACCCTCTGTCAGCTACCAGCTGCAGGGTTCCACCCATTCTAGGACCTAGTCCTCTGCTTCCCCAGCCGCTGGGTCTCTGCAGAACCCAGAGAGACCATTAGCTCTATCTCCCTGCCTGTCCCTCAGGACCCTCTAGCCTCCAGAGGCCCCCTTCAAGTGTCCCCACATGCCCTCTACCTCCTGCCCCGGAGGCCAGGCCACACTCCCCAGGGCCAGTGGGGCAGCCAAGAGCAGACAGAAATGGAGCCTGGGTCTGCGGTGACTAATCGGCTGGTGCTTGGGAGGCCATGGTGAATTATTCACACGGATTCTGTGAATTATTCATGTTGTTGTTATTTATTTTTCAGATGTGCCTGCAGCAGAGCCTCTAGGCCCATGTTCAAAGGATGACATAACTCCTGACTCTTGATTGCCTTTGTCTGTGGAGAAGGAGTCAAACCTCTCCCCAGCCTCACCTGGGAGGCCCAAGGAGCAGGCTGAGGGCACTGAGCTGCTGCTTTGGGGGAGACTCCTGCAGAGCCCCAACTGTAACAATAATTACAGAAATAATAGTTACCACTTACTGAGCTTTCACTGTGCCCTACCCACTGTGCTTTCTATAGACAGGTTCAAGTTAATGTCACAACAACCCTACAAAAAGTACCATCAGCCCCTCTTTACAAATGATGGAACTGATGCTCAGAGATGGGATAGCCCTTGCTTCGGGCCACCAGTTTGTAGTTGGGATTCAGGCCCGGGGCTATGGACTCTAAAGCCAGCAGTAGGCACATTACATATGTCAGTGGATGTTGTACCTGGCAAGGCTCTACCAAACCCCTTTACTGCCCCAACTGCCCCCTGCCCCCACCCTAGGCTTCAAACCATGCTGAGGGCAGACCACACCCAGGGCCTCCAATGCTCTCGAGAGAGATGTCTTAGCATCTCCATGACAACAGGCTCCTGAGCAGCCACAGCTGTGATTGGTGTGCCTCTGAGGAGTGGAGGTGGCCTCTGCCCTTAGAGCTCCCTAGGTGTCCCAGGCTTGAGCAAATGTGACTCAGGACTCCCCCAGATACTCTACAGGCTCACAAAGTTCCCTCCACTAAACAGAGACCCATTCCTCTTTCACTGAGCTCTGAAAAAAGAGGGCACTCCAGCCTCCCTCATTCCTTCCTGTAACCTGCCCGCTGTCTAACTTCCATGTCTCTGGCTTCAGTTCAATCCTCTGCCCTTGGAATCCTCCTCCCCTCCTCCCATGGCCACCATCTGGAGAGCGAGATAGATATGTGGACTCAGCTGGGGGGAGACCGTGAAGGCCCCTCTCAAGCTGACCATAGTCTCATAGAGACACCTTTCTGTCCTGGGAGAGCACCTTGGTCTTCCTGCCACCCCATTCATTCATTCACTTATTCATTTAATAAATATTTACTGGATGCCTACTATGTGCCAAGTACTGTCCCAGGAGCTAGGGAGCTGGCCAAGAACAGCAGGTCCTCCTTGACAGGCCCTTCGCCCTCCCATGTGGCCCCTCTCCCAGGACCTGTCTATCCTACGACAGAGGCAAAATCACAGGCAAGTGGCGTTTGAGCCTGACTCTTCTAGTCCCTGACTCTGGGTGACCTTGAGCTAGCAGCTCCCATCTCTGTCTTCCCCCTTTTTAAAATAAGGAATAGGACCAGAATCCACTTTCTAAAGCCCTGCCAGCCCTGCTTTTCTTAGGTGTCAGTAACTCAATAACAGGAACATAATCATTTCCATCCTACAGCTGTGAAAGTCAGAGCTTCGCACGTGCTTCATCTCAGGTGGACTTAATAACTGTCCCTCTCTTCCTGGCTCTGTGCATTTTAAAGAGGAGTCTGGGGACAGCTCTGCTGCTACTAATGGTGGATTTCGGGTGCCAGAGAGGAAAGGAAACAAACATTTTCAGAATGCCTGTGCTTTCCTCATAAATGTTCTTTATTAATCTTTGCTGAAGTAGATCCCACTATCCCCACTTTACAGACAAGGAAACTGGGAATCAGGCTACAGGGCTGGTAATTAGCAGGGCTGGGATTTGAACCCAGGCTCCTGACAATCCAAGCTCTTGCTGGTACACCAGGCTCACTCAGCTAGGCCCAGGAGGGAGTTTCCCCTTCCAAAGCCTGTGTTGGTGCTGGAGGGAGGGTGACCAGGTCAGCACCTCTTCCAGGGAGTTGGGTGCCACTGATTTGATTTCTACTTTTTTCATCAACCAAGGAGGGGACACCTTCAGCCCAGCTTGCTGAATCATCTGAGGCCAGGAAGTCCAGGTTTATATTTACCCCAAAGCAACCGCCTCAGCAGGCTTAGGGCTGTACTTCCTCTTTATCTCAAAGTACCTGGACTCATTCTTAGGTGGCAGGAAAGTAGGGAGGAACCTTAGAGTCTGGAATGCAGGGCTGGAACAGGGCCATCCCCTTCCCTTGCCACAACCACTCCTCTGGCCCAGTCAATGCTTTGCAAGCTGGACCCTGATCTCCACCTCCCGGAGGCCTGAAGTCAGCCTTTAAGTCAGCCTGATGGTCCTAAGGCAGAGTCCCTCAAAGCATGGTCCTTGCACCACCAACATCTGAATGAGGAGAGGGGGCTGTTAACATAGCCAGGTCAACTTGCATATTCCTACAGACCTCCAGAATTGTGGGCAGGTCCTGTAGGAATGTGTATAACATAGGTCACTTCCCCAACTCAGAAACTGCCCTGCTAACCTTTCAGAGTCCACGCTCTGAGACAGTCCTGAGCTTCAATCCTAGGGCTGCCACTTATCAGTTAGGTAGCCTCAGGCTAGGCATTTCATCTTTTTTGGTGGGAGGGGGGGGAGAGAGTCTCACTCCATTACCCTGGGGTTGAGTGCTATGGTAGCATAGCTCATAGCAACCCCAAACTCTTGGGTTCAAGCAATCCTCCTGCCTCAGCCTCCCAGGTAGCTGGGACTATAGGCATGTGCCACAATACCCCACTAGTTTTTCTATTTTTTTAAATTTTATTTATTTATGTATATTTATTTTGGGGGATTTAGTTTTTCTATTTTTAGTAGAGACAGGTCCTCACTCTTGCCCAGATGGTCTCAAACTCCTGAGCTCAAGCAATCTGCATTGGCGTCCCAGAGTGCTGGGATTACAGGCCTGAGCTGCCACTGTGCTGCCTGGCCCAGGCATTTTCATTTTAAACCTCAGTTTCTTCATCTGTAAAATAGGGATGATGCTTGTGCCTCCCTGTGGGGTCACTATGAGGAGTATGTTAGATGATATAGATAAAGTATTCCTTATAGGCCAGCTAGGATAAGCACCCTCCCTCCTCCTACTTCCCCCACCACACTCCCTTCAGAGCTGATGACCTGGCCCTGAAGCTGCAGTTCTAGGAGGACTGAACTTGTCAGGCAGGTTCTTAGCTTCTCAGAGCTGCACTGTATCTGGTGATAATCTCCAAACAAAACTCCAAACCAAAGTCACCTTTGTCCTGAACAGACTGGGGTGGAAGGGCCCTGCTAGCCCCCCAAGTCAGACCCTGGGGGCAGAGAAGACTGCCTTGTGATCTTAGGAGCAGAAGATCTTGGCCCAAATTGTGATCCAGGAAGTAGCACCACTCTCGCCTGGGCTAAGATTTAGGGAGAACCTGACTCCCACTGAGGTAAAAACTGTTATCTGTTTACCCAGGGGTCCTCAAACTTTTTTTTTTTTTTTTTTTTGCAGCCGTCATTGCTGTTTGGCGGGCTGGGCTAGGGATTCGAACCCGCCACCTTAGGTGTATGTGGCTGGCGCCTTAGCCGCTTGAGCCACAGGTGTCGAGCCCTCAAACTTTTTAAACAGGGGGCCAGTTCACTGTCCTTCAGACCATTGGAGGGCCAGACTGGGGGCCCTGGGACAAGTTGGCTGCTGAGCAGGACAGGCAGCGGCAAAAACATCCGGTGGGCTGGATAAATGTCCTAGGCTGGCCGCATGTGGCCTGGGCCCGACCTAGTTTGAGGACACCTGTTACCTATGACAAGCCCCAAGGCTTAGCCTTTTGCCTAAAGTCGTGGAGCTGGTAAGTAAAGAAGCTGGGTTTTGAAAACAGGTCAGGACAATTCAAAGGTTTGTTTTAGTGCCCAGTATGTGGTCCACCTCCCAAAATTGTCACTATGATAAGGACACTCTACTGAGTACTTGGTGAGGGCCAGGTGTGAGCTGAGTGCTCTGTATGCTTTTTCTCATTTAACCTCCACAATAACCCTCAGAGACAGATACTGTTATTACTACTCCCAGCTTATAGGAAAGGCAACTTTCCTATAAAGTTTCAGAAAACCTTAGGACCTGAAGTGACTTAGCTTGATTCTTTCGCTGTTTTGTCTGGGATCCAGGGAAGGTAAACCGCCACCAATAATCTTCCATGACTGCACTTCACCTCCACGTCCTCCCACCTCACTACTCACCCATGTGCTGTGTGTGCTCCTTTCATGGAGGGATAAGGTGCGGTTTCCTTATCCCACCTCTGCCCCTAGCTCCTCTGACCCTCTGAGCCAGGACTGCAGGGGTACTCCTGCCCCCAACTCCAAACAATGACCTGTCTGTCCTACTGCCTCTGGGCCCTCTGGGAATCCGCCCCTAATTGCATCTCAGGCAGGGAGGCTATTAGCCTGTGATTGCATCCCCAGTGCCAGGCTTCCCCCCTGGGTCCCCACTCTTGACTTCCACAGGGGTTTGAAATGATGTCAGTCCCCTATCCTAGGGCCTGGCCAGCCCAGCTCCCCAGCACCCTCACCACCCATTCCTCGGTAGGCTCCTCCAGGGAACTGGGTCCACTCACTATGGAACAGCCAAGAGCCCTAGCCCAGGAGGATCCCCAGACAACACAGCACACACCATCAGCCCTGCTGTTGTGGGGGGCTTACACTGACCCTCACCCCACACCAGCCCTGTGTACCTCCTGCCAGCCACCCCTGCTTCCTCCCTTCTACCGTGGGAGGACAAGAGTCTGGCAGGTAGGAATACTGGGTTCTTTTTATGGCTCCAAAACTCCATCACTATGTGACCTTGGGCAAGTCCCTTCCACTGCCCGGGATTCAAATATAGAAGATTCAGGCTAGGCCCCTGTAGCTCAGCGGTTAGGGTGCCGACCGCATACACTGGGGCTGGTGGGTTGGAACCCAGCCCAGGCCTGTTAAACAACAATGACAACTACAACAAAAACAACAACAACAACAAAAATAGCCTGGGGTTGTGGCGGAAGCCTGTAGTCCCAGCTACTTGGGAGGCTAAGGCAAGAGAATTTCTTAAGCCCAAGAATATGAGGTTGCTATGAGCTGTGACACCATGGCACTCTACTGAGGGTAACATGGTAAGACTCTGTCTAAAAAAAAAAAAAAATAGAGGATTCAGCCAGCTACAGAGGCACGTACTCTGTAGTCTCAGACACTTGGGAGGCTGAGGCAGGAGGATCCCCTGGAGCTCAGGAATTTGAGGCCAGCCTAGGCAACATAGTGAGACCCCTCTCTCTCTCTCTTTTTTTTTTTTTTTTTGAGACAGAGCCTCAAGCTATCCCTTTGGGTAGAGTGCCATGGCATCATAGCTCACAGCAACCTCCAACTCCTGGGCTCAAGCGAGTCTCCTCCCTCAGCCTCCCAAGTAGCTGGGACCACAGGTGCCCTCCACAATGCCTGACTATTTTTTTTTTCGGTTGCAGCCATCATTGTTGTTTGGTGGGCCCGGGCTAGATTCGAACCCACCACCTTAGGTGTACGTGGCTGGCGCCTTAGCCACTTGAGCCACAGGTGCCGAGCCAGACCCCTCTCTTTAAAAAAGAAAAGGCTAGGCAGTGCCTGTGGCTCAATGAGTAGGGTGCCAGCCCCATATACCGAGGGTGGTGAGTTCAAACCCAGCCCAGCCAGCTAAAAAACAGCAGTGGCAACTGCAACAAAAATAGCTGGGCATTGTGGCGGGCACCTGTAGTCCCAGCAACTTGGGAGGCTGAGGCAAGAGAATCACCCTAGCCCAAGAGCTGGAGGTTGCTATGAGCTATGAAAAAAAAGAAAGAAAAGGGAGGGGATTGGAATTCACCTGTTTTCTTAAGCTGCTACTAGCAGGAAAGACTACCATTTGGGGGTTTGTGACTTAAGCCATGGGGTTTCCTTCCACCAATAGCTAATGAGTGTTAGGTGTAGTGTGAGGCACTGAGGATTCTAGCAAGATGAGTTCATGCCCTCACAGTTACCACTAAGCCATCAGGGCAAGGATGAAGGAAGCACAGGCCACAACGGGTGGGATGTTTAGGAGGCTGGTAGTGGCCCTGTTGTACCCAAAGTGGGAACTTTAGTTGGGAAAGTTTCCTAGTTTGAGACCTAAAAGGTGAGGAAGAACTAGACATGTAAACAAAGGTAAGGTGGGGGTTAGACAAGGGGAGTGTTCCAAGTGGAGGGAGCAGCATTGGGAGGAGGACTAGAGGCTTTGGGAGAGGGTGTCAGGAATAGAAGCTGAAGGGTGGACAGAAGGCTGGTTGAAGAGTTTGGATTTTATTCTGAGGACATAGAAGAGCTATAGAAAGATCTAGGGTAGGAGGGTAATGTGCCTGCCATTTGGAAGAAGGATTAGGGGCCACAGGGGAGAGGGCAGAAGACCTTCAAGGAGACTTCTGACCATCTGTCTTACCTCCCCAAGTGTGGGAACAGCTCCCTCCCTGTCCCTGTCAGGAAGGGAAGCAAAATGTGGCTTCCTCTCCTTTTCCCCTGACATTCTCTGACTCCCTCTCTTAGAACACACATACACAGCCGCCTTCAGTGCAGATCTCATGGAGCAGGCAGAGGTGGCTTTGGGGAGGTATCTCCCCAAACACAGAGCCATCTTCCCTAGGAGAGGCAGAAAGAAAAGGGCCTGGGTTTTGGGGTCTTTTTTTTTTTTTTTTTTTTTTTGGAGATAGAGTCTCATTTGAGTGCAGTGATATCATAGCTCACAGCAACCTCTAACTCTTGGGCTCAAGTGATTCTCTTGCTTTAGCCACCCAAGTAGCTGGGACTACAAACGCCCATCACAAAGTCCTGCTATTTTTAGAGGTGGGGTGTCGCTCTTGTTCAGGCTGGTCTTGAACTCCTGAGCTCAGGCAATCCACCCGCCTCAGCCTCTCAGAGTGCTAGGATTATAGGCATGAGCCTTTGAGCCGGCGCCTGCTCTGGAGGTTTAATATCTCACTGAAGCTCCACTTGGGAGAGCCTACTCCCTATCACTTGGTGCAGCAACTCTCCTCCCCACTCCCCTAAGGGGTTAATGGGCCTGAGCCACACCTTATCACCACCAGAGCCCCGAGAGATCCCTCTTGCTCCTTCCTTCTCCCCCTTCTCCTTCCTCCTCTACCTAGGTGCTTCCAAAGTCTCTGCCTCCCTTCTCCCAGGGCTTATGTGGAGCCTGACTCAGTCTGTGAGTGCATCTTTGTGTGTGCATGGACATGAGTGTATATGAGTTGAGGGATGTGGTGTGTGTGTTCAGGGAACACAGGAGGTGCCAGCCGGCCACCAACAGGACCTGCACCAGAGAGCTGCTCAAAGCTGCAAAGGGATTTTAGGAGGATTCAGAGATTACAGAATGGAACTTCCTGTCACCACTTCCCTTGAGCCTGGAATCCTGTAGCCACAGCTGCATGGAACATTCAGCTGGGCTGGGCCAGACCCAGGGGACTCCTGGGCTTCTGCTCCTCGCCTGCCTCTAGCTCTCTGGGGTTCCTTCAGCACCTTCCCAGACAGGGACCTGGGCTACATGTCCCCACTCCCAGGGGCCAGACAGGCAGGGCTCCATTTTCCCTTTGGCCTGCTTCTCTTCTAGGCACCCCCTGGGATGTGGTGCTCAAGCCAACTCCAGCCATCATCAGAGGGCCAGCCCTGGAATGGCAAAGCCCACTTTTCATCATCTCCACAGCCCAGGTTCCATGGACTTCCTCACTTTGCTGCCACATCCACCCTTGCCCCTTTCCAGTCCTGCAGCCAGACAGATGTTTGTATGAGGACATTTAGGTCACTTCTCTCCTCAGGGTCCTTCAGTGGCTCCACCCGGCCCTCAGGATGAAAGCCAAACTCCTCCACTCTGGGCTCAGTTCATGGCTGCCCACCCCCACTGCAGAAGGCCCTTGGATCACTGCCTGTCCTCACCTCCAGGCCAGAGCGCTGACCACAGTGTTCACTCCGAGTCCCCAGGCAAATCCCTCCATATTCCTCAGGTCTCAGCTCAGAAGCCAGTTACTGCTGGGAGCCTCTGACCACCACATGGGAATCCCCTTCAGGGGTGGAGGTTTTCACAGCCCCCAGAACTTAGTCTGTCACAGCATGCCACTGTAAGCGCCTGGGTGACATATTCATCCTCCATGCCTCACTGTATTGCAGTCTGAATGCAGTCATGTATGCCAAGTGGGTATGTGGAAAGAGTGAAGTGGCAGTGCCATGCTGCAGGACTCAAGTGCCAAAACTATCACTAACAGTAATGGGGGCAGCTAGTACTGATTGTGTGTCAACTCCATGCCAGATACTGTTTTTATTATTTATTTTTTAATTTTTTTTTTTTTGAGACAGAGTCTCACTATGTTGCCCTCAGTAGAGTGTTGTGGTGTCACAGCTCACAGCAACCTCCAACTCTTGGGCTTAAGCGATTCTCTTGCCTCAGCCACCCAAGTAGCTGGGACTATAGGTGTCTGCCACAATGCCCAGCTATTTTTTGGTTGTAATTATCATTGTTTAGCAGACCCGGCTGGGCTTAAACCCACCAGCCTTGGTGCATGTGGCTGGCACCCAACTCCCTGAGCTACGGGTGCCAAGGCAAATTTATTTATTTTTTGAGACAGAGTTGCCCTGGGTAGAGTGCTATGACATCATAGCTCACAGCAACCTCAAACTCTTGGGCTTGAGCAATCTTCTTGCCTCAGCCACGTGAGTAGCTGGAACTACAGGTGCCTGCTATAATGCCCGCCTAATTTTTCTATTTTAAGTAGAGACAGGCTCTTGCTCAGACTGGTCTTGAACTCCTGAGTTCAGGCAATCTGCCTGCCTCAGTCTCCCAGAGTGCTAGGATTACAGGTGTGAACCATCGAGCACAGCCTACACCGGGCACCCTGCTAAGCATGATGTTATTTCATTCCCCAGCAACCTGAGACACAGGTATTATTGCTTTTATCCCCATCGTACACATGAGGAAACAGAGGCTCAGAAAGATTAATTTGCTCAAAGTCACATAGCCAGAAGGTGGTCCAGGCTAGATCTTCCTGAGGCCTAGGGTAGGGCTTTGGGGTAGTGCCCTTGCACTGTGGAAAATGCAGCTGAAACTTGCAGGTCATTTATTAGCTCTCGATCCCCAATGGTCCCTGAGAAGAAATTACCAGAGAGCCTTCTCCTATACCAAGAGAAGTTGGGCTTCTCTGGCCATGGGGTAAGTGGTTCCTGAGTCCTTAGAAGGAAAGTGTGTTGCCCCCATCCTGGAACTGTCCAGGAAGGTGTAAGAAAAGCAAGTTCCTCATGATGTCCTTGTTCCCACGAGTGTTTCTTTCAGAAGCTAAAGTCCGGGAAGTCCAGAATACATCCCCTCATCATCAGTGTAGGAAGTAAGGTGCTGAATTTAATAGCAAAGCAAATTTGGCTGAAGAGGAAATGAGATTTCTTTGTCAAGGTGAGTGTGTCTGGGAGAGTCAGGAACAGGGTGGGGTGGGGGGATGGGGGTACTTTGAGGGACCTGCAAAAGGAGGAGTGTAGCTCTGGAATTATTAGAATGTTGATTATGTCCTCTTGATTGTTAATGAAATTCTTCACCTTGGATTTGTGGACCAGGGGAAAGCTCCCGGAGCTCATTTTCCCGCTGATGAGAGCAAGAGCGAGGGCAGGAGGGGGCAGAAGACTCTTGGCTTAGGGAGAAATTAAATTCTGCCTAAACAAATGGGACTGGACAAGCCCAGCCGCTGCCATTTGGAGGCAGAGCCCTGGGCTGACCTAGAGTCCTCTGTGAAAATGGGGTGGAGACCCCTGGGTAAGGAGTGGCCCAGAGGCCTGACTCAGACAGCAAGTGCAGCTCCAGTAATAATAGCTGACAATCATTCTGGGAGGCTGAGGCAGGTGAATTATTTGAGCTCAGGAGTTTGAGACCAGCCTAAGCAAGAGCGAGACCCCATTTCAAAAAAATAGCCTGACATTGTGGCAGGTGCCTATAGTCCCAGCTACTCAGGAGGCTGAAGCAAGAGAATCACATGTGGCCAAGAGTTTGATGTTGCTGTGAGCTATGATGTCACTGCACTCTACTGAGGGTGACAAACTGAGACTGTCTCAAAAAAAAAATAGGAATAACTGACATTATTGAGCACCTTCTGTGCAGCCCAAGCACAGGAAGGTGCTTGTATTATCCCATTTAATCCCCCCAATAGCACTCGGAGGTCAGTTCTGTGATTGTTCCCAATTTGTAGATGAGAACACTAAGGCACAGAAAGGATACAAACCTGACCAAGCCCCCGCAGCTGAGAATTAGAGGTGCCAGACTCAGCCCAGGCAGCCTGCACGGTGCCTGTCCTCTGAGGTCTGGGAGATACCCAGCTCTACCACTTAACTTCACTACCTCCCTGGGCCTCAGCTGCCTCATCTATAACTTGGGGCTGATAACCGTTGTCACCATACAGTGCTATTGTTAGAAGTCAATGAAAGTAAAAAATTATATTTAAAACAACTTAACACCAAAATAGTATTCCCTTTGGTGCCTTACTCTCTACCTCCCCAAATGGGGAAGTGTCCCTTTTCATATGGCCGACTGAGCAACCCAATGACAAGAAGGCACCCACTGGTGACATAACAGTGAACCAAACTGGACAAACATCGCTGCCCTTGTGGAGCTTACATTTAGCAGAAGGAGGCAGACCACAAATAAGTAAATTATTATATGGCATGTATTAGAGATGATAAATACAATAGGAGAGGTTTTTTACAAGTAGTAAAGGAGGAGAGGGTGCACTGATATGGAGGGATGTATTAACAATAATAATAATAATAATTAATGATTGGCAGTGACTTGAAGGAAGTGAAAGAGTGAACAAGCAAATATCTGAGGGGAGAGCATTACAGGGAGCGGGAACAGCCGGTGCAAAGGCTCTAACCTGGCATATTTTAGGAAGAGCAAGGAGGTCAGAGTAACTGTGTTAGTAAAAGTGGGAAAGTAGGGATTAGAGTCACAAAATAACAGAGGAAGTATGTGGAGAGCCTTGCTGGCTGTCGAAAGGACTTTCAGCTTTTATCGGAATGAGACAAGAATCCACCAGAGGGTTTTAGCCCCTGCTTTATGTTTTAAAGGCAGAAAGCACTCTGACTGTGGTGTGTAGAATAGACTGCAGGGGCCAAGGGCAGAAGCAGAGAGGAGAGTTGAGAGGCTATTGCAACCGGGGGTGAGAGGAGAGGGTGGCTTAGTTGAGGGAGCTAGTGATAGAGATGATGCTAGGAGGTCTGATTCTGAAATGTGTTGTGAAGGTAAAGCTCACAAGATGGGCTGACGGATCAAAAATGAGAGAAAGAGGGAATCATGGATGATTCCAAGGGTTTTGCCTTCTCCATCTCTCAATTCCTTGAAGACCCATCCCCTCGTTTTGAGATCTAACTCTGTCTCGCAGGGCTCTATCAGACACCCGCTGCTTCCAGTCTTCTCTCCCTCCACTGTCCAAGCCTTTGCCTTTTAGACCCAAGGGCAGGGGACCCCCAATGCAAACACCTCGATCCAAAGTACAAATCTGCCTCATGGCCTTCTGAGGCTCTCCCATTGCATTCTGTAGTCCTCCTAAATAGCTCCTTGAGGTCCCTTGCTCCTCCTGACTGTGATGCTCCCCTTTCTTGCTCTCCGGAAGGGCCTTTGCTGCTCCCTCACTCACAGCTGCCCCACCCAAAGAGACATGCAGTAGATTTGACATGGATCTTTAGGCTTTGGGTAAATTAACTTTCATTGACCTAAAGCCTCAGGCTGCAAGGTAAATGCCTGGCACATACTAGGTGCTTAACACGTATTTATTGAAGGAGTGAATCAGAGGCCTATGAGACTTTGAGCATGTGGCAAATTTTCTGAGCTTCAGTTTCCCCATATGTAAAGAAGAGAATAAGAATACCTACTTTGGGTGGTGCCTGTGGCTCAAATGAGTAGGGTGCTAGTCCCATATGCCGGAGGTGGCAGGTTCAAACCCAGCCCCAGCCAAAAAAAAAAAAAAAAAAGAAAAGAAAACCTACTTTATGAGTCATTATGAGAATTAAAAAACATATGGCCTTGGCTCAGCGCCCATAGTTTAGTGAGTAGGGCACTGGCCACTTACACCAAGGCTGGTGGGTTCAAGCCTGGTCCGGGCTTGCTAAACAACAATGACAACTATAACCAAAAAATAGCTGTGTATTGTGGTGGACGCCTGTAGTCCCAGCTACTCGAGAGGCCGAGGCAAGAGAATCGATTAAGCCCAAGAGTTTGAGGTTGCTGTGAGCTGTGACACCATAGCACTCTACTGAGGACAACATACTGAGACTCTGTGTAAAAAAAAATAATAATAAAATATAAGGCCTTGGCTTGGTGCTGGTAGCTCAGCGGCTAGGGTGTCAGCTACATACACTAGAGCTGGCAGGTTCGAATTCAGCCTGGACCTGCCAAACAATAATGACAACTACGACCAAAAAATAAAAATAGCCAAGCATTGTGGCGGACATCTATAGTCCCAGCTACTTGGGAGGCAGAGGCAAGAGAATCGCTGTGAGCTGTGACGCCAGAGCACTCTACCGAGGATGACAAAGTGAGACTCTTGTCTCTTAAAAAAAAAACAACCATATGGCCTGAGCAGCACCTCACACTAGTAGAATAGATGCTCAGTAATTGTTCCTCCAATGCATATTCAGACAATTACCACCTTACAACTCCCCAGTGAGTCCCCTCCCCTCCCCCACCCACTCTGGTCCTTCCTCCCCACCCCTCCCCTCCCCCCAAGGGCTCCCAGTTGTGGAATCACCAAACCCTCCAAATGCTCCCCTTCTCCCCCATGATCCCCAAATTCACCACTGGTTACATATTGATCCTGTTTAACTTTCCCAATGGATGATAAACATGAAATTAAAATGACTTCCTGGAATATTAATGTAGTAAATGGCCCTATTAAAAGAAAGAAAATACAGCTGAGAAAATTCACTTTGATGTAGCATTTCTGCAGGAGGCTCATTTATCTGCAGCTCAGATTCTCGAAATGAGATTCTGAAGGTTTCTCTGATGTCTCTTATTTTTCCCTCACCCAGAATTTAAACAGAAAATAGAATCACAAGCTGGTGTCATAAAAACGCAGGCCTTTTCCCATCTCAACCAAAAAGCAAATGAAAACAGGGCCAGGTAGATGTCAGTTTCTGCAAACATGGGACTGAGGACTCACCTGCCCCTCCCAAGTTCTCCTGCATCTTGCCTACTGCTGCTGCTAAAATCAGGGAAGGTGACTCAGGACGCTGTGTCTGGATGTGGGTAAATACTCTGATTTTGGTGGATTTGGAATCTTGGTTCTACCCCTTATTAGCTGTTCTTCACCTTTCTGAGCCTCAGGTTCTCTATCTGTAAAGTGGGGATACTAGCACCTAACAGGGCGGTTAAAAACATTAAATGAAATAATATATCTTGCAGGTGGCAGGTACTCAATATTGTTATCATTTGTTACTATTACTATAAATAATTTGTGTTATTGACTTGGCGCCTGTGGCTCAAGTGGCTAAGGCGCCAGCCACATACACCTAAGGTGGTGGGTTCGAATCCAGCCCGGGCCCACCAAACAACAATGAAGGTACAACCAAAAAAAAAAATAGCCGGGCGTTGTGGTGGGCGCCTGTGGTCCCAGCTACTTGAGAGGCAGAGGCAGGAGACTCGCTTGAGTCCAGGAGTTGGAGGTTGCTGTGAGCTGTGATGCCACAGCACTATACCCAGGGGGACAGCTTGAGGCTCTGTCTCAAAATAATGATAATAATAATAATAATTTGTGTTATTATAATCATTCAGGCCTTGGTTGAGATGCTACTTCCTCCAAGAAGTTTTCCCTAATCCCTAGGCTAGGTCATGAGCTGCCTCTGGGTGACCACAGTCCTGAGCATTCCCCACCACAAGCTGCTCACTTCCTGCCTCTTCCAGCAGCCTGCCTGTTCCAAGGAGGGCTGGACTGGGTCTTCTGATTGTATCCCAGCAACACATGGTAGAACTTGAATGTTTTGGAGTCAGAGCCAAGGCACTGGTGGCTGATATCCTGTCCCCAGCTGGCACAGTCTATGGATTGTGTTGTGCCATAAGGGCCTTCCACAAGGCTCTGAGCAGCCATAAGAGCTCAGATGCCCAGCTTGGAGATGGCGGTCCATCCACCTCCCCCAGCCCTGGATCTCATCTTGATTGTGTGGAGCCTATTTCTTCTGCACCAGCCTCCGTGGGAGACCAGAGCAATTCAGATCAAGATCCTCTTTTCTCACCAGTCTTCCTGCCTCCCCCTCTCCTTGGCAACTACTGCCGGGATCTTTGGTCTCCCTCACCTGGATTTAGCCTTGTGGGTAGGTGGAGGGGGTGCTGTGCGCCCTCCACTGAGGCTAACCCTCCCTGGGTGCTCCTGGATAAGCCTAGGGCAGGCTTACAACTTCCCTAGTTGGGTAAAGCCACGTCCTTGTCACCTGCAATCCAGGTTTTTCTGGCCCTTACCCACTGCTAGACAGGTTCAGGACCTCTATACTGGGACCAGGAGAGTGGCCCTGACGTGGTGCTTCTGAACCATTCACAGTCTAGTTCCAGCCTTGTGTGCATGTGCACACACACACACACACACACACAGAGTCACATACAACTAACACTCAGATGCTCAGTTACACAATCTCTGTTATCCACAGCCACAGGACTCAAGAAAGAAGATGAACCCCTGTGGACAAGGGGCGGGGGTGGGAGCTGTGGAAGAGCAGCTCGCCTACTTGGGGCACTATCCTCTAGAGACCCCTCCACAGCCAGCCCATGGCCCCCTAGCAGGAAAATGAGAGACTGGAGCAGAGGGGTTAATTTGGGGAAAAGCAGCAGCTGCTTGGAACAGTGAGGGCGGGCCCAGGGCAAGAGCGGTTCCTGCTGTGATAACAATGGAGAGGGATGCTGGAGCCTAGAGAAGGATGCTAGGGTTGGGGGGCCACCTGCCCCCCCTCAAACGCCCTCACCCACAGGCAGGTTATGGTTTGGACGTGTACAACCCCAGCCTTCACCTTTCACTCCATACACACACACATACAAAGAAGGAAGCATCATAAGTGTAAGACGCAGTCCCTTACACACAGTTTATACATGCCTGCAGTCCTTCTCTATGTTTGGAGATGTTTGCAGCCCTGTCACTCAGAGGCCCAGCACACCCACACATGACTACATGTTTCAGTCTGTGTGTATCAGGGTCCAACTCAGGATACCAAGGTGACTACCATCACTGCACAAGAAGAAAGGCCTCTTCCTTATGAGAGCTAGCAAAGAGCTGGGGGCTGGCTGGGCACTGTCTTTAGACCCACTGGGGCTTCTTTACTCCTAGAGGTTACACTTCACATAACACCAACCACAAGACTCACCCAGATCCCAGTTAAGGACAACTTGTACATAACCATATGAGTTGAGCAGCTTTGTTGGCATCGTGTCATGTTCTGTAGGCGTTTAATTAAGCATTCGTTACCTGTGATTTCTCCATGTGAGTTCTTGTCGTATTTGAGATCATTGATATGTTTCAGCAGAACCCTCAAAAGCATTTGGGCTCTGGGTCTTGAGTCTATGGTCGGTGATGGATAACAGGGCCCTACTGAAAGGGGTGCTGGGCAGGTGGTGGGAGCATGTTGCCATTGGGCCCTACCTTGATGACAGCAAGCATAGACAAACCTGGGACTCAGGAGCAGGAGACCCTCTGAGGGTCATCACCAGTCAACATGTTTTGGAGCCAGAGAGAAAACTAAGGAAGATGCCAGCACGGTGCCTCACACCTGTGGCCCTAACACTCTGGGAGGTGGATGTGGGAGGATCACTTGACCCCCAGAGTTCTTGGTTTCAGTGAGCTGTGCTGAAACCGCTGCACTTTTAGCCTGTGGGGCAGACCAAGACCCTGTCTCAAAAACAAAACAAAATGGGCAGCACCTGTGGCTCAAAGGAGTAAGGTGCCAGCCCCATATGCTGGAGGTGGTGGGTTGAAACCCAGCCCCAGCCAAAAACC
>NW_003852398.1:34149109-34156654 GCF_000181295.1 Otolemur garnettii | reverse complement strand
AAAAAAAAAAAAAAAAAAAACCACCGAAAAACTAAGGAAGGCCAGAAGCCCCTCACTGAGACTCAGATTTAACTCACACAATACTGACCCACAGACCTGACCTGAACAGCTATATGCAGGCACTAGCAGATACAGGTCACAGCACACACTGACAGATGCACACTCGTACCACCTGGACACACCCCAACTGGTCTGTATCACCCCAGCACCTAGGTACACACCACTCCCCAACAGACTGGCCTACAGACCAACTCAGGCAGATCTATCCCTCACTCCCTGTCGCAAACATCCACAGAGTGGACACCTCACTCTGTCACTTGAGTCCACACACCAAGCCCAACCCAGGTACATACTTACGGATATCCACATTTGAATATCTTCCCTTCCCCTCACACCCACCCACATATGCTCCCTGCCCTGTCATGGGGAGACAGAGCATCCCAGCCCCACAGAGCCCAAGGGGCCTGATTAACGGGAAATTCTACGAATGCCAATTAGAGCAAAGTTTACTGAACAAATTGTTTGCAGTTGTGCCCTGGAACCATCATGAATTTTAATCTTGCATTGATTTGCACTGATGTGCAGTTTGCCGATGCCAGGGCCTTGGGTGCCTCTTGCCTCTCCCACCTATCTGGAAAGAGCCATCACCCCCACCTCAGACTCAGGAGCCCTGGGACAGCCTTCAGCCTCTAACAGTCCAGAGGCCACCACCACCAGCTCAGTCTTGGAGGGACCCAAGATGCCCAGGAGATGGGCAAAAGTTTTGGAAACACATGTGTTATGGATGAAGAAGACGCTTAAGTTTTCAAGGATCCCATAATCGGGGCAGCCACTGGGGACCTTGGAGCCTCTGAAGCCAGACCCAAAAGCAAGGTCATAGAGGAGGATGTAGATACAAATGTGGCAGAGAGCCAGGTGTGATGGCTCATGCCTGTAATCCTAGCACTCTGGGAGGTGGATTGTTTAGGCTTAGGAGTTTGGACCAGACTGAGCAAGAATGAGACCCCTATCTCTAAAAAAATAGCCAGGCATTGTGGCAGGTACCTATATTCCCAGCTACTGGAGAGGCTGGGGCAAGAGGATTATTTGAACCCAAGAATTTAAGGTTGCTGTGACTCCATAGCACTCTCCTGAGGGCAACAAAGTGAGACTCTGTCTCAAAAACCAAACAAACAAAATGTGGCAGAGATACAGAGATGGGCACAGATACTCTAATAGTTCTAATACTACCTCGACTGACATAACTTTCATTATTTTTGTAAATTTGATTATGTCTTCCTCTCCCTTCCATCAAATACGCTTCCCAAACTGTTTCCTAGTTTCTCATTGCTTTAAAAAGAATTCTTGCCTGGGCTGCACCTGTGGCTCAGTGGGTAGGGCACTGGCCCCATATACCGAGGGTGGTGGGTTCAAACCCGGCCCAGGCCAAACTGCAACAAAAAATAGCTGGGCATTGTGGTAGGTGCCTATAGTCCCAGCTACTCAAGAGGCTTGGGCAAGAGAATTGCCTAAGCCCAGGAGTTGGAGGTTGCTATGAGCTGTGATGCTACGGCACTTTACCAAGGACAATAAAGTGAGACTCTGTCTCTAAAAAAAAAAAAAAAAGAATTCTTGCCTGATCTGAAATCCCTACCATCTCTCTCTTTACCACTCATCTTACTCTTTTTTTTTTTTTTTTTTTTTGAGACAGAGCCTCAAGCTATCCCCCTGGGTAGAGTGCCATGGCATCACGCTCACAGCAACCTCCAACTCCTGGGCTCAAGCGAGTCTCCTGCCTCAGCCTCCCAAGTAGCTGGGACTACAGGCGCCCGCCACAACGCCCGGCTATTTTTTGGTTGCAGCCATCATTGTTGTTTGGCGGGCCCGGGCTGGGGATTCGAACCCGCCACCTTAGGTGTGGGTGGCTGGCGCTTTAGCGGTTTGAGCTATGGGCGCGGAGCCTCATCTTACTCTTGTCTCTCTTATTTAGACACTGTCAGCTCCCTTCCAGCCTCAGGGCCTTTGCCTGGCCCTATTTCTACTTCTAGAACTCCTCTTCGTTCTTCAGATCTCAGGCCAAATATCCCTTCCTCAGGGAAGCTTCTTTGATCCCCTACCTAGATCGCCCCTCCCTACCTCCCTGCCATTAAATGCTCTCATGGTCCTGTCATCATTAGAGAATAAGCTCCATGAAGGCGAGACAGTATCTGGTTTTGCTCACCACTCTATCCCCAGTACTGAGCCTAGGGCCTGGCCTATGACATGTGTTCTATATTAGTCAGCTTTTGCCACAATAATGCCGTATAACAAACCACCCCCAAAGCCAGTCATACAACAGTAAGTATTCCTGTAGGTTGACTGGATTTTGGTTGATCTAGACTGAGCTTAGCCAGGCTTGTTCTAGTCTGTGAGGTGGGTGCAGGTCTGCCCCCATCTCTCATCCTTGTCAAACTGTCGGCAACCTGAAGCATATTCTGCAAAAGCTAGAAAGGTAAGAGAGCATGCCCACTCATGCAAATCCCACCTCTCTTGGCCAAAGCAAGTCCTGATCCCATGGCAAGGGTGGTGGAGGAAGAGAAGAATTGGGGCCAGTTGAATCTACCACATTTCTAATATACATTCGTGCTGTGGAATTGAATACTTACTCTGTGCTAGGCATTGTGCTAAGCACTTTGTATGCATTAATTCATTTAATCCTTGAGTCAACATTGTAAGTATTACTAACCTCATTTTTTAAAAGTAATTTAATTGAAAAAATAAAATCTGCACAAAGTGAACAACTCAAATAGTACTAACTGCATGCACTCAATGAAAAGTAAGTCTTCTTTCTACTTTAACTTCAGCCCTGCTTCCCAAATAAGAGGCATTGTTTCAGTCATTCAGTGGACTTTCTGACATAATCTGTGTACAAGCCACACACATACACATACATGTGAGATATCCCTTTTTAAAATTTCACCTTGGTGCATGCTATGTTAAAATTGTTCTTGGCTCAGAACCCACAGTACAGTGGTTATGGTGCTCACCACATACACCGAGGCTGGTGGGTTCGAACTCAGTCTGGGCCAGCTGAGCAGCAGTGACAACTGCAACAGAAAAATAGCCAGGGACAGCACCTGTGGCTCAGTGAGTAGGGCTCTGGCTCCTTATACCTAGGGTGGTGGGTTCGAACCTGGGCCGGGCCAAACTGCAACAAAAAAATAGTTGGGTGTTGCGGCGGGCACCTGTAGTCCCAGCTATTTGGGAGGCTGAGGCAAGAGATTCACCTAAGCCCAAGAGCTGGAGGTTGCTGTGAGCTGTGATGTCACAGCACTCTACCGAGGGCGACATAGTAAAACTCTGTCTCAAAAAAAACTGTTCTGCATCTTTGTTTCATTTTCTTTTCTTTTCTTTTTTTTTGAGATAGTCTCATTATGTTGCTCTTGTTAGAGTGCCGTGGTATCACAGCTCAAACTCTTGAGCTTAAGCAATTCTCTTGCCTCAACCTCCCAAGTAGCTGGAACTACAGGCACTCACCACAATGCCCAGCTATTTTTGTTGCAGTTTGGTTGGGGCGGGTTTGAACCCACCACCTTCGGTATGTGGGGGCGGTGCACTACTCACTGAGCCACAGGTGCCACCCTATTTTTCTTTGTTGTTGTTGCAGTTGTCATTGTTGTTTAGCAGGCCCAGGCCTGGCTTGAACTCTGGGTGTATGTGGCTAGTGCCGTAACCACTGAACTACAGATGCTGAGCCCATTTTCTTTTTTTGACCGGGGCTGAGTTTGAACCTGCCACCTCCAGCATATGGGGCCAGCACCCTACCCTTCTGAGCCACAGGTGCCGCCCTTTTTTTTTTTTTGAGACAGAGCCTCAAGCTGTTCCCCTGGGTAGTGCCATGGCTTCACAGCTCACAGCAACCTTCAACTCCTAGGCTTAAGCGAGTCTCCTGCCTCAGCCTCCCAAGTAGCTGGGACCACAGGCACCCACCACAACGCCTGGCTATTTTTTGGTTGCAGCTCTTTGTTGTTTGGTGGGCCTGGACTGGATTTGAACCTGCCACCTTAGGTGTATGTGGTTGATGCCTTAGCCACTTGAGCCACAGGCACCAAGCCAAGATAGAGTCTTAAGTGTCACCCTGGGTAGAATATTGTGGCATCACAGTTCACAGCAACCTCTAGCTCTTGGGCTCAAGTGATTCTCTTGCCTCAGTTTTTCTATTTTTGGTAAGGCAGGGTCTCGCTTTTGCTCAGGCTGGTCTCAAACTGGTGAGCTCAAGCAATCCACTCACCTCGGCCTCCCAGAATGCTAGGATTATAGGCGTGAGCCACCATGCCCAGCCTTCATTTTGTTTTAAATGAATAATTTAAATTTACCTTGGAGCTCCTTCCTTATCAGTTGAGTTGATCTACATTATTTTTTCACCTATATCTATTTTATTGATGAGGAAACTAAGGCTTACAGAAGTTAAGAAAGTTGTACACAACTTGAAAGAGGCAGAGCTGGGATTGAAATTTAATTCTATCTGACTTCAGATCTTGTGTTCAGAGCCACTCTGTTCTGCTGATGTGGCTAGGGGAACCAATAGGCAAAAACATCAGATCTTAAGCCAGGATCTTCTTGCCAATGATATGTGGCAGCGGGGGGGAACCACTGACGCTGGGTTTGGGGAGTTGGGCCTTGGCTCCAGCCTTTGCTCTCAGATCACCCACCCACCTTGGTGGCCCAGCACTAGCCCTGGAAGCCCATACTCTTACCTAGTCAAGCCTCATTTTCCCCTCTTATTCCCCCCTGCAGAAGAATAAAATGCCTTAGGCATGGAGGGAGGGAGGGAACCTACAACCATTTCTGACTCTGTCTTTAACTTACTTTACGTCTTTGGGCAAGGCATGTGCCCCTATTTGTGAAAGGGAATAATAATTCCCACCTCCATCCTTACAGAAGGAAGGTGAAAATAAGTCTGGGTGGAATGTCAGGTGCAGGCCCTGACTCTGAGGCATGGTCAGGCGCTCTGATCCTTTTGCCTGGGCTGGGTTCCACACAGGGCACTGACAGGGACAACGCAGAGTCTAGCCTTCTCCCATGGAGCTAGTGCAGATGCTATGGGGGATAGTACAGGTAGTGGCTCATACCTGCCTCTGCCTCTTACTAACTCTGGGGCCTGGGGCTCTGCTAATAATAGTTATAATACATTGTTCTCTTAATATGTTCCAGATGTAGGCAGCCCTGCCTCATTTAATTCTCCTGACAATTCTACGAAGTAGAAATTATCCCAAATTTATACAAAGAAACTACATCTCAAAGAGGCTTAAGTGACTACCTCAAGGATAGGAAATAGGGAACAAAATATTTTGTTTTTCTCAGTTTCTGCTTCTATAAAGTAGATACAATAATGCCCATCTCTCACAGCTGCAGTGGGGATTAAATGAACTAAGGAAAGCAAACTAAGTGGGCATAGCTGCAGACACACACAGTGGCACTCAGTGAATGTGAATTCCCTTCCCCACCCTCTTGGAGATGGAATCACCTGGGGAGCCTTAGAAAGGACTGATGTGGGCTCAGCGCCTGTGGCTCAAGTGGCTAAGGCGCCAGCCACATACACCTAAGGTTGTGGGTTCGAATCCAGCCCGGACCCACCAAACAACAATGATGGCTGCAACCAAAAAAATAGCCAGGCATTGTGGTGGGTGCCTGTGGTCCCAGCTACTTGGGAGGCGGAAGCGGAAGACTCGCTTGAGCCCAGGAGTTGGAGGTTACTGCGAGCTGTGATGCTACAGCACTCTACCCAGGGTGACAGCTTGAGGCTCTGTCTCAAAATAAATAAATAAATAAATAAATAAGAAAGGACTGATGTGGCTCAGGGCCTGTAGCTCAAGTGGCTAAGGCGCCAACCACATACACCAGAGCTGGCAGGTTCTAATCCTGCCCTGCCCCACCAAACAACAATGACAACTACAACCGAAAAATAGCTGGACCTTGTGGCAGGTGCCTGTAGTCCCAGCTACTTGGGAGGCTGAGGCAAGAGAATCGCTTAAGTCCAAGAGTTTGACATTGCTGTGAGCTGTGACACCATGATAGTAACATAGTGAGACTCTGTCTCAAAAAAAAAAAATGCCTAATGGAATGAACAAAGCACATTTAAAATTCTTTCTTCATTTGAGTATGTGCCTGTACAATGTCTTCTTCCCTCTCTAGACTCTAAGCTCTGAGAGGGCAAGGTTTACGTCTGTGTTTGCTCATTGTTACACTCTACTGGCTAGCATAGGGTCTGGCACAGATCAGTGCTTAATACATATTTGTTCAATGAATGAATGAATAATACCAGTTCTATGGCATCTTGGAGGGCTAGATGTTTTGGAATTTCTTAATTATTTAAAAATACATATATATTAATAATAGCTTCCATCTAGTGAGTACTTACTGTGTCTCATTTCAGTGGGATATGAAAAGAACTACGAGGGCCTCTCTCTCTTACAGTCTCTCTCCACCCTCAAAAGCTTCCCTGCCCTCCCTCAAGCTCACTCTCCTAAATTATTCGGCCTTGGTCCTGGTCTGCAGCATCACTTTTACCTCCTAATGTTCTCCCTGGGGCCCCTCAGTGGGGCACCCCAGACTAGCCAAACAGAGGGGGCCACAGGCCTTTCCCAGAGGCTGGATTCACCAAGCAGCTGGAGCTAACTGGGCAGAGCAGCCTTGTCAGAGCTCCAGTGGCGAGGCAGAGAGAGGTGTTGGCTAGGGGCGTAGGGAGGAATGCAACTCCAGCACCAGTTACAGCTGCAGGGGAAAGATAAAGGCAATGGAGGGAGAGCAGTAAAAGGGTTAGAATAAGAGCTCTGATCCAGTGGGCCTGGGGATGAGAGAAAATGTATAGTAGATACCTCAAAGCCCACCATGCCACATCTCCAGCTCCTGCCTCACCCTTCTCACCTGAATCTCCAGCCTGCTAATTCCCCTTAAATCTTTCCTGGGCTATTCCAGTCCTTGCAGGACGACAGGTGTTTGAAAGAAGCCATATCCCCAGCATCTATTTCTTCTCCTTCTCATCTTCATGGCTGATTGTGCCAGGCACTGTGCCAAGCACTTTACATACACCGTCTGTGAGTTCACACTTACAGCATCCCCAGAAGGTCATCACTATCATTATCCTTCAACAGATGAGGAAACTGAGGGTCAGAGTAATTATGTAATTTGTCCAACATCACCACATTTATTTGATCTCAGAATCCAGCTCTTAACTGCAGTGCTATATTTGGTCCCCAAAAGGTTACTGCCTAACGCCCACCAACCCAGGAATGTTAACCCACAGATTAACAAGCTGTGGCATATGTATACCATGGACTACTATTCAGCCATTAAAAAGATGGAGACTTTACATCTTTTGTATTAACCTGGATGGAGTTAAAACTCATTCTTCTGGCTCGGTGCCTATAGCTCAACCGGCTAAGGCACCAGCCACGTACACCTAAGGTGGCGGGTCCGAATCCCCAGCCCGGACCCACCAAACAACAATGACGGCTGCAACCAAAAAACAGCCGGGTGCTGTGGCAGGCGCCTGTGGTCCCAGCTACTTGGGAGGCGGAGGCAGGA
>NW_003852398.1:34143377-34148519 GCF_000181295.1 Otolemur garnettii | reverse complement strand
TAGCTGGGACCACAGGTGCCCGCCACAACGCCTGGCCATTTTTTGGTTGCAGCCATCATTGTTGTTTGGCAGGCCGGGGCTGGGGATTCGAACCCACCACCTTAGGTGTATGTGGCTGGAGCCTTAGCCGCTTGAGCCACCGGCGCCGAGCCTACACACCTTTTTCTTCAGAAAATAATGGCAATGCAGTCAAGCCCTTTGGTCATTTTGATAGTAACTTTCCCTCCACACTTAGTAAAGGTGCTGCAATTACCATGGCCACCTCTGGCAAGAGGAAATTTTAAGGCACGCAGAATCATAGGATGTCAGGCTGGCAGAGACCTAATGCCACACCTCTCAGCTTGCAGGTGAAAAAAAAGAGAGAGATCCACAGAGGCTTCCCACAGCCACCTAAGAGCAACCATCTAAATTTCCGATTTGGCTTCTCTTGATATTTCTGCCCATGTTCTCATGCCAGAGCCCGTCCTTTGCAAGCAGCCTAGTAGCTGCTTTGGTAGATTTCCTTTTGAATTTCAACTCTCTTACCCAAAAGCCCCTGGGAGCCTCCTGCTTCCTCTCATTTCTTGTGTCTTTAAAGAAAACTCTCCTCGCCTGAGCTCCCTCCTGTTAGATTTGGTCCTTTGGAGCTGGGTCTCTCTCCCTCTCTCCCTTCCTCCTTTTCTTCCTTCCTGCTTTCCTTCCTCTCTTTCCCTCCTCCCACCCAGAAATCATTCTCTTCCTTATTCTTGGGAGGTGGGGGGAGCAGGAACCTCTGGAGGCTTCCAACTCAGGTGCCACCAACCCTCCATGGCCTGGTCAGCACAAGAGATGGGGGGGGGGGTTCTCTGACTGTACTGCAGTGCTTCTAACTGCAGCTTCCCCCCTCTCTCAGGGTTGCTGGAGATTATTAGATAATTTTCAAATTTGAAAAGTGCCTTAAGCTCCTCGGAGGAAAGGTGGTATATGAGTGTAATAACAATAACAATCCTATCTGTCAGAGCCATTGAGAAAATGAATCTTGTTATCCTCAGGAACCAGCCCTAGGAACCTCAGCAAGAAACATGAAAATAAAGCGTGGAGCACAGTCTCCTGACCAATCAGGGGAGGGAAAAGTGCTGCCCAAGGGCCTGGGTTGCATTCAAGCCTCCCCTACTCCCCTCCACCCCCACCAGCCTGGTGCTGGCAGGAAGGGGCTCTCAGAAAGTCACCCAAATTGCCTCTGACGCTTCACCAATTAAAATGACTTTAGGACAAGTTGAAATCAACTTAGGGAGAGAAGCATTCTGATTTCTGAAACTCTCCGAAGGCAGCAGGGAAGGCAAGTGTCTGAGCAGGTTGTCACTCACTCAGGAGTAATGATGGGAAAATCCATCACGGTAACGTGATTGAGTTTGGTGAATTAGTAAGGATGTTTACACTGTGCGCTGGAAGTCGGAATGAGGCTGGCTGGGGGTTTTGACATGTGTGGCAGCTTCACTTCTAATGAGGTTCTCGGACTCAACACTCACCCTTGCTAGACTCAGTATTACCAACTCCAAGTCATGCTGTGTCTCTCTCTTCAGGTCATGGCTAAGGGCTGGGGTAGGCTCTGCAGGGAGGCAGGACTGGGTTTAAGTTCTACTCTGTCACCACCAGCCCTGTGACAGTGGACAAAGCACTGTGCTTCTTCAAGCCTCAGTTTCTCCATGTATAAAGTCTGCATGTTAATAGCATACTTCATAATCTGTCTGTTGTAAGGGAAAAAATTATATGAGTTATCTTTTTATTTTTTTATTTTATTATTATTATTTTTATTTATTTTTTTTTTTGGAGACAGAGCCTCAAGCTGTCACCCTGGGTAGAGTGCTATTGCATCACAGCTCACAGTAACCTCCAACTCCTGGGCTCAAGCGATTCTCCTTCCTCTGCCTCCCAAGTAGCTGGGACTATAGGTGCCTGCCACAACACCCAGCTATTTTTTGGTTGCAGCCGTCTTTGTTGTTTGGCGGGCCAGGGCTGGATTCAAACCTGCCATGTGGTATATGGCTGGTACCTTAGCCAGTTGAGCCACAGGCACTGAGCCTATATATTTACCTCCAGAGGTTAGCTAGCATAGTCATTGAAAGAAAGGAAAGTCAAGTTTATCTCCTCTCCTCTGGGATACCCATTTCCCTTATGAGCCAAGAGGAGATAAGGAAAATAGGGACCTGTGGAAAAACATAACCACAATTCAGGACTTTTTTTGCAGTTTTTGGCCAGGGCTGGGTTTGAACCCACCAATTCCAGCATATGGGGCTGGTGCCCTACTCCTCTGAGTCACAGGTGCTGCCTAGGACATTTTTTTTTTGAGACAGAGTCTCAAGTGGTCACCCTGGGTAGAGTGCCTTGGTGTCATAGCTCACAGCAACCTCAAATTCTTGGCCTTAACTGATTCTCTTGCCTCAGCCTCCCAAGTAGCTGGGACTACAGGCGTCTGCCATAATGCCTGGCTATTTTTTGGTTGTAGTTGTCATTGTTGTTTGGTAGGCCTGGGCTGGCTTCAAACATGCCAGCTCTGGTGTATGTGGCTGGCGCCCTAGCCACTGAGCTACAGGTGCCGAGCCCATAATTCAGGTCTTGACAATGCTTCTTCCTGGCTGTGTGATCTCAAACAAGTCACTTAACTTCTCTGGGCCTTGGTTTCCTCATCTGTGAAATGAGATAAGCATCCAACTTCTCTGTGGGTATCTGAACAGAACTTATAAACATTATAACTATTTATAGACATTTATAGACATTATAACTATGTATAAATATTTGTTAGTATACAGGGAGATAAGTGGCCTCTGGGAGGAAGTCTAGGGAGGCTGAAGGAGAACAAGCTTCTTTTCCTGATGACTATGGCTGCCTGATGAAGGAAGAGGATTCAACTGACAGAGAAGATTATAAAACTTAGAGCGGCCTGAAAAGTGGCTCATGCCTGTAATCTTACCACTCTAGGAGGCCAAGGCAAGTAGATCACTTGAGCTCAGGAGTTTAAGACAAGCTTGAGCAAAAGCAAGATCTCATCTCTACTAAAAATAGAAAAAAACAAAAGAACAAAAAAACAAAAACCTAGCCAGAGGTCATGGCAGGTGCCTGTAATCCCAGCTACTCCAGAAGAAACTGAGGCAAGAGGACCACTTAAGCCCAAGAATTTGAGGTCACTGTGAGCTATGATGATGTCATGCCATGGCATTCTACTCAGGGCAACAAAGTGAGACTCTATCTCAAACAAAACAAAACAAAACAAAAACAATCTAAGGTAAAGAGTCAGGAGTGGGACAGGCTCCTGGAATTTATCAAGTAGGCTTGCTGGGAACTCAGTGGAGGAAATTATAGAGGGCTGCAGTATGAAAGACCAAAGTTAGATTAGAAACAGACTTCCAGACAATCAGGCAACAACAAACCTACTTCTTCCTGGGGTCTTTTGGCTGTGCCAGAGCAAAACCTCCCCAAGAAGGAAGATTCAGCCTGACTGTGCTAGAAAGAAGACAGAGGATGGACAAAGCCATCTGAAGTTTCCTCAGGGCCAGAGAAGCAGGTTGCAGTGGTACAGCAGTCCCTCCCCTAGCCTTTCTTTGAGACTCATCCCCTGGAGGCTTTGTCAGACCCTACAGTGATCCTAAAGGGAAGTCTCTGGGTCTGATCCAGAACAGGGGTCATGTCCTCGCAGATACCCCCAGGTCAGCCCCAGGCCACAGCTCCATTATTTAAGGGTTTCATAAAAGAGCAAACCTCTGTGGCTGGAAGAATGGCCGGGATCCTGACTCTTCCTGCACAGGAAATGGAGCAGCTCAGCCCAAGTCCTGGCTTGACCTGCTGAGGACTCACCAGCCCCTACAGCTGTCTCCCAGACTGAGAAGCTCCCCTCCTGTAGCTGTGGCTGAGATAATGGCACCTGGGCCCAGACTGGGTGGCTATCCTCTACACGGAGCCAAGACCCACCCAAGCCTACACCAACTGCTTGTGGACTCTGCAGTGCTTTTATTGTAATTTCCTCTTTGTCGCGGTTAATAGTATTAGTTTGTTAATTACTGTATATTTTAAAAGTAAGAGAGAAGGGAATTCCCACTGGAGACTTGTTCTTGGCTGAAACAATGGGATGTGAGGGAAGGGAGAGCTCATGGGGTAACGAGCTTGCTCTGCAGGTTTCTGTTCCTCTACACAGTGCCTGGGGCCAAAGCAGGGCTTCCAAGGGCGGGGGCGGGGCCTTTCCGAGACCCTCCCTCTGGGTGGGGTCCTTCTCAACACCACGCCTCTCAGCCACAAAGCTCCGCCTGAACCCCGACCGGCAACTAGTACGGTTATCACGATATGGCAACCGGCTTCGGGACGCGGCTGCTGGGAACCCTGGGTCTGAGGGAGCCAGATGAGTGTGAAATAAGACACTGAGGAAGTTGGTCTGGGACAAAAGGTAATTGATTGAGTAGGATGGATTTTTTTTTTTTTTTTGAGACAGAGTCTCACTTCGTCGCCCCCAGTAGAGTGCCTGGTGTCACAGCTCACAGCAACCTCAAACTCTTGGACTTATGTGATTCTCTTGCCTCAGCCTCCTAAGCAGCTGAAACCACAGGCGCCCTCCACAACGCCCAGCTACTTTTCGGTTGTGGTTGTCATTGTTGTTTGGAAGGCCAGGACTGTATTCGAACCCTCCAGCTCCGCTGTATGTGACTGGCACCCTAGCCGCTAAGCTACAGCCACCAAACCAGGATGGAATTTTTATTAGGAAAGAGCTGGAATTTGGGAAGAGGCTTCTACATTAAATTCAGCAAGAGACTGCCCTGGAGGGAGAATGGGGGTGGGAGGCACAGGTCATTATGGTTGTGCGCGAAGAGACAAGCAGGGCCTGACATTCGCCCTTGCATTGCTTGCCACGCTGTGGGCCAGGGCAGCTTAGAGGAAGGTACCTTCTAGAAACTCACCAGCTGAAAGTGTTTGGTTTGTGCTCACTGTGCCCTGTGCCTCAGGCACCCCCATTCTTCCCACTCAGAGTCATAAGGGACCCAGGAGGAGCTCATAGTGGTGGATGGAGAAGAGCAGATAAGGAAGGAGAGAGGGAGGGAGACTTAAAGACAGAGAAGAATGGGCTCGGCGCCTGTGGCTCGGGCGGCTAAGGCGCCAGCCACGTACACCTGAGGTGGCGGGTTCGATTCCCCAGCCCGG
>NW_003852398.1:34139380-34142784 GCF_000181295.1 Otolemur garnettii | reverse complement strand
AAAAAAAAAAAAGAAAGAAAAGAAAAAAACGGATCTGACTTCACTCAACGGATGGCCTACAAGCCACAAGGGATGGAGTTAAATTTCGCATTTGTGCATTTCAAAAAAAGAAGAAAACTGCTCAGCTGCCCTCCCCATTTCTGTTTTTTAAAGACTATTCCTCTCCCATTTACCCTGCACACACAGTCTCTTTCATCTGCTCTTAAGAAACATCACAGAAAAGCTCCAAGATACAAGGCAAGTTGTAAGCATAAACACCATCGACTCAACCTCTCTGAGCCTCAGTTTGCCAGTCTTAAAGGAGCTAACACCCACTGCACAGGGTTGTGATAAGGATTAAAAGAAATAATAGAGGGCGGCACTTGTGGCTCAATGGGTAGGGTGCTGGCCCCATATACCAAAGGTGGCAGGTTTGAACCCAGCCCCGGCCAAACTACAACAAAAATATAGCCGGGTGTTGTGGTATCTGTGGTACCTGTGGTCCCAACTACTTGGGAGGCTGAAGCAAGAGAATCGCCTAAGCTCAAGAGTTGGAGTTTGCTGTGAGCTGTGATGCCACAGCACTCCCCAGGGCAACAAAGTTAGACTGTCTCTAAAAAAAAAAAAAAAAAAAGGAAAATAATAGAGTCTCACAGGTGGAATATTCATCTTAGAGACCATCTCTTTCTCTTTGATCTGAAGAAATGTCCACCAAGTACAAACCGAGATGCCAGAGATCCCTTACTTCATCTATACCTTCACCTGGAAAGCCCATGGTGGGATACCACTAGTCCAATCCTGGACAAAAAGTTTAGCTTGAAGAACACCAGTTCCTCTGACTTTTGACACTCTCAGTTCAAAACAACAAGGAAGAACATCCAGAGATTAAAAATAAGAGCTTCAGAGTCACATGGTACCAGGTTCAAAATCTGACTTCACCATTACTTAGCTGTGCAACCACGGCCAAGTTCACTTAATCACTCCAAGTGTATCTCTTCATCTGCAAAATGGGAATAATAAAGCAGCAGATCTTTAGGACTGCGTGAGATAAGGGATGCAAATAGTGTCTAGCATGTAGTAAATTCAATAAATGACAACAGATAATATTTTTGCAATGACCTTGGGATAGACATTCAAGGTCAATATGAATTTTCTTCCCAAACTCTCAGTTATGGTTTCTGATGCCCAGATGGGAGGAATATCTAGCTGACCTCTGTTTGGCTATACCATGTGAAGAACTGTAGTCAGCATTGGGGCCACCTCTACTGACGCACTCCGGTGGCACAGAGCAGAAGAACCAGGATAAGCAGTGGCTCAAACCCACTAACACATGAGGCCTGGAAGGACAATAGGGAATGTTCTGCTAGTGATACTGGAGGCATCAGGGAGCTGGAACAACACCCTCCAGATTCCCAGAGGCCAGTCATTTGCCAGAGAGAGTCTGAAAGTGAATATGGGCTCCTACTGAAGAAGCTCTTGAATAATAGTAGCTTTGCAGTAATGTAAGAGGCTGTCTCCAGAGGTAGTGAATTCCTTGTCCCTGGGGATGTGTAAACAGAGCCTAGGGGTAATACAGAGGGGCTTTGAACATGCACTGAGAACTGCAGTAGACACTCCCTGGGCAGCTGTCAGAGTAAGAAGGTTCAGAACCTGCTCAACCTGCTTGGTCTTGGGTGTTCTGCTCCCCCTTCTTTCCTGGGCTCCTCCTCCTTTTCCTTCTCTGTGGAATTATCTTTCCTTCTCTCCACTACATTCCTCTGAGGACCCCTGAAAAAGCAAAGAGCATATGTAGATAGAGTCTGTGCATATTGCAGGTTTGTTTGGTTGAATGGTGTGAAGACAGAGGAGAGGCAGGTGACGCCTGTGCATGGTAGGGAAAGAGAAAGAGCGTGACAGGGAAAGAGAGGTAGAAAGATGCAAAGATAGGAAGAAGCAAGATAGAAAGGAACAGATGTGCAAAAAAGAGAAAAATGCTGAGCAAGAAAAATAAAAAGGAGGGCCATAGGAGATTCAGAGGGTGGGGGGAGGCAGAACAGGGAGCGGTGGCAGCCCCACACCTGCAGCTGTTGCTGAAGCCAGGCAGTGTGGTGGGTGGGCCCAGAGCACACACGTGTGCACATGCAGGCTGGCCGCTGAGCCACCATGTCGGTGCAAGCGTGTTAGCCCCGAGATGGGGATGAGCCGGCTTTTATCTCTTCCGGCTGCACAGGATTTACAAGCTTTTGAAACGCAGGATTAATAAGAAGAGGCCGGTGTTTTAATCTATAATGGAACAGAAAGTATCATTATTGTTAAATAATGCACAGCCTGTCGTTTATTAAGAATTAATGGTTTATCGAGTGCTCAGGTTGCTGCAGCCGCCTCTGTCCTCCCAGGCCTGGGCTCCTAGCCACTGGCCTAGCCATACGGCCATGTCCCCCAGAGCCCAACTAGCCACAGGCAGGCTGGAGGAGCAGCAGCCAGCTGGTCAGAGGGGTTCTGAAAGGCTCTGGCTCTCCTTCAGAAGCTTGGCCTTGCTCAGTGGTCAGGGGGTGGAGGGAGGTAGGAGGGGGTCTGCAGTGTGGAGTCTCATTCCTTCAGCCTGGATCCATCCACCCCTTCTGGGGAGAAAAAGAAAAAAAATGTCCTCCCCACATAGGACTTACCTATCCTGCCTCTTTTTCTAGGTTTACAAAATCCAATTTCCACCTCTCATACTAAGTCCTCTGGAAGTGCCATAGGGAGGCAGGAGGGCCCTTCTTTCCCCTTGTCCCCTCTGGGGCCTGGAGTGAGGGATCACACATTCCCCAGAAGGAGAAATAGAAGCACCTGCAAAGACCACCTGGCCTAGAGAGAAGAGAAATACACTTACTGAGAACTTTCTCTGTGCTGGTCATTCCACAGACTTCATCCCCTTGTGATCTGCATTATCACCTACAAGGTATTATTATCTCTATTTTATAGATGGGAAAACCAAAGCTTGGGGAAGTTAAGTCATCTGCTCAAGGCCATACCTTAGATGGCAGAGCCAAATTCTATTTTATTCCGAAGCCAGGCCAGGCATGGTGGCTCATGCCTGTAATCCTAGCACTCTGGAGGCAGAGGTGGGTGGATCACCTGAGCTCACAGGTTCGAGACCAGCCTGAGCCAAGTGAGACCTCAACTCTAAAAATAGCTGGGGCAGCGGCACCTGTGGCTCAAAGGAGTAGGGCGCCGGCCCCATATGCTGAAGGTGACAGGTTCAAACCCAGCCCCGACAGAAACTGCAAAAAATAAAAATAGATGGGCGCTGTGGCAGGTGCCTGTAGTCCCAGCTACTTGGGAAGCTGAAGAAAGAGAATTGCTTGAGACTAAGAGCTTGAGGTTTCTGTTAGCTGTGACACCATGGCACTGTACCAAGGGTGACAAAATGAGACTCTTTTTTTTTTTTTTTTTTGAGACGGAGC
>NW_003852398.1:34131167-34138269 GCF_000181295.1 Otolemur garnettii | reverse complement strand
TGAGCCCAGGAGTTGGAGGTTGCTGTGAGCTGTGATGCCATGGCACTCTACCCAGGGGGACAGCTTGAGGCTCCTGTCCCAAAAAAAAAAAAAAAGAAATACCCAGCTCCACACACAGAGGCTGACCATGTGTCAAACAAATCTGAGGCAGGAATCAAAGCTATGTGACTCTGAGCAAGTTACTTAACCTCTCTGAACCTCTGTCAAATAGTCATAGTTCCTGTTCAAAGGAGTGTTGCACGGACCCCATGATGAGCACCCAGTGTTGACTTTGGGGAGGAAAGTAACACCGGTGCTGCTGAGGTTATTTTTTCCAGCACCAGCATGCTCCCAGAGCCAATTCCTACTCCATTCATTCATTCATTCACATAGACATATGTGAGCACTGGCTTTGCAAGAAAAACATTCTTCCTGAGTACCTGGACTTTGAGAAACACACTTCTTGAGCACCTGCACTGGCTGGGCTCCATCCTGGGTACAAGTGGTGAGCTAGTCAGAGGCTGTGCCCAACCCCCACAAGCTCCTTCCCCCTACTTCTTTACTGCCCTCTCCTTCTTTCTCCTACCCTATCCTTTTTCATCTTCTCAATCTCAGCTCCCATCCCAATTCTCATCTCATATTTCTACCTGCAACCCATCCCCATCTCTGTCTGGTACTTTCTACCAGCTCCTGTTGTCCCCACCCCAGCTTCCTCTCTATACCCAGGTCTCTACCAGCTATTTCAACTCATTCCTTCCTCCTCCTGGCCCCATTCCCATCTCTTCCCTCATTCCCCTCTTCATCTTTGTCTCCAACCCTAGCCTGCACCCCACTTCCATGTCATGCCCACCCCATCCCCACTATCTCCTTCTTGACTCCTACCCAATCTTTCACTGTCATTTCTCTCATTTACCCATCTCCAACTCTCCCCGTGCACATCCCCAGGCCAGGACTCCTCCCGTTCTGACTAGAGGGTTCCTGCGGTCTCCACAGGGAAGAGAACACTGCCTCCAGGGACCACTGTGGAAATGTGTTTTCCAAGGGATGAACCCCCTATGCTCCAGGGCTGGTGCAGCACCAGAACCTGGAGTGGCTAGAGTCCCCAGGGCGGCTGGAACTGAGAGGGTGCTGACTGGGCAGCAGGGAGGGTTCTTACTCCCCACCCCCATCCGCCCCTCTCTTCTCTGGGCGGGCCACCACGCTGGGACCTCGGCCCACAGCCCAGCTCCTCACGCGGCTCTTGTTTTATTAACCTGCCTGTCGCTGCTCTCGCCACCGAATAGGCCTATGGGGGGGCCAGGAGGGGGGGGGCCTTGGGCTTTGCCTGGAATCACCATGGAAACAGCAGCCTCGGCCAATCAGTGGACAGGCAGCACTGAGTGCAGCAGGCAGCTCGGTCTCCGAAGCTTCACGCAGCCCGCAGGCCGACTCCTCCTGACAGGCCTTCCACAGCCCCTGCGGAGGGAGAGGATAAAGGGGGGGGACAAGACCCTAGAGGAAGGGGTAGAGGCGGAGGAGTGGTGGAGAGTGTGAGGCCAGGGGGCTCTGAGGGTTGGACTAGAAGATGAGGAGAGACTGGGGGGAGAGGATCAGGGACTCCCCTGTTGGGGATTTGGAGGGAGGACTTCAGGAGCCTGGGGCAGGGGGCAGAACTTCTCCCAGCTGCAGCTCTCCACCTCAGACAGGGCTTCTCCCCACAGCACTATTGACTTTTGGGACACGGTAATTCTTTTTGTAGAAGACCATCTTGTACGTTGTAGGATGCTTAGCTGTCTCCTTGGCCTCCACGCATTAGGAGCTAGTAGCATCCCCCCAACCCCTAGCTGTGACAATCAAAAATGTCTCCAGACATTGCCAAAAGTCCCACGGTGGGGGAGTTGCCCCCATTGAGAGCCACTAGTCTAAGCACTCACAGGTCAGTGGTCACTATTTGTGCAACTTGCTCTTGCTGAGCTGGCTTCCTGGAGGGAAAGCAGGAAGAAGAAGGAGGAAGACAAATAGGAGAGGGAATGGAAGAGAAAGAGGAGGAAGAGGAGGAGGTGGGAGCCTAAGGCAGGGTTGCAGGTGGTGGGGAGAGCCTATGGAAATAGGGCTCTGGGACAGAGATGCCCCAGGGGAGGCATGGGGCTGCCATTCTATGCTGCAGGGATTAAATAAAACAAAGTAAGGGTGGCGCGTGTGGCTCAGTAGGTCGGGTGCCGGCCCCATATACCAAAAGTGGTGGGTTCAAACCCAGCTCTGGCCAAACTGCAACAATAACAAAAAATAGCGGGGTGTTGTGGTGGGTGCCTGTAGTCCCTGCTACTCAGGAGGCTGAGGCAAGAGAATCCGCTAAGCCCAGGAGTTGGAAGTTGCTGTGAGCTGTGATGCAACAGCACTCTACCGAGGGTGATAAAGTGAAACTCTGTCTAAAAAACAAACAAACAACAACAACAAAAAGTAAAGTAAGATCTCTAAAAGCCTTTCTTAGTTGAAGTTCTTACTGTGTAGACGGCCTTTCCCTGCCCCTACCTTCATCCCCCATTCCTCCAAACCAGCGGTTCTCAACCCATAGGAACTGTATTAAAGGGCCATGGCATTAGGAAAGTTGAGAACCACTGCTGTACACAATCCTGTCCCTCCTTTGAGGCCCAACTAGGCACCACATACCAGAAGCCCTCATCATGTTGATTTTTTTTTCTCTAAGACTCCCTGTCACTTTGCTAGCACTCAGAATGTTGGTTCAACTACTAACAATAGTTACTTTCATTGAGGATTTCCCCTGTGCCCGACTCACTACAATCTTTAGGCGTATTTTCTCATTTAATCCTCCTCACAACTCTATGAGCTAGATACTACTATCATTACCATTTTACGGATGAATAAACTGAGCCTCAAAGGCCAGTGCAGTGGCTCACACCTATAATCCCTGTACTCCTGGAGGCTGAGGTGGTAGATTGCTTGCGATCAGAAGTTCAAGACCAGCCTGACCCCCTCTCTACTAAAAGTAGAAAAAATTAGCCAGCTGTCATGGTGTATGCCTGTAGTCCCAGCTACTTGGGAGGCTGAGGCAAGATCTCGAGTCCAAGATTTTGAGGCTGCTGTGAGCTATGACACCAACACACTCTACCCATGGATACAAAGTGAGAGTCTGTCTGAAAAAAAAAAAAAGAAAAGAGAAAGAAAAAAGGCAAATAATGGCCATTTAGAAAACAACTGAGGCTCAAGTTAGGTAATTTGTCCAAAGTACTCACCTAACTAGAAATAGCAAAGTGAAGATTCCATCCCAGGTTTTCATGGCTCTAGTGCATGTATTTTTAACCTCTAAGTGTCCACCTCCCCCATTAGATTCAGAATCCCTTACAATACCCAGCACAACTGGTGAGTAACAGGTCCTTGAGAGTTGTCTTGACTTGGTAGGTGGTCTCTGGAAAGGTCTAAGGGGGCAGCTAGCCATCAAATCTGAGAAGGCTGAGGCTGAATGGGCAGCTCCAGGGTATTGGGTGCCCTCTAAAGGCCCTTAGGATTTTCTGGGACCTGGATTAGCTGGGCCAACTCTATGAAAGGCAAGTTCTGCTGAGGCTACATTTCAGCCACGCTGCCTCAACTGGCCATTCTGGATCTCCCGGCTAACCTGTCCCTCAATGCCATGGATGCTGGGCCATGGGCCCCCCCTAGTGACCAAAAGGTCATGGTGGTGGTGGGTGGGAGTGAGGACACAGAGAGATATCATAGAGCCCAGTCAGCTTAGCTGCTTTGAGTCCTCAGAACTCCCAGGTTCTGAGGCATCCTTGGGAGTTGGAGCCAGGGGCCTCAGGCAACTGTCATTGTAGAGCCTGGCTTTAACCTAGGCCTAGCAGACAAAGCAAATCCCCTTCTTCCTCTACGCCCCTCCTCCAGCCCCCAGTAAGAGCCCTTTCCCTCATGCCCCATTTGAAATGAAGGGTCTAGTCTCATAAAGGACTTCCCTCCTAAGCCTCCCCCCCCCAGGGTATGTTCCACCCCCACATCTGCCTTACATTCAGCAAGAAAGGGTTTGAGGCTGAGGGACGTCTGCCAGGAAGGCATCTGTGATGCCTCTTCCTTCTCACGTTAGGGTTTTGATCTGGAATCCAGGAGCTGGAGTCCCAGGGGGCTCACATCAGAACTGCTCCCCCATCCTAGACACACATATAACACCCGCCTCCCCTAGGAACCTGCAACACCTTAGCTTTGAAGGCAGGGCTCCTGACAGGCTGCTGTTCCCATGGCAACCCCATCCCAGGCTGCCCTACCCGGAGCTTCCTTCCACCCCCCTTCCTCTACCCTGAACCCACATCACCTTCATTCATAGAAGAACTGCTTCATATTGACTAAGTGGACACCCCTTCTCCTACTTCTCTCCCTCTCTCTCTCCCCTCATTCTATCGAGAACCACAAACCAGAGAAATAGATGGAGAGAATAGTGGGAGTGGGCTGGACTAGGGTAGATGAAGGAGTGAGCTGGGAGAGGAAAGGAGCCAGGCTCAGTGCTTGCCCCCCACCATGCTCCCAAACCTCAAGCCTTTGCTCCTCTCATTCCCATGGGTCTGTGCCTCTTCCAGCTCTATCTCTGGGAAGACCCAAGGCCCAGAAATGCTCTCTGATGGGCCTAAGGTCCCAAGTACCTCCAAGGTCTTACCCTCCAGGCCCAACTCTTCTCTCCAGCACCAACCAAGCTCAGAGGCCAGACACAATGTCTAGGCCCTGGTACTCAGCCCAGGAGTACCCAGGCTGTTCCTGACCCTAACCTGGATGCCCTTCCTGCATATGACAGTATCTTGCAGAGGTTCTTGGGGAGTGAGGGCACTCCAGTTTACAGTAGAATTATGGGAAGAGCTAGAGGGGAATCTCAGATCCTAGCCCTGGTTAAACAATGCAATTCCTCCTGCTGGGAGAAGGATTTGGGGCATTGGCAGGTGCAGTTGGAAAATCAAGAGAGGCCTGCTAGAACAGGCACCAGTCCCATCTCTTCAGGAGGCCCTGGGCAGTGGTCAACAACTTAGCTTCAGAATCAACTGGCCTGGATTTGAATTAGAATGCCCTAATTTATTCACTGTGTGATGATTTTCATGTCTGAAAAATAGACATAGGGATTATATACAGGTAACATTTATGAACTCTACATCCTTCCCAGCCATAGCGTGCCTATGAGTGTGCTATCTCATTTAATTCTTGTTAACAGCCCATTGAGGTAGACAGTTTTATTGTTATGTCTGTTCTACAGAGAGCAAACTGAGGCTCAGAGATGTCAAGGTAACTTAGCTAGTGGGAATGCAGGGTGGCTTTTTTTTTTTTTAAGAGATGGGGATCCCACTACGTTGCCCCGCTATTCTTTTTTTTTTTTGAGATAGAGCCTGAAGCTGTTGCCCTGGGTAGAGTGCTGTGGCATCACAGCTCACAGCAACTTCCAACACCTGGGCTCAAGTGATTCTCCTGCCTCCACCTCCCAAGTAGCTAGGACTACAGGTGCCTGCCACAACTTCTGACTATTTTTTGGTTGTAGCTGTCATTGTTGTTTGGTGGGCCCGGACTGGATTCAAACCCGCCTGCTCAGGTGTATGTGGTTGGCGCCTTAGCCACTTGAGCTACAGGCACCAAGCCTGCCCAGCAGTTCTTGAACTCCTGGGTTTAAGTTATCCTCAGCATCCCAAGTAGCTGGAATTACAGCCATGGTTCCCAGGCTTACAGCAGCACTTTTAAGCCAGGCAGTATAAAATAATGTATGCACAGTGTCCAGCAACTGCTAAGTCTCCAATAAGTGGGGCTATTCTTTTTTTTTTTTTTTTTTTTGAGATAGAGTCTCACTATGTCACCCTCAGTAGAGTACTATGATATCACAGCTCACAGCAATCTCTAACTCTTGGGCTTAAGAGATTCTCTTGCCTCAGCCTCCTGATTAGCTGGTACTACAGGAGCCCACCACAGTGCCAGGCTATTTCTCTCTCTCTCTCTCTTTTTTTTTTGTAGTTGTTGTTGTTGCTTAGCTGGCCTGGGCCCTGGCTTGAACCTTGGTGAATGTGGCAGGCCCCTTAACCTCTGTGCTATGAGTGCCAAACCAGCAAACAAGATTGTGAACCTACTGAGCAAGAGTCAGGGAGGGGACCCAACCTTGGTGAGAATAGGGATATGGTACAGGAGGGGAACCTGATTTTGGTCCAAGGAACATTGAACTGAGAAGCCATCTTTAGCTAGCCCCTCAACTATGGCAATAGAGGAAGAAGAAAAAGCCAAGAAGGTAATTGGCCAAGATTACTTGGTGAATAGACAGTTCCACTCTGCCCCTTACATACATCTTCCTCGCTCTCCAGGATGCAGCCTTAGGTCAACTTGTCAAGATCAGAAGCCTTCCAGGTTTGGAATCCCCAAAAAAGAATGGGGTAGAGTGAAGGAGAATCTCTATTTCTACTAAAGGGGGCTGTCTTGTAACTCAAGCCCACCCACCCAGACTTGTAGTTTCCCCCCCTTCCTGATGGCCCCATCCTCAGCTCCTCCAGTTTCTATCCTCCCAGGAAAGGATCACCATTCCTGAGCAGCCCCGCCCTCCAAGAACCTCAGAAAACTGGGCCTGACCATCCCCCCATCCCCCCATCTTGAGTGAATGCGCTGAACAAACAGCATTGTTCCCCATACAATGGACACAAAGAACTTGGGAATTCACAGAATGGTCCTGAATTTCAGCTTCCTTCCCCTCCAAGCCCCAGAGAGATCCATTGTCTGTAAACTCCACTTAAAATATGCACCATTTCTCCAGCTGGGGAGCCACTTAAGACGTAAGGAAAAGCCTCCCCCACCCACCCCCTCCTTCTCCTCCTCCCCCAGCCCTTTCAGAGCTAGGCGGCAAGAAGGGAAGGAGCAGCCATTGAGAGTCTGTGTTGGAATTTAAAGCTGGCAAGGACCCTGTCCCACAGTACCACTCAGGGCCTGGGACCGGACCCCATTTTACAGCTGAAAAGACTACTGAGGCAAGAGAATCACCTAAGCCCAGGAGCTGGAGGTTGCTGTGAGCTGTGACGCTATAGCACTCTACCAAGGGCGACAAAGTGAGACTCTATAAAAAAAAAGACTAACTAGGCTCGGCGCCTATAGCTCAACCGGCTAAGGCGCCAGCCACGTACACCTAAGG
>NW_003852398.1:34111252-34130854 GCF_000181295.1 Otolemur garnettii | reverse complement strand
AAAAAAAAAAAAAAAAAAGACTAACTAGCTATGGGGTCCAAGGAGGTGATCTTCAGGTAGACTCCTAGTCGCAGTACCTTGGCACTGAAGTGAAGACTCTCAGGCACCCCTCCCTCTATTCTCCTGTCTGCTTACAGAAGTCCAAGGACACTTACACCCTTCTGAGCCACTTGTTCTACTGCTGAAAGGGTTATTACAAGGAGCCCTACCCACCTCCCCTTGACAGTTCTGTCCTTCATCTCCTATCTTTGTGTTAACAGGGTCTTCCTCTGGCCCAAGACAGGCTCCTGGAATTTGAAGGTTGCCATTATGTCCCCTGAGGGTTTCTTTCTCCTGGGCTGAACAACCCTGACTTCTTCCCCTAGACCTCATTAATCACCAGTTTTGAGTAAATTCTGCATCCTATTCCCCTCTGTGCTGCCGAATGTGGGGGCAGAGGGGGAACTCAGCAGTGGTGCTCAGGGCTGACCTCAGGGTCCATAGCATTGTTTCAATAACTATTATTGATAATATTTATTAAGTGCCTTCCAGGTACCAGGCACTGTGCTTGGAGCTGGGGCTACAGATAAGATACTAGCTCTCCTGAGGCTTGTAATTCTGAGTGGGGAAGTCAGATATTAATATCAGATAAGATAATGCATAATTATCAAGTGAGATAAGGGTCTTACTAAAGGAACTTGTAATATGAAAGCAGCTAACAAAGGAACTAATTTAGTGTGGAAGGGAGAGTGGTGTTCCACCCTAGGCTTCCTGAGATCTAAAGGCATAAGATTTTACTATAGAAAGAAGGAAGGGAACAGTATTTGAGGTGGTGAGATCAGACTGTGCAAAGTCCCTGTGGCAGGAAGAAGCTTGTCTATTTAAGGAACTAAAGAAGCCAATAGGGTTGGAGGCTGATGGAGATTAAGGATGGGTTTTGGGTTTCAGTAAGAAGATTGAAGAGGCGCTTAGGTGCTATGGCTCATGCCTGTACTCCCAGTACTCTGGGAGGCTGAGGCTAGTGGATTGCTTGAGCTCAGGAGCTCAAGACCAGCCTGAGCAAGAGCAACACTCCATCTCTAAAAATAACTGGGTATTGTAGCAGGCGCCTGTAGTCCCAGCTACGTGGGAGGCTGAGGCAAAAGAATTGCTTGAGCCCAAGAGTTTGGGATTGCTGTGAGCTGTGACGCCATAGCACTCTACCAAGGGTGACATAGTGAGACTGTCTCAAAAAATAAAAAATAAATTAAAAAATAAAGTGCCCTACAAAGGGGTAGTGGAAAGAGATTGATCCATGTGGCTCTTACAGGCTCCATCTATTTCCCATCTTTCATCTCCCACCTCTTCCTAGTCCCCCAGCCCACCTTCCATTGTTTGCCATATCCTACTCTACTTAGTAGGAACATTGTGTAGGAGCTAGAACAAAGAGATTAGAATTTAATGGGATTGGGAATTTGAGTAGTTGGACAACTTTTTTATTATTTATTTATTTGTTGCAGTTTTGGGCTGGGGCTGGGTTTGAACCTGCCACCTCCAGTATATGGGGCCAACCCCCTACTCCTTGAGCCACAGGTGCTGCCCATAGTTGGGCAACTTTTTAAATGAACATTTATTGACTTACTGAGTACCTACAAAGTGTAAAGCATGGCCAGGGACTGATAGACACATGAATAATAGCTGATACAGGGCAGATTGTGAAAAATGATTTAGATAGAAACTTGAAAGGTGAAATCTTTGGATTTCCAGAGTACATGTTGGGGGGCATAGTTAATCTGCAGTTGGAAAGCTCTGGGATAGCTTACTAATATTATTTAAAATAATGGCCATGCTAGTCAGGCGTAGTGGCATATGTCTATAGTTCCAGCTGCTTGGAAGGCTGAGGCAAGAGGATTGCCTCAAGCCCAAGAGTTTGAGGTTGCTATGAGGTATAGCACTATGGGCAACAGAGTGAGACTCTGACTCAAAAAAATAAATAAAATAAAATAAAGGCCACATTGATGGAGTACTACTGTATGGTAGGCCCTTTTTACGTGGACCTTCTGACCTAATCTTCACTCTAAGCCTCTGTGTGTGTGTATCCCATTTACAGATGGGGAGACTAATGCTCAGAAAGGGGTTAGCAACTTCCCAAATTTTCCACACATAGTAAGTGGCAGAATAGACTTTCAAGCCCAGGAGGAGGCTTCAGAGTCCCTGCTCTTAACTATGATGGTGATTATAACTGTACCTTGAAGCATAGGTAGAACTTGGCTGGATAGACAGGCAATCCACCCACCTCCATCTCCCAGAGTGCTAGGATTACAGGCATGAGCCACCATGTCCCGCACAGAAGTCCATTCTAAGAAAACTACAGTTTAAGCAAAAGCTGATAGGCATTGCTGCCCGATCTATTTTTTAAAATCTGTGGTAGCCTGAGGTCCTAAGCAATTAAAAAAACGCAAAAACAATAACAACAACAACAAAAACCCAAGAAGCTATTGCTGACTTGTTCTTCTTTTTGGCCTTTAGGATACTAGTCCCAGATAAATTCCCTTGTTTGTCTTTCTCTAGTCTCCAAATAGAACTTCATGCAAGGGTAGATGGTAGCAGGGGTTGGTACAGTACTTTTGGTGAATTGGTATTCTCCCTACCCTGGCTGGGGATGGGGGACACTTGGGGACACTCTCTGGGCCAGGCTGGTCCTCTGCTCATCTGTATCCCTGCCTCCTGACTCATTTCATTCCAACCAATAGATTCTTAGCGTGCAAATTTAGTGAATAGGCAAAGAAATGATTGGCTCATTTTCCCCTGATGTAATAATGCCACTATTCAAGTAACTCCTATGTACCCCACCCCCAACCCAATTCAGGGTATTTGATCTTGTTTCTGGCAAGAATCCCCGACTTTTCTTTTTCTCCTTTTTTTCCCCCATTCTGAGTTAGCGAATCACTTCAAAACACCCGACTCATCTCTCCAAGGATGGGATATGTGGAAGCCCGGGAAGCCACCCTTAGGCCTGAACCGTTGCAGTCTTCCTGGGAGGCCCCATATGCCTTTGCTGGCTGTGAGTAGCATCAAATCCAGGATAACAGAGCCCTGTTTACTAAGACATTTTGTGAGAATCCATGTCCAAAGGCTCCCTGAAACCAAACACCAGCATATCGACTGTTCCTTTCAGCCCCTAATTTAGTAATTCTATTGAGAAAAAGAGATTGTGGGTTTTTTTATTTGGTGTGATTTATTCTTTATCATATAAATAATAATAATAATTTACACAAAGCTCTTCCCCAAACAGAAGAGAATCTGTACATAAAAATAAACAAAAATTAAACTGAGCTGGGCCTGGTGCCCAGAAAACCAGCCAATTCCAAACACAACCAGGGGGGAAAAATCCTCCAGGTCCTGGGAGCTTTGGGCCCTCAGCTGGAACTCTGGGTGGAGGCCCTGGTCCGGGAAGCCACTGCCCTTTTTCCTAGTTCTTATGCAGGATGATGGCACCTCTGGCAGCCAACACTCATGGACAGCCAAACAGCAAGCTCATTGGATTGGAAAATGGGTGGGATTTGGACTCAAAGGAATAATCAATTTAAAAACTCCTGGGCAGTGTTGCTTGCTGCTGGCTTTTAGGAGCTGCAAGAGATACTGTGGCTGGGGAAGATGGGGTACTGGCCACCACCCAAATTGGGTGGAAGCTGCCCATGCCTCCATCTTTCCCTGTAGCTCATTAGAAGCACTGGTTGGGCAGAGTATTCTCTGGTCTTCTGTTCCCTTGGAGCTCTAGTCCCCTCTCTGGAGGCTTGTTATTTCTATAGATATTGAAAGATGACAAGCAATCTCCTTGGCCATTGATTAATTTCCCTCAACAGATACTCTTTGTCTCCACCCCCCTCCATCTTATTTCCAAAAAAATCTCTAAGAAAAAGCCTGCCTCTCCATGTTCTGGCTTTGTACCTTTACTTAAGGGAATATATGTGACTTAAACATACCATATATAGCCAGACTAAGCCTCCTCCTCCCGCCCCAAGGCAGGAAGAGTTACATCTATCTGCTCTGTAAGTACTCAGACCTTTGCAATTAGAGATTTTTAAATAGTACAATTAATAATGGCAGTGAGTGTGATGATGTTGAAAGTGATGATGGGGAAGATAAAGGGAAAAGGGAGCGTTATAGTAGTGCTGAGTCCTTCTTGTGTCTGAGGCGACTATCTGGTTTATTTATTTATTTATTTATTTTAGACAGAGCCTCAATCTGTCCCCCTGGGTAGAGTGCCGTGGCATCACAGCTCACAGCAACCTCCAACTCCTGGGCTCAAGCGAGTCTCCTGCCTCAGCCTCCCAAGTAGCTGGGAACACAGGCACCCGCCACAACGCCCAGCCATTTTTTATTTGCAGCCATCATTGTTGTTTGGCAGGCCCGGGCTGGGGATTTGAACTCGCCACCTTAGGTGTATGTGGCTGGCGCCTTAGCCGCTTGAGCCACAGGCACCGAGCCAACTATCTGGTTTAGACTGAAATGAGATATGAGAAAATGATGACTGGCTTGACACCCATAGCATGGTGGCTAGTGTGCCAGCCACTAACTGGTGGGTTCAAACCCAGCTCAGGCCGGCTAAACAACCATGACAACTACAAGAAAAAAATAGCCAGGCGTTGTGGCGGGTACCTGTAGTCCCAGCTGCTTGGGAGGCTGAGGCAAGAGAATCTCTCTAGCCCAAGAGTTTGAGGTTGCTATGAGCTGTGATGTCACTGCACTCTACCAAGGGGGACATAGTGAGATTCTGTCTCAAAGAAAAAAAAAAAAAGCTCAGCGCCTGTAGTACAATGGTTATGGCGCCAGCCACATACACCAAAGTTGGCAGATTCAAAACAAGCCCAAGGCCAGCTAAACAACAACAACAAATAATAGCCAGGAGTTGTGGTGGGCGCCTGGAGTCCCAGCTACTTGGGAGGCTGAGGCAAGGGACTTGCTTGAGCCCAAGAGTTTGAGGTTGCTGTGAGCTGTGATGCTACAGCACTCTACTGAGGGTGACAAAATGAGACTCTGTCTCAAAAAAAAAAAAAAAAGATGACTTATTAAGGTGGTGGTGATGGTAACAATGAATATGAAAGTAAAGGACAGGAGAAGGGGAAAGTATAAATATGTGCAGGTGCAGGTGAAACTTCCAGAGGAAAAAAGGCAGCACCACATAGTAGTTAAGAGCCCTAGATTCTGGGGCCAGACATTCTGGGTTCAAATTCCAGCCCTCCCACTTACTAGCATAAGTAAATTATTTAACCTCTCTGACCCTCAGCCTAAATGGGAATCATAATGATCCTTGCCTAGTAGGGTTGCTGAGAATATATAGCAAGTGCCTGATTCATGGTAAGCTGCATGTAAGGGTGTGCAAACTAAGGGGTGGGTAGGGTTATAGCTATATCTAGAGTAAGGGCCACAAAGCACAGCAAGAAGCATTGGAAAGATCCAGGAGACCTTGGTCAAGCTCTATCACTTAGTCTGTGGCTTTCCCCCAGTCTGGGCCTCGGGTGCCTGGAGAAACAATATTGGAGTGAATAATATTCAGACTTCAAAAGTCCCCTGGGACAGTAAAGCTCTGCATGTGTGACTGATATATGGCCTGTACATTCCTACATGTGGGAACATCCAGGTCCAGACAAGACCATACAAGCCAGTAGGTCGAGGTGTAGACTCAGCAGGCATGCCTGTACCAGGGGTCACACAGAGGCGAAGCTGGTTGGACCAGCCTCCTTTTAGGCATAATGGAAAGGTGAAAGGTTCCCACCCAGGGGAGGAGGCTCCATTTCCCCCTCACTCCAAGGCAGCTGCCAGGCCCCAAATGCAGCCCTGATAGGGCCCAGTTGCCAATCCTGGTTGTACTCTGCTGTGTCCATGTGGGCATCCCTGGCTGGGTTGTGTGAAGGGTTTCACTACCAGAGCCAGCCTTTTCCCTTGTTTGCATTCTCTACAGGTCCCTTCCTTCTCCCCAGATCTGAAGGACAGAAATGGGAGGCAAAGGTCACCCATGCTCAGTGCCTAATTAAATCTTCCTAGATTCCCCTCATTTAGGCCTTGTCTAAGGATGGCAGGGCCCTCTATAGTCTCCAATACCAGCAGGAGGCTGTCAGAGCATGCAGGGGAGAAACTGGCTGTGGGACGGTCTCCCTTCATTCTTCCCTAGAGGGTCTCAGCTTCAGGCTCATTGCTTCCTGAAAGTTAGGGGTGAGGAAGTAGATGTGGCTTTCATCAGTCTATCACCTCTCCTGATAATCCTCATTCTTCTCACTGAGGGAAGGGGAAGAGCTCTACCATGTCCTGAGTTCCAATCCTGGGAACTGTCACTCATATCATGGTCTCTTGTCCCAGCCTGAATTTCATCCAGGAAAGGAGGCCTGCCTGGTGGTATCTGCTTTCTGGCCTAACGCTTGGCTCAGGTACCAATCCACCTAGGCACAGAAGATGATGGACTGTGTATATGCATTTGGGTGGTGCTTAGAAGACAGAATTCAGGCTCGGCACCCATAGCACAATGGTTACAGTGCCAGGCACATACACTGAGGATGGCGAGTTCAAACTCAGCCCAGGCCAGCTAAACAACAATGACAACTACAACAAAAAATAGCTGGGGGTTGTGGCAGGAACCATAGTCCCTGCTACTAGGGAGGCTCAGGCAAGAGAAGCATTTAAGCCCAAGAATTTGAGGTTGCTGTCAGCTGTGATGACACAGCACTCTACCAAGGGTGACATAGTGAGACTCTGTCTAATAAAAAAGATATAATTCAAATACAATAGAACTTCCATAGTTGAGCACCTCCCTATATTAACCACCTCAAGTTGACTTAATTTTTAGAGATCAGACATGCTCTTTGTGTCTTGGTACAGTAGGCCTAGTTCCTTATGTTACCACCTCTGTATGTTGACTAATTTGTTCCAGTTCCCTGGGTGGTCAACTTACAGAGGTTCCACTATATTAGCAATCTACTTCTTGAACTCGCACTTTGTGCCAAGCTTTATGCTGGATGTTCCACACACATCATTTCACTGAATCTTCATATGCAGAGGAGAGGCTCAGGTTAGGTCACTTGTTCAAAGTCATACAGTTTAGAAAGCATCAGAGACTAGACTCACAGACTTCCCTGACTGCAAAGGCTGTGCTCTCATCCACTAAGCTGTGTACCAGCTACCTGTGTGAATGAACATGAGACCCCTTACTGATGTTCAGTACACAAGGTGTGCTGCAGGCAGTGGGAAGAACTAAGGGCTGGCCACTCTCAGGCCTCAGATCACCTGCCCACCTAAGACTGGCCAGGGAGCCTCCCAGAAAAGCTGGAGCGGTGCCCAGAGCCGTCCAGACAGCTCAAGGAGGCGGCCATGTCTTTGCTGAGTCAGCAAACCCTATGTACAAGTATCTCCACTCCCTGTGAGCTTATTGCCAGAACTCCCCCCCAAACCTCTCCCTTGCCTCTGTCCCCTCCACCAAAGTGACCCTCTGGCCCATTTTCTCTCCTACCTCCAGAGCATTCCCTGAAGCTCCCCTAGGTTCCCTTTCTCCTGAAGCCCAGACCTGTAGGGTTAGACTGGTCCAGCCTGCAAATCTCCCTGTTGGGCTTCTCTTTGGGGGTCACAGCTTCAGAAGCATCTGTATCTTGCCTGTACTTTTATAAATCAGACGAAGACCTGAGTCTCCTCACTGCTCCTCTGGAACCCCCTCCTCCTTGCATCTTCTCCCTGTTCACCAGCTGCACAACGCAGTCAGAGGGAAGGGGGTGGACTGCCAGAAACCAGCTTGTTTCTGAAGCTGGAAAACAGAACTGTAGGAAATTAACAGGCTGAGAAATGTCTGCTCGGCTCTGTGTTTGTTTTGCACCCTCAGTCTTTCTCTCTGCACCTCTCCGCCTGCCCCTGCCACCTCTACCACCCCCACCACTCAGTGTGGGCGCCTGGGGCTCTGAGGCTCTGTGTCTGGGGCTTTGCAGGAAGGTGCATCTTGGTGTGTGTGTTTCTGTGTGTGTGTTTAGGGATGGCAGACCTGCCCCTCCTTTGGAGGCAGCTTAGCCAGAAATGCCAGCGGCAGAGACAATTGTGCGGGTGGGGATGCTGAGCGCAGAGCCGGCAGAGCCCGCAGGCAGGCAGAGAAGCACCACACAAGAAATTGATTCCATTAAAAAGTAATCTTAAATTTAATAAAAGTTATGATTTGATTATAGCCACAGAACCTACAGGCAAGAGGGAAGGGGGTGGATTCTAGTGATGGATAAACAGAAAGGAAAAAAAAAAAACAAGAGGGGGAGGGGAGGAGAGAGAGATGCTTAGGTTTGGATGGATGGGAAGATGGAAAGACCTGGGGGTGGGAAACGAGACCATTTTCTCTCCCTCAGATGGAAGAAAAAAGCCTGTGGCTGGTTTCCAAAGAGGAAGCAGAGTAAAGAGTGAGTGAGGAGATTCAAGGAGCTCTCAAGAGATGGAGTGGTTGGAGGGAGCTGGGGGCATGAGGCAAGGCCTGGGAGAGGCGGATGTGCAGGAGGGAGGGTCTTGAGCCCTGAGAAAGGAGGTGAGGAACACAAAGCACTGCTTTAGCAGTCAGACAGGCAGTCTGGGGTTTAGATCTCAGGTCAGTCTCTTCCTAGCAGTGCGGCTTAACCTCTCAGACCATCACCTTTTTCATCTGCCAAATGGAGCTACCCAGATAGCACCCACCTCAAAAGGTGGTCGTGAAGAAGAATGAAATTATGCAGGTGTCATCTCCTAGGTACCTAATAAAGGATAGATCTTTCCCCAACCCTTCCTCACTAGACGTCATTGCCCCAGCATTCACCCTCCCATTTATTTTGAAGCACTGATCTATCCTACTCCTATCTTTAATTCTTTTTGCAATGGAAGGGACTGAGTCAACTTCATCTCCAATCTCAACCTGGAAATTGATCCTTTTTTTTTTTCTTTTTTTTTTTTGAGACAGAGCCTCAAGCTGTCACCCTGGGTAGAGTGCTGTCGCATCATAGCTCACAGCAACCTCCAAATCCTGGGCTTAAGCGATTCTCCTACCTCCACCTCCCAAGTAGCTGGGACCACAGGTGCCAGCCACAACGCCCAGCTATCTTTTGGTTGCAGCTGTCATTGTTGTTTGGTGGGCCCAGGCTGGATTCAAATCAACCAGCTCAGGTATATATGACTGGCACCTTAGCCGCTTGAGCCACAGCACTGAACCTTTTTTTTTGAGACAGAGTTTCACTTTGTCACACCTGGTAGAGTGCCATGGCATCATAGCTACAGCAACCTCAGACTCTTGGGCTCAAGAGATCCTCTTGCCTCAGCATCCTGAGTAGCTGGGACTATAGGCATCTGCTACAATGCCAGTTATTTTTAGAGATGGGGTCTCACTGTAGCTCAGGCTGGTCTCAAACTTGTGAGCTCAGGGGATCCACCCACCTTGGCCTCCCACAGTGCTGGAATTATAGGCATGAAACACCGCACCCAGCCTAGAAATTGATTCTTTTTTTTTTTGGAGACAGAGTCTTATTTTGTTGCCCTCGGTAGAGTGCTGTGGCATCACAGCTCACAGCAACCTCCAACTCCTGGGCTTAGGTGATCCTTTTGCCTCAGCCTCCCAAGTAGCTGGGACTATAGGTGCCCACTACAACGCCTGGCTATTTTTTGTTACAGTTTGGCCGGGGCCGGTTCACCACCCTTGTTATATGGGCCAGGGCTAGGTTTGCCACTCTTGGTATATGGGGCCCAGTGCCCTACTTACTGAGCTACAGGTGCTACCCTGGAAATTGATTCTTTTGGGTAGTTTCATACTTTATCTTTTGCCCTCCTTTCTAAGGCATAAAGAGGGCATGGGCAAGGCTAAGTGACCATCTAGGGGACACATTCCTCTGCCCAATCCCCCACCTCCATTCTGACTTTTTTCTCCCCTTACTCAGTCTAGAATCATGCTTTGACACACAACTGAAATTCTCCTGACCCCTGAGAAGTGTCCTTTGGGTGGGCAGGTGAGGTTCCATCACCTCAAGATCAAGTCCCGGACAGAGCTCTTTTTTTAAGCAGCATCTCACTCTGTCACCCTGGGTACAATGTCATGGCATCATTGTAGCTCACAGCAACTCAGACTCTTGGGCTCAAGCAGTCCTCTTGCTTCAGCCTCTGGCATAACTGGGACTCCAGGTTTCCACCACAATGTCTGGATAATTTTTCTATTCTTAGTAGAGATGGGATCTCACTCTTGCCCAGGCTAGTCATGAACTCATGAACTCAAGCAATCCTCCGGCCTTGGTCTCCCAGAGTGCTAGGATTGTAGTCATGAGCCACCACCCTGGTCTCTGTTGGTTCCTTCCTACAAGCCTATCCCTAGCTGCATGGGAGGGTGCTGGGACCTGCAGGGTCAACCCTAGAACTAGTGAGTGGGCCCTGGGCAGGAAGCCAGGACATCACTGTGAGATGCTAAGTCGGGTGAAAGCCAGAAGATCTCAGCTACCCCAGAGTCTAGGAATTGTGAACTGGGAAATACAGTCACAGTAACAGGAATCTCCAGGGGAAGCAAGAAATCATTCTGAGGATAATGTGACCAGTTATGCTCAGTCATCTCCTCCCCTCTGGGCTGTTTTTAGCAAAGTACCTTCACCTGAATTCATTCTTTCCCTGTGGCATGTTAAAGACACCTGCTGGTTAGAGATACTGAGAAAGATAAGACTGTGGTATTAGCATCTTCTTCATCTTATTTATTTATTTATTTTTATTTTTATTATTTTTTTTGAGATAGAGTTTCACTCTGTCACCCTGGGTAGAGTGCCCTGGCATCAGAGCTCACAGCAACCTCAAATTCTTTCTCTTTTTTTTTCAGACAGAGTCTCACTATGTTGCCCTCAGTAGAGTGCCATGGTGTCACAGCAACCTCAAACTCTTGGGCTTAAGCGATTCTCTTGCCTCAGCCTCCCATGTAGCTGGGCCTATAGGTGCCTGCCACAACACCCAGCTATTTTTTTCTTGTAGTTGTCATTGTTGTTTAGCTGGCCCGGGCCAGGTTAGAACCTGCCAGCCCCAGTGTATGTGGCTGGCGCCCTACCCACTGAGCTACAGGCATCGAGCCCAACCTCAAACTCTTGGGCTTAAGCAATCTTCTTGCCTCACCTTCCCAAGTAGCTGGGACTACAGGTGCTTGCCACAATGCCAGGGTATTTTTTCTAGTTTTAATAAGAGATGGAGTCTTGTTCTTGCCCAAGCTAGTTTCAAACTCCTGAGCTCAAGCAATCCACCCGCCTCAGCCTCCCAGAGTGCTAGGATTACAGGCCTGAGCCATAGCACCTGGCCCCTTTCTTCATTTTATTGATGAAGAAAATGAGGTCAAAAAGGGTAAGCTACTTACCTCAGACCATACAGCATGTAACAGATGGAGCTGGGACTGAAAGCCAGAGTTTATACTCCGGTTACAAAGCTCATTCTCACCAGGCCCCACAGTCTCCCCTACTGAGTGTCACTCATCATGACTACATCTACTGGAGGCCATGTCATCACTGATATCACCACACTGCTCAGTTCCACCATTTTTGCCAATATCACCACCCCAGGCCCAATCAGAGGAGCTGCTGGGCTCACACATGTGTCCTCCTCTAGGAAAGGCAGGCCAGTCTGGGAGTCTTATGTCCTGTGTAGTCTCCAGAAGGAAGAAACTGCAGCCCTGAAGGTCAGGTGACACAGCAGGGCTCTAGGAATTGCTGAGGGTCTGACTGGCCATGATCTAGCCACTTATCTCCAAAATGTTTCCAGACCCCCAAACGGAGATGGGGAGATAGAGGGGCCACCTCCTCAGGGGGATTTCCAGAGGTAGCTTCGCTCCGACATATGCTGCCTCTCCAAAGCAGAGCCCAGCCTGCTGCCCAACCTCCGTCCTTTCTGCTATTTTCTTGTTCTCTTCTTGGTGCGGGGGGGTTCAGGGTGGGGAGGGCAATCTATATACCCTTCTTCTTGAGGAGGATTCCTTCCTCCTTCTCTGCAGAGACAGAGCATGGAGGGCAGTGTCTGAGGTGAACGGATCATTTTGGGAATGATCCTCCAGTGGGGCCTGACCGCTTCTGCTCCTCTAGGCTGTATTCTCAAAAGCAGAACCTATACTTTCCTTGAAATGGTCCCTACCGGCTGGGTGTCTGTAGCTTGTGGTTAGGGCGCCAGCTATCTGCTCTAGATCTAGTGGGTTCAAACCCAGACCAGGCCTGCTAAAACAAACAAACAAAAGAAGTAGACAGGTGTTGTGGGGGCTCCTGTAGCCCCAGCTACTATGGAGGCTGAGGCAAGAGAATCTCTCCTTTTTTTTTTTTTGAGACAGAGTCTCAAGTTGTCGCCCTCAGTAGAGTGCTATGGCATCACAGCTCACAGCAACCTCCAACTCCTGGGCTCAGGTGATTCTCCTACCACTACCTCTCAAGTAGCTGGGACTACAGGCGCCTGCCACAACGCCCAGCTATTTTTTGTTGCAGCCATTATTGTTGTTTGGCGGGTTCAGGCTGGATTCGAACCAGCCAGCTCAGTTGTATGTGGCTGGAGCCTTAGCCACTTGAGCCACAGGTGCTGAGCCAAGAAAATTTCTTGAGCCTAGGAGTCTGAGGTTGCTGTGAGCTATGATGCTCTGGCACTCTACCAAGGGTGACAAAGTGAGACTCTGTCTCAATAAAAAAGAAAAAAGAAAGAAAAGAAAAGAAAAGGTCCCTATGTCTAAGAACTGCCTAGGTGACCTTTAGAAGAAGCCATGATAGGGTCCTGATTTCAGCACTAAATTCCCTAGCCTCTCCCCTGAGCTTGTCGTCCATGATGGATGCAGAAGGGGGTTCAGACAGAGAAGGGAGCTAACATTAGCCAACAGTCTACTATATATATATGCCAGGCCCATGCATGCTAGAGGTTTGACAAGATGATATTTGATCCCTACAACAGCTTTTGTCAGGTAGCTTTTACAAGTCCTACTTTGCAATTAAGAAAACAGAAACTCAGAGAGGTTAAGTGATTCAACCAAGGTCATGCAGGAAAAGGGTAGCAGAGCTAGGATTTGAACTTGAATATGTCTGAATGGAAAGCCCATACTTTTTCCACATTGGGTGCCTTTCATCTCTGGTTCAGCCTCAGGAATGAAAGGCTCCTTCACAGGAAAAAGTTCTCCAGTCCAACTTGGCAATATCTTTCAAAATGAAAAATTCATATACATTCTGAGCCAGGAACCTCTCTTCTAGGAATGAATCTTCAAGAAACACTCATACATGTTCACAAAGTATATCAGATGTTCTTGTTTGCAACAGCAAAATATCAGAACCAATGTATATGTCCATCAATAATAATAAACTGAATTACTACATAATTGTAAGAAAGAATCAGCTGAATCTTTACTATACCAACACAGAAAGCTCTTTATCTCTGGGGGTTGACGGATTAACAAAACCCTGAATGTTGTATATACACCTATATATACATATTTTATATGTACAGATATATTACATATGTGTATTTTGCTATATAGTTGATTATTTATTTATTTATTTTGAGATAGAATCTCACCTTGGTAGAGTGCCATGGCATCATAGCTCACAGCAACCTCAAACTCTTGGGTTCAAGAGATCCTCCTGCCTCAGACTCCCAAGTAGCTGAGACTGTAGGCATCTACCATAACACCCAGCTAACTTTTCTATTTTTTAGTAGAGGTGGGGTCTGGCTCTTGCTCAGGCTGGTCTCAAACCTCTGACCTTAAATGATCCTCCTGCCTTAGCCTCCCAGAGTGAGCCAGGTCTAGTTAGGTTTTCTAAGGGATCAATTATTTCCCAGTGAGGGGAAGGAGGAAAAGGTGGAGAAGCGCCAGGAGGGAAAAAGGTGGAGAAGCACCAGGAGGCACCAGCAGCCAGACCCTCCACCCTCTGTCTTTCCTCAGGCCCTGTCCTCTCTCTCACCCCTGAGGATTCCAGTGCAGACATCACAGTGCCTGGGAGAAGGGAAGGGACTTTGTTATCAGTGCTGGACATGACTTCCTCCCACCACCCATCCCCACCTGGCTTGTCTTCCATGATGTAAGCAGCTATAGTCTAGGCCCATTGTTCGTTGGTCATCTTATTAGGTTGTAATCAATGGAATTTGAACAGATGTTGCCACTAGAGGGTGAGGGGAAAGATATGGTCTGGGCTGCATCTCATGATGTGCAACCAAGTTTGTGTTTAGTTCCCCCTTCTGTCTCTCTTATTTACTGCTAAGTTTTGTGTACTGCAAATCAGATAAAATCTGAGGACATCTGATAAGGAAAGTGTCAGGTAAGGGAGAAATGGTCATTTGGCATGCAAGGATTGATAGAATGGTTTTGCTCTTTATTAAAATTAATCTTGGGCTTGGCGCCTATAGCTCAACCGGCTAAGGCGCCAGCCACGTACACCTAAGGTGGAGGGTTCGAATCCCCAGCCCGGACCCGCCAAACAACAATGATGGCTACAACCAAAAAATAGCCAGGTGTTGTGGCGGGCGCCTGTGGTCCCAGCTACTTGGGAGGCGGAGGCAGGAGACTCGCTTGAGCCCAGAAGTTGGAGGTTGCTGTGAGCTGTAATGCCACGGCACTCTGCTCAGGGGGACAGCTTGAGGCTCTGTCTCAAAAAAAAAAAAAAAAATTAATCTTGGAATGAGGTATACATCATAAGAGTTGTTAGCAGGGACATCTTTGCAACTGGGAGTTGACTAGCCAGATAAAGTCCTTATCCAGATAAAGTCCAAGTGACCCTGTGTTCCTCTCCACCCCATGCACAGATACCTGCTTTCCAATCAGACTCAGTCCTCATCCCTGTAGTTGTGCTTTTCTCTGGGTTGTCTTTCTCTTTGCCTGTTTCTCTAAGCAGACTTGGAGGATCTTGATGCAAATGTCATAAATTCAATTCAAATTGGCTTAAGCTTTTTTGCTCACACAACTGAAAAGCCCCCGATAGACTTCAGGCACAGCTGCATCCAGGCCCTCATACAATGTCATTTGGCATCTGTCTCACTCCAACTCTTGGGTTTGCACCCCTTTGTGTTAACTTTACTTTCTTTTTTTTTTTTTTTTTGAGACAGAGCCTCAAGCTATCCCCTCGGGTAGAGTGCTGTGGTATCACAGCTCACAGCAACCTCCAACTCCTGGGCTCAAGCAAGTCTCCTGCCTCAGCCTCCCAAGTAGCTGGGACTACAGGCGCCCGCCACAACGCCTGGCCATTTTTTGGTTGCAGCCATCATTGTTGTTTGGTGGGGGACCGGGCTGGATTCGAACCCACCACCTTAGGAGTATGTGGCTGGCGCCTTAGCCGCTTGAGCCACAGGCGCCGAGCCCCTAACTTTACTTTCTTATAGCCACTCCCTAAGTGGTTTAAGCAGCTCCAGGCTTAAATCTGCCAGTGTGGCAAATCCAACAGAAAAAAAATGTTCTTTTCCCAGTGGTTCAGCAAAAGACAACTGCTGACGTTATTGGATCAATTTTTGTTGGCTCAAAAATGGAAAGCACAGATTGACTGGATCCAGTATGTGGCACCCTTGGATCTTGAGGGGAAAGGAAAGTCAGGCCAACCTTTTCTAAACCACATGGACAGAGCTAGTGAAAGAGTGGTTCCTTGGGGAACATCTCGGAGTGACCACTGGCAGAGTGAAGATGGGACAGTGGGATGATAAACCAAATGACTATCCATGACACTGACATTGGGGAGGTCTTCACCTCTCTAGGTCTCAGTTTTCTTTGTGAAAAATTGAGTGTGTTGTCCAGATCTGATTCTCTGCTCTTGGGACATTCTTGTAGCCTGATTTCTTTTCATAGCCTTGGGCAGGTGATCCATATTAAACCTGCTTCCATATCTTTCTATATCACCACCATTCTCACTATTTCCCTTCCCATTTCTATTTCCAATGGAGACTCTGTGGTGTGGCAGGAGGCAGGGAGGGAGAAAAGAGAAAATAAGAGATGGGATAGAAAAGGAAGGGAACAATAGCAGAGACAGAGAGGAGGACAAAGGCAGAAGCTCTTGAGCAAACTTCCAAGGCTATGCTGGTCCTGGGGCACTTCGGCCCTACCTCCCCCTCTCTGCCCACAACCCCTAGCCCGTGAGTGGTGCATCATGTCTGAGCTGTGCTGGCACCCTGGCTGGGCTGGGCTCCAAGCCCCTGCTGCTTTGTCAGGGTATCATTATTCCCATTCTGCAGCTCTCATCACCTGGAGGTTTTTTTCCTCTGGCCCACACACCAAACCTGCACAAAGGTGCCTCTGTGCTTGCCTCCTGCCTGGCTGTTGCTCCTCTTAATTGCCACCTTCTTTCAGGGGCCCTTCTGCTTCCACACAGCACTTCTGCCCCTGTGGGTGCCATCCCCCCCGCTGCCCAGGCCCATTTCCCCTCCTCCTCCTCCCTCTGATTGGGTTCATTCTTTGGGGAGAGCCAAAGCCTCTGCTCCAAGGAAACTCCTTTTTCTCCTTGGGAGGAAAAGGTGAAAGAGGTCAGAGGAAAGGTGAAAGAGGTGTCCAGGGCACTGGGAGGATCCAGCTAACCCATCCCTCATGAGGACTGAGCACTTACCCAGCATCTAGGTCTGCAATACATCCATAGTCTTCTCCATAGCTTCAGGTCAGCTGCTCCTTTACTGGTTACCTCACACCTGGAACTTCTTAAACTCAACACTCTCTCTGAGTCCCTTATTAACATCTAGTTTTGCAGGCTTGGAGCCTGTGGCTCAAGCGGCTAAGGCGCCAGCCACATACACCTAAGGTGGCGGGTTCGAATCCCCAGCCCGGGCCCGCCAAACAACAATGATGGCTGCAACCAAAAAATGGCCAGGCGTTGTGGCAGGTGCCTGTAGTCCCAGCTACATGGGAGGCTGAGGCAGGAGACTCGCTTGAGCCCAGGAGTTGCTGTGAGCATGATGCCATGGCACTCTACCCAGGGGGATAGCTTGAGGCTCCGTCTCAAAAGAAAAAAAAAAAACATCTAGTTTTGCAGATTTCACCTTGGTTTTAGGAGACAGCAAGAGCTAGAGATCTACCTACAACTTGTTGTGTAACCCATGGACAAGTCCCTTCCCCAGCTAAACCAAGGAGGTAAATCCTAGCACCCAAGGGCACCATTTCTTATCCAACGCCCATGGCAGACATTGCTAATCAACAACAGCACTCTTCTCAGGATGCACCCCTGGCAGCTGCTGCTCATCATTCAGCATTAACTTGTGACTTGAAACTTCTTTGCTGTTTCTGCACTGTCTGATCTCTGAAGGCCCTTCCCACACTGACAGCAAGGATTCTGTGCCCTGGTTTAGTCAATATCACTCCCCCCAGTTCCCACTTCTCCCTCCAGCTCATTCTTTTGATCATCCCCTTCCCTCCCTCTCTCCCATCCTGCCTTGTTTCCAAGTCTTTGTTGCAGAATCCATGTAAACCACAGAAGATGTCTGGGTCTCCAAGGTTCTGTTTACTGTCACTCAACTTCAGGCTCCTTGAAGGTTACATTTTCCAGGCAGTCACACTTACACATGTTGGGCAGTTACATGGCATTGGCTCAGGGGAGGGAGACAGTGATAGAGACACCAGAGACAGTCAGAGGAGGAGCAGGAAGGATAAGACAAAAGAAATAATAAGATATAACGGGATGGGGGATAGACAGAGGGGCTAGAGTTAAATTTATGTATCAAGGCCATCCTGGTAGGAACTGGGAGTGGGGGTTTGAATGGAATTTATTCTGGACCCCTAAGGTCACAGTGGGAAGGAGGATCAGTTAGGACCTAAAAGCAAAGGACAAAGAGGGAGCATATAAATTAGTAACTCAACTGACAAACTTGAAAAAGACAAAGAAATTCTGTGGTGGGGGGAACTATCAAAAATTGTCATAATGAGATGGACTTTACTATGCTTTATGAGTATAAAATCATCCACTAGTTATTGGTCAGAAGAGTTTGGTACCATTAGATGGGTACCACCAGCGGCCAGTTAGAGGCTTAAAGCAAAGCCTGATCCAGGTTGCAGGATGTGTCTTACCCCATCAGTATTGCCTAGAGCAGTTTTACAGTTTCAAGAAATGCTGCCAGCTTTATCTGAACAGCATGTGTCCTTGCAGGGCACAGGCAAGGGCTAATCAGCCAGGAGCAGAATGACCAAGAAAAAGCCCTATAAGCTAAAGGCCTGAATTCAAATCCCAGCTCATCCACTTATTAATTGTGAGAATATGACCTCTGTTTTCTCATCTGCAAAATAAGATCACTAACACCTAGCTACAGGGTTGTTGTGAGCATTAAATAAAAATTTGTGGGGCAGCACCTGTGGCTCAAAGGAGTGGGGCACTGGCCCCATATGCTGGAGGTGGCAGATTCAGGCCCAGCCCGGCCAAAAACTGCAAAAACAAACAAACAAACAAACAAATTCATGTAGTCAGCAGTGTCAAGCTTGTGGCTGATGAACAGTAGCTGGTAATATTAGCATTATTATTATCATAGATGACATGTCTAAGGGGTCCCTTGAGTGACCCCCTAATATATACTCACTGTACATGTTTACCTGTGTTATCAAGTGTAATGGTGGGGCTTGGTACCCGTAGCACAGTGGTTATGGCTCCAGGCACATGTACCAAGGCTGGTGGGTTCGAGACCGGCCCTGGCCAGCTAAACAACAGTGACAACTGCAACAAAAAAATAGCCGTTAGGCTCCTATAGTTCCAGCTGCTTGGGAGGCTGAGGCAAGAGAATCGCTTAACCCCAAGAATTTGAGGTTGCTGTGAGCTGTAATACCATGGCACTCTACCTAGGGCAACATAGTGAAACTCTGTCTCAAAAATAAATAAATAAATAAATGTAATGGTGAGTGGTAGGTGTTATCCCTGCACACCAGGGGCAGCAAGTTTGAGTCTCACCTGGGCCTGATAAACAAATAAACAAATGTAATGGTGGGATCCTCCCAGCCACCATCTAATCCACCCGTGATAGATAAATGTTGTTTAAACCAAAAAAGCTACAATCCAGAATGCCTGCTCTTGGGTAGGGATTGCTCAGGGTATAAGAGCTGGACAGCTCCCCGGTCCTAAGAAGAGGGGCTACTTCCTTCCTAGGATGGATGCAAAAGCCAGATGTGGTAGAACAGCACTTGTGTCTGCCTGAGAAAGGCTGGGAAGAGACTCACGCATGCTGACAAGAGAGAGGTGTGGGTTCTCCAATGAGTCTTTATCTCCTTCACAGTTGTGCTGTGGGCAGGACCCCATCCCCATGAAAGAAACGGGAAGGCAAATGGGACTTCTGCTGCTGCCTGGGGTTAGCAAAGATCAGCCAGGGCTGTAGGCCTGTAGGCAAGATGCCAATCACTTGGGAACAAGGATCTGGTGATCAGGCTGATAGAGTGGCTTCCCAGGCCTCTCTGCTGCTTTCACAAGACTTGAACTGACCACCTAGAAGGGCTGGGGATCTTCTGACACCATGGATTGTGTTCATTGACTGCCATGCAGAGAGGAAGCCCAGGCCAGTGCAGAAAGAAACCACATCCCCACAGCCCCTCAGCCAGCTTTTGACCCTAGGACAAGAGTGATACTACTGGCTCAGCACCTGTGGCTCAAGTGGCTAAGGCACCAGCCACATACACCTAAGGTGGTGGGTTCAAATCCAGCCCAGGCCCACTAAAAACAACAATGACGGCTGCAACCAAAAAATAGC
>NW_003852398.1:34067339-34111232 GCF_000181295.1 Otolemur garnettii | reverse complement strand
GCCTATAGCTCAACCGGCTAAGGCGCCAGCCACGTACACCTAAGGTGGCGGGTTCGAATCCCCAGCCCGGACCCGCCAAAACAACAATGACGGCTACAACCAAAAAATAGCCGGGTGTTGTGGCGGGCGCCTGTGGTCCCAGCTACGTGGGAGGTGGAGGCAGGAGACTTGCTTGAGCCCAGGAGTTGGAGGTTGCTGGGAGTTGTGATGCCACAGCACTCTACCCAGGGTGACAGATTGAGGCTCTGTCTCAAAAGAGTGATACTACCTGAGCTTGAGCTTGAGACCGCACTTGCATTCTTTTTCTTCTTGTTTTTGAGACAGAGTCTCACTCTGTTGCCCTGGGTAGAGTGCTGTGGTGTCATAGCTCACAGCAACCTCAAACTCTTGGGCTCAAGAGATCCTCTTGCCTCAGCCTGTTGAGTAGCTAGGAGTACAGGTGCCTGCCAATAACACCCCGCTAGTTTTTCTATCGTTAGTAGAGATGGGATCGCGCTTTCCTCAGGGTGGTCTCGAACTCCTGAGCTCAGGCAATTTGCCTGCTTCAGCCTCCCTGAGTGCTAGGATTACAAGTGTGAGCCACAGCACCTGGCCTGAGACTGCAGTTGTTTTCAAGATGTCCCCTCAGCAGGGTGCCATACCCTCAGGCCACAGCACAGATACACAGCAGGTTAAGAGGAATCAAACAGACCTGAGTTCAAATGCCATCTTTTCCACTCACTAGTGTGGTCTAGAGCCAGCACTCTGAGCAATGTATGCCTCAGTTTCCTCACCAATCAGTTAGGGGTGATAAAAACAAGTTCCTGACAGGATAAGTGGGAATGATGCATGTGTAGTATTTAGCCCAGGTCTGGCACATAGTAAGTGCTTGAAAAATGTTAGCCATTATTCTTCTAATTAATTATTACTATAGTTTGTGAGGTCTCAAAATGTACTGTGATTAAATAGTTACACAAATTCTAGCCAGGAAGTCTATAAGGCCCAGTATAGGAGTGAATCTCCCCCAAATTCAGTGTGATTTAATCCTAGTCCTCCTGTCACTTTAAGGATGTGGCCCAGCCCAGTTGGGAGGGGTTACAGTGTCTTTTCCAGGCACTGGGGAGCCTCCTCCCCTAAAAATGAAGAGGGATCTTAGATAATTCAGCTCCTGAACTCCCCTTGGCCTCTGTCCTGGTCAGAGTTTAGGAGGAGGCAAGAGCAATGGGGAATGTATGTCTCTGAATGGCTTTGCCCAAAGTGGCTCTCCTCCATATCCCTAGGAAACAGAGCAATGGCATGCCCTGATAGGGTCCAATTCTGCCTGAGTTTCTATGGATCTTAGTCCTGACTCTGGATGGCCATGGCTGGTGGAAACACAGCCACCACTTCTCCAAGAATTGCTGAGAAAGGAGGAAGGGAGCACTCGCTCATGAACACAGCCAAGGAGGCCAGAGGAGAACCTCAGCCTCCTTTGTTAGGGACTCTAGCTCAAGAGCTCCACCCAGCCACATCTCTGCCCCTCCCACTCCCCCCCTCCCATCCTCCATCCCTTTCCTTCTTTCTCCCCAAGAATAGCTGGTGTTCTGTGTTTACCTGAGGGGGGTGCTGGGTATTTTTCTGCAAGTGGGCCCTTCCTTGTTCCCCACCCAGCGGATGCCTGGGCTGGATTGTATATTTCCGGAGTTGCCTACTTGAATCACAGGCTTTTATTTTTAGAAGATTACAAACGCAGGGCCAGAAGAAGAGGACTAAGGGCCCAAAGATGGGGTGGAGGAAGAAGTTTAGGGGTCTGAATATGATGGCTGTTGAACAGGAGTGGACTTAGGCATTAAGGGGACTAAGTGAGCTGATGGGAAAAAACAAGGTGAGGAAGTAGAGGGTGGTCCCAGTAACTCAGTGCCCAGAGCTCCCTGAGCAGGGATCAGAGTCTTCACTCTGCTGTGGAGGGAGGGGACGGGTCAAGGGCCACCTCTCTGGCATGTAGCAGGATCCCCAGGGAGGCTGAGGAGCCTGGGAAAGAGACAGAGAGAATCTACCCCCTCCCCCCTCCCCAGAGGCCTTCGAGACTGGGAGAGTAGCTTCCTGTGCAAAGGATTTCTCCATCCCCTGGGCTGGGGACGTCTTAACCCCTCTAGTGCTGGTATAAAAGAATGCTGAAAGCAACATAGAGGTTCTGTGCTCTGCCTTGCTCAATATGCTTATCCCGGCTCCTGTCCCTAAAGCCTCACATCGCTCAAAGTAGCACAAATTCAAGTGATTCTCTTCTCCCAGAGCCCAGAGTGAGAAAAATAAAGATGCTTCACCTAGACATGGGGGGCAAGCATCTTCCCTTGTGGGATGGTGAGGGGACATCAGATGGAATGTAGAGCTGGCAGGGTTAGGAAGTCCCCATCCTGCAATGAATGGAGGGATCAGGCTGAGAGGAAACAAGCCATAGTAATGTTGGGAGACTGGTTTGTATTTCTGTCTCTGTGTAGCTGTCTCTGTGTAGCTTTGGGGAGTTACTTAACTCTCAACTTAAGATGTAGCCTCTGATATCAAGCCAGAGATGGTCTGGTGCCATAGGGGCAAAGAAAGGATATCTTTTGGCCTTCCATTCCCTGGAATCCCCCAGTGGCTGCAGCCCTTAATCCCCAAACACAGAACTTCAGGGCTTTCCTCTCCATCTGCTCGGTAAAGGCAGGAAGCCATTTGCTTTCTCTACTCCTGAATAAGCATGCCCAGCATGGTAACTTGCACATACTTGGCTTTCAATAAGCTTGTCACAAACAAATAAATAGATAAATAACCCAACTTGACTTCAGGATGAAATTTTTTTTTCCTTTTTCCATTGTTTCCTCAAGAGCAGTAGAAGTCAGAAAGACTTGGCCTGGATTCAAGTTCTAACTGTTATTTACCAGTTGTGAGGCTTTGGAAAAGTCATATTGACCCTCCAAAGTCTCAATTTCATTAATCTATAAACTAGAGGCTGGATATAAAACTTCTAGGTCAGGTGTGGTGGCTCAGGACTGTAATCCTAGCACTCTGGGAGGCCCAGGCAAGTGGATGGCCTGAGCTCAGGAGTTTGAGACCAGCCTGAGCAAGAGCAAGACCCCCATCTCTACTAAAAATAGAAAACTAAACAGGTGGTGGACACCTGTAGTCCCAGCTACTTGGGAGGCTGAGGCAAGAGAATCTCTTGAGCCTAAGAGTTTGAGATTGCTGTAAGCTCTAATGCCACAGCATTCTACCCAGGGCAACAGAGTGAGACTCTGTCTCAGAAAAAAAAAAAAGAAAGAAAGAAAGAAAGAAGGAAAACATCCTTGGGGGCCTGTATCACAGTGGTTAGGGCTCCAGCCACTTGCTCCGGGGCTGCTGGGTTCGAACCCAGCCTTGGCCTGCTAAACAAACAAAAAAATAGCCGGGCACTGTGGTGGGTGCCTATAGTCCCAGCTACTTGGGAGGCTGAGGCAAGAGAATCACTTGAGCCCAAGAGTTGGAGGTTGCTGTGAGCTATGATACCATGGCACTGTACCGTGGGTGACAAAGTGAGACACTGTCTCAATAAAAAATAAAAAATAATAATAATAAATAATAAAATATCCATCTTATAAGCCTGTTGTCAGGATAAATCCTAAAAGCCTCTGTAAACTCTAAGGTGATACACAAAAGCAAGTAGTATTGCTATCAGTAATATTGTTAGTCTTAGACGTAGTTCAGGGATAGTATAAAGTATGGTGGGTTTTGTTTTTGGCTGGGGCTGGCTTTGAACCCGCCACCTCCAGCATATGGGGCCGGCGACCTACCCTTTTGAGCCACAGGCACCGCCCCAAAAGTATGGTGGCTTTGAGCCCGTTTTCTCACCTGCAATATGGGGGTTCTAATAGTATCTACACCAGGAGGTTATTGTGAACATGAGATAGTACACATAAATGGTTTGCAACATGGCAAACTACACAACTAGTGGCTTTTTTTTTTTTTTTTTGCAGTTTCTGGCCGGGGCTGGGTTTGAACCCGCCACCTCTGATAGGGGGCCAGTGCCCTACTCCTTTGAGCCACAGGCACCACCCCAAATAGTGGCTTTTGTTATTCTTATCTCCCATCTCCCCCCCTCTAACTCCTCCAGCAGCTCCATCCCCTCTCCTTTATATGTGTATTGCATCTATATCTTCTATCTTGAGGTGGTTGTTGCACTCATCTATGCATAATGACATTCCCTGGTTTCTACTTTGGCCTCATTTGGGTGAAAATGTATCTCCCAGGCATATAGGCAAGGCATGGTAGCTCAAGCCTGTAATCCTAGTACTCTGGGAGCCAGAGGCAGGTGGATTCTCTGAGCTCAGGAGTTTGAGACCAGCCTGAGCAAGAGCAAGACCCTGTCTCTACTAAAAATAGAAAAAAGAAAAACTAGGGTGGCACCTGTGGCTCAGTGGGAAGGGTACCGGCCCCATATACCTAGGGTGGGAGGTTCAAACCCGGCCCCAGGCAGCTAAAACAGCAATGAGAATGGCAACAAAAAATAGCCAGGCATTGTGGTGGGTGCCTGTAGTCCTAGCTACTTGGGAGGTGAGGCAAGAGAATCACCTAAGCCCAAGAGTTTGAGGTTGCTGTGAGCTGCAACGCCACGGCACTCTACCAAGGGCAACAAAGTGAGGCTCTATCTCAAAAAAATAAATAAAAATAAAAATAAATAAATAAAAATAGAAAAACTAGCTGGGCTTGGTGGCCCACACCTATAGTCCCAGATACTTGGGAGGCTGAGGCAAGAGGATCCCTTGAGCCCAAGAGTTTGAGATTACTGTGAGCTAGACTGATGACAAGCCATTCTACTCAGGACAACAAAGTGAGACTGCCTAAAAAAAAAAAAAAGAAAAGAAAAAGAAAAGAAAATCTATCTCCCAGAAGCTGCTCCCTCATAGCCCTCAAAGGAAACAAAGCCAGCTGGATCAAGGGTTGCTGAGGGGAGGCCAGAGGCTGAGGGGCTGTGAGTTGACTGTGTGGCAGCCAGAGTTGGGAGGAAGGCGGGAGAGGGTCAGAGGCCGGCCTGGCACCCCCCACCAGCCGCCTAGGATGGAGGCTGCTCTGCTTGCCAGGCCAGGCGTGCTGATGTTGGGAGCTGCTTATCAAGTTAGAGCGGATCCACTGTCTCTGGCTGTCTCTGCACATTACCCAACCCATCCGTCCTGCTCTCCTGCGCGCCCTGCCTGCCCCCAGCTCTGCCTGCGCTAACTAGTTAATTGGATCTTGGCTAACCTGGTTATGGGCCAAGTCAGCCAGTTCCTCTGCCTCCAGAAGCAGTGGTGGGGGAGGGGCAGGTGGCTGTGCAAATGTGTGTATGAGCATGTGTGTCTGTGTGTAGGAGCCTGTTTTGAGCTCTGGTTCCAAGCCTCCCAGGAGTCCCCACAGCCTGTGGAGACTGGATCTGGTGCCTAGGGTGAGCCCAGAGCACCCTGCCCCACTGTGACAGGTGGAGAGCCTTGAGTCACAGGACCTTATTCCAAAGGCCATCTCTGCTTATTTGATTTGGGGCATGGGTGGGGAGGGTGGGAAGGGTGGGGCAGCTGAGCTTCAGCTTCCTTCTGAAGGGATCATAAAATGTACCACCTAGGGTGGTTGTGAAGATCAAGAGAAATAAAACATCCACTTCAGTGCTTGGCAGCGATCTGGTACTCTGTAAATTATAACTGTGATCACCATTTTTATTTGGGTTCCTGCTACTCCCCCCACTCCTGGAATCCTAGGATGGGGGGGTGGGAAAGATCTCAGGGTTGGGGGCAGGAGAGTCTTTCATTCACAGTTCTTTGCAGGTGTTTCCTCTGAGGCTCTACTCCAATCTCCTCAATTGTTCCTTATGCAAATATTATGCTAATGATCATGTCAGCACACCCCTGTGCCCAGCACCCGGAAGGTGAAGGGTGGGCTGACTCCCCAGCTTTCCCTTCTGCTAAATCCTCTTTCTTCTCCAAAGAGGAGCCAATGCTGGTTCTCTGACACCGGTCCTCAGGGTAGAGAGAGAAAGATATTTATCTAGAGAGAAACAAAGAAAGGCTCCAGTCTTGGTAAGAGACTGACAGCCTCGTCACTGCCATAATCATCAACATCAAAAAAGCCTCTGGGCTCTGGCACCTATAGCTCAGCGGCTAAGGGCCAGCCACAAACACCAGAGCTGGCAGGTTCAAATCCAACCCGGGTCTGCCAAGCAACAATGACAACTACAACCAAAAAATAACTGGGTGTTGTGGACGCCTGTAGTCCCAATTACTTGGGAGGCTGAGGCAAGAGAATCACTTAAGCCCAAGAGTTTGAGGTTGCTGTGAGCTGTGCCGCTATAGCACTCTACCCAGGGCGACAGCTTGAGACTCTGTCTCAAAAAAAAAAAGGCTCTGGAAACATCAAATTCTTTCTCCACCTTATGCGGGCTACTCTACAATTATGGAGGCCCAGCCTCTGGTCCTGGGGGAGTGGGAGTTGCTGTAGCTGAGGCTGGGATGGGGGATGTGGGAGGAGGAGAAGGAGGAGGAGGCAGAGTGCGTTTCTAACTGGCATTTTCTAGTTCTTCTGGAGGGCAAGGGCCACATTCAGATCCTCCAGTGATTTCACTCCAGGTGGATGAAGGGCTCCAAAGAAAGTGGAGAGATCAAAATCAAGAGAGTGATCACAGCAGTTCTGGTCTCCATGCTGCTTTCACTCTCTTATTAATTGTGTGACTTCACTTCTTTGTTTCCTCAACTATAAAATGGGTATAATAATTTTCACCTGGAAATCAGTGAGATCCTGTAGAACTCAACGAAAATTGATCAGAAGTGCTGACTAGAGTGATAGCAAAGGAAAAGTAAATCCTCATCCCTATTTCCGGGCCCACAGTAGCAGAGTGATCAGATATAACTGGTCCCACTTTGCACCTGGCAACTTGATTCATGATCAGTTTTCTGAACTGAGGTAAATAATAAAATCAAATGGTGTATGCTCTTCCAACTAGGTGGGCTTGAGATTGGGGTCTCCACCGAACATTTAACCTACCCTCTGGGTGAATGCTGGACAAAATTTACAGCTGAATTCTAGTTTGATGCTATCCTCTGGATGGTATAAAAATAGAGATGGGGGCACAAAGACAATGCTATAGGCACAAGTATGGCCAATGTGGAACCAGACTCTTCCCTGTGGGGAGCCCCGTGAAGACACTGCCAAGCTTTTGTTTCTAAAATGGCCAGGCCTGTAGGCAGCTCTCTCTGACCCCTCCAGTGCCTGTAGAGAGGAGCCCTAGCACTTGGAGCCTCCTCCAGGGCAACCCCTGCCCTCCAGGCATAGTAGGTACTCAATAAACACAAATTGGATGGTTGGAGAGATAGCCCCAAGGACACTGCCAGATAAATAACAAATTGTGCAAGCAGCAGGCCACTGTAATTAGACCAAGGAGGACAGTCAGTTATTAATATCAGGCAGGAGGCAGGGTTAACAGTCATTGAGGGTGGGTATAATGAAGAGAGAGTCACTTCCTACACCCTCAGGGACTTTCCTCCTAGATGGCCTTCTAAAGAGGGCCTGACATGCAGCTTTTGTGGTGTCCCCAGTGGTTCTCAGCTAGCCCCCTGGTCTCTCACTTTCTACCCTCCTCCTAACCCTACAGCCCTTTATTTGCACCTCCGTTATGATGCCTATCAGCATCAGTGTGGAGCCCAAATTAGACTTTGATATGCCCAAGTCTTATCTCCCCTGTGGGATTCTAAACTCCCAAGGGTAGGATTTATCCTGTGCCCATGCCCCTGGGTGGATGCAGAGCCCCCTCTTAAATGCTTATTAAAAGGGAGAATTCTAGTGAGGAGGGAGGGGAGAGTGAGAGAGGGAGTAGAAAAGAAATAGAAGAGGGGAGGGGGAGAGAGAAAAGGAAGTTAGCTCAAAAAAGGGAGGAAGGGGAAGAGAGGAGGAAGGGAGAGAAGAAGGAAGAAGGAAGGGAGGAAGAGGGGAAGGAAAGATACCAAGGCAGCCATGTCTGTTCTCTGGATCAGGGAACAAAAGTCTAGCCCTGTCTTTGGTGCCTAGCGTCTATTTGGAAAGAAACTGTGGCCATGTAAAAAACTGCCCACCCCCATCCAACTATCCCATGTCAGCTGAGGCTGGCCTGTGTGTCCCTGGCCCGTACCTGCTCTCTCCCCTGTCAGCCCAGACTCTCCTTGGCAGTCTGCCCCCAAGGAGGTACTCTTGCCTTCCAAGGGGTGGGGGCCGGGCAGGAACCCAAGCCAAGCTAGGGAGCATGGCCAGGAAGGAGTCAGCAAAGCAGATGCCGCCCCTCTCCTGCTGCCTTGATTAGAGAAATTGAGATGTTAATAATATTCCGAGATGCAAGGTGCTAATTAAAGTTAATTACTGTTTCCTTGTGAAGTAACCTCTCCTCGTGTTTACCAGGAACAAGGCTGCCAGCCGCTCCCCTGGCTCGTGCCAATCACGAGGCCTGCTGCTCAGTGTACCCCCACACCTCACAGGTGCCCTCAGCTGCCCCAGCCCAGCCTTACCCAGCCCAAGCAGGCACCCAAATCTGAAGTTCCCAGGCCCTCCTCTTGGCACGGTATCTGACTGGCCCTGCCAAAGAGCACAGAAACACATGGGCATGAGTGACCCCTGGGGCCTGAGGACATGACTAGTCGTCTCAAGGGCTGGCTTGGCACCCTTGTCCTTTGACTCTCCCCCCCTCCTGCAGAGTCTTGCCCAGTCATCTCTTTCTAGCTCCTTGACCTGGAGCTAGTTACTTAACCTCTGAGAATCTCAGTTTTCTTGTCTATAAACAGGGTTAATAATTCCTACCTTGTACTGGTGTTGTGAGAATCAAAGGAGACACTGCCTGTAAAATGCTTACCACAACCACATAGGTGGAATTTAATAAGCTCTCAATTAAGGATAACTGTGATTATTGTTGTCTTATTGTTGCAGTGTAATCATCTCCCTCCCAAATCCCTCTACTGTGTGGTCTGGCTGCAGGATTGGGGGTGGGTCAAGTGAGTATATCCACCTCATCTAATGCACACAGGGACACCACCACCCCAGCTATACTGCACATGTAATCCCACACCAAGCCACACACTTGCCCCCTTTGAAAAGTTTCTTTCTCCTTGGCACCCTGATACTTCCTTTTCCCACGACCCCCTCCCTGGTCGGACTAACCCGGAGAAGTAGAGACAACAGAGAAGAAGCTGACTATACTCTTCCAAAAGTAGAGTTCTATGAAGCCCTATGCGTGTGTGCATGTGTGTGTGTGTGTGTGTGTCTTCACTCTTGTGTTCCACACTTCATAGGGCTTTGGGGGAAGACACCACCACCTTGGGAGCCAAGTCAGTTGCCATGACAACCAGGGCAGATGTGCACCCACCTCCAATCTCCTATGCTCCCTCAACCTCACCCTGGCATACACAGCCACTCTGGCCAATTCTGGGGGAGATAGCACCTCTCTGATGGTCATCTCCCCACCTCCACTCTAGGCTACCTCCCCTGTGTCTTGCCTGCCTTCTCAGGAAGCCCCTGGGCTGGGGAAAGGGCCAAGGGAAAAGGCAGAGCCTTGTGAAGTGAATACTCCCTCAAACCCAGTTTCCTCTGGGGGCTTAGTACTAATGAGTTAATATTGCTGTCACCTTTGATTTGGTAGGATAGAGGCTTCTGAAGGGGTCTCCTGGGGGCTATAGCATGGGTAATCAAAGGGCCAAGAACTCTTACTGGCTTTGCTCACCTTTCCCAGCTAAAGGAAGATCCCTGGCTCTTTCTCTAAGGGCAGCCCTGGCAGGCCCAGCCTGGGGCATTTCTGTTTATGGGCCCAGAAAGGCAAGGAAAGGGGACTTGGGGCTGAGCATCCAACCCAAAATGGGGGATGTGGGTGGCCTGGAGGGACATTGATGGCATCAGGAAATGTGGGCCTGGGGAACCCCCCAATGACTCAGTTCCTTCTGGTGGGCTCCTGCACTTTACCCACTCTGGCCTCAGATCCCAGATTCAGGGAGACCCTGTCCTTGGCTCCTATTCCCAGTCTGACTTCCTCTTACCTGCACCCTGCTTCTAGCCCATTTGGGGAACTAACTGGGGTCCTCCTCTAAAGCCTGTGCCTCCTGCTTCTAGCTGTCTACTTCAGGCTCTGCCTCTTCTCCACCTCTTCCCCAGTGCCCTTCCCATCCCCATCCTTTCTAGTCCCTCTACTTCTAGCCCTCCCCTCCATCCCCACTCACCTGAGGCCTGCCCTCCCTCTGCTTCCCTTTTCTTGCTAGGGCTGCAGAATCCTCATGCTTATTTCCTTCTATTCACTCATTCATTTACTCATTCAGCAATTTTAGCAATGGTAAATAAGTTAAATGAGGTTCTTACCTCCTGTATGCTTTTATTCTAGTGGGAAGAGACAGAAATAGAATGAGTAAACAAATAGGTAAAATAATGATCGATAGGGATAAGGCCAAGGAAAAGGACAAGGGGGCCTGTAAGGCAGATTAAAAGGAGCAACTTCCATTCCCCTACTAAGATGCGGAGTTGGGAAAGGGTCATGGAGAACAGCCCTACAGGGCCACCTGGGGGCAGAGGTTTGGCAGAGGCAGTCCCTCAGATCCTCTGTAAGCAGGGGGCATGGAAGCCACTAGACTCTGCTGCTATCCTGACATGCTGACCTGCTGTGGACTGACACTTCCTTCTAAGTCAACCAAAACCAAGACATGATCTCGGAGATCCTGACCTCCTCTCCCACCCCCTTTGCTCTCAACCCACCAGGGTTTTCCAACTACTGGCCTCTTCTGGTAATGCTGATGGAATGAGGGGTAAGGGGTCCACTCCTGGGGGAATCTAATGGAGGAAACTGAATACACAGGTAAGAAAAGATGCGACCATGTAAAATACAGCCTAAAAGCTTTACAAACTACTACAGCACAGCTATAAAAAATAAAGACGCATGTGATGAAAGAGTTTTGGAGGGATCTTGGTCAGAAAAGGGTTCCTGGGAGCAGGTTTCCATGGGTGTAATGTTTTGAAGGTTGGGGGATATAGAGTGCACTGGGCATTGGGCATGTGGAACAGCTCCGAGTCACGTGGAGTCACATGCACACTCACAAGCACAGCTCGGGGACTTTGCCCTTCCCAGTGCTGCAACCCCATGAAATATTTAGGCTTCTGGACGCTGCTCATCCCTTATTGTCCCCCTCAGCAAGTATACTTTCCCTACATCATTTATGGCTGTCTCCTTTTCTCCCCTCTGCGGCCTGTGGAGAAGGGAAAAACAGACTCTATGCTGGAGAAGGAATCTATCCCTCTAGACCCTGTGGGCAGGAGGCAGGATAGAAACCTCACCCTCAAGACAGCTACTCTTCTTCTATGGCGATACCCGTTGGGTAGACTTGGGAGCCAGTAAAGAGGGATGAGCCTAGGAATTGGGATGTAATATTGGCTCTCAAGAATGGGGAAGGGAGGAGGAGGGGATTTGAAGATACAGATGTCCTGTCTCCAAAAGGGCCCCAGAGAAAGGAAAGGAGTCTAGAGTGACAATAAAAGCTGCCATTTATTGAGTCCTTACAATGTTCTGTGCTAAGAAGTTCACATACATTATCACCTTAAATCCACACTACAAATTTAGGATTTATTATCCCCACTTCATGGTTAGAGAAAGTAATGCTCAGAGAGGTTAAGTAACTTGTCCAAGGCAATCAGACCATCAGGCTTCAGAGGTCAAACTCTCACACACCTGTTCTCTGAATATGGGAGGGGGGGCAGGGGACTCATGCCAGGCCAGTGTCAGCTCTATTCTCTCTTACTCCTCAAGAGTAAGAGTAAGTCCTCTCTTGGTATGATCTCCTACCTGCTCCTCCTCTACTCTCCAAAGGATAATCTTTGGAGTTATTTAGGAGTTTAGGCCTTTCGGAATCTTCCCTTGGCCTGGGTAAAATCCTTTACCTGTTCACTAGCCAAACACTGGCTTCCCAGAGGGACCCCCTCTAAGGAAGGGGAGAATGGAAGGTTAGTTAGAAAGGGAGAGCAAGAGTGAGGCCTGGAGCTAGGGAGGTAGTGGGAGACTGAGGCAGAAACAGAAAAGAACAGGTTGAGTGTGAGGGGGCACCAGTGGCAGGGGTAGTAGTGTCAAAGTGACCCCCAGCCTGTACACTCAGGCCCACCCCATCCATTGAATGATAATAGTATGGGTGACAGGTGAGAGAAGGAACTCCCAACCCACTGTGTCCCCACTCACCCTCCCTCTGCACACCCCTGCCTCTCCTTCCCCTCCCCCACTGTTTTCTCCAGAACAATTCTAATTAGACTAAGTGACTAAGAGGTGGTTTCAGCCTGAACAGCCAATTAGGCCAGGAAGAAGGGAAAGTAGCTCCCCAAAGTTGCCCACCCCCTATCTGCCTTTTACCCAAATATTTTTATCCCAAGACTCTAAACTGGCCTGCAACTTCCCTTTATCCTGCCCCCCTGCTCTGCTCTGCCCATGGGGCCCATTACCTGTGTCCAGACAGTCACTGATTTACTGCTTAGTCTCCACCATAAGGCCCTCCATCCTCAGGGCCCAAGTTCATTCATGGTTTCCTGGCAGGGGGTGCAGCGAAGCACAGGGGCCTCCTTGGAGGCTATCTTTATAAGTCTCTTTATTTCTTTCCTCTCTCTCTTTCCCCCACCTCTTCCTCTGGCACTTATTTCTAACATCCATGGACCAGGCCTACTGGTTGCCATGGAGACGCAGTGTGCAGCTGGATGGTGAGTGTGTGAGAGAGGAGCTGTGTGCGCTCTGCAGCAGGAGGGGGCGGCAGGGTGAGAAATGTACCCTTAACCCCTGTGCAAGGACGTATTCTTTGAGGGAGAATGGACAGAGATCTAGGCCGCCTCCCTGAAGCGACCCAGGCCAAGGGGCAGACTCCAAAAGGCCCAAACTCCTAAACCCCTCTGCCATCTTTATCCAGGAAACATCATCCTCCCCTCAGCCCCTGCAGGTCAGATACTAAATCCTATTCAGTCCAGGCTCTGGATTGGCTGATTCTGCAGGGACTCCCACCCTGCCTCTCTTGCTCAAGAAGAGGGTTGGGAACCCCAAAAAGGAACAGGAGTAGGCTGAGGCCTGTCCTGAAACTGGGGGGGTGGGGTGGGGCAGTAGAACACTGGAAGATTAAGCTGGGCAGATGGGCTGACTGATAAGAGGCCAGCAACTCCCCAATATCACTAGGGGGATGGGGGAGGCATTTGGCCTGAAGGATGGAAACTCTCAATTTCTATTCATTTCACCCAGTATTTGTCCCTAAGGTTAGGAAAAGAAATGAGTGACCTATGCAGCTGCCCTCAGGAAGCTTAGCATCTTAAAGAGTGAGTATTCAGGCTAAAGTCTTTGTCTCCCACTTCAGGGGCTTTGAAGGTACAATTTCTTGTGTCTGGAATGTTCTTTTTCTGAGCTTTAAATCTTTAGGTTTCCTCAGAGAAGCTTCCCTGGCCAGGCTGAGCAAAGCAGCCCCTTCCCCTACCCCACCTCCAGTTATCCTTCTTCATGTCCCATTGTTTGTTTCCTTTATAGCACTTTAACACAATCTATAATTACCTCATTTGTTTGTTTATTGTTTGTCTTCTCTACTGAAATGTTAAATTCCAGAAAACAAAGAGTAGGGACCCTGCCTGCCTTACTCAGTAGTGTAATGCCAGTACCTGGACAGTGCCTGCCCTTTGGTAGGTTTTAAATATTAAGTGTTACATGAAAGAGTGGACCAATGCCAGGCGTGGTAGCTCACACCTGTAATCCCAGCACTTGGGAGACTGAGGCGGGTGGATTGCCTGAGCTCATGAGTTGAGACTAACCTGAGCAAGAGTGAGACCCCATCTACAAAAATAGCTGGGCGCTGTGTTGGCCTACCTGGGAGGCTGAGGCAAGAGAATCACTTAAACCTGAGAGTTTGAAGTTGCTGTGAACTAAGATGCCACAGCGTTCTACCAAGAGTGACCAAGTGGGACTGTCGCAAAAAAAAAAAAAAAAAAAAAAAGGCTCATAGCTCAGTGGCTAGGGTTCCAGCCACATAAACAGGAGCTGGCAGGTTCGAACCCAGCCCAGGCCTGCCAAACAATTGACAACTACAAAAAATAACAGCCGGGCATTGAGGTGGGCACCTGTAGTCCCAGCTACTTGGGAGACTGAGGCAAGAGAATCACTTGAGTCCAAGAGTCTGAGGTTGCTGTGAGCTATGACACCATAGCACTCTACCCAGGATGACAAAGTGAGATTCTGTCCCCCCCCCCAAAAAAAGAGTGGACCAATGATTTCTTTCTTTTTTTTTTTTTTGAGACAGAGCCTCAAGCTGTCCCCCTGGGTAGAGTGCCATGGCATTACAGCTCACAGCAACCTCCAACTCCTGAGCTCAAGCGAGTCTCCTGCCTCCGCCTCCCAAGTAGCTGGGACCACAGGCGCCCGCCACAACGCCAGGCCATTTTTTGGTTGCAGCGGTCATTGTTGTTTGGCGGGTCCAGGCTGGGAATTCGAACCCACCACCTTAGGTGTATGTGGCTGGCGCCTTAGCTGGTTGAGCTATAGGCGCCGAGCCTGGACCAATGATTTCATTTAAGTCCCACAATAATCCTTGGTGGTGGCAAACATGATTATCCCCATTTTACACCTGCAGAAACTGAGGGTTACTCATCTGCCCAAAGTTATAGCACTACTAAGTGGTACAGGCAGAATTCTAATGTAGGTCTGACTCTGGGTGTAATGAAAGAAGGTGGGACCATCTTAACCAATCTGAATTGCATCTGGTTCCTCTTCCTATCTGTCTGCCTGTGTATGTCTCTGCTCCCAACCCAAGATTCCCCAAAGAAACGTGGGGCAGGGAAGGAAAGAAGACAGTTTGAATTCCTGAGAATGTAAATCTGACCTTTTCTTTCCTGACTTTAGAATCTGGCAATGGCTCCTCCTTTCCCCCTAATCCAAGTCCCTTAGGTTAACCAGCAGATCCTTCAGGTTCTGGCCCCTGCAGTAATTTCCAACTTCTCTTGCTCCTCTGAGCCACCTCACCTTCTCTTCCTCCACCTCCAGACCCTTGCCGGCAACTACTTCCTTAGGCTAAAACACTACCCTTTCCTCAGTGGCCTATCCCCCACCCAACCCTTTGAAACTTAGCTCTGGCACCACCCCTTCCCAGAAGCCTCTGGACCCTGGAGGAGACACCTCCTTTGGCTCTCCTGCCAGAATTTCCGGCTCAAGACAGGGCTGAATGCATGATGTGGTCATTGTTTACCTGTCTGCCTTTCCCATAGAGACTGTGTCCTTCATGGGGTGTCCCAGTACTCTGTGCTGGCCTAGCACAAGGGAGGGGCTCAGGAAATGTTTGTATTTAATGGAATGAGTAAATCAACCACGGGCAGGATTTCGTTGTCAGCCACTGAATCTCCCTCAACTTCCTTGACTTTTGACATCTTTTTCTGGGCTAGGACTTACCAGAAGTTCCTCATCCCTCAGTGTCTGGGCCCTCCCCGCCTCCCCGCTGATTGAGTGCCTCAAGAGATAAGGAGGTGAGGCCTTAAGTTAGGGACAGGTCATCAGGGGCCACAGGTGTGGGGGGGGAAGTCTATGATTCTGTAACTGGAGGATTGGTAGGGGCCTCAGGATTTCAGACAGCACCAGAGAGCTGACGAGGGCCTTTTCCCTTCCGTGAAACCTCCCCCCACTCTTCCAAGACCAGGCTCGCAGTGTGCTCGATCTCGTTGGATCTCGGCGGTGCCTTCCTCCTCCCCTTGCCCAGCCCCGTCCCCAGTTGCAGACCCTACACACGTCTCTCCTAAAGTAGCAAGGGGATCGGAGGTGAGCGCTAGGCCTCACAATGCTCCGCGTCTAGGAATGAAGGGGATCCAGTGACCCCCGCCGTCCCCGCAGTCGATCCGGGTTTACACCGAGGCTCATCCGGGATTAGTCCCAGCGTTCGGCTAATCCCAGAGGCTGCGCCGACCCCGGGGTCCGCAGCGAGGCCCACGCAGTGCGGGCCGGGGGAGGGAGAACGCAGCCGAGCGGCAGCGCGCAAAGGGCGGGGTTGGAGCGCGCCGGGAGGCGGGGCCGGGAACCGGGTGATCCGGTCTGTTTCTCCACCCCTTCGGAGCCGGTGTTTACCCGGGAGTCGGACAAAGTAGGCTCGGGCTGCTCGAGCCCGGAAGAGGGGGAGGGGACGCAGTCGGGGACCGGGGCTGAGACCTTTTTGGTTCCCTTCCGTAAATCGACTTCCAACCCTCGTTCCTGAGCGTAGGAGGAAGCGACAGACAGACAGATGTCTTCCGCCTCTTATCCCATCCAGTTCCGCAATTCATACTCGTTGCCAAAGGAGCGGGGAGCGGGGATGGGTACAGGGAAAGACCCAAGGGCCCAGTCCGCACCAGCGCGTCCGGGGATGGGGGCGCCTCATGGAAGAAGGCAGTATAGCAGAATCTTCGATCCCCACGCCCCCTTCCTGGCCTACACCTGAGTTCTGGGTAGGGATGGTATGTCCAGAGCCGGTCGGGTCCAGCTGACCGGGTAGGGGACACTATGAGGTACACACCCGTAGGTGCATAGACTGGGTGTCTGTCCTCTGTTTGAGTCCTCTCGCTCCTGGTCCACGTGAGGCACTGATAGATCCCACTGTAGGTCTCGGTCCCTCTTCCCCCTGGCGTCCCCTCCCCCTGGCCTCTTCAAGGCCTCTACCCCATCTTAGCTCCTACTCTCCACCGGACGCAGGCCCGAGGGCCCGGAAGAAGCGGAGTGGGGTCCGGTTTTCACACTTTTATTGTAAAGCTCAGGAATAATTACACGGGTCTTTCATTGACAGCTCAGCAAACAAACCGGAAACGAACCGAACCGGAGGGGGTAGGGGTGGTGCCTGCGCATGCTCGCGGCGTGGGAGGGAGGTCAGAGAAAGAGAAAGACAGAAAGAGACAGAAATCATTACAAATCAACGGGATTGTGCTCGCAGCGCCAGGGATGGGGTGGAGTAGGGGCGGGGCGGGGGCCCTTCCCGGGAGGAGCGAGGCGGTGGGAAGCGGCACGAACCAAGAGAAACACGACCCCAGGATGGGCACCCGACGCGCCCACAACCCCCCACCCCGAGCCCCACCACCCTACACACGAGAGAGACACAGCCCCCCTCCCCACTCAGATAACCTGAGGAGACACAGTCTCCCCCTAGCCACGGGCAGACACATCTGCCCAGGGGGTTCCGGAACCCCATGGGCGAGACACAGTCTCCCCTCCCAGAGAAGTCCCTGTGGAGACGCCCTTTGAAAGACTTTCTCGTGGCGCCAACACAAGCCCTCCCAACACCCGGAGACAGTCCCTACTCAGGGAAGAAATGGCTCCAGAGGTCCCACCCTCAGGAGAGAGTGATCCAGAGCCCCTAGAGAAAAGACAACTCAGAGATGCCCAGCTTCATCCCAAAGTGCCGCAGGGCAGAGACACCCCCATAGGAGAGATAGGGGGAGGGCCAGAAACATCCCTTCCCAGACATGCTTCAGAGATAGACCCCTTCCCTGGGAAGAGAGATGGCCCACTGACTTGCCTTAGGTACTCCCAGGAACCCTGGGAGGAAAACAGGCTCCCCAGAGAGTCTGGGGAGGGGTGGGGAGAGACTTGCTCCCATGGTCCCCAAAGGGAATACATTTCCCCCAGAGACTCCCAAGGGGAGAGATAGGGCCTAGAGAGCCCCCAGAGGTGAGGAATGCTCAGAGACCTTCCCCGGGGGATGTGAGACATGCTTCAGGGACCCTAGGAGAGAAATATGTCCCCATACATCCTCCCCCTACCAAGAGACATGCTCTGAAGTAGGGAGATGGGGACCAACTAGGTCCCTTCTAGGAAGACACTGACTGGGTCAGGCTGGGTGTGAGGGGGAGTCTCCTCTGGCCAAATGTCGCCTATTGGTACATAAAACTGTACAGCGACACAAGGCATTGGGGAGGGGCTTTACAGACCTAGGACCAACAGGGATAGTCCCCAGTGCTGTCACCATCCCCTGCCCACCTTTGGTTTCACCTCTCCAGTGCCCAGGTGGTGACAGACTCAGTGCCCTGACCCCAACCAGGGGGTGAGGGGTCTGTCTTTGTTTGTGGGAAGGGCTTCTGCTCTGTGCTTCTCAGCCCTCCCAACCATCTGGGCCACCCCCTTCCTTCTGGCTTCTCCAATGTGCAAAATGCTCCTCTGCCCTTCCACTCAGTGCTCAGGGGTTTCCAAGACCAGGGCAGGGTACCCAGGCCATCAGGGGCTTTTGGCAGGAGTCTGTTGACCCCAGGAATGCCACCTGTCTGGACCACCTTCTCCACCAAGCAAACGAGCCTCATACAATCTTCTTACCTGAATCCTGACCTCTAGGATCCAGGACTCAGGTCAGTCCTTGAGGGCACTGCCCCTCCAGCTGGGCACCCAATGCTACCAACTCCACCACTATTGCACCTGCCCCGTTTGTGCAGGGGAAGGGGGCTGTCTCTTTAATAAGCCCCCAGCCCAATTCCTGGGCCTCCCCCAGGGAAAGGAGCCTTTGGCCAAACCCTAGACCTGGCTGCTGCCACCCAGCCCACTTTACCCCTGCCCTCCACAGAAGGGCTATATGGGGGTCACCAGACAAACAATGCTCTCCTTCCCAGCACTGTTACCCCAAGACACAGTAGGGGTACGGGACAGAGAATAGGGTGATTCTTCAGCCCCCTGGCTTTTCTGGGGTGGGGGTGGAATCTCTGGGGTCACAGGAGACAAAACCCCAGTGGCACAGCTCCCAAAGGCACCAGACAACCCAGCAGCCTGTACCTGCCTCTCCCACACTTGGGCCACCCCCTCAAGCTTGGACTAAGCAAGGGCCATACCCTGAGTCTCCAGCCACCCAGCCTGAGCCCCTGGGGAGCTGGAGAGGTACGGGCCAAGGCAGTGGGGGTTTCTGGAAGGAAGAGGGGCTGAGGCTTTGAGATGGCCACAGTGGGAAATGGGGGCTCTACAGGATGCCCCTCACACCTTGGCCCCCTGAGGTGAAGAAAAGAACTCCACCTCATCATGGCTGACTGGGCTTCTTTGCCCCCTAATCTCCCCAGCCCCTCCCCCATGGGACCCCGACCCTGGCAAAGGGAAGCCCAACTGGAAGAAGGGGGCCTGGAGCCCGGGGTGCCCTGAGGCAGCCCTTCCCACCCCCTGAGATCAAGGCAATGGTGGTTTTACAGGCTGACGGGTCAGTCATGGCAGGGGCTGGGGGTTGGGGGGCAAGGTGTGGGCAGGGCGCAGGCCCCCCATATTGGGGGGGAGCAACCAGCCAGCCCCTGAGCAAACCTTCCTGCTCCCAACTCACCCAACCAGGCCAGAGGCACAGTCATCCCACCCCTGTCCAGCTGCCCCCCACAGCCTCAGGGCCCCTGTGTGATGCTCATCTGGGTGTGGGAGGCCAGCCTGAGCGGGGACCCCCCCCCAGGGCACAGCGCAACAGTTCCAAAAAAATAGAGATTTGTATTTTTAAAAAAAATTAAATAAAAGCCCAGCTCTGCTGATAGGCGAATGTTACCCCCATCCCAACCCCCACCCACCCACTGTTTCCCTGGCCTGTACCCCCATCCCACCACGGCCCCAGGGGTATTTACAACATGGAACAATAGAGGCCTGGGTTGGGGGCACTGCGGCAGGGAGGAGGGGGCACAGGGCAGGTCCCCCCCAAGAGGGGTCCCCCAAGACAACACAACATCAACGAGAAAAGTTGCAAATCAGGCAGAAATGGGGACATCATTCCAAGGTCCTTATATACAGACACTGCATGACCAGCAGAGAAGGGGGGGCCCAGATGGGACCAGGCATGGGCACATAGCAGGCAGGTGGGCAAGCCCAGGAGCAATATGGGAAGGCGAGGCCTCCACTCCACTCCCACCCCCATCCCCACCCCACCTTTGGTAACAAAAGCCCTTCAGGAAGCCCCTGATGGTCAAGAGTTTCCTCTGGGAGTTCCCAGGGAGAGAGGCTTCCCAGTTTAGCCCTGCTTCAGGGCTAAAATTGGGCATGCTATCCCCGCCCTGGTCGGCCATGCGGGAAACAATGGGTTAAAAATGTGCTGCCCACCCTTGACTCCACCATCTGCCCAAATTGATAGGGTGTTCCCTGGAAGTTGAGGGAAGGGAGCCCAGTCACTGTAGAGGAGCCCTCCTGGGCATCTGTTGGGGGAGCCCCATAAAGGGGAAGAAGGAGCTCCTGGGGACTAGGGGATGGAAATGAGGGGCGAGGACCTGGACCCTGCATGAAGGAAGGGCCAGCGTGGTCATGAGGCCAGTACTCCTCTCCACTTGGGGCCCTGGCCAGGAAGTCCACGCTGGAGGGGTTGAGAGTGGGGGCCCTGGAATGGACCCATGTGGGAGCTGGCCGGCAGCTGGGGATGGGGTGGCCGCCAGCCAGGAGGGGGCTCACAGGTAGATCTCACGCTTGGCCGTCTGGGCAGATGCCGGTGTGGCTGCGGGTGGGAAGTCCGAGGTCTGGGTCAGGGGGATTTCCTCCAAGGTGGCCGAGTCCTTGCAGGAATCATGGCTACTGTGGGAGAAGGCACTGTAGGAGGGCAGGAGGCGCACGGGGGCCGTTTTGGTGTTCCGGTCTTCCGGGGGGCTGGGGCTGCCGGCGCCCGCAGGCTCCTGCCCTCCTCGGTCCTGGTAAGGCACGAAGGTGGAGAGTTTGAGGGCGCTGTTCTTGGTCCGGCGGCTCGGAGATGACTGGCCAGGCATCCAGCATGTGTCGGAGTGGCCAAACTCGCTGCACTCCCGGGTACATGTGCCTGTCATGGCGACATCAGGCAAAGGGCGAAGGTCTGCAGGAGAGAGCAGGAAGGCCAGTTGTTAGGCATGCAGCCTGGCAAGCTCTGCTCCATGGCCTCCCACTGGCATCTACACCCTGCCTCAGAACAGGGGTACATGCTCCTCCCTGCTCACTGAACTCAAGGGCACACATACCCTCAAACAGATACACACCCTCCCACCATCCACCCGCCAGCCCACCATGCACACTCTTTCTCACACATACACACATAAATCTTTTTCTTTGAGACAGTCTCACTATGTTGCCCCCAGTAGAGTGCTGTGGTGGTAGCTTACAGCAACCTCAAACTCGAGCTTAAGTGATTCTCTTGCCTCAGCCTCCCAAGTAGCTGGGACAACAGACGCCCACCACAATGCCCGGCTATTTTTAGAGATGGGGTCTCACTGTGGCTCAGGCTGGTCTCGAACCTGTGAGCTCAGGCAATCCACCCGACTCAGCCTCCAAGAATGCCAGGATTATAGGCATGAGCCACCGCACCCATCCACACACACATAAATCTATCCTTAAATAGACACATTCCTTCTATCCTCACCCACCCTCTGGTGCTCTCCTCACACACCCACCAAATCTGCCCTCAGACAAGTGCACAAACACATACTCATTTACACACTCCATCTTCTATCTCCAGATAGCCTTAAACATGCAAATCTACCCTCAGGTAGGGCGCAGGAAACCATCTTCATTTAAAGACACAATCAAAATCTCTGTCTCTCTCTCTCACACACACACACCACAGAGCGGACACACGAATCTACTACACTGAGTACCTCTGTCCTTAGAGATGGGTACATACCCTTCTTATGAAACCCTTCAAGCCTCACATGCTCCCAGTTGTCCTAGAACCCCCACCCTACCCCAGCATAGCAAGGCCTTGCTTTACAGCCGTGGAGAACAGATGAACTTCTATGTGAGGTATTCACATAGAAGCACACACTCACACCCACAAGCACGCTCATGCAGCCCCTCCCCATCTAACTGTAGCCCCTACATCAGCCACCACCCTTGGCCTTGCCCCGACTCCCTGCCCAGAGCACCCACGGGAATAGGAGTTGGCCGCCTGACATCAGCAGTAGCCGGTGTGGTTGCTGGGCAGCAGAGATCTCCATAGGAACAGCTGGGCCATGAGCACTTCCTGTCACAGCTGCCCTGTCCCGCCGCCTTCACTCAGGGACAGCACCAGGCAGTGACCCCCCTTGGGGGGGATGTGACTGAGCAACACTCCCTCGGTCAGGAGCTCCCCTGGCACTACCCACCCTGGCTTAGTCTCCTGCCAATGCAAGGTGAGGAGGGGGATAGCTCTGTTGTTAATCTTCAAAGTGTCAAAGCTCTTCAGCTCAGGGCAGAGTTGGGGGGGCCCAATGAGACAGGGAGCAGAGCATGGATACTGAGTGGGCGGGGCTGGGTGCTGGGCCGAGTCCCACAGACCCCAGACCCCAGAGCAGCTCCCACATACCTGGCACTCTGCCTCAGGGCCTGCTCCGGCCAGCTGGCTCTGCGCGGGCACAAAAAGGACGAGACGGGCATGAGATCACGCATGGAGGGGACAGGGTAGGGACAGAGGACACTCTGAGACCTAGGGCCAGGGAGGTTAGACAAAGGCCCTGTGACTGAGGGCTAGGAAGAGGAACTTTCCATCTTTTGCGGGGAAAGGCTTTGGATTGAGAGCATGAGACCCAGGGATAGCTCCAAGTTAGAGCCTTTCCATCCCTAAGGCTAGTTCATTCACTCCATGCACAGCACACGTACTGCACACACACATTCTGACGGCACACCTCACTATCCATTCCCATGCCAACCTCAACTCCCAGACCTCCCTTTGCCATCACCCTCCAAACCTCACCCCCTTGCCAGACCTCCCACTGCTCTTCCTCAGCCACACCTTCTCCCACCCCTCTCCCCAGGGGACCATCATACCATTCTCTGAGCTCCCTACAGAATCCAGGGCCCACTCTTCTATTCTCAAGGGTCTTCCACCCTGTTAGAAGACACCATCTGCCTTCCTGAGGTTTTGTCACCGTTTTCTGAGGCTTCCGGCATAGTTCTCAGGGTCAGTATAAATGTAGTGCTGAATGCAACAACTTTGACATCAGAGAAACCTGGTTTTGACTCCCTCCCAGGTCTGTCACTTCCTAGATGTGTGACTTTGGGCTAGTAACTTAACCTCTCTGAGCTTCAGTTTCCTCCATTAAAGTGGGCACAAGAAAGCTCTCAGATCGGAGAGTGGTTGTGAGGATAAAACATAAACCTGAAAGCACTTAGCATGGTGACTGCTACTGAATACACAAGAACTCAATAAATGAAGTATTTTTTAAGGTGTCATCACTATTCCCAATTCCCAGGCTTCTCTTCATTCCCAGGGTTCCCTGACTATGCTGCCACTCCTCACCATTCTCGGGATGCTCCATTTCTCCTATGCTGCCGTCGGGGGTAGTGCGCTCATAGTGATCCTCAGGCAAGGCTAGGGGACCCAGTCGAGGCCCCGAGGATGACTTGCTGGATGGTGTCTCAGACTCCTCCAGGCCACTGTCATAGTAACTGTGCTGAGATGGGTCCTGCAGCTCCTGGGCCTGGCTGGTGGCCGAGAAGGTGACACGGCGGTGAGGTAACTGCAGGGAGAGAGAGGGTCACTGCTGGCAAGCCAGCCTGCCCCACATAACCCACCACCATACCAGGCCCTAGCCCCAGCCAAGCCTCCCCCAGGCCTCCACAGCAATTGAGAAAAGTCCCAGCCCCCAGCACAGCACAATCCCAGTCCTAGAAAGCACAGGCCCCAATGAAGGACTGCTCCTTAATTGTAGGGCAGCTTCCAATACAACCAAGTCCACCCACCGAAAGTCCCAACACAGCGTAGGCCCCCATGTTATTAGCTCCCAAGCTACCACAATAATCCTAATCTAATACAACCACTTGTTAGAGCATAGCCTTTCTAGGTCTAACCCAGCTTCCCAACCTGGCACAGCCTCTTTTTAATTTTAGAGCAGCCCCTAATACAGTATAGCACCCAACACCAGAATAGCACAATACCAGCCAACTCTCCTAATTCCAGCATAGCCTTTAAACACCAGCATAGTCTCCAATTTCTGGAACAGCTTCCTAAAAGCACTACAGACTTCTAACTCACAAACAGCTTGCCAGTACCCAGACAGTCCCCTCCTTTCCAAGCAGCACCCTCCAAATTCTAGGTCCTCACCTGTCTCCCTGCTCTGTGACTTTCCACTGCCTCCATCCAACGTGGAGCCAACCTCTTCCTTACCCTCCGTTCCTCATCCCTCATCTGTCATGCAGTAGGCAGCCTCAGGACTCCCTGCCAAGGCTCCTCCCACCTGGAAGCCCACATCCCCACTTCATCTCTCTGCAGAGAGGCCTGGGTATGAAAAAAGGAGGGAGAGGCGGGGCAGGAGATAATAAACCAGGACACCTGGGGAGGGGGTAGCAGAACAATGGAAGCTCCCCAGTCCTCCAGATCAGGAAACAGAAAGTTACCTGTAGAGGGGAGGGTCCTCCTAGGAACCTGTGCATGGGGGGGAGGGCACAGCATCCATCAGAGATTATGAGGGCTAGCCTCAAATAGAGACTCCTTCTAGGAAATAGGAAAGAGCTTCTGGGAGGGGCGCTGGCTTGGTATAGCCAGACTTGGAAGCTTAAACTGAGGACTGAGGGTCAGGGGAGTGGAATGGTGACAGGCTGCTCTCAGCCAGCAGCCCCATCTGCCTGCCATAGGTTAATGATCAGCCCAGGAACCTGGCAACCTCAGCTTGGCACTTGGCACAACCAACCAGCCACCCAAACACCCACCTGGGACTGCCACTAGTTTTCTTGCCAACCAGAAATTAGGAGTTGTGGAGGGCGCAGACCCAGGGCCCCTGGAGGCCAGGGTGAAAGCAGCCAAAGCTCAGGGCTCTTGCTGATGAGTCTCCAAGCTCCTTCCAAGTCTCCAAGACTTTGGCAATACTTTGTCTTTATTCTCTCACCCAGGTCTGCAGACTCACCCTCCTGAAAGCCCTACACAATCTCCATCCCACTCAAGGCAGCTGGGATGGAGGTGGCTATCAGGACAAGGAGTTTTGGAGCTGTCAGGAAGGCAACACAGAACTGCCTCCCCATTTTGGCTCTCATCTCATCTTCAGGAATAGGCATAGGATCCATGTTGTGATCCAAAACACTAAAGGGTCTGGGGTGATGACTAATAGGATCCCCAAAACTGACCTGGACATTTGGGGCTGGGAGTTTATAAAGAAGCACATTCCACCCAGTGTTGCAGTGAACAAGGCTCCAGGAGGGGTCCAGGAGGCACAGGGCAGCATGGCTGTCACTGCTGGCCAAGAACTGGCACCTGGTAATTGAGGGCTTCAGTCCTGCCTACTAAGCAAGTCACTTGGTTTCTTTTCCCAGAATTCTCTTCTGTAAAAAGGAGGATTGGGCTATACCCAATGCTTAATGTTCCCTCTAATTCTGTCACTATCAAATCTTAAAAGCCGGGGCAGTGCCTGTGGCTCAAGGAAGAGGGTGCTGGCCCCATATACCCATATACCGGAGGTGGCGGGTTCAAACCCAGCCCCGGCCAAAAATTGCAAAATAAAAAAAAAAAAAAAATCTTAAAAGCCCACATCCAATATCTCTTCCAAACTCTAGTCCTATAGTTCTAGACACTTTGCTGTTTATTTCCAATTGGCTATCCCTACTGGCCCTTCAGATTCAATATGTACGAAACCAAACTCCTTTTTTTAAATTAGCTTCTACATGGGCAATGATCTCATCGCTATTCCATCATCCAGGCTCTCAATCTACCTGGGAATCCTGGAAGCTCTCCTCTGATTCCCCATCTGTACCCCATATCCAATTATCCCTTGAATCCTGGGGTCCTTTCTCCCTAAACTTAGCTAAATCAATCTAATCTTCCATCATGATGCACACTGTCACCATCTTACTCTGAACCTTAGAGGTTTAATCCTGTACTTCCTTTAAAGTCTACCATACATTCCAGTGAACTTTTTACAACTCAGTGTATTTAAAAAGCTTATGAGCTTTTGAGGACTCCCATTTCTTCTTGAGGAACCTTTAAAGGCAAGGCATCCTTTTCTTTCTTTCTTTTTTTTTTTAAGGACACAGTCTCACTTTGTGGCCCCCAGTAGAGTGCCATGGTGTCACAGCTCACAGCAACCTCTAGCTCTTGGGCTTAGGTGATTCTCTTGCCTCAGCTTCCCAAGTAGCTGGGACTACAGGCACCCACCACAATGCCTGGCTTTTTTGTTGCAGTTTGCCTGGGGCCGGGTTCGAACTCGCCACCCTCAGTATATGGGGCCTGTGCCCTACTCACTGAGCCACAGGGGCCACCCAAAGGCATCCATTTCTTTACAACCTGCAGTTCTTACCAATCTCATCTCAGTGTTCTCTCATACCCTCCACTCCAGCCAGAATATTCCCCCTTCCTGCTTCCTCACAGCCTCCAACTTTGTCATGGTCACTCATCTCAGGAGTTTGTTCAAGGTAACGCCTGGCAGGGGGACTCTCCTGTCCAAATCCTGCACAACTTTGACAAGCTGGCTCAAATTTCACCTTCGCCTCCCAGAAGCCTATTTCCATGTGCTTTCCACGTGCACATGGAAAGCCTATTTCCATGTGCAAGTCCCCGTTCCTCAAGGAAGGGAGGAGCCATGTGGTCAAATAAATTCAGAAACTTCAAAGTTAAATAAAACTTAACAGGTTCCCCCATTCTTGCAGGGCTTTGCCGAGCCTTTAATGTGATAGTGAATGTCCTACTACCAAAACAAACTTAACCATGAAACACCTCTTTTTATAGCATAATGGGCAAGGGCAGACATTGGAAGTGATATTTCCTATGCTTTGTGTTGAATCTGGCTTCATCACTCACTAGTTTTCATTTCTATAAAATGAGTATTAAGATAACTATATCACAAAGAGTTATGAGCATTAAGCAAACTAATTCACATAAGGTGTTCAGTATGGTACCCTGCACCTAGTAAGGTCTCAAGAAAATAGAAGTGAGCAATAGCAGAAATGGTTTCATGGAACAAGTTGGAAAATGCTTTACTATAGCACTTACTCGTCAACAGTTAAAGACTCTCAACTGCATCATTTCATTCCCATGTATAAGTATGGCCTTTTTTTTTTTTAAAGCAGAGTCTAGTATGCTATGACCTAGCTATGCTATGACTAGCTATCACTAGTATGCTAACTTGACCTAGTGTATTGATGACAACCCATGGTATGGTTTGGTTGTGTCTGAATGTTGGGAGGTATTTAATAAGGCTCCATGACTGGGTTGGGTTGGATTAGAGCTGAGAAAGGGACAATCCCTCAAACTCTGGCAAAGAAAATGAAATAAAGGCACTAGAGAAAGAGAAAGCAGTGGCAGCAAGGGCAGAAAGGGAAGAGAAAGTCAGTTGTTGGTTCCCCTACAGATGCTGGATTTGTCCAGGAGACATGAGATGTGACTAGCTGTCACTCCTCCAAGGACTCCAGGAGTTTTCACTCTGAGAGCACCTCCAGGGCATAGGGGAGTTTGTGGATGGAATCAGAGGAGAGAGCTGACGCCTTGGACCTCCTGGGAGTGTCTCAAGCCTTTCAGTCACCATGGAGATAGGTTGCCTCTGGCCTCAGAGACTCCCCCAGGATCTGAGGCCCCTTGCCCACACTTTAGCCTTCCTCCCCCTCAGGTACAATCAGAGACAGGGCAGACCCATGAGAGCAGGAAGTGAGAGATGAAGAGAGAGAGAGAGAGAGTGAGAGCCCCTAGCTCAGGGTGGCCAAAGCAAAGGGCTGAAGGTGTGGAGGGAGGTGGCAACACAGGCAGAAGTAGGAAGCTTCCATCCATGAGCAGGGAGCCAGCCCTAAGAGTGGGGTGCACAGCAGGTCAATGCCAAGAACTTGGGAATTCCCTCACCTTCCTTGGACTCCAATCCCTGCAGCTCAGGCTGGTAATCATGGTGGGAAGACACAGGGCAGGGCTGGTTAATTGCTAGCTGTTGGGTGGTGTCTGGGATAAGAAGGCTGGGGAAGGAACTTGAAGGAAGATCTTGCCCTGAGGGAAGGTGGCCAGTATAATCAAGAGGTTCTCTGCCTTCACTGAGGTAGACCCGGTGAAAACCCACCAGGTGCTCTGGTCTGAGGTCTATTAGAGTTGACTCCATTAAGGCCTCATAAGAATGGGGTGAGGGGAGATATTGCTAGACACTTCCACTTGAAGGCTGGCCAGAAGGGCACTTTCCCAGACATGGACAGGGACATAGGGCGGATGGGGAGATGTAAGTTAAGACAGGTGTGGGATAGAATAGGCAAGTCTAGGATGTGGCAAGGGGCCGGGGGAAGAGAAGGGAAAATCAAGGTAGGACCTGAAACAAAGGACTGCTTCCAGTCTCTCTCACTTCTTCTCTCAGTTCCCAGAAAATAAGAAACCAAAACTCCAAAAATAGAGAACTTTATTGTTGGGACAAGTATTGGGGCTGAGAAGTGCAGGTGGGGCCCAGTTCCAGGAGCCTGGTGGTGAGGAAGATGTTAATACACATATACATGGGGGGCACAAATGAAGAGTCCCCTCTCGCTGGCAGATTCCCCACCCAGTTAGCCACCAGGACCCCAGGTCTCCTGTTCCTCCTAGAAAAGCACCAATGGCTGGTCTCAGATAGAGACCTAGATTTGGGATAGATTCCTTCTCCACTTCCCTCCCTTTATCTGCTCACCTGCTCATTAGTCCCCACCCACAAAGACCAAACAACTGGTGCAGTGTCCAGGGATTTAACAAGGCACAGGCCTCTCCCCTATGGGGAGAGGGCAGGGAGGAGACCACAGAGCACACCCTCCCTCCCTTAATTTTCCCTCAGTCTAATCCCCAAGTCTGGGAAAGGCAGCAAGATCATTACCAGCATACCCGTCTCCACGGATGCACCTCCTACTGCTGGCTTGGACTGGCTCCCTCACCTGCTCCCTCACTCCCACACCTCGGTCCAAATGGCCCCACGGTAGGGGTAGGATGGGGGCCGGGGTGTGCTGAGCCGAAAGGGCTGGCCTACCTGCTTGCTGGGATATTTGGGGGGGTTGGTGCGGTAGCTGTAGTCAGAGTACTGCTCAGAGCCCGTGGACGTGGTGTCCCCGGTGCCCACGAATGTGTTTGCAGGTGGCAGGTCCTGTACCACCTGGTGCTTCTTGGAGGCCGAGGGTGACTGGGGCTGCAGCTGGATGGAAGGCAGTGGGGAGTTAGAGCGGTAGTGACGGCCCAGGTCAGGGCTGCCTGGTGGGTAGTTGAGGGGCAAGTGGATTCGGGGACTGTCTCCAGGGGCATCACTCATTAAGTTGAATTTGAGGGACTTCTGTAGCCCGGCCTCATCCTCATCCTCCACTGGCTTCACAGGTTTCGGGGACTTGCTCTTCTTGCCCTTGCTTTTGTTTCCCTTGGAGGCTTTGCCGCTGGGCTTGGGGGCGTACAGGTCCTTGGTCTCCTTCTTACCAGCCTGGTAGCCACTCTTGGCTTCTCGCTGCCGGCAGTAGCGCACAAGCACTGCCAGGGCAATGAGCAAGGCCACGGCTACCACACCAGCTACTACACCAAAGAGAATGTTGCCACGCTGCTTAGAGCGTTCATATTCCGGGTCCCCAGCAATGTCAATATCCAGTGGTGTGTCCAGGCTGTGGCCCAGTAGCGTCTCCAGCAGTGTGCGGTTGGCCAGGGTTTCATTAACATAAAGGTGGACCAAGGCTGTGCCATAGCGTGGGGGTTTGCCACGGTCACTGACCTTCACCACTAGGCGATGTAACCCATGGTGGCGCCGCTCAATCTCTTTCTCCAGGGTGATGGCACCTGAATGTGACCCAATCTGGAAGAGTCCATAAGGGTTGCCACCAGCGATGCTATAGGTCAATTCAGCATTGACGCCAGAGTCAATGTCCTCAGCTGTCACCTGGCTGACTGTCTCACCAAGACGTGTCTGGGGGGTCAGCAGCCTGTGGGAGGTATTAGAGGGGGCAGTGATAAAAGGTGCATTGTCATTCTCATCCAGTACATTGATGGTGACACCAACGTAAGCTGAGCGAGGTGGGATGCCACCATCTACTGCCTTCAGCTGGAAGGTGTAAGTGCTTTGTTGCTCTCGATCAAAGCTCAGGCTTGAGAGGATGGTGCCTGTGCCATTCTGGATAACAAAGTCACCATTATCCTGTTCCACAGAGAGCTGTACCCGGGCATTCTCCCCCTTGTCTCCATCAATGACGGTCACCATGCCCACTGGACTCAGTGCTGGCATGTTCTCCATCACTGAGAAGTTATAGCCACTCAGCATAAATTTAGGATCATTGTCATTGCAGTCCAGCACATTGACAAGGACAGTGGCTGTGCCCTGGAGGCTAGGGCTGCCCCGGTCAGCTGCCACCACCTTCAACTCATAGCTGTCCCGCTGTTCTCTGTCCAGGGATGTCTTCACCCGAATCTCTCCAGTCTCAGGTGAGATGGTGAAGAGGCCCTTGGCAGCTGGCTCAGGCTCCAGAGAGTAAACCAGCTCAGCATTAGAGCCAGAGTCAGCATCACTGGCAGTGACCTCCGCAACTACTTCACCAGGCTTGTTGTTTTCTGGGAAGGCCACCTCAGTGATGCTCTGAGTGAAGACAGGTGCATTGTCATTGACATCCACCACCTGCACCTTGAGGGAGTTGGTGCTGGAGAGTGGGGGGTTGCCAGAGTCCACAGCCACAATCTCGATGGTGTAGTCTTTGACCTTCTCATAGTCAAGTGGGGTGGTGGTCTGTAGGAAATACTTCTTCTTGCTGTCACTGCCTGTCTCACTGGCCTGGCGTAGCTGGAAGGGCACATCACCTGCCACCACACAGGTGACTGCTGCATTTTCTCCCTCATCTCGATCAGACACCTGCACCAAGGCCACAGCTGTCTCCTCTGCCACATCCTCTGAGATGTTAGCCATCCCATCTTGATGGGTCACCAGCCCTATGCCTCGGATCTCAATGGTGGGGGCATTGTCATTCATGTCCTTCACAGTCACAACCACCTGAGCACGGGCACTCTTGGGGTTGGCACCTCGGTCCTTGGCAAGCACCGAAAAGCGCAGGGTGCTTAGATCCTCACGGTCCACAGGGCCCTGGACAGTGATAAGTCCAGTGTTCCTGTCCAATCGCAGAAGACGCCTCACAACTTCAGGTGCCTGGTGGAATGTGTAGTCGATCTCTGCATTGGCACCTTGGTCCGAGTCATTGGCCTTCACCTATAGGGAGAAGACAAAAACAAGAAGAACAGAGGTGGGTTAGACCAAGGATAGCAAATCAAGGGGCACATGTACTGCAATATTTTTTTCCGGACAAGCATAGCAGACAGGACTAATCCAACATGAAACCCTTCTCAAAAGCTGAACAAGTACTGCTCTTTCCCAATTCTAACACTCTGGCAGACGTTACTAACCTATTTTCCTGAATAGCCAGATGCAGGCTACAAATCTACTGGAGATGGGACAGGGCAGAATTAAATCTTATACATTCCTGTATAAGTGCACACAAATGTGGGCAGGATGAGGATCCAACTAGCACCTAGGGAGGCCCTTCCATCCAGCTGAACTTGCCTCCAACACTTCTAAAGAGATGGAACAGCGTGAGAAGCAGAGACAGTGTGAGGGATATATGTATTGTACAATATGTATGCACGCACATTGTAAGCGTATCATTATGTGAGACTGTATGATTACGTGACAAAGTATATGTGTTTGTGCATGCATGTTTGTGTATGCATGAGTAAAGACTCACTGCCCACCAGAGGCCACAGGTGAGGGGATTTCTTCTGAAAGCAGCCAGGTAGGGATGTGGGTCAGATAGAGCCCGCCAAGCCAGACCCAGCCACTGCTCTGTCAAACCGGGGAAACCTGTTTCAGTAGCTCCTTCTCCTCCTGGCTGGCGCTGGCAAGACACCAATATGAGGAGAGGCACCAATGTGAGGAATCCGGCCTGAGCCTGCGGCCAGGAGGGAGGGGTTGGTGCAGGCCACAGAGCCTGCTGGTAGCAGGCTGGGCTCCCAGCACCAAACAATGAACTGTCTGTCCCTTTGCAGTGGGCACGCCCTCCCACGCCAACTCCAACGCGCAGTCAGCCTGACTCTGTACAAACACGGGTGGTAATGGGGCAAAAGGAACCAGGTAGGAATGGCCATGAGGTACCACCAGGCAGGGAGAAACGTGAGCACTGGAGCTGGGTCCCAGCCAGACTGAATGTGATGACCATTGGAGGAGAGAGAAGAACAGGCAGCGTCACTGGGAAGCTAAACAGAGGAGTCCCAGGTTCAAATCTCAGTTCTGTGGCTTCCCAAGTAACTATTTGACTGACCTTGGGCCAATTATTTAACCTCCCCAAGCCTATGTCTACAAATATATAAAATGGAGATTAAAAACAGAACATTTTCATAGTCTGCTGATGAGGATTAAATGGGATAATACAGGAAAAAATTTCTAACACTGCCTGGCACATGCAAAGCTCTCCTTATAACATTTATTTTGTCCATCTACCCATCTATCCTCCTAGCTGCCCATCTCTGAAAAAAATCAGTGCTAACATGATACTGGGTACTTGTACCTAGTGGGCCCTCAAGCCACTGCTAGTCCGCTCTCCTTCTCCTTGGACAGGGGAACTCCAACTATACCTGCCAGGGCTTTTTCTACAGACAAGATTTCTGGGTGGGGGTACCCTAACTACCTTGGTCTCTGCTCATATCTGGCAGTTCTAAGCCCTAACAGTTTTCTCCTTCCTTGACCCCAGTCTGTCACCAGCTTTAAGATGAGGATCCCCACTATCTCCCCGTCTCTAGATTGGCCACCCAACTTCTTATCTCTCCCTTGTCAGCTTACCTCCCTTTGTCTTTGTTTATGACTCTTGGCTTCTATCTGTCCCCCTCCCATTCCTGCTCAGTTCCGATCCTGCCTCTTTCCCACAGCCTGTTCTTTCCCATCCCCTCTTTTCAGCCTCGTCAACCTCTCAGCCTACTCTCTGCCCTACTCTCCAGCTTTCCCCTCACTAGGGGGTGGAATAGCTATTATATACATAGGCTCTGAAGCCAGGCTATTGGATGCAGCAAAAGTGGGCTCTGAAGCCAACAACTGGGTGATATCAGACATGTTTCCTAATCTCTATGTGCTCAGTTTCCCATCTGTAAACTGGGGATAATGCTTACCTTGTTCTGTAAGAATTAAATGTTGTAATACACATACTGCATTTAGAACAGTGCCTGGTACCTAGGCTATTATTATTTGCCATCTCCGACTGTCTGTCTCCCTCTTCATTCTCAGTTTATCTTTTCCAGATTCCAGTCCACTAGCTGAAAATATCAGCTAAGATAAAGGCTGAAACTCCCACCCCTCCCCACTTTTGGCTTGAGGACCTAGATGAAGGGTTTCCCAAGGGTTTTCCCAGGATGGGTAACGGTGTCCAGGGCAGGCTGAGCCCTCCTTAACTCCCTCCCATCAAAGAGACAGGCAGCTCAGCCCATGGGGAAGGAGAAAGGAGCTGGGACTGGCTGGAGGCCAGGGCTGAGATGACAGTGGGAGATACGCCTACCTGTCTGCAGGGACGCTTTCTTTGCTCCTTCCCAGGCCCCAGCCCCCCCAAGCTGTCCAGCCCCCAGGCAGTTCCCATGGAGAGGGGTGTTGAGAACTTCAACAGAGGCAACTGACCCCGCCCCCCTCCCCGTGCCAAATATCCCACATTCATGGGTGCTGCATACCTAGGGTTGGACGAAGGTGTACAGACACCCCAGTATGGTTGTCTGAGGATCTCAGAGGACTCACCTGGCTAAAATGATCTCATTTGACTTTGCCAGTGAGGAGCAAAGTGAGGCTATGTCTTCCAGCTTCAGGAAAACCTCAACTGGCTAAAGGGAGACTGCCCCTGGTTGGGAAGATATTATCTCAGAAGAGATTCTACCTGGATAAAAGGTGATTGCTTTGTTCCAACTTAGCTCACCTGGCTGGGGAATAAGGATCTCATTTGACTAGGGAAAGAGTTCCACTTCTTAGAGGTTTTCCCAGCTTAGAGGATGGGGGGATTACTGTTCATCTCATCTTAGTTACTGTCATCTTAGTAGCTTGATAAAGGAAAATAATATCTCCTGTCGGAGTAGAGAAGGGGGGTTTTGTGGAAAGGTTTCTCCTGGCTGGGGCTGGGGAGAAGGGGTCTTTACCCCTAAGTTTTCCCCCAAGTAAAGGAAATACTCATCTAGTTGGGGTGGGCTCCTATTTCTAAAGGTTGGTCTAAAAGATGCAGAGGAACGCTCACCTGGATAACTGAGTGGCCTATGGGGCTATTCTCAGAGAGTTCAGCCTCATAGGAAGGTCGCTCAAACTTGGGGGCGTTGTCATTGGTGTCGAGCACGGTGACACGTAGCAGGGCACTGCTGGCACGTGGGGGGCTGCCACCATCCTGTACCTTGATGGTGAGATCATAGGAATCCCAGCGCTCACGGTCCAGGTTGCCCATCACAATGAGCTGTGGCTGCTTTTCCTCCTGGTCCTCTGCCACCTGCAGCCCAAATAGCTCCTGGGCCTCAGGCCCAGCCTGCAGCTCATAGGATGCCACACCGTTGGGGCCAGCATCACGGTCTGAAGCCAATGGGATGGGGAAGAGTGAGCCGATGTTGGTGTTCTCAGGGATGGCCAGAGTGATGACTGGTGAGGCGAAGTTGGGCGTGTTGTCGTTGATGTCCTGTACTTCTATCTGGCCCTCTAGCAGCCGGGGACTGCCATTCTGCACTAGGTCTGTGATAGACACCTCGAACTCCAGAATGCAGGGCTCACCAGGGAGCTGGTTCTGGCATTCACGGAGGCCTTCACGGTCGATAGAGGTCTCAGTGGTGAAAATGTCACCTGTCTTGCCATCCACTCGAAGGTATGGGGCACCTACCTCTAGTTTGTACAGGTGGCCCACATCTGGAAAACCATAGTCAGCCGCAAGGCTCCCAATGAGGGTGTTGGGTGGCTGTTCTTCTGGCACCTTGTACACAACCCGTGTGGCGTGGCTTGGGGATGGAGCCAGCAGGAGCAGCAGTGCCAGCAGCAAGGGGGGCAGCAGCAAATGCTGTCCCCCAGGACCTGGGCTGGGCCTCAGGGGCCCCATCCTGGCAGGCCCCAGAATCAGGAGGGCTGCAAGGGGAAGAGGCAAAATAGAGGCTATCAGATGGGAAGAGGAACCCGGCCCTGGGGAGTGCCCAGTGCCAGCCCTCTCCCACTTACACGCTATTCTCTCACAAGGAGAGTAAGTCCTAACACAGAACCCTGCTTCTAGAGCCCAGAGCCCAGAACTCTTGAGTCTCACCCGTGGCTGGGTGTAGCAGCTGTGTCTGCCCCAGCTGGAGGAGCCGGTAAGCGGCCTGGCAAGTCTAGGGCAGCTCCCGCCCATGGAACGCCCTCACCCACCTGACGCTCCTGGCCCTGGCCGGCCCGCCCGCTGCCCTTCATTCTTTTCCTTTCTGCTCTCTGCTTTGTGCTTTGCTCAACACCTCCTTCTCACCAGCATCCTGCCTTAGTCACCCATGGTAATTACCCTGATACTGAGATAGGGAGAGAGAGCAAGTGCAAGGGTGAGGCCTCAAGCACCCCCCCACTTTGAAGCACCCCTCCCCACACACATGGTAAAAAAGAGACACAGGTACCTTCCTACATGCCCCAGACCCTGGGATCATTACTGCACTCATTTCTCTCTATTCTCAGATGCCAAGCCAGTTTATGCGTACAAGGTATGACGTCTCAATTCCCTTTATTCTGACACCAATCACCCCAGAATCTAATATTTACCAGTCTCATAAAAGGCCAGATGGGGTTGGGCAAGGCTTATGAAAATGGTTGGGGTTGAGGAATAGGTGTTAACCCTCTTGACTTCCCCTCAATGGACATGCCCCAGAGCGAGTGCATGTGTACATACACACACATACATACACACACACACACACACACACACACTCCAATAGTTCCTAAGGCTTCTTTCCCCTCCCTCATGTTCCCACAGGCAGGTATGTGGAGAAGTGAGCAGAGGTCAAGATTGGGGTCAGAACTGTGGTCAGGGCTGACTAGCCCTGGAATTGGCAATTGGGAGCTGCCTTCGCCTGTTCTTACCAACTGGGAGCCCAGCAGGTCTAACTGGGACTGAGCCGCCGATGACACCACCAGCCTTTCCCTTCCTACTGTCCCCTCACCCCCGGTCTGGATGCACATCTGGCTCCTATATGATTTCTGTCCCCACATATGTGTTATCCAACCCCTACTTCACACCCAGCTCTCTCTCCCTCTTACCAGTTCAGCCCTACCTCACATTTGTCTCTCCTTGCCCACACCAAATCTTTCTAGTTAGAGCTTTGCATGCCCTGGCCAATTACAAGCTATACCCCATCACCATAAGAACCCACTTTTTCCATCCATCTCCCCTGGATCCCAGTCACATCTGTCAGCTACTCTTCCAATCTTTTTTTTTTGTTTGTTTGAGACAGAGCCTCAAGCTGTCCCCCTGGGTAGAGTGTCGTGGCATAGCTCACAGCAACCTCCAACTCCTGGGCTCAAGCGAGTCTCCTGCTTCTGCCTCCCAAGTTGCTGGGACCACAGGCGCCCGCCACAACACCTGGCTATTTTTTTTTTTTTTTTGGTTGCAGCCATCATTGTTGTTTGGTGGGCCCGGGCTGGATTCGAACCCGCCACCTTAGGTGTATGTGGCTGGCGCCTTAGCCACTTGAGCCACAGGCGCTGAGCCTACTCTTCCAATCTTGACTGCACCCCTCTCCAATAAAACCATGGCCAGCCCCTCCTCTAATTATACCCAAAATCTCTAGCCCAGCATTTTCTGCAGAGGGCTCTGGATCAGTCTCCTTTCCCCACTTAGTGCACCTGGAATACCCACCCCAGGTCCTACCACCAACTACATCCATTCCTCTAAGGCAGGCTCTGGCCCCTAGGAAGCCTTTCTGGGCCTCTCCAACCAACAGTGACCCCTCCTTCCTCCAACTCACAGCCACTTATTGTCTGCTCCAATCCCGAGGCAATGAATCACTGGGCTACCCGGGACACCACCCGCCTGTGTTGTTCAACTTTGGTATTGCGCACCTATTTCTGTGTTCTCTGTCTCTCCAGGCAGATGACAGGCATCCTGAAGGAAGGGGTAAGTCTCTGAACATTCACTCACCCTCTGGTCCTCACTCATGCACCTTCCCAAAGCTGGGCACACTGCAGGTGCTCACTTACACATTGAACAAATGTTTAGTGGGCACTTGCATGCCAGGCTCTCTCCTGGGCATTGAGACACAACAATAAACAAGGGTGGCCCAATCTGCCATGATGGGGACTATTGGTTAATTGTAATGACTATTTGTTAATTTGGGGGGGTCACTGCTCTGTACCCATTTGGCAAATGTAAGGCAGCAGGATGAAGAAGAGTGTGGGCTATAGAATCAGTCTAAGGCAAACCCTAGTTGGCACTTCTGGCTACATGACTTAGAGCAAATGATTTAAAGCCTCAGTTCTTTCATCTGTACAATGGGAATAATACTACCTATTTCCTAGGGGGTTGGAGATAGATAATACAGGCTAAATGCCTAGTACAATATGAGTATTTAACAAATGAATGATCTCTCAAAACACTTTAGCACAATCATTGTTATGAAACTCTTCAGAATATTTGTTGTCTGTCTTTCTTACAAAACTGTGAACAGAATAGGAGAGCTTCTACTTTGTTCATTCCTATGTCCTCAGGGTCAAACCCAGGACTTGGCACACAGTAGGTACTCAAAAAGTAGGTCTTCACAGACACTACTTTAGTTCCCTGTGCTTAGCCCATCCTGGGAGTTGCTATGTGGTCATTGCTTGTTGACTTGCTTACTTGCCATTTCCCTATTCCACTCAGAACTTGCTAGGGCAAAATTTACACTTTCTCTGTTTCAGGTGCTTAGGAGACTCTCAGCAAATGCCCACTGACTGCACGCATTCCTCACACAAGCCAAACACTTCACCTCCTCTGTGTAGCCTTCCCTGAGCACAGCCCCCTCCCTGGTCACTCCTAGGCACTAATGTGTGCCAGGCAGTTATCAGATTAGTATGCATGTTTGCTCCCAGCTGCAATCTTAATCTATCTGACGTTCCATCTAGATCCACCCTCCAGCCACCTGCCCTCTACCTTCATGGACCTGGAACAGGGCTCACCTTACTGCTTCAAACCCCAATCTAAACACATCCCCAGAGGACTGTCAACAACTTCATTCCCTTTTCTGCCACTACCTTCCTCCACACAGACAACATGGGATCATTGTTTTAATGATCCCAATTCTCTGCACAAGTCTTGGCAGTTTAGAGGTTATATGGGAAGTCAACTGAGATCACCCTAAACTAGGGTGACCAGATTTTAACATCGGTAAAGCGGGACAACATGGCCAGGGGGTGGGGCAGGTGCAGGGCCTGACAACAATGCAAACTTTGATAAGCAGTTCTTGATAATCACTTCTCAACAATTATTTGTTATTATTACAGTTTAACATTATAAAATTAACAAAAATAATATAAAACTCATATTCTGGTGAAATAGCCACAAGGCAGCCAAAAACCATATATTCCCTTCCTATTCTTCCACCCGTTCCTGCATTCTTTCCAAAAGTTGGGACTTTTAAAAAACACTGCGGGACTCAGGACAAATAGTTCAAAAGCGGGACTGTCCCGCCAAAAGCGGGACGTCTGGTCACCCTACCCTAAACCTGACTAAGAGGAGAAATAAGGAAATCAATGCCTCTTTTCTCTCCATATCAAGGATATTTCACCTTTTGGGGGTCATCCTTTTAAGAATTTTATGAAACCATGGTACAGATTTTTCTAAGAAAAATGATTGCTCACAAATTTTGGCTACAAATTCAGAGATCCATGGACTGGCAGAGCCAGGGTGACCTCTTTGTGGCTGCTCCCAGAGCTACAGATCAACCTCCTACCTAGGGCTTCCTTCCCCTGAGGCTCTAACCTTTCAAACTTCCTGGTCAGCACAACCTCCACATGCTTGTTGAGACTATCCCACTACACACACAAACAGACATATACTATCTCTCAGTCTCAGAAGATGCCCTACCCTCAGCCAGCATGAGTTAGGGAAAAGACTGTAGTATCTAACTTCAGAAATTAGAAGTTAGTAATATCCACAGAGTAATATCCACTTATGGGATGGTGAAGGGAGGTGTTCCTAGGAGGAGTAAGAGGAAAATGAGGTTAGAAGAAAGATTATCGGCTCGGCGCCTATAGCTCAACCGGCTAAGGCGCCAGCCACGTACACCTAAGGTGGCGGGTTCGAATCCCCAGCCTGGACCCGCCAAACAACAATGACGGCTGCAACCAAAAAATATCCGGGCATTGTGGTGGGTGCCTGTGGTCCCAGCTACTTGGGAGGCGGAGGCAGGAGACTCGCTTGAACCCAGGAGTTGGAGGTTGCTGTGAGCTGTAATGCCACGGCACTCTACCCAGGGGGACAGCTTGAGGCTCTGTCTCAAAAAAAAAAAAAAAAGAAGAAAGATTATCCCGAGTGGGGGCAAGAGTGGAAGAGGGTTTAAGCCCTCAAGACATTTGGAGAGTTTCTTCAAAATGAGGATTATCTGGCCCTACCCAAAGGAATTTTGATTCAGGAGGTGGGACCTAGAGAAACCCCCAGGCAATTGTGCTGGAAGGGTCTACACCACCTGGGGACAACTGCTAGGTCTACAGAGTTAAGAAAGAGCCTGAGGTCCTGCAAACTCTATTATCATCACCTTTGTCATCATTACTATCATGCTCTCAGCAAATACTAGGACTTTACTAAGTACTAAGTGTTTTACACATATATCTCATTTAATCATCTAACCTTCCGAAATGGGTACTACTTATTATTACACCCCTCCCTATATTACAGATGATCAATCAAACTGGGGTTCAGCAGGAATAAATTAATTATCTTAAGTCACAGAAATAGCGTGAGGAAGAGCCAGGATTTATGAAATAAGAATGCCTCTTTGCATCCCAGAGTCTAGGGAAAAGGCTGGATGGGGGAAGGGAATAGAAATCCCTGGGGCTGGAAAATGATGTCTCTTATGTTACCCACCTCCTCTCTATATCCCCATTCCTCGGCTGCCAACCCTGACAAGAAGGGAAAGAAGGAGCCTAGGGTTCAAGCACTAAACAAGCCTAGGCTTCTCCAGCTACCACTGCTCACCCAGAGGTCTGTAGAGATTTGGGCAAGAGCAGCTCATCACTACTCCTGCTCCCATTAGCTCTGAACTTTGTCCCTAGCAGTTGGGTACTGGGAGTCATTAGTCTCAGCCGGCAGCCTTTGAAGCACTGAAAGCATTTAGCACCTTATCTGCCCTTCCCCAGGCCCTGGCTGCCATCCTAGGCAAGGGTGCCCCACCTCCACCCAGTGACATGGGCACCCTGAGAAATCAGAGCCTCAGCAAGGAGAGGTACAGGGACCTATCTCCCTTAGGCTAGAGGAGCAAGAGAGTCATGGGGGGTGTAGGAGTGAGGGATGAGGGAGCAGAGTCCAAGAAAAGCCAAGGGAAACACAATCTGTGTCAACATCCAGGAAGAGATGAAGACAGAGGTGAGAGTTCACCTGGAACCTTCATTTCCAGTCCACTTCAGGGACCAAGGTCCACTTCATGCTGAAAGCTGTGACCAGAGAAAAAACACACAGAGGCAGTCACCACTGTCCCAATGACCAGGTCGACTCTGACTACCCCCCCCCCCCCGCCCCATCCCAGCACTATTATACAACAGCCACTGCTGCAGGCACAAAACACCAAGGGACAAAGGGAGTGTCTGGGAGAGGAAAGCAAGCAAGTGGGTCTGTGTGGGGTGGAGCTGTACAGAAGCTTCCCACAGTGAGCAGGTGCACACACCTCATCTCCTGGCCTCTTCCACAACCCTCTATTAGCCTTACAGGGCTTCTGAGCATCTGCATTCTTGAGTCAGACTGTTGAGGTTCTAATCCTCATTCTGCCATTTCCTTACCTGTGTGACCACCACCAATGTATTTACTTTTCTGAACCTGTTGCCACGCTGCGAAATGAAAATAACGAATCCTGCCTCTTGAAATTATTTGGGAGGATTAAATGAGATCGGCTACATATAAGGTCTACTATATCATAAAGGATAGGTTTTTGTTTTTTTTTTTTTAAAGTCTTCCCATCACCAAATAGAACATTTTATTTCCAGCATTGGGCACTTAGTAGGTGCTGCTTGATTCAATGAATAAATGAACTGATCCCTTGCTAGCTGGCAAGTCCTGTGATGACAAAGATAGTATGTATCTTACTACTGCATCCTTACCACCCACCACAGGCCCTGGCAGATATCTCATGGTAGGGGCAGCCCTCACCCTTTATCAGAAGGGTCTCCACCTTCCCCACCTTGATTCCCATTTACTCCTCCCCCACCATTCAAGGCCTCCTTCTGTCCTTTCTAGCCCATTCTTCCCAACAATTAGCTGGGTAACTCTTATCTGACTCCCCTGCGGAGAAGAAGCCACAGCAGCAGCCCCTGCTAGGATGCCTGACCAGCAAGACACCCCTTTCCAGCTGAAGTCCCACCTGGAATTGGGGATTAGAGGTGGGTAGGGGAAGGGGGAAAACTAAACACAGTCAGAACTAAATCCAGACCTACTCCCCTACTACAGTGCCTCTGGCCATCTCTGGAGACCCTTTTCTCAGCCCTCTCCCCTTGATTCCACCTCATGCCGTAGTTATAATTAACAGGTTTCCACGCTCCCCCAGGCAGGCCCCGAGGTCAAGAAAGTAACACCTATCCACTCCCACACACAGCCAGATCTCCCGATGTCACAAATACCTTCTGGGGAGCCCCTTTCAGGCAGCTCCCGAGGGTTGACCCAGAGCAGGTGCTGGAAAGCTCCCTGCCTCTTCCCGCAGGAAGTCATGGACTCTGCCAGCCGAGCAGCCCCGGTCGGCACCGCCTTGGTCAGTGGGCACACACCCAGCAAGCGGAGCGTCTCCTCCCAGAGGACGCGGAGTAGTGTGGGCAAGGGGCTGGGGGTGAGGGCAGTGAGGCGACCTCCACTGCTCCCAGGCTCGGGCGGCCCCGCCCCCACCCCCACCCCGACGGCGCCTGGCCTCCAGGAGCCCCAAGCAGGGCAAGGGCGCGGTGGGGACAGAACGTGCTTCGGCCAGAGGGCCACTCGCGCCCCTCACCCCCAGGCCGCCGCGGGGAATCCCTCCACCTCTACATCTCCGGCCACCGCCTGGGGTCCCCCGCAAGCCCGCGCCGCCGCGAGCCGCGCAGCGGGCGCCGGGAAGGAGTGGGGAGGGAGCCGGAGCCGGCGCCGGAATCACAAAGCCGCGAGCCAGGCCAGGCGGAGACATTCTCATAAAACCGACCTTCCCGTTGCAGGGGAAGGGGGTTTTGCCCCGCGCTCACTCCTCCAAGGCCTCAGCGCCGCCCCCAATCTTTCCAGTCAAAAGGAATAATCGCCTTCCAGGAAACTGAGACTATAAGTCTGTGCTACCGAGGGGAGCTGGGGGTAGAGGTGCGAGATCATCTAGTCTACCAATTTTGCTCCAGTGCATGCTGCGATCTCCCTTCTGGCCCCAGGGTTTTGCCTGAGAACACAACTGGCCAGCAGCGGGGATCGGCGGAGGGGGCGCCCAGGTGTGAGACGGACCCAGGTGTGCGCGACCCAGGTGTTCTGAGGACCCAGGTGGTGGGGAGAACTCAACTAAATGGCCCGAAGAGGGTCACAGTCACCGCCCCAGGCTTACAACCTCTGCAAAGCAATCTAGGGCCCGGGAGCCCTGGGGCGGCGGAATGGCTGGGCCATTCAGGTCCAGCTAGTTCCCAGAATACCGGCCGGTCCGGCCCGGGTGTGGGGGTTGGGGAGGTGCAGGCTGGGAAGCCGGTCAGCCAGCCCTAGGGCTCCCGCTGTTTAGATATTTACAATAACAATGTCGTGATTTAGGTGAAGGGGCTTTGGGGGCTCGGCGGCGTCTCCAGAAAGAATCTGGGTTCTTAAGGAGAGGAACAGAGTGTATTTGTGTGTATGCGCTGCAAAGTGTAATGTGACACTGTTGGTGTAAGGTGTGTGTGTGTGTGACATTCAGTGTTAAGATGTGTGAAGCAGTGGATTGTGTTTGTGACCGTGAGGCGCTGCTGTAGGTGCCACTTAGTATTGGTGTGTGCCGTCAAGGCGTGTGCTGAGACCTGGGTTGTGTGTTTGTGTGGGTGCAGTCGAGGAGTGCAAGGAAACCTGTGCTGTGTACCTGTGTTCTGCCCAAGGAGTGGGTAACGTAATTTATTTTAGGGTGTGTTCCTTAAAGGAATATGTGCGGGGTGGGGGGTCATGTCTGAGTGTTCATCTAGCGAACTGTGGTCATGACACTCGTACTTTGGTGCATGAGATTGTGTTCGTGCATCCATGTCTAGAGTATCGCAGCTGGTTGTGTGTCTGTGCCGCTGATCGTACAGACGTTGAAGTGGATTCTGAGCTGGTGACTGTGCCCCAGTGGGCGCTGGTGTGCCGGAGGTATGTCTGTGTGCACATATGTATGGATGTATATATACGTGTATATATGTCCATGTTCTGGGCCCCTGGGTGTCCGCGGGGAGCTGGAAGCGCCTGAGTGAGCCAACCCAGTCGTCCAACAAGTGTGTGTGCGTGTGTGTGTGTGTGTTGTGGCTAAAGGTTCTTGCTTGCACCGTCCTCGGGGAGCCCCCCCCCAACCAAACTGGGTGTTGCGCGCTTCCCCAAAACCATCCTGCAAGCCACGCGCTCCGAGAGTCTCATCTCCGGCGTTCCAAACGCCCCCGGGTGCGGGACGCGGGGACCGGGGTCCTGCTCAGTACCCCCTCCCCTCTCTCGACTTCTCGCCGCGGACCTTGGAGGCCAGGGCTCCCCGGCCGCAGCCCCCGACTTCGTGCTCCCAGCCGCCCCCATTTGAGCCCTGGCGCGCTGAGCACTGGCTGGGGCCTCGCGGCCCGGCTCGGCTGAGCGCCCCTCCCTCAGCTCCCTCCGGCCATGGCCGCTTCGGGCCCCGAGCCGCTGCTTCCTCCACCGTCGCTGGATTCTTACCCGCTTTGGGGCAGCGCCGGCTGCCGGCCCGGTTGTCCATTAGCCGCCGCCGGCCCCGGCCCGGGCTGCGGCTCGGCACGGCTGGGGCTGGCGCTGCGGTTCGGGCTCCGGCT
>NW_003852398.1:34057859-34067125 GCF_000181295.1 Otolemur garnettii | reverse complement strand
GCTCCGGATCGCTCTGGTCCCGTAGGGAGGGGACCCAGAGCACCGCTACCCAAAGCCGTGACCCACTCCTTTGCCATCTCCCCACTACCCGAGACCCAGATACACAGGCAGTCCCCCTCCTCTGCTGTTCACCTTGCACTTATCCCCACCCAACCTCCATCTAGGCCCCTCCTGAACCACCTCCTTACCCTACTCAAACACCTGTCCTCCACTCTGCCCACTGGGAAATCGAGGCCGGGGAAGTGACTCCCCCACTGCCTTCTTCCCTGGGTACCTTCTCCTTCAGATCCACCCTCCTCTTGCCTAGACCCCCAGATCACCCCGTGTGGCCCTCCCTTCCCACTGCGCTCCGGGGAAGTCTACCCCTCCCCCTCTGGCCTAAGCCGCAGAGCAGTCAGCTTCGGTGGCCGCAGCAAGCCGTGGGGGTGGGGCTATGGAGGGGACCGTGGGAGGAGAAGGGCAATGGGATCTGGAGGCTGTAGAGTGAGGCTTGTATAGGAAATATACAAGTGTGAGGATGAAGTGTTGCGCCTGAGCTCAGGCTATTCCAGGGTCCTCTTAATCACCTGCCCTCAAGGGCGGCGTAGTCCTATGGCCACACGCCTTACCTGTAACTTGTACATATTCACAAAGTCACACGGGTTTCTGACCCGCGAGGCCGCTCAGTGTCACGGCCTGTGTCATACGTCTTCGCAGTGCCACACGCTCCCTATCACACACTCACCGAATCACACACGTTGTCAACACGCAGTGTCTCAACACACCAATACTCGGTTTCTCTCTTTCAGCTCTGGCTCTCTGGCGCCACCTAGAGGTCTCTGAACAGCTTGGGAACTCCCCGGCGCTCGGGGTTTGGTAGACAAGGCTGCCAAGCGCCTCAGTTCAATAGGACCTCCTTCCTTACTCACCTGTAGGTCAAGGCAGGGTGTTCTTAGATCACTCCTGTGGCCCAGAATAATAAGGAAGACTGTCGCTAGCAAGGCCTAGTGGTGGGTATGGAAAGGTCCTGATTATGGATGACTGGTCGCTGGGCCTTCATTTGCGGTAATGACCGCTGACTCCTCATCCGGGTCTTCCCCCTCATTTCTCAGTGCCTACCACTCTCCCTCCTATTATGCCTTATTTGAGATTTTCTCCTTTCCACTCTTCTGAACCCTTGCCTCTCTGTCTGGAATACTCTTCAGAGTGGGATCTCTGACTAACGAAGGGGCCAGTAGGGAATGCCCAAGAACTATCCCAGAGCAGCATCCCCTGAACTAGATTCCTTTTCTGGCCTGGGCTCTAGTCTAACCCTCAGCCCCAGGAATCCAGATAGGGAGGTCCGTATGGGAGATGGGGTAGCAGTCTGGTGAAAGGTGGGTCTGTCCTGTAAGTGACTTCTCTCTGTCCCCTGCAAAGCTTATACTCTTCCCATCATTGAGCACAGCTCTGAGGAGGGAATCAGTGGCCCAGAGAGGAGAAATCTTCCACAGAGGAACTGCCCTAGTCTCCCTGCCCCCAGCATGTGCCTGCTGCCCAATGCAGCAAACCCTCCCCAGTCTGCTTGCTGGGAGCCATTCAAAGGCTCCTCTGTTCTCTTCCCTTGCTCAGGGCTGAGCAGCATCAGCAGGGGCAGCCGCAGAGCAGGGCAGGAAATGCTAATCTCCCAGATGTTCTCCTCCATCCTCCCTACTCCACCACCTCAAACCCAAATTCTGCACCAAGTAGTAGGAGCACAACTGGGTCACAACAGCAACACCAGGATATGTCTACCCTTCTCCTGCTACCCATTCCCTCCTATCCCAGCTGGGCTCTGTGAGGATCTGAGATGGGGGCAGTGTAGATATGGGAATTGAGACCTGTTCTCTGCAGGAAAAAGGGTAGACAAGAGGACAGGGATTGGGAAGAAGATGATTGTAGAGCAAGGAGGGTGGCTTCTGAAGAGGACAGAAGTGAGGCTCTTGGCCCCATACCAAACTGTGAGGAGGACCTGCTTGGCAAGTGGAGCATTGCAGGAGGCTACTGAAACTGATGGCGCCTGAGTGCCAGCAGAGACTTTGGCCAGGGATTGGAGGCTGGGTGTTGTTAGGTATGGGAGTACTTGGGATGCTTGCTGTGTTATTTGGGTGCCTGGGATGGGCTGTGGCTAAGATGTCTAGGATGCTGTAGGGCCTGGAACTGTAATGAAAGGCTGGTGTTCCTGAATTCAGCTGGGATATTATAGCAATGCTGTGAATCTAGTGTGCCTAGGCTATAGCTAGAGACAGTCAAATTACTCAAGAGACTATTGCTAATCTGTGCATATGTGTGTGTGTGTGGGGGGCTTGCGGGAGAGCTTAACTGAAATGCTGCTGGGTCTGTAGCTATAGGAGTGAAGCTGGCATACCTGACACTGGCTATAGCTGATAAGCTATTCCTTTTTAATATGACGTAGGTGGGGGTATAGCTGGACCTATTAACCAGTCCTGAGAGATGAGAGCCTGTTGCTAAGAGCCTATACCTGGGAAGCAGGCTGTTACCTGGGATAAGAGCAGAGCTACTGTTGTATATAAGACTGTAGCTGGGATGCTATTGGTCCTGAAGCTGTAGCTGTGATGACAGCATATTGGGGATTGGCTATAGCTAAGATGCTGTTGCCCAGGATTGTGTCTGGACTGTTACTGTGTGCAGGACTCTAGCTGGGATGCGGAGGTGCCTGCAGCTATGGCTCTGAAGCTTGGGTGTAGCTAGGAGGCCATTTCCTGGTGATTTTAGCTGGACCACATTTTGTGGGGGCTGTAGCTGAGACTCCATTATCTAGGAGATGAGAAGCTATTGCCTGGGATGCTGTTCTGAGAGGCAGGATGTTACCTGAGATGGGAGCTGATCTGCTGTTGGACCCTGAGTGGCTGTTGCTCGGTCTGTGACTGGCTGGGTGGGAGAAGGCGAGTGAGTCCTCTGTTGAGGTCTGGGAGATGCCAGGAGTCCTAGGCTGGGCGGGGGCTGCTGCTCTGGGGAGGCCTCAGCAGCTGCTCTGCTGTGGAGCTGGGAAGCCTGTTTTCATTACTGTTTTAACTCTTTTTTTAACCTTGTTTTTCTCTCGGCTGCACTTTCGCTCACTCATTAATTTTGGTATTTTTCTCACGGTGCCTCAGCCCCTGTCACGGCTGCCATGGCAACAGGAGGCAGTGCGCATAGTGCCAAAATATCTGATCAAAAAATAACCAAAATAAGCAAACACCAAGACGCCTGTGCTGGGGGCTATGGCCAAGGGAGAGCCAAAGGCTCAGATCCAGGAAACCCTAGGCTCCCAGGGGACCTTCCCTGTTTTCCCCAGGGAAGTTTTTCACAACCTTCTGATAACCTGGGAGGTCCCTTCCCAACGGACTCCCCCAACATAATCTACCAAGATTGAGATATTCATTAGTCTTCTGCTGAGGGGCAGCTTTGCCTGAGAGGGGAGCATAGGGAGAGGCTGGGATTCACTTTTAAGAAGCTCTCTACCTGCCCCCCCCTAGCCACAAACATCTACACTCACCTACCCACCACTCTTCTGGCCCTTCCTGCCTTAGGCTTATTACCCCTTCTCTGCCCCCATCCCCATTTGGCCACTTCTATTTTCCTCTTCTCATAGCCCAACATCCTGAGGGGGTGAACAGAGGGAAGGAAGCTGCCAGCTTCCACCACTCCTCAATGGAGGTGCTAGAGAAGGGGACCATAAAAGTACCTAATGCTGGCTTGGAGCCTATGGCTCAAGTGGCTAAGGCGCCAGCCACATACACCTAGGTGGTGGGTTCGGATCCAGCCCCGGCCTGCCAAAACAACAATGATGGCCGCAACCAAAAAAATAGCCAGGTATTGTGGCTGGTGCCTGTGGTCCTAGCTACTTGGGAGGCTGAGGCAGGAGACTCACTTGAGCCCAGGAGCTGGAGGTTGCTGTGAGCTGTGATGCCACGGTACTCTACCCAGGGGGATAGGTTGAGGCTCTGTCTCAAAAAAAAAAAAGTACCTAATGCTCCTAGGCCTCTGGCCACCTTTAGCTCCTTCTTCCTAGGAGAAATTCCTAAGCATCCCTGAACACTCACACCCCACTCTATTTCCCCTCCTATTTCTTGGGGGCCTTCTAGTTCTCTGGAGGTCTCCTCTCAAGTGGGCATGTCCTCAGGAAAGGGAAAGGGGTAGAGTCTATGTGAGGTAAGAAGGGGCACAACTCTTGGTATTCTGTCTCCCTTCCTTCTTTACCCACTAATTTCCCCTCTGAGGGGGCTTGTCTAAATGTCTGGAGCAATGGGAATTGGAGGAATAAGGAGCCCCTCAGCTCTGTCTCAATCACATCATTCAATTACATCTCTCTCCCCTTTTCCTGCTGCCTCATCCCAACAGTAAAAATCTCACTCCCAGCAGTTCTCCATCACTCTCTAGGAGTGGCTAGAACTCACCTCCTGCTCCTCACTTTCAATTTCTATCCTCCTCCCCTCAAGAGCAGTAGTGGCCTTGGCCTCCTGGCAGAGCCTTCCCAGCTCGTTTCCATAGAAACCGAGTAGGCTGTGCAGTGCGGGAAGGGGAGGGGAAATGGGAACAGGAAGGAGGGACCAGGCCTCAGGGGCAGCCCCCAAATGAAGGGACAGGGGCACTGACAGAAGAAGGAAACTCTCCCACCTAAATAGAGGCTGGGACCCTGATTTGTGGGGGTGGGGGGTTGGGGGCAAGAGGTAGCAAAAGCTTCTTCCCCATACAGCTTGTTCTGCTGCCTCCTGAGAAGGGGACATAAAACTGTCCCCTCTCTGGCAAAGGGAGGGGATTTCCTCCCTCTCCACCTCCTTAAAATCCATCTTTACCAGAAACTGCCTGATCGGGGATAAATCTCTACCTTAGGACTGTATGTATGGGAGATGGGGTAAAGAGAGAGACCTTAGGATACCTACCCTACTCTACAAGCTCCCCTCCCTCCCCAGCCAGCGACTTCATGATTGGGACCGCTGGGCAGCTTGGGGAACCCTGTGGCCGCCGCTGACCCCGTAGCGTGCAGCTCTCAAAGGCCCCATTCATCTCTGGGGGCTGAAGGCGCCATTGTCCCTGGCGGGGGTGGTGTGAGGAGTGAGGGGGTCTCGACTCAGAAGGAAGGAATGCGTCTGGAGAAGTTGCCCCCAGGGCTCCAGTCTCAAGTCGCCACCAGATCTCCATCGGGACCCTTTCCTGACCCCAGCCCCTTCCTCAGGAGCTCCCAGCAGCCTTCGCGCTTCTGCTGAGGGTGGAGACGGCTGCGGCGCTGGGGAAGCCTCGCCCCACCTCTCGGGTGCACTCCGGCGAACCACGCCTGGGACCGGGAGCTGTCCAGCACTTCGAGTCCTGACGGACCGCTGATTCGTCTAGGTGTCAACGGACCAGGAGGCGCTCTGAGCCAGCTCTGGCTTGGGAGCTCTTCCTCACTCAAGCTAAGACTACTAAACCACACCTGATCTGGGTGGGCTTGGATGCTGCTCCGGATGTGGGGATCCATCGGTGCTGAAAACTGACCTGGAGGCAACCTAACCCCTTTCCCATTTGAGCAGAATTGAAGGGTCAAGTGCCACCAGAACACTCCCCTGGAACCCTGTCTCAGACTTGGGCAGAAAAAAAAAAACCCAAGAGAGGTCAGGCCCTGCCTCGCCCCCTCCCCCATCTCTCTCCGCGCTTCTTTTTCTGTTTTCCTCTCTCTCCTCCCACCTCCTTTTTTTCCTTCCCTGCTGGGTTGGGGGCTGCTGAATTATCATTTCTCAGCTCTGCTAATGTGCTCCCTGCTGTGGGGAGGGATCATAATTCTGGGAGATGATTAAGTTTCAAATTGTTTTTCTTTGTGTTGTTGAAGATGAGGCTTTAATATGGTCCCTCCTCAGCCCAGGAGCCTGTCCCCATCCCTTCTGTCTTGGTGCTCTCCTTGTTGATAGGCGAAGTTGGAGATTATGTCCTTTGGGGTCCCCTCTAAACTTCTATGTGTATGGGGTGGTAAAGTGGGCTGGGGGGAATAAGCCTACACTGACTCAAAGAGGAATACATTTAATGTAGTGGTGAGAAATACTGATTTTGAAGTCAGACAAGTCGAAATTCAAATCCTGACTCTGCCACCTACTATCTATGTGACCCTGGATGAGTTACTTAAACTGTCTGATCCTCAGTTTCTTCATCTATTTAATGGGGATACTAGTAATTACTTTATAGAAAGTTGGTGAGGATTTCAAGTGATAATGCATGGAAAGTGCTTAGCAGAGAGTATGGCTTATGGCAAAACTGGGTAAATGTTAGTGGTTACTCCTACACACATACTGAACCATGTGCAATCCTGCCTCCCTCATACTCCTTGATTTTATTCTTCAGCTCAGTAACAATAGAGATTAAGTTACCAGATGGAAGAAAGTAGGTTTTCTTTCTTTCTTTCTTTCTTTTTCTTTTTTTTGAGACAGAGTCTTACTATATTGCCCTCGGTAGAGTGCTGTGGCATCACAGCTCACAGCAACCTCCAACTCTTGGGCTTAAATGATTCTCTTGCCTCAGCCTCCCAAGTAGGTGGGACTACAGGCACCCACCACAACACCCGGCTATTTTTTGGTTGTAGTTTTCATTGTTTGGCAGGCCCAGGCTGGGTTCAAACCCACCAACTCCAGTGTATGTGGTTGGCACCCTAGCTGCTGAGCTACAGGCACTGAGCCAGAAAGTAAGTTTTCTTGCCTATCTGTTCCTCCATCACCACTTCATTTTCTTCCTTCCCTCCTTTCAACTCAAGATCACTCCTATTGTATCCTCTACCTACTTCCAGGCCTTCCTACATTATTCCCACTCTGGTTTCCCTTCTTTCACTGAAGTTTTATCACTTCACCTTGATTCTTATCCTGCTAATTCACATACATTTTTACCTTCTATATCCCATTTGGGGCCATCATAGTGAAAAAAGGGGGCTGAGTTTTTAAACTAAGGAAGAAAATTTTGAATCATGTTTATGTGTGTGAGTGAACATGTATTTGTGTCTGAGGATCACACACATTAATTCACATTCAACAGTGAGCCTATAGCGACTTCTCAACTCCTGCATTTGAACTGTGGGGTTGTTTGCCTGTCTATCCTTATATTTATATGTCTAATGCTTGGCCTACGTACCTACCTCCTCTGTCCCTTCCTTTCTCTTTTGTTGGAGAATTTGTTTTTGTTGTTTTAAACAGCTTTATTGAGATATAACTGATGTACAAAGAACTGCATGTATTTAATATGTATGATTTGATGAATTTGGGTGTCTTTGTTATACTGTGAGTGGGAAAGCTTACTGGTTGTTACTAAGAGAGGGTGATTTATGATAATATATTTTTGTATCTGCTTAACTAGCCTCCTACCTTTCACACACTACTACAAAATATGGCACCTTGGCATTTGGGAAAATAGTAGGAGCTGACCTTCTCCTTCCTTCCCTGAAGCAGGCCATAAAACCTCTGACTTTATTCCTCTCTCCATTCCTGAAGTAGGTTATAACACTCTCATTCCAGAGGTATCCTCCCTATGCCAAGAGGAAGGGAACATCCTTGTTCTTGATGACATAGAGTCACCAAGTAGAATTTGAACAAACTGCTAAGTTCCTCCCAGTTTGTGACCATTAGGTCATACTACCTTTGTCTAATCATATTTCTGCATGACTGTCTACTCTTAATAAGGCATCCCAGGGCGGTTCCTATGGCTCAGTGAGTAGGGCGCCGGCCCCATTTACCGAAGGTAGTGGGTTCAAACCTGGCCCTGACCAAACTGCAACAAAAAAATAGCCAGAGCTCGGCGCCTGTGGCTCAAGCGGCTAAGGCACCAGCCACATACACCTAAGGTGGCGGGTTCGAATCCCCAGCCTGGGCCCACCAAACAACAATAATGGCTGCAACCAAAAAAAAAAAAATGGCCAGGCATTGTGGCAGGCGCCTGTAGTCCCAGCTGTTTGGGAGGCTGAGGCAGGAGACTTGCTTGAGCCCAGGAGTTGGAGGTTGCTGTGAGCATGATGCCATGGCACTCTACCCAGGGGGATAGCTTGAGGCTCCGTCTCAAAAAAAAAAAAAAATAGCCAGGCATTGTGGTGGGTGCCTGTAGTCCCAGCTACTTGGGAGGCTGAGAGGCTGAGGCAAGAGAATCGCCTAAGCCCAGGAGGTGGAGGTTGCTGTGAGCTGTGTGACGCCAGGGCACTCTACCGAGGGTGATAAAGTGAGATTCTGTCTCTACAAAAAAAAATAATAATAAATAAATAAAATAAGACATTCCAGTCCACAAGGGGCTTTTCTCATTTCAACGTCCATTGCTTGGTTAATGCTGGGACAGTCCCATCCCAATAACCCCAGTTTGGTGTCCAAGATTAATGGGCATGTGACTGAAGTTGTCTGACATTTCCTGGGAAACCAGAGACATCATTTTCACAAATGGCATCCTTCTAAGGCATGGCTCACGTCTGTAATCTTAGCACTCTGAGAGGCTGAGGTGGGTGGATTGCTTGAGCTCAGGCATTCGAGAACAGCCTGAGCAAGAGCAAGACCCCATCTCTAAAAGTATCTGGGTGTTGTGGTGGGCACCTGTAGTCCCAGGTACTCGGGAGTTAAGGCAAGAGAATTGCTTTGAGCCCAAGAATTTGAAGTTGCTGTGAGCTATGACACCATGGCATTCTACCAAGGGCAAGAAAGTGAGACTCTGCCTCGAAAACAAACAAACAAACACCATCCTTAACCACCTGTTAGGTAGTTAAAAATAAAGGTCTTTGCTTTCTTTTGGCTATCTTTGAAGTTGTTCTCGATTTTGGAAAGAATGAAAAAAAAATTTTTTTAACAGAGTCTCATTTTCCCACCCTCGGTAGAGTGCTGTGGTATCATAGCTCATAGTAACCTCAGACTCTTGGGCTCAAGTGATTCTCTTGCCTCAGCTCCCTAGTAGCTGGGACTACAGACGCCCACCACAACGGCTATTTTTAGAGGCCGTGTCTCACTCTAGCTCAGGTTGGTCTGGAACCAATGAGCTCAGGCAATCCATGCACCTCGGCCTTTCAGAGTGCTAGGATTACAGGCATGAGCCAAGAACGAATCATTTTACACTCTCTTTTGAGGATGTCTCTTTCACCCATGATTAAAAGTGACCAGTAAGTCATAAAAGGCTTTGATTCTGGTTTTGGTTCTGAGTTACTTGATAACCACCTTTGGTTTAAAAGATTAAAAAAAGAGATTTGAAAGTTTTTATCTTTTTTAAGAGCTAAATGTCAGCCTCAGCGCCTGTGGCTCAAGTGGCTAGGGCACCAGCCACATGCACCTAAGGTGGTGGGTTCG
>NW_003852398.1:34054129-34057667 GCF_000181295.1 Otolemur garnettii | reverse complement strand
AAAAAAAAAAAAAGAGCTAAAGGTCAGAAGTTAGCTTAATTAAAAGCCAATATTCAAAATAAGAATATTATATATATGTTTAAGGCATCTCTGTTTTCTCTGTTGAATCTTGTTTCTCCCATGGAAACTTCTCAGTTTTCGAAGACAGCTCCCATCTGAAACTATTGCTATATTGTCTATATTGTCTACATTCTCTGCCAACTCTGCCCGTCTCCCTCTTGCTGGAACTTTATTGGCTTCTTTCCATTTGCCTCTGCTCCTTCCTCTTTTACCACCTTTGTTCTTCTATTGGGGTCCTCTGAATTCCTGATATGTCTCCTTTCTCCTGTCCCTCTTCAGTACCTCAGTTACTTGAACTTCAGCTTCCCAGGCTCTCAAGGGACTCAGCAACCCCTGAAACAACCACCTGAGGCTTAAAAACAAAGAAACAAACACACACACACAAACCTCCCACCAATTATTTAGAAACAGTATTTTGTCTACTCATATGGGCTTTGAAGGCAGACAGCCACTAGGTGTCTCCTCAGTCACTCACCTAAAATTTAGTTCACAGCCTTTATAAGATTGACCTCTAAGAATAGACAATATGCTCCCCAAATTTGCATTCTTTCTCTGTTCCTTTGTGACGTAAATTTCTATGCTGTCTCCTCTAGAATCTAATAGTTACCCTTTGGAAATACAAACTTCAGGGAGATGAACGTCATGAGAAAAAAAAAGCTATTTGGAAACCTGGCAAGTGAAAAATGTGAAGACTTGTTTCCACAACTACTGGTTACAACAAACAAACAACAACAACAAAACAACTTTACACTCTGGGAGGCCGAGGCAGGTGACTTTCCTGAGCTCACAAGTTTGATACCAACTTGAGCCAGAGAGAAACCATGCCTCTAAAAAAAAAGCTGGGCTTTATGGCGGGCACCTGTGGTCCCAGCTACTTGGGAGGCTGAGGCAAGAGGATCACTTAAGACCAGGAGTTGGAGGTTACTGTGAGCCATGGCACTCTACCAAGGGTGACAAAGTGAGACACTGTCTCAAAAGAAACCAAAAAACCCCCAAAACTTTAGACTTTAAGCATGTCATCTTAACTTGTTAAATCTGCCAAAAACCATTTGGATCGAGCTATTTTTCTTATAAACCAGTGAGTTTGAATTATTGTACCTGACACCTGTGTAAAATTTTTTAACGAAAGCTATAAGACCTTTGCATCTGTCATTTATTTATGTGTGTTTGTATATAACATATATTTGGTATTTCTGAAGAGATTCTATTCAAATTGGTTTAAAAATAAATAAGCACTTCTATAAGTTAGGTCTTCCTAAAACTCTCAGAAATATGCAGACTAACCCAAATAGTTTTTTTTTTTTCCTTCAGGTTATGCGACTTGGATAAGTCTTTGAGAAATAGGATTAGTTTTAAAATTTTTGGTAAAATATGGCTCAGCACCTGTAGCTCAGTGGCTAGGGCACCAGTCACATACACCAGAGCTGGTGGGTTTGAATCCAGCCGGGACCTACCAAACAACAATGACAATTATAACCAAAAAATAGGCGGGCATTGTGGTGGGTGCCTGTACTCCCAGCTACTTGGAAGGCTGAGGCAAGAGAATTGCTTAAGTCCAAGAGTTTGAGATTGCTGTGAGCTGTGATGCCATGGCACTCTACCCAATAAGACTCTGTCTCAAAATAAATAAAATAAAATTTTTGGTAAAATACAAACAGCAATGTCTTTAAAATTGTTACCATTAAATATAATGCAGACATACATTTTTTTCTACTTGGGTTTACTAGCTAAACAAGCTTATATTATCTCTACTAGTATTGCAGGAAGACGAGGCCCAAAGGAGAGAAAGAGCACCCAAACACCACGTTTATAAGTGGAAGGACTTTATCCACCAGCATAGAAGAATTTGAAATGGCCCAGTTCCCCGACTGGCTCAGTCTTTCCCTTTTTATCTCCAGTCAAAAGTTCCACCCCACAGGTACCTTTCTCACTGGTCAGTTTGAATCAAGTGGGAGATGCTGTTCCAGCCCCCACAGAACTACAGGATTTCACAGATGTGGAAATTTCCAGGTCCCAGGAAGTTAAGTCTACAAATTCCCAAGAGCTGGGTCACGATGGAGAGGACCCTCCAGGCATATCCTCATGGTCTCCTTGAGAAGACCTGTTCTCCTAGACCTCACCCTTCTCTGGTATCTTTTCTCACTAGATGTTTAAGATAATAAAATTACAAATTCAACTTAAGAGCAGAACATAAAATAAAAATGAATTACTAATGTATGTCAAGAACAGAATTTTAAAAAAAGGAAAGAAGGAAGGACCACATGAGGGAAGAAAGAGAGAAGAAACACAAAGAAGTTAAACTAATTTTAACTTTTCATTTCCTTCTGTGATATTTTTGATACTTACCTCCTTTGTCGATGATAAATGTAACTTAAGATGGTGGCTAGCTTTGTTTAATGTCTCATGAAATTTTCATGAGTAATTTAAGTATAATTGTTAAGAACAAGTGAATTAAGTAAGATATAAGTAGGATAATAATTTATAGCCTTTTCTCATAATTACTTTTTTTTTTTTGAGACAGAGTCTCACTTTGTGGCCCTCAGTAGAGTGCTGTGACATCACAGCTCACAGTGACCTCCAGCTGTTGGGTTTAGGCGATTCTCTTGCCTTAGCCTCCCGAGTAGCTGGGACTACAGGTGCCTGCCACAATGCCCAGCTATTTTTTGTTGCAGTTTGGCCGGGGCCGGGTTCAAACCTGCCACCTTTGGTAGGTATATGGGGCCGGCACCCTACTCACTAAGCCACAGGCGCCGCCCCTAACAATTATGTTTTATAAAATATTTCTACTTAAAAATAGTTTCAAAACTTTTTGGTGACTTGAAACCTTAAAGTTATATTAAGTTAAAAAGAGTAATAATATTATCATACAAAGGAAAATTACTAAACTCATACTTTATATTATATATTTTTTATATTTGTATATCAACACAGATAGGTATATTTTGTAAAATTTTATAATGAATATTTTGTAAGTAAAGGTATATTTAGCTACAATTTCCCATTTTCCATATGAATGTATCTTCAAAGCAATTTATGGAAAAGACCTTAAGTACTCTGAATGCAGCTTGCTAAAAGCTTTAAAATCTAGACAAGGTCTTGCTCTATTGCCTGGGCTAGAGTGCATTGTAGATCACTGCAACCTCAAACTCCTGTCTCAGCCTCCTGAATAGCTGGTACTGTAGGCATGAGCCACCATGCCTGGCTAATTTTTCTATTTTTTTGTAGAGGCAGGGATATTGTTCTTGCTTAGGCTGGTCTCAAACTTCTGACTTCAAGGATCCTCCTGCCTGGGCCTCCCAAAGTGCTAGGATTACAGGCTCAAGCCACCACATCAGGCTGGCTAGTTTTCAGAATTCTTTTTTTTTCTTGAGACGGAGCTTCAAGCTATCCCCCTGGTAGAGTGCCATGGCATCACACTCACAGCAACCTCCAACTCCTGGGCTCAAGCGAGTCTCCTGCCTCAGCCTCCCAAGTAGCT
>NW_003852398.1:34050318-34051671 GCF_000181295.1 Otolemur garnettii | reverse complement strand
AGAGAGAGAGAGAGAGGAATTCACCCAAATCTATAGGTATTTTAGGCAAAGTCTGGTAGCAAGGAATTCACCCAAATCTATAGGTATTTTAGGCAAAGTCTGGTAGCAAGGAATTCACCCAAATCTATAGATATTTTAGGCAAAGTCTGGTAGCAAGGAATTCACCCAAATTTATAGGTATTTTAGGCAAAGTCTAGTAGCAAAGAATTCACCCAAATCTATAGGTATTTTAGGCAAAGTCTTGTAGCAAGTCCTTGGCTTGGTTTCCTAGATTTGAGAGGCTATTAAAAGTCAAATCTGAGATTCCTTGTGAAAAGTTCCAGCAAAACAAATGTAAAGACAGCCTATATGGTCAGTCACTATTTTTGCTGCACTTACGTAAATAATCAGGCTGAGTTTAATGAGACTAGACCTATTTTGCATGCAAATTAATCTTACTTTGATTATCTTTTATAGAAAGAGAAGTGACTGTTGAGAAAAGAAAGTTTCAAAAGAAAACTATAGCCCCCATTATTAGAGTCTAGCCCTGTGCATCGTTTCTGAGGTTTTATTATCTACTATAATTCTTCTAGTTTTCTATCAATATCTGGCTACAGCTCTCCAAATTAATATGTCCAGTTTCTATTCCACCTTTCTAACTCAGAACCACTGAATGTTAAAAGTACCTTTTCCCCAAACCTGCAAGCTGAAGCTGGACAACTTAATATAGCCTTCAGAAAAATCATGATAGTTTTTTTTTGAGACAGTCTCACATAATCATAGCTCACTGTAACCTCAAATTTCTGGGCCCAAGTGATCCTACTGCCTCAGCTTCCTGAGTAGCTGGAACTACAGGCAAAAACCAGTTTTTTTTTGTTTTTTGTTTTTTTTTTTCTATTTTAGTAGAGATAGAGGTCTTGTTCACGCTCAGGGTGGTCTCAAACTCCTGACCTCAAATGATCCTCCCATCTCAGCCTCCTGGTGTGCTAGGATTACAGGTGTGAGCCACCATGACCAGCTCACAGAAATTTACGTGTGAACAATTTTTGAGCCTGTTGCTTTGTGGGATACTCAGAAAGTTCATCAGAACACCTCATAAAAGTTGCAACCAGTAAAATCTATCAGATTACCACTGCTTGTCCTCATTCTACCATCTTAAGATCCTTTCAGCTCACATTTAGAAATCATCCTGACTAGGTTCCCTCTGGATGTCAGAAATTGAGTGTATCATTTGCTCTAACCATTAAGCATTATTTTTCTTTTCTTGTCATAGAAATTTCTCTCTCTCTCTCTCTCTTTTTTTTTTTTTTGCGACAGAGCCTCAAGCTGTCCCCCTGGGTAGAGTGCTGTGGCATCACAACTCACAGCAACCTC
>NW_003852398.1:34043944-34049450 GCF_000181295.1 Otolemur garnettii | reverse complement strand
GGCCTAGGGCTGGGGATTCGAACCCGCCACCTTAGGTGTATGTGGCTGGCGCCTTAGCCGCTTGAGCCACAGGCACCGAGCTGGGGTGCCGGACTCTTACACTGAAGCTGAAGCTGGAGGGTTCAAGCCAGCCTGGGCCTGCTAAACAACAATGACAATTGCAATAAAAAAATAGCTGGGCATTGTGGCAAGTGCCTGTAGTCCCAGCTATTTGGGAGGCTGAGGCAAGAGAATCACTTCAGCCCAAGAGTTTGAGGTTACTTTGAGCTGTAATGCCACAGCACTCTACAACATAGTGAGACTCTGTCTCCAAAAAAACCCCAAACAAACAAAGAAAAAGAAAAGTTACAGACAGGCGAATGATGGGGTTCAGGATACACTATCCCAAAGTATGGCAGCTGGGCATTTGAAAAAACAGCAGAGGCAGAAAGGCCACTATCACCTGCCAATCTTTCTTCTTCTCCAGAGCAGGCCATAAAACCTAGGAAGGTCACTCTCTGGTCTTCTTCCTCCCTTCTTTCCTAAAGTAGGTTATAAAATCCCCATTCCAGAGATACCATACCTATGCAGTAGGAAAGGAATTTCCTTGTCCTTGAGGACAGAGGAATCTGAACAAACAGGACTTGCTAAGCCCCCCCACACCCCAGTTTATGACTGATGTAATGATCATACACCCTTTGTCCAGTCATACATGATCAGATGAATGTTCCCTCTTCCTCAAACCTAAGCATAAAAAATACACAGGTTTCCCTGTTTCTTTGAGTCTTCGTTGTGTCATGTAAAGCTTTTATTAAAAAAATTTTTATGTTTTTCTCTTAATAGTCTCTTTTTTGTTCTAAGGATCTTGGCCATGAACCTAGCAATAAAAGAGAAAAGAAATCTTCTTTCTCTGACAATGGCTTTTTTTTCCTCTTTCAGTTTCTTCAAGGAGTCATTTCACAATTCTTTGAGGGCCTGCTTTGGTGCAGGAAATGGAAACTACTGTAGGTGTTTTAAACCAAAGGAAATTTAGTATAGGGAATCAGTGTTTACAAAATTGTTGAAAGAACCTGTAGAATAGACTTCCTAAAACTGTACCAGAAGAACTTATATATTTGCCACAATCAGTAAGGTGGTGAATCAAAAGGCTGCCATTGGAGCTACTGAGTTAAAGAACACATTGCCAGAGATTTGCCATCCAGGAATTAGGAAGCAAAGATGAGGAAGCTATTACAGAAGAACCTTATGTATCCAGGATCCTACTTGCCAGCAGAAAGTCCCAAATAGCAGAACGGAGGCTTCTTCATCTTTTCTGCCTTCCAGTCACAAGTGCACAAGTGCACCTAATTGCAAGAGAGTCAAGGAAATGTATTCTAGCTTTCCAGTCTCTACTATAATCAATGCAGGTTGAAAGGATGAGCCAGAAAGTGCCTGTTTCAGACCAAGTCTCAGGTGCATGAGTCTGGAGGCAAGTTTCAGAATGATTCCAAATCCAAATGGTAGCCATGGAGGTCAGACTCTGAGAATCACTGGAGGGGTGAAATTGAAGTCAGTGCATGGGGAGGAGAGGGAGACAGAAGAGATCATGACGTAATGTCAAAGACTTGAAGTTCTCACTTCCTGCAAGGGGCTGTACACAATAATTCATGGCCCTGAATGTAGCCCCAAGAAAGTGGGACCCACCTACTGTGGCAGCTTCTCTCATACACTGGCTTGGTTTTTGTTTTGATTTTTGTATGTTTGTTTTTTGAGACAGTCTCAATCTGTCACCCTGGGTAGAGTGCTGTGGCATCACAGCTCACAGCAACCTCAAACTCAAGTGGGCTTAAGTGAGGCCTGCCTCAGCCTCCCAAGTAGCTGGGACTACAGGGGCCTGCCACAACACCTGCTATTTCTTTCTTTTTTTTTTTGGCCCTTGTTGTTTTAGCTGGCCTGGGCTAAGTTCAAACCCGGTAGCCTCAGTGTATGTGGCCGGCGCCCTACCCACTGAGCTACCGGTGTCACCTGTTTTTTTTTTGTGTGTGACCCTTTGTGGCTGACCTATCACCTACCTTAAGACCATCATTCTGAGGCTGGGCACAGTGATTCACACCTGTCACACCACCTACTTGGGATACTGAGGCAGGAGGATTGCTTGAACCAGGAGTTTGAGGTTGCTATGAGTTAGACCCATGCCATGGCTCTCTAGCCTGGGCAATTGAGTGAGACTCTTATCTCAGAAAAACAAACAAACAAAAAAACAAAAAAAACACTCCACCATCGTTCTGAAATGAGCCCCTGGGGTCACCAGCACTGGAAGGGAAGTATAAAAAGAAAAGATTCAAAGTGGGCCCATATTCCAAGCAGTAGGGCCAGGGATCCAGAAGTGTTTTCCTAGGAAATATGAAGGAAGTGCTGCCTTCCAGCTGTCTATATCAGCTTCCCCTGCCATTCCAGGTGTTTTGACTATCTTCTTCCCTGACTCCACACATCAGAACCCAGGTCATGAGACAAGAAGGGACTAGTGGCAGCCTCCAAGATCTCAAATAAATCCTTAGTCCATCAAATGGTACCAGTTTATACTGTTGAGTGAGTCTGAGAGTGGTCTGGCAACTGTCCACGTCAATTGAGTGAGTTCCTACTGGTTGGAAGCCTGGCCTCAGAGCCTTGTCCTGGCTCGGTTGTATGACCCTGGGCCAATTACTTGCTCTCTTTGAGCTTTTTTCCTACCTGAAAAATGGAAATAATAGTATACTTACCTCACAAGATGGTTGTGAGGATTAATTGAGGTGCTAATATATAAATATGTATAAAGTGCTTAGCTCAGTGCCTGGCATGCAGTAAGCTGGTAGAGTAACTGGTAGTTGATATTTGTTGCTCTTATAAATAACGTACATTCTCAGGAACAAATATCTTCCACCTTAATTGCCAAGAAACATCTGGAAGAGGGAGCTCTTCACACAAAGCTTGCTCTAGAACTATGAGATTTTAGTTACATTCTGAAAAGGTTGGGAGTCTTGAGGATGCCCCTCAAGCCTGTTTCTGTCAGCTGAGAATTCTCTGTCTCCTTCAATCCTAGTGTTGTCCCTGTGAAGTTTCCCTGGACATCCCAACATGCCCTGAAGGAGAGTGATACAGTATCATTCTGACAGATGAAAAAGGAAGAGATGGATGATATTCAGAGACCTAAGATCACAAGGGTTTGGAACCAACTGTTCTGACCTTTTGTGTCCCTTTTCCTCGTCCTCTGCTTTCCTTTCCCTAAACCCTCCGATTTCATTTAAGTTCCATTGACCATCTGTTCTGTACCAGAGACTGTGCTATCACTGGGGGTACAGTGCAGAACAGAGAGAAAGGAGCCCCTAGCCAACTAGAGCTCCCTGTCCACTGAGGCTACAAACTATATAAACATAATCACACAAATAATCATTTAATTATAGTTTTAATAGGTGTGTCCAAGGAAGATAATAAAGAACAATGGGAGTGGATAATGGGGGAACTTACCCTCCCTCATCAGTTGGGCCTATGGGGTAAGCAGGGAAGGCTAGATCAGACCTGAAGAATGAGTAAGAGCCAGGCAGCCAAGGAGAAAGAAGTTCCCTGGGCACAAGTGATTTTCTTTCAAAATGTTAGGTGATAACTCTACAGTGTGTTGCCTTGACTGGGAGTATTTGAGTATAAACTAACTGAGGATTCCCAAAGGGATAAATATTTAATGTTAGGATCTTTGAGAAATCCTACCATGTGACCAACTGATAGGGTCAAGGGCCTTCTCATCAGCCTTCAAACCATGTGTGTAGAGGCCTATCTCTAGGTATGTAGTATGTATGAGAATGTGTGTAGTAGTATTGATGCACGGTTTTCACTGTGAATGTCAGTGCAGATGTGCATGGATAAATGCAGAGCTATGATTCATAATTTTCACAGCTGGTCCAAGCCACAGAAACATATCTTGAAATTCAGTGATTTGACAGCTTATGGAGGTGGTGAAGAAGAGCCAAGAAGGAAGATTGTTTCCCCACAAGCACACAGGACCCTCCAGCAGTTGGATTGCCTGCACTTGACCTTAGAGATCTCAGATCATCCACCTCTGCCAAATGTCAGGGGCAATTTAGCTAGCATTTCTAGAGAAGCATTGGTGTTAAAGGCGGAAGGAGGAGAAGGCTTTAAAATTTTCAGTCTTTTAGAAAATCATTCTTTAAATTGTGGGCACCCTCCATATATTTGTTCCTGGGCTCCTGGTGAGTGCACCTTTATTAAGAATCTGAATGGCCAGTGTGGTGGCTCAAGCCTATAATTCTAGCACTCTGGGAGGCCAAGGCAGATGGATTGCCTGAGCTTAGCAGTTTGAGACCAGCCTGAGCAAGAGCAAGACCCCGTCTCTATAAAACAGCCTGGCTTTGTGGCAGGTGCCGATAGTCCTCCTACCAGGGAGGCTGAGGCAAGAGAATCGCTTGAGCCCAAGAGTTTGAGGTTGCTGTGAGCTGTGACGCCATTGCTCTCTACCCAGGGTAACAAAATGAGACTCTGTCTCCAAAAAAAAAAAAAAATTAAGACTCTGAATGTATCTGTGCATATATGTGTCTATGCATTGACTATATGTGCTAGGGGGCTGTCCATGCAGAGGCGTTTGGGGAATACAGTGCAAATTGTGATAACTAAGAGCCCCTGTAAGTTTGGGGCCAGTGATGTGTTCCTGTGCTTCTCCCCTTCCACTCCATGTGCTCAGCCCCTCCCACTATGTCTATCTCCCCTGCTCTCTTAAGAAGCAGAGGCTGAGATTGTCTGTCTATTAGGTCTGAGTTCCTTCATATTAACAATAGACTAAAAATGTACTAATTGCCACAAGACAAACAGAAGTGATGTACTCACATTTACCTCCATTCCATAAAGCAAGTGGAACCTGGGTCCATTGCAGTGAGGGAGCTTCAATAATTCATCCCAGGTGCTGATGTGGTATTGCTACATTTAACACTGGGGGAGCCAGGGGAAGTGAGGAGCAATTATGCCTTCACCTGTGGCATGGCCACTCTGCTAGCTCTTTGGTGTGGGTCTGGAAAGCAGAATCCCAGAGTAGAGGCAAAGAGCTGAGGAAGTCACTTGCCCACTTCCCTCCTTATAGGCAGCTGACTTTTTGAAGTAGTTAGTATGATATTCTATTTTTTTGAGACAAAATATTTTTATTCAGGCATAGTTTCACTCTGTTGCCCAACCTAAGTGCCTTGGCATCAGTTTAGCTCACAGAAACCTCAAACTCCTGAGTTCAGGCGATCCTCCTGCCTCACCTTCCTGAGTAGCTGGACTACAGGCACGCACCACCCACTCCCAGCTAATTTTTAATTTTTTTTGTAGAGATGGGATTTCACTTTTATTCAGGTTGGTCTCAAACTCCTGATTTCAAGTGATCCTCCTGGCGTGGCCTTCCAGAGTGTTAGGACTATAGGTATGAGTCACCACACTCTATTTTCTTCTTCTTCTTCTTCTTTTTTTTTTTTTTTTGAGACAGAGCCTCAAGTTATCCCCCTGGGTAGAGTGCTGTGGCATCACA
>NW_003852398.1:34036959-34039672 GCF_000181295.1 Otolemur garnettii | reverse complement strand
ATGTGGCTGGCGCCTTAGCCGCTTGAGCCACAGGCGCCGAGCCTCTTTCTTTCTTTTTTATTGAGACACAGTCTCACTTTGTGGCCCTCAATAGAGTACTGTGGAGTCATAGTTCACAGCAACCTCCAACTCTTGGGTTTAAGTGATTCTCTTGCCTCAGCCTCCCAAGTAACTGGGACTATAGGTGCCTACCAGAACTCCCAGCTAGTTTTTTTTGGTAGAGACAGGGTCTTACTCTGGCTCATGCTGGTCTGGAACCTCTGAGCTCAGGGTAATCCACCGGCCTCAGCCTCCCACGGTGCTAGGATTACAAACCTGAGCCACCACACCCAGCCTTATTTATTTTTTTGAGACAGAGTCTCACTGTTTCCCTCAGTAGAATGCCATGGCTTCATATCTTACAGCAACCTTAAATTCCTGGGCTCAAGTGATTCTCTGGTCTCAGCCTCCCGGTAGCTGCCCACTACAGGTGCCCACCACAATGCCCAGTTATTTTTAGAGACAGGATCTCCCTCTTGATCAGGCTGCAGGCTGGTCTCGAACTCCTTAGCTCAAGCCATCCACCCATCTGGGCCTCCCAAAGTGTTAATTACAGGCGTGAGCCACCGTGCCCATCCTTTTTTTTTTTTTGAGAAGGAGTCTCACTATGTCACTGTCAGTAGAGTGCCATGGGGTCACAGCTCATAGCAACCTCAAAATCTTGGGCTTAAGCAATTCTCTTTCCACAGCTTTCCAAGTAGCTGGACTACAGGCGCCTGCCACAATGCCTGGCTATTTTTTGGTTGCATTTGTCATTGTTGTCTAGCTGCTCTGGGCCAGATTCGAACTCACCAGCCTTGGTGTATGTGGCTAGCACCGTAACCACTGTGTTATGGGCACTGAGCCTTTTTTAAAAATTGAGACAGAGTCTCACTTTGTCACCCTCGGTAGAGTGCTATAGTGTCATAGCTCACAGCAACCTCAAACTCCTGGGCTCAAGCAATTTTCTTGCCTTAGTCTCCCTAGAAGCTGAGACTACAGGCACCTGCCACAACACCTGGCTATTTTTTGTTTGTTTGTTTGTTTGTTTAGCAGGCCCCGGGCCAATTTTGAACCCACCAGTCCCGGAGCATGTGGCCAGCGCCCTAACCACTGAGCTATAGGTGCCCAGCCATGTACGCCTGTCCTTCTTATCACTTTTTTACTAAGTCATGTGGCCATCCTAGCTGCAGTAGAGGCTAGAAATATAGACCCTGACTGGACAGCCACATCCCAGCTCAATTCTATTACAAAGGAAGAAGGGAAGAATGGGTTTTACAGGATAGTCATTTTGCTACAATGTATTATTCCCTCCCTTTATTTCTGAAGTTACCTCTTTACTGCTTACTTTGACTAATAATTTCCCCTTCTTTTCTATGCATGTCAACCCCAATGATAAATCATGGAATGGATAAGTGGGTGTTAGTTCACGAAGGCAATGATTTTATTCTAAATGTTTGTTGGGCAATGTAAACAGAAATTTCTCCTATACCATCTAATTTTCTTCAATAAACACATTTTGAGGATTTACTTTCTACAAGGTACTAAGCATATGCAAAGGCATCATTCCTGCTTACCCCTCATGGGAATTGCAGAAAACAGCATGCACAGTTGAAGGGTTAAGAGCATGTGCACTAACAGGGTAACCTTAGAACCAACTCTACCAGAGTCTCAGATATTCAGCTGTGTCCACCCTGTGAGGAGGGTTCCACAGCACATGCAGAGAAGGGGATATACATAGGAAGAAGTGTGCATTTAGTGCAAGCCTCGCAAAGAGTGGTGAGATGGAATAATTGCATATTTTGAGTGGTCTCTGGGAACTCTTATCTATTCAGGACTAGATATAACAGCCCTGGGTCTTAGCAATAATAGGCCTTAAAGGACATGGTTTGTGACTTACTTTTTTTTTCTTTTTTTTTGCAGTTTTTGGCCGGGGCTGGGTTTGAACCCACCACCTCTGGCATATGGGGCCAGCGCCCTACTCCTTTGAGTCACAGGTGCCGCCCATGACTTACTTTTTTTGTTTTGTTTTGTGTTTGTTTGTTGAGATGGCAGTCTCACTCTATTGCCTAGGCTGGAGTGCAGTGGTTTGATCAAGCTCACTATAACCTCAAACTCCTGGGCTCAAGAGATCCTCCTGCCTCAGCCTCCTAAGTAGTTAGGACTACAGGCAAGAACCACCAGGCCTGCCTAATTAAAAAAATATATTTTGTAGAGAAGAGGTCTGCTATATTGGCCAGGCTGATCTCAAACTTCTGGCCTTGAGTGATCCTCCCATCTTGACCTCCCAGATTGCTGGGATTACAGGTACAAGCCACTGCACCTGGCCTATGGGTTACATTAGAATGATTCCATTCAATGGTCTATGGGTCTCTGATATCTAGAGACATCCTTAAATATAAGGACTGCCTTGTAAGGAGTGAGTTCTTTGTACCCATCAGGGCCTTCATGGATTCATGGATTAGGTAAGAGACTAGATGAGATGATCTCTAAATCCCTTCCAAATACGGGTTTAGGCTCGGCGCCTATAGCTCAACCAGCTAAGGCGCCAGCCACGTACATCTAAGGTGGCGGGTTCGAATCCCCAGCCCGGACCCGCCAACTCTCAGAAATACAGAAACTAACACAAATGTTTTTAGTTCATGTGACCTAGGAAAATCTTGGTAAATAAACTTCATTTTAAAATTATTGGTGC
>NW_003852398.1:34028200-34036130 GCF_000181295.1 Otolemur garnettii | reverse complement strand
CCCCCACAACGCCCGGCTATTTTTTGGTTGCAGCCATCATTGTTGTTTGGCGGGTCCGGGCTGGGGATTCAAACCCGCCACCTTAAGTGTACGTGGCTGGCGCCTTAGCTGATTGAGCTATAGGCGCCGAGCCCAAATCATCAACTTCTATGGAAAAGAGGGCATCCTTTTTCTACCAGGAGGATGATCTATCTGGGAAACCTGGAGAAGCAGCTAAGGTAAGGTCATCTAGGGGGCAGGAGAAGTGATAGGATAGGGTGAGGATCAGAAAGACCTAGGACATGTGTCCTGGTTCTGGCCTCGTTGGGAAAATCCCTTAAATACTCTCAGCCTCAGTTTCCTCATCTGTAAAATGTTCCAGTATCTGAGAAAGAAATAATAATTATCCCCATTTTACAGATGAAGAATCCCAGACTCAGAGAAGTTATCTTACTCACAAATTCACTATAGAAAGCAGTCAGGCTTCAAATCTAGACAGTCTGACTCCAGAGTTGGGAGTTCTTAATTACTAAGAATCACTACTGTGGTGGGGACAGGCAGGATGGCGTGGAGTTGGGGATTACTCTACTGCCTGCAATACAGACATCTACTGTTACATGTTTTCTGATTTCTAAGTTGTTAAAACTATAGTGTGTTTCAACATGAAGGGCACAGGGTATTATGGCTGGGCAGGAAGAACGAGGAACAGAAACTCAATGATTATCTCATGATGTTTTTCTTGGGTTTACAGCCTTGAGGAGACCCCAGGTAAGGGAACAGCCACATTAACACAGGCCTAGACAGCCTGCCCCGCCCCCATCAGCCCTTCCCTGCAGAAGGCCACTGAATCTCCCTTCCCCAAGAAGTCGAGTTTTGCAGGAGGAAGGAGGGGGTGCAGCGTTTGCCACGGTTTATATTCCTCCTGAGCTTCGGAGCAAGATTTCCCCCAAAAGCCATATTAAATAAATAAAAGGAAATTCGGCAGATGGGAACATGAATCAATGAAAACTCCCATATGAGTGCAAAGATTTATGTCAAAAAACAAAACATCAACATCTGGGAGCTGCCTCGTCTCCTCTTGGCTGCTCGTTTGGAATGGATTCTCGGTGTCGCTTGCCGCCTCTTTGTGGCCCTGGGAGAGGACAGAAAGAAATAAAGAATGAAGCCCATTAAAAAATAGTCATTTTTAATCAGAAACGAAGGCTGTTTTCGCCCTAAAGGCTGGAGGGAATGTAATGCAGGCAGCGGGGCTGCGGGTTCGGCCTGGGATCGTGGGGAGAGAGACCCCTGCAGAGCGCGGAGGGGCGCCCCTCCCTCCCCGTCCCCCCCACTCCCCCACCCCCCCACCCCCGGCTTCTCTCTCTGGGGTCGGTTACCCCGATCTCGCAGCTGCGCCGCGGCGGAGCGCGCACCCGCCGGCGACCACCACACTGCGGCCGTGCTCCGCAGCTCCGCAGCTGCCGGACGTCGCGAGGGGACCCGCCGGCTCGGGGCGATTCTGTGGGCGCCAACTCAGGCAGTCAAGCCCGGCGCCAGGGCGCTTGTTAGGCCAGGCGAACCTGTGCGCGGGTTTCCCCAATTCCTGGAGAAGGGAGCCGGCGACAACCGGAGAAAGAGGAACCCGGGCAGAAATGTAGGGATAGAAATCTGTACTTAGCTCTTAGGCTGGGCGATACGGGGACGGGGTCGGGGTAGGGGTGGGGTGTGGGTTAAGGGGGCAGGCGTTGGAACCTGGTATCTGGCTCGGTGCCTGTGGCTCAAGCGGCTAAGGCGCCAGCCACATACACCTAAGGTGGCAGGTCTGAATCCAGCCTGGGCCTGCCAAACATCAATGACGGCTGCAACCAAAAAATAGCCGGGTGTTGCGGTGGGCGCCCGTGGTCCCAGCTACTAGAGAGGTGGAGGCAGGAGACTCACTTGAGCCCAGGAGTTGGACGTTGCTGTGAGCTGTGATGCTACCGCACTCTACCCAGGGGGACAGCTTGATGCTCTGTCTCAAAAAAAAAAAAAAAAGAACCTGATATCTGTGTTCATCTCTCAAAAGCCAAATACGTGACCTTAATTAAGCAGGTTTACTGTCCTAATACAGATTTACATCATCTGTAAAATGGGAATAATAGCACCAGGTTCCTTGGGTAGTTGTGAAAAATAAATGAGAAAACATGCAAAGTATTTTTTTTAAAGGTTTATTTTATTTTTATTTTTATTTTTTTTTGAGACGGAGCCTCAAGCTATCCCCCTGGGTAGAGTTCCATGGCATCACAGCTCACAGCACCCTCCAACTCCTGGGCTCAAGCGAGTCTCCTGCCTCAGCCTCCCAAGTAGCTGGGACTACAGGCGCCCGCCACAACGCCTGGCCATTTTGGGGTTGCAGCCATCATTGTTTTGGCAGGCCTGGGCTGGGGATTCGAACCCGCCACCTTAGGTGTATGTGGCTGGCGCCTTAGCCGCTTGAGCCACAGGTGCCGAGCCGGTTTATTTTTTATTTTATTTTTTTTTTGCAGTTTTTGGCTGGGACTGGGTTTGAACCCCCCACATCCGGCATATGGGGCCCGCACCCTACTCCTTGAGCCACAGGCACTGTCCGTGCAAAGTATTTAGCACAGAGCATGTATACATAAAATTGAATAAATGGTAGCTGATCACCAGGATAAAGGCTCAAATTCTTACTGACCCTCATTTTTTGTTGTTGGCTTTACCCAGAAGCCTAGTTGCCTCTGTCTGCCTCAGGACCCTTTGCATTGCTGTTCCCTCTGCCTGAAAACCTTGTTTCCACCTTTGGCTTCACCCTAGTGTGCTCCTTTGGGATGTTTGTCACATCTGCCCAGAAACTCTTCCTAATGTAGTACCTCTGCTCTATACTCTCACAGCAGCCTGGTCTCCTCCCTACTGGCAACTTCCCAGTTGAAAGGTGTCATCAGCTTTATACCTTAACATTCTTCACCCCCAGGACAGTTCCCTCCCTCCCTCCATGTGGCCAGAATCCCAGCCTATCACATTCATTGCAGTATTCCAGCCCCCAGGATGGTGATTGGTCTATGCCCTCCATTTGTGGTGAGTGTAGTGAGGGAGCCAAAGTGAATAGTGGAACTCTGAGGCCAATCACATTTCCCTCTGGATTATCCTGGGTCTTCCTGTGTTTCATCAATTCCTTCTAACAATAAACATGCATTCATTAAGGTGTAGTGACTTAAGCCTGTAATCCTAGCACTCAGGGAAGCTGAGGCAGTTGGATTGCTTGAAGTCAGGAGTTAGAGATGACCCGAACAAGAGAGAGACATTCCTGCCACCCACCCACTAAACATAAAAAACCCAGTTGGGCATGGTGGCGCAAGCCTCTAGTCCTAGCTACTTAGGAGGCTGAGGCAGGAGGATCACTTAAGCCCAAGAGTTTGAGGTTGCTGTCAGCTATGACACTACAGCACTCTACACAGGTCAACAGAGTGAGACTCTGTCTCAAAACAGCAACAACAAAAAGATTGTAGGTATGCCAGGTCCTGTGCTGGGCCCCAAGGACACAGACCCATACAATCCAAAGGCAGAGATGGACGCGCAAACAGAGGACATCACAGATGGGGTAAAGATAGAAGTTGGGGGGGCTGGATAGGGGTGGATGTTTCTGCAAAGACAGGGCCGTTGGCTCCAGGTGGTATAAAGGGACCAAGCTAATTGCTTTACCTGCATTGTTTTACTAAAGCTAGCTACTATTAGATAGGCTTATTATCATTCCTATTGTCTAGATGAAGCATAAAGAAGTTAAACAACTTGCCTAGGGTTACAAAGATAGTAATGGCAGAAGGGGTAATAATAGTAATTCAAACAGGGGTACATTCTGATTTGGAGCCAGAGCACTGAACTTGGCCATGCTTCCTCTGAGCAAACAGCTGTGATGCTACCCCACCCCACTCCCCCACTGCCCATGCCTCCAGTTATGTGCTTAGTAAGAGCAGAGAGGAATCTAGGAGGCCAGGCAGATGGATAGCTTGAGCTCATGAGTTTGAGACCAGCCTGAGCAAAAACGAGACCCCATCTCTACTAAAAATAGAAAAAAAATCCAAAAAACCCAGAGGTGAGAGGATCACTTGAGCACAAGACTTGGAGGTTGCTGTGAGTTATGATGCCATAGCACTTTACCCAGGGAGACAGCTTGAGACTCTGTCTCAAAAGAAAAAGAAAAAGAAAAAGAAGGTGGGGACAGTAGGGCTGAGAGGGAGCTGTATGCCCTGCTTCACACATATGGCTTAATGAGGAACATTCACAAGGGTGGCAGAGGAGACCTGCCACAATTCACCTAAAAACAGGAACACCTCTGGCTTCTGTGCTGCCAAATCCCCAGCACTTGAGGGTAGCCCCAACCTAAAGTCAGTTGATGCCTCGAGGGTGTTGCTCTTACCTTTCTCACCCACCTCTAAGCTCTGCTGATCTGTTAACATCTCTCACCACCCAGTGCTTTTTTTAAAGGTTTTGTTCACATCCTCCATTTGCTCTCTTAATGGCAGCCCTGCCTACCCTTATGGATCCCAAGAGTCAGGCAGCACAGGGGGTGGAGGCCTGCAGGAACTATTCTTCAGGTTCTTCTCCACTGAGGTCAAGTATCTTTGAGGAGTTGATGAGACCATCCGTCTTTTTCAGGTTTCCCCCACCTTCTAGCTCTCAGAAAGCTGCACCTTCTACCAGTATCTGGAGAATTCTGACAAGTGGATCTGAGGTCCAAGCAGGACATCTAATGGAAGAGTCTAGTAAGTGCTGCAGGACTGGGACTCAATAAAGAGTACAAAGGTAAGGCTAATAATTGTTACAATTTATTGAGTCCTTTTTGTGTGTCAGGCCCTGTGCTAAAAGCACTATACATATGCTCCATTTCACAGATGAGGAGGTGAGGCTCAAAAACTCAAGTAACTTTCCAAAGTTCACACAACTAGAAAGTAGTGAAGGATTCAAAGTCAGGCCATTAACACCTGTGGCTCAAGGAGTGGGGCGCCAGCCTCATATACTGGAGGTGGCAGGTTCAAACCTGGCCCTGGCCAAAAACTGCAAAAAAAAAAAAAAGATAAAACTCCAGAACCCAAGCTCTTAACTACCATACTCTCATTTAAGAGTCAACAACACAGAAGGTAGTCATGAAAGGAACACCAAGAAGAGAACTAGATTGTGGACAATGCTTGTACCAGGGGTCAGAAGGAGGAAAAACCAATGACAGATACAGAATAACCAGGAAGTAAATAAACAAGGGAAATGCGATACTGGGGAAGAGGAAGGTTGGGGGGGGGGGTGAATTCAAGGGCCTGGTGCAGAAGAGGGTGATTTTTACAGGACCTGGTGACTAGCTGGGTGTGGGAATGTCTGACACCTTTGGGGTGTCTGCAGATCACGAGAAAGAATGCTAGCGAGAAGGGCTCATTTTGTTGGTACCTGAGTCCATAGTTCTGGTCTTTCCTGGGTTCCAGGTGCATCCTGCCCTTGAGGTCCATTAGACACCCCTCCACCCCTCTGTATCCTAATAAAACTTTTTCAAGGCTCAGCGCCTGTAGCTCAGCAGCTAGGGCACCAGTCACATATACCAGAGCTGGCAGGCTTGAATCCAGCCCAGACATGCCAAACAGCAATGACAACTACAACCAAAAAATTGCTGGGCGTTGTGGTGGGTGCCTATAGTCCCAGCTACTCGGGAGGCTGAGGCAAGAGAATCGCTTAAGCCCTGGAGTTGGAGGTTGCTGTGAGCTGTGATGCCACAGCACTCTACTGAGGGTGACATAGTGAGACCCTGTCTCCAAAAAAAAAAAAAAGAAGGATACAATTCTCATTCCCATCTTATGGATAATAAAGAAGCCAAGGTAAAAGATATTATAATTAACTTGGCCAGGCTAACTCCACTGGTAAGTGGGGGAGCAGTGTTGGATGCCACAGTCCAATTCCAGAACCTCTGCTCTTCTGTGCTGCTTCCCGACACTTTACAGAGTTGAAAATAGTTGCCTCTAGGGAGTAGGACTAGAGGGTAGAGAGCATATGGCAGGGTCTGCTGTTTTTTGATATAAGCCTTTAGTACTATTTGACTTTTTACTAGCGTAGGAGCTCTTTCAGTGACCGTCATTTATCTGTGGTGTCAGATCCACTGAGCTTGGAGTGCTCTCTGCTCCCTACCAGCAGGCTCTTCCTTAACACACTTCACACTTAAGTATAAATTGTTTGACCACCTGACCAACCCCATGCCCAGATCCCTACCAAGCAGCAGATTTTCTATGACATGTTATTTTAAAAGGGAATTAAACAAAACATCTGTATTAAGGCATCTACATTCTTTTATAATGAAAATTCCCACTAATAAAAAGCAAAAGAGCTAGTATCAGTTCTGAGGTGATGACTCACCCTTCTTAGTACTGAAAGTGAGGTCACTGGTTTAGAACAGAGTGAAAATGGGGGCTTGATCAACTCCAGTCTATCCCCCACACAGCAGCCAATGGCCTTTCTTAGATCCCTCTGGCCCTGTCACTCCCCTGTTGAAACCCTTCCTAGGTGTCCCATGCCTTGAGGGAAGAGTCCAAACACTTAGGGGTCTTACAAGGCTTTATGACCTGGCCCCGTTTACCCCTCCTGAGTAAAGGCCTATTACTATTCCATTACTCCCTGTCACCTTCACCAAGGCTGCTTCCAGACTGATTATTTTTTCTTTTTGTTGCCCTTAGTAGAGTTCCATGGCGTGTCACAGCTCACAGCAACCTCAGATTCTTGGGCTCAAGCAATTCTCTTGCCTCAGCCTCCCAAGTAGCTGGGACTACAGGTACCCGCCATAAAATCCAGCTATTTTTTTGTTGTTGTAGTTGTCATTGTTTTTTTTAAATTTTTTTTAATGTTTTTATTTTGTTGCAGTTTGCCCCAGGCTGGGGCTTGAGCCCACCACCTTTGGCATATGGGACTGGCACCCTATCCCTGAGCCACAAGTGCCACCCAACTGTTTTTTTTTTCTTTTTTTTTTTTTGCAGTTTTTGGCCAAGGCTGGGTTTGAACCCACCACCTCTGGCATATGGGGCCAGCGCCCTACTCATTGAGCCACAGGTGCTGCCCAGTTGTCACTGTTGTTTAGCAGGCCCAGGCCAGGTTAGAACCCGCCAGCCTTGGTGTACATGGCCGGCACCCTAACCACTGAGCTACAGGCACTGAGCCAATGCCACACTGATCTTAGATTGTGCTTTCTTTGTCTCCCTGGAACTTTGCACTAGCTGTGTCCTCTGCCCAGACTGTGCTTTCCTTTCCTCTTCTCCACCTGGCCAGTTCCCAGTCCTCATCATTCGAGCTTGTTAGTGTAGGTGTTGCTGCTTCCAGGAAGTCTTCCTGACTTCCATGCCTAGATTATGGGCCTCCCCTACATGTTCCCATAGCATCCTGTACTTTCCCCACATAGCACTTGCTGTCTCTAAAGAACCGCATTCCCAGAATTCATGACCTTGAGTCTTCCCCTCCCATACTGCTTCTGGACTGGCCCTGTGAATTGCTTTAACCAAAAGAGTACAGAAGCAATGCTGTGCTTATTCTAGGCCTAAGACTTAAGAAGCTTGGCAGCTTCCACTTTTGTACTTTTGGAAGCTCTGAGTCACAGTGTTAAGTTCAGCTACCCAGCTGGGAGGCCATGTGGGGCAAAGAGGCCCTGAAAGCATAAGGCAGTGTTTTTGTTTCTTTCTTTTTTTTTCTTTTTGAAAGAGTCTTGCTCTGTCACCCTGGGTAGGGCAGTGGCATCATAGTTTACAGCAACCTCAAAGTCCTGGGCTTGAGCAATCCTCTTGCCTCAGCCTCCGAGTAGCTGGGGCTACAGGCACATGCCACTACCCCTCATTAGTTTTTCCTTTTTAGTAGAGATGGGGTCTCGCTCTTGTTCAGGCTGGAGTGGTAACTCCTGAGCTCAAGCAATCCACCTGCCTCAGACTTCCACAGTGCTAAGATTACAGGCGTGTGCTCC
>NW_003852398.1:34024534-34027860 GCF_000181295.1 Otolemur garnettii | reverse complement strand
GCATTTTTATTTTTTGAGACAGAGCCTCAAGCTGTCCCCCTGGGTAGAGTGCTGTGGCATCACAGCTCATAGCAACCCCCAACTCCTGGGCTCAAGTGAGTCTCCTGCCTCAGCCTCCCAAGTAGCTGGGACCACAGGTGCCCATCACAACGCCTAGCTATTTTTTGGTTGCAGCTGTCATTGTTTGGCGGGCCTGGATTTGAACCCGCCACCTTAGGTGTATGTGGCTGGCACCTTAGCCACTAGAGCCACAGGTGCCAAGCTCTTATAGTTAAATTTTCATGGTACACTTAAATTATGTTGATAAAAAAAAAGTTTAAAATATATATATATATATTGTGTTTTGAACTTTTTTTTTTTTTTTTAGAGACAGTCTCATTATGTCGCCCTGGGTAGAGTGCCATGCCATCACAGCTAACAGCAACCTCAAACTCTTGGGCTGAAGTGATTTTCTTGCCTCAGCTTCCCAAGTAGCTGGACGATGGGCCTGCCACAAGCCCAGCTACTTTTTTTTTGCAGTTTGTGGCCAGGGCTGGGTTTGAACCCGCCACCTCCGGCATATGGGGACATTGCCTACTTCTCTGAGCCACAGGCGCTGCCCAAGCCTGGCTATTTTTGTTGTTGTTGTTGCAGTTGTCATTGTTGCTTAGCAGGCCTGGGCCAGGCTCAAACCAACCAGCTTCGGTGTGTGTGGCTGCGGCCTTGCTCACTGAGCCATGGACTGCAAGCTGGATGTTTAAAATTTTTCACAGCACAGCTAAGATTCTTTCGTGGAACACCACTATGCTGTAGCACACCAGATGAAAATCACCATTACAAGGCGAAGGAAAGAGGTCGAGCCTCTTTAGGGCCTTCCTTGAGTCTTCATATGGGCACTATCTGACTACAGCCTCAAGAAAGACCCCTAGTGAGCCAGCAGAATTTCCCAGCTGAGCTCTGTCAATTTGCAGAACTATGAAAGATAATAAAACTGTTTCAGCTACTAAATTTTGAATTTTTTGTTATGCTACAAAAAATAACTAAATACCAGTGTATTTTAATTACCTATCAACTTTGTTTGCTCTACTGGACTATTTTCTCTATGAGGGTAGGGACCACATCCATTTTTTAATATTCATTATATACTCAGGACATTCTCCAGCACTGATTGACATTCTAATATATATTTGATTAATGCAAATTATGACTGTCAACAAAAACCAAGACAACAAAAGACTAGTACACTCATTGTGGTGAGTACACAATGGCATGTGTACACACACAAGAGGTGATTAACTGGACATCTGGGCGATAGGTCCTCAGTGGAAGATAGACCACTTACCTTTGTAGAGGGATTGAATCAGTGTGCAGGACTTTGTAGTGAGAACAGGCCACAATCCAACAACAGTGTTTGGGAGAAAAAAAGAATGACTAATGGCTTGGAGCCTAGCAGTTTAGGTGGATGCTACTCCTGACAGTGCTCTCAGGGACAGCACTGAACAGGTGATCTGGTGTGGGCTCACCATCCACCCTCACACAAGCGGTCTGTTGATGTTCTTAGGTTGCCAGGAACAAGAGATGCCATAATGCCATTTTATTCCTGTGGACAGATGCTTTATCCTCTCCTTCAAAACTTTTCAACTAGCTTCAAACAGGGGGGTTCTCAATGAAAGTTTGTATGTGGAATGAATACATTTCCTTTCAAATCAGTAAGCCTATGATTGGGGTCAGTAAGCCTGTGATTGTAATTATCAGCACGAGGTCAAGTCAACAGACATTGTTTGAACATATTCTGTGGATTGCCAGTTTATGTCAAGCCCTATGTGGGACACAAAATGGGAGAACACTCACCTGCTCTGAGGGAGAGAACTGGGGAGACTAGACATACACAGATGAGATAATTAAATAACAGGACAACATATAATTACTGCTAAGTTGTGTAGTAAGAAATGAAGTGCTATGGCTCGGCGCCTGTGGCTCAACCGGCTAAGGCGCCAGCCACGTACACCTAAGGTGGCGGGTTCGAATCCCCAGACCGGACTGCCAAAACAACGATGGCTGCAACCAAAAAATAGCCGGGTGTTGTGGCGGGCGCCTGTGGTCCCAGCTACTTGGGAGGCGGAGCAGGAGACTCGCTTGAGCCCAGGAGTTGGAGGTTACTGTGAGCTGTAATGCCACGACACTCTACCCAGGGGGACAGCTTGAGGCTCTGTCTCAAAAAAAAAAAAAAAAAAAAAAAAAAGAGATGAAGTGCTATAGGAATTGGAAAAAGCAGGGAACAGTGAGGACTCAATAAAGGGTCTTCACTGAGAAATTGAGATTGGGATGGGCCTAGAAGAATGAAACAAACTACAGATAGCCTGAAAGAAAGAAAAAGATATGTAAGTCCCAGGAGGAAAAACAAGATCCCAACCAGAGTACCTGTTACTTTGAGACAGCAACATAAGTAATGTGAAAGGTGGCTGTCTCAAGTTCCACAGCAAGGACCTTTCTAGTTTATCAATATTTGAACTGCTGGGCCTTTATTCAGTTTCCTCTGCATACAGTGCCTTTCTGCCTTTCCATCTGGCAAACTCTTACTCATATATAAATGCCCAGCTCAAAAGCAACTATTTTTGTGAATCCTTCCATAGTATCTCACAAACCACTGCTCATGTTTCTATTGGAATATTACCTTTTATCACTTACCTCTTTTACTACAATTAAGAGCACTTTACATTTATTGGGCTCTTACTATGTCACAGCAACTATGCTAAACAATGAAGATGCTAAATTTTTGTTTTAAGCAGGGTCTTGCTCTGTTATCCAGGCTAGCGTACAATGGTGTCATCATAGCTCACTGCAACTTCAAACTTCTGGGCTCAAGTGATCCTCCTGCCTTAGCCTTCCCAGTAGCTGTGACTACAAGAACATGCAACCACACCTGGCGTTTAAAATTGTTTTTGTAGAGATGGAATCTCACTATGTTGCTCAGACTGCTTAACGTTTTTGATGCATTATTTTATTTAAACCTTACAACAATTACATGAGGTTTAAGAAGATCTGAGGCTCAGTGTGGTTAAAGACTCTGTGCAGACTCAGCACCCATAGCTCAAAGTGAGTACAGCGCCAGCCACATACACTGAGGCTGGCTGGTTTGAGCCCAGGGCCAGTCCTGCTAAACAATGACAACTGCAATAACAACAAAATTGCCAGGTGTTGTGGCAGATGCCTGTAATCCCAGCTACTAGGGAGGCTGAACAAGAGAATCACTTAAGCCCAAGAGTTTGAGGTTGCTGTGAGCTGTGACACCATGGCACTCTACCAAGGGTGACAAAGTGAGACTCTGTCTCCAAAAAAAAAAAAAA
>NW_003852398.1:34003041-34023736 GCF_000181295.1 Otolemur garnettii | reverse complement strand
GTTGAGCTCCTTTCTAATTGGCTGGCTGAGGGACACAACTTGAGGCTCTGTCTCAAAAAAAAAAAAAAAAAAAAAAAAAAAAACTCTGGAATCAAAACCCTGCTCGTCGTCTGTGCATTCAGGCCCAACCTAACATGTAAGCAGATGGCATCGGACGGAAAGCTCGGACTACTGGCTTCTTTAACTGGGTCCTCTGCTCCACCGACCGAGCTTGGACCCGCCCACCTCCTCAAATCTGGGGCCTGGGAAAGCCTTTTCTTCCTTCGCGGCCCCACGGTGACCGCAAGGTCCTCTCTTGCTCCACCACAGCCGCTCTAGCCCCACTTCTCAGTGGTCCGGCTTCTGAGCGGTTCCGCTTTGACACCAGCCACCCTGCCACTGCGTGGGCGCGGCAAAGGACGCCTCACTCGCGGAAAGCAGGGCACATGTGCCCACGCCCTTGTCGCAGTTCACCTCCCCGCTAGCCTAAAGCACGCCCCACACCGCCCACTTCCTCTCGCTGAGCGCTGTCTTTCCGGTTGAGCTCCTTTCTAATTGGCTGGCTGAGGGCCTCGGCCATTCCGGGCGCCACAGCCGGGCAGTGGCCGCTGTCCAGTGGCTTGGCCTCACTCTTGCTGCTGCGAGCTATCTATGGTGCTGGCAGCGACATGTGGCGCCTCCCGGGGCTGCTGGGCCGAGGTAAGGGGCGATCGAACCGCGAACACCTTGGGGCCGCGGAGACTCTGAACCAGAGGTGGGAGCGGGCATGAGAAAACACCTGAAGCAGTGGTGGGCGGGGTTAGAGAGAAGGGCGGAGCCCTAAAGGGGCGGGGCCACATTTTGGGGATTGTGGATTTGAGCTGTGGTTGGGACTGGTGAGAAGAGGTTGGAGGCTAGATTCAAGGAGTGGATAGGGCTGTTGGAAGAGGGAGGAGTCAAATGGCTGGAGATGGCGGGCAGAGGAAACGAAAGAAGACTTGAAGGGAATGGATTAGGCGGACCCATTGAAAAGAGGACTAGTTTAGATACAAAGCGCCCCAAACATTGAAAAAGTATGTGTGAAATGCCTGGTCATCTTAGAACAATGATTGGCAGCCGTAGAAGGGCATCAGAATTGCATGGGAGCTTTTGTAAGATGTAGATAATCTACCCTGAGAAATATTGGTGGAGCTCTGTCACAGGTCAGAGAGAAGATTGTTGCGGCAGTTTGCCTCAATCCTGTTTCCAGTGAGGTGACTTATCCTTGTTGCTCTGTACAGCTCTTCCCCGTGTGCTGGCATCCAGCCTCCGGGGGGTGACCCCCAAGTCCACTATTCCAAATGGGCCTCAGGCTACCTCCTCCACCCTCCTGGTCCCTGTGCCCAACCTTGACAGGTAAGACACTGCCATTCTGTCACTTATCTCCTCCTATGTCCTCCCTTTGCCCTCATTTTGGACAAAATTTGACAGCTCTTACTGCATCATCTAGGTCGGGCCCACATGGCCCAGGCACGAGCAGTGGTCCAAGGTCCCATGGATGGAAAGATACTTTCCAATGGAAGTCTACGTGTGTCTCCCCAAACACGCTGTGGGGTGCCATATCATGGGTAAGGCTTTCCCAGCCCTGTCCTCAACCTTCAGTGTGGATGAGAACAATCCTGCATGGAAGTATGCCTTACCTAAAAACAAGAGCTAGGGCATCATGGTGTCCACACAATGAGTAACCCATAGCGTTAGAGCAGATTCAGGGAGATATTGCTGCTCTCCCTCCCCCTCAGCCCTTCCTCCCCCTACTGTGTATTTATTCCTTATTTCATTTGAAAACATTTATTTAACACCTTCTCTGAGCCAGACATTTTTGCTAGGCACTAAGATCATAGCAGAGGACAAGAATAGATATATTCTTGCCTTCATGAAGCTTATAATAAATATTAAATGGCATTATTTATTAATGTAAAGTATTACATCACACATGTATTTTCTTGCTTAATTGGTACAAAAATCTTGCTAGGGAAATATAATCTTTTACAGATGAGGACACTCAGGCCCTGAACTGTTAAGTAATAAGTTGCATGCCAATGATGGGGGCTCAGAGAGTCTTTACCTGACTCCTTGTCAGTCCTCCTTTTTATTCACTCTTGGTTTTTTTTTTGAGACAGAGCCTCAAGCTGTCCCCCTGGGTAGAGTGCTGTGGCATCACGGCTCACAGCAACCTCCAACTGTTGGGCTCAAGAGTCTCCTGCCTCAGCCTCCCAAGTAGCTGAGACCACAGGCGCCCACCACAATGCCCATCTATTTTTTGGTTGTAGTTGTCATTGTTGTTTGGTGGCCTGGGCTGGATTTGAACCCGCCACCTTAGGTGTATGTGGCTAGCGCCTTAGCCACTTGAGCCACAGGTGCTGAGCCTCCCTTTTATTCTCTACATAACCCCTTGACTTGTTTCTTCTCGGTATTTATTGTGTTTATTTTCTTTGCAGTTTTTTTTTTTTTTTTTTTTTTTTTTTTGGCCAGGGCTGGATTTTGAACCTACCACCTCTGGCATATGGGCCAGCGCCCTACTCCTTTGAGCCACAGGCACTGCCCTGTTTATTTTCTATGTACTTGGATTTTGTCTTTCTCATTCAGGCAAGGTATATCTATCTTATTTGTCATTGTATGTAGTGCCTGTTGAAACAAATAAGTACATGCGTGTCTCTTTCTGAATACAGTATAGGTAGAGATAGGGAAACCAAGCAGTCACTGGAATAAGAGCTAGCTCAGGTCTTCTGCAGACCTGACAGAGAAGAAACACCTCACCAAGCTCACATCTGCAGATGTGCGTGTGGTGGGGTGGCTTAGCTGGGGGTGGGTAGGTGGTGCATTCTGTCAGAGTGGAAAGTGAGCCTTATGGGGAACTCTGACCTATTGCTGCATTTGCAGCTAAGTCCCAACTTACTACATTATCTTTTTGTCTGCTTAGACTTTCTTTGTTCAGTCATCACTCATGCATTTATTCAGCATGCACATAGTTTTTATTGGGACACTACCATATCTTAGCTCTGTACTGGGCACCAAGGATACACTGGTGACCAAAACATACATGGCCCCTAACCTTGTCATGCTTAGAGACTTATCAGGGGAGATGGATCTTAGGTGAATAATTGCAAAGATGATGATTTAAGTACCAGTGGTATCAGGGCTCCAGAAGATAAGTTTCGGTGCTACAGAGGCACATAGTGAGGGAGCTGCCCCAGGCTGGCTTCCCAAGGATATTTATTTAAGCTGAAGGCCAAGTCTGAAGGAGTTGACTAATAGAAGACTGTCACTAATGTGCTATCTTTCCCAGGGTACTCTGGCTGTGCTGGCCCTACAGCTGGCAAGGCAGATCCACTTCCAGGCATCCTTGCCAGCAGGACCTCGGCGAGTGGAACACTGCACTTGGCATAGTCCCCTAGACCGTTTCCTGTCATTTCCCTTGTGGCCCACATGCTCCTGGTGTAAGTTCTCAGTCTTAGGGACAGAAGGGCTGGGCTGGGAGTTTCTCTGGGCCAGGAAGCATCCCTGGACACACCTCAGGAAAAGAGCCATCGGCAGCTCCTTGCTTTTCCTATCTGAAGTCAGAGGAAGGGAACTGGGGTTTTTTTTCCACCCAGGGTGTGAACCACACCTGCTCCTCAGTGTCTTTCCATGTCCTCCCTCACCTCCCATGGAGGGAGCCCCACAAGTCCAGACTACTTTAGATTCTAGGTGTGGCTTCCTGCCTAGCTGTCAGCCAGTTAGGTCATTCTCCAGTTATTCATTCTGTCATTCTTTATTGAATGCCTATCATGTGCCATGGTACAGAGGCAATATAGCCTGGCACTTGAGGCTCTTGAGTCAGATTGTGAGGCTTTAAGCCCCAGAACTGTTGCATACTAGTCTCGTATCCCTGGACAAGTTAATTTTAACTTCTCTGTGACTCAGTTTCTTCATCTACAAAATGGGATAATAATAAAACCCCCTCCATAGGTTTCTTGGGAGGACTAAATAAGTTAATACATGTCTAGGACTTAGAACAGTACCTGGCACACAGTAAGTCCTCAGTAATTACTAGTTTAAGTATTAGTTCTTGTCATTATTATGATGATAATCACTATCAGTATCACCATTAAAGAAAATGCTAGATGCTGGGGCTACAACAGTGAATAAGGTAGATGCCTCCTGGCTACTGGAAGAATTCAGACAGAATGATCGATGCTTAGGGTAGAAGATCAAATACAGACCCCTCTAGGTCCCTGAGGAGGGAAACCAACAAAGGAAATAGACAAGGAGGAGTGTGAAGGAAGTGTTGCAGGAGTTTTAGACATTTTTTTGTGGTCTCTAAAACTTCAGGGACGATTCAGTCAAGCCCGAGGAGGCTACACTGATCCCCTTCTGACCTGACTACTCTTGCTGGCTCTTTACAGCACTGCGGCAACACATTCTCCCCAGCCCTGACAGCCCATCTCCCAGGCATTCTGACCACAGGGAACCTAGGCTGGGCCTGGAAGAACCCTCAGCTCAGCCCAAGAGCTTCTCTTCATATAGTTCCTTGAGAGCAGCCAGTCCTCAGGACCCCTCAGAGGAAGGTATGTCCCCACCTTAGAGAACTAGCAGAAGGCGGGGTGGGGGGAGTTAGGCAGATGGATGTTGGTTGCTGCATATTCCCAATTAAGGGAATCATCATTCCAGTGAGGCCTATGCCTTCTGGGATGATTCATAATTATTTTGGTTCTCAGGAAAGGTGCTGGATGGAGAGCCTGGGTAGATTAGGAGAGGTGGAGAAAAGAAGAAGTAATATCTTTCTTTGTTGTCTTTACTGGCTATTGGCCTTTCCTTTGTAGATCCCAGTGATTTGGGTTTCTTGCATGCCAGCAATAGCTTCAAGTCCAAGGCAAAACCAGCCCAGCCTCAGCCCACTAGTGAAAAGAAGGTATTATCCAGAGTTGACCACCCAGATCCCTATAACATTCTCTTCAGCAGGTGGCAATTCCAGTGAATCCTCCCTTGATTAATATTTATATTCCTTCTGTAGGAACAAGAAAAATCAAATACTCTTTCCCTTGAAGAGGCTGTGACTTCCATTCAGCAGCTGTTCCAGCTCAGTGTTTCCATTGCTTTCAACTTCTTGGGTAACTGAATGGATCCTGCCTCAAGGCAGGAGGATGGGAAATTGGGAAGGGTATGGAGTGGATCACATACAGTCAGAGTAGGGAGCAGTGTAAACAAGAGAGATTTTATTTTCTCCTAGGTTGGTAGACCAGGTCTGGCATGTGGTGGCTCAGAGGTGTCAGAGATCTATTCTTATTTTATTTTATTTTTTTTCAGTTTTTTTTTTTTGGCCAGGGCTGGGTTCGAATCCACCTCCTCTGGCATATGGGGCCAGTACCCTACTCCTTTGAGTCACAGGCGCTGTCCAGAAATCTATTCTTATTCATTCTTAAAACTGCCTCCCGTATTAAGCTCCAGTTTGGCTATTCCAGCTCCTTCGCTCATATCCTTATTGTAGCTAGCTGGAAGGAAGAAGGTGGGGAGGCTGAAGGACCACTCCTTTAGGGACTTTAAGGACATGACCTCGAAGTTCACCGATCTTTGTCCAGAATGTAGGCTTGTGGCCACACCTAGTCACAAAGGAGGCTGGAAATATCATCTTTAGCTGAATAACTTTGTACTTATTTGAAAATTCTGTTATTATGTCTGACGGAGGAAACCAGCTTGGAGGACACTTAGCATTGTGTGCCACACATAGGAATGATCAGGCTCCTGAAGTTTGTAGCAAGCCCTTGAGTGCGTGAATAGGAACCTTTGCCTACATCTGGAGGCTCCAAATGACCCTTCATCATTTATCCTGGTCTCCATAGTGATTGGCTCAAGTTTTAGGCCTTCTAATGTGGAGACCCAGATTCCCAGTAGCATCTTTCAGAGTCTAGTGGGCAGATAGGTAAAAGGCTAGGATTCACTGAGAACAAATTTGTTGAGCATTTACCTTTTGCTAGGCCCTAGTTTAGATAGTAAGGATATAGTGATTCATAAGACAAAGTTCTTACTTTCATGGAGCTGACAGTTGAGTTGAAAGAGAGAAAAGCAATAAACTGGCAAACAAAAAGAATTTCAGATGGTGATAAATAGGAAGGAAATAAAACAAGGGATGTGTTAGTGACTTGGGCAAGGAGCAACTTTTAATTTGGAAGTATTCACTGAAGGGAAGACCTTGAGTTAAGACTCAACTGACAAAAACAAGCCACTCTTATTTCCATCTGGAGAAAACTTTCCAACTGGAGGGAAGAGCAAGTGCAAAGGTCCTGAGGCAGGATTGAATTCTGATTATTAAGAGAAAAAGAGAAAGGTGAGTGTGTCTGAAGCAAAGAGTAAGAGATGAAGTCAGGGAAGCAGGAAGAGCCAAGTAAGGTGAGGCCTTCTGAGCCAAGGTAAAGAAATAAGTTTTCTAGATGAGCTAGGAAGCCATTGGAGGGCTTTACGCAGGAGTGGGAAGGTGGGCAGTAACACAATCTGATTTACTTTTCCAAAGATCTCTCTGGTTGTTGTGTAGACAGACATGGATTATAGGGATGTTAGAGAGCAAACAAGAGACAGCTGAGCACAACATGAGGAGGCGTGGTCTAGGCTAGAAAAAGAGGAGATTGAGAAGAGCAGCTGGATTAGGGTATATCAACGGAGCCAGGTAGGGTATGAGAATAGAGTGGGATCCTTTGCCCTCTTGACTCTTCTTCTCAAGGACTGAAGGCTCTGTCAACCCTGGATAGTAAGTTTTCAGGAAGCAGGGAGGCAACTTTCTGTAATTCCCTGGTGGCTGAATGGAACCTGGCTTCTACTTCATTAGCTTTTTGTGGTTTTGATGGGTAGATTCTCTTAGAATATTCTTACCATTCTTTCATTCATATATTCATTTATTCAGCAAGTGCTAAGCACTGTGGCAGAATAGAAAGGGAGCATAAGCCATCATCATATTTTGCATTTGTATAGAGCTTTCATCCTATGCAGAGTTATTTCTTCTATTTTTTCTGAGACAGAGTCTTACTATGTCACCTTCGGTTGAGTGCCATGGCATCACAGCTCACAGCAACCTCAAACTCTTGGGCTTAAACAATTCTCTTGCCTCAACCTCCCAAGTAGCTGGGAATACAGGAGCCCACCACAACGCCTGGTTATTTTTTGTTGCAGTTGTTGTTTAGCTGGCCCGGGCCGGGTTCAAACCCACTAACCTTGGTGTATGTGGCCAGCACAATAACCACTGTGCTATGGGCGCTGAGCCCAGAATTATTTCTTCTACATTCTTTTTCTGTTTTTGCCTCCAGGATTTTGCAGTCCAATTTAGGAGGCAGGACTTATACTCTTGAAACAGTTTAGTTCATAGAAAGAGAGGATTAGTACACATATATTAGGTAAGCGCCAAAAAGTGTTTAAAACCTGAGTGTGGTCTGAAGTTTATAGAGCAGAAAGGGGATGGGAGGCCTGATGGTAGAGGCAGAAAGAGAGATCCCAGGCAAGAGAGACAGTTTGAGCAAAGGTTTAGAGCTGGGAATTGGCTATGCCTGCTCCTTTCCTCTTTCCTTTTCATTTGGGCAATGAAAAGAGTGTGGGCTTTGGAGTTAGAACTTATCTGCATTCAGATCTTGTCTCTCTTTCTGATATTACTGCTCCCAGCTTCCTCATAAAACAAAATTAACAATATCACTTGTATCATTTGGGATTTGTTGGTTACAAGCAACCTAAACCCGCTCTGTCTAACTTAAGCGCAAAAGGAGTCTATTGGGATTTAGTGACCTGCCAAGCCTCTGAAAAGATAGGGATCAAGGAAGCTCCTGAGACCCAGGGGAAGCAACTGATAGAAAGTATCTTCAGATTGCTGCTATCAAAATAAACCTACAAGGACTGTTTTTTTCTCCTTGTCCCAACAAGATCAAGATTCAGATTCCTGAGAGTCTTCTTGATTGGGAAGCGTGTGGGCATATTCATTGACAGCACTGGAGGAGGGGTTGTTCCCTATGACAAATCTGGAAGCTACTACCAAGAGATGGAGGAATGGTTTATAGGAGGGGGGAACCCACTAATGTCTGTGGAAAACCAGTGAATTATTCAAAGGATAGGAACATATGCATAGTGTCTAACAAAAAAGAAAGGAAGGAATTTAGGATCAGATGAGTAGAATATAGGTATCTGGTTGACGATGTGGGGAAGTTCACAGAGGAAGCTGTTTGTGCCCTGTGCTTTCTTATAGGGACGGAGAACATGAGGAATGGGGACTACACGGCAGGCTTTTCTTACTTCCAGAGAGCTGCAGACCGTGGCTACAGCAAAGCACAGTACAACGTGGGTCTGTGTCATGAGCATGGCAGAGGCACCCCAAGGGACATTAGTAAGGTACTGCACCTTCTCCCCTGCCCTCCAGGCCTGTCCCCTCTGCAGGGCTGCTCAGAGTGATCTCTAGAAATGAGCAGGGGTCAAGGTTGGGGGGAAGTTCTACTTCTCTCTCCCACTTGGTCCCAACCCAGCTGTAAGGGGAAAAATAAAGAAGAAGCTCTAGCTTTTGGGAATTTAGACTGAAAACTCAGGGAGAGCAAGGATTTTGCCTTCTTTGCAGTTGTATTCTCAGAGGCTAGAATAGTACTATGGTGAATGGATTATTTATTATTATTATTTTTGCTGTTTTTGGCTGGGGCAGGGTTTGAACCCTCCATCTCCGGCATATGGGGCTGGCACCCTACTCCTTTGAGTCATAGGCGCCACACCAGGATTAATTAATTTTTTTGTTTTCTGTTCTATAGTGACAGAGTCTCACTCTATCGCCCTTGGTAGAGTGCTGTGATGTCACACAGCTCACAGCAACCTCCAACTCTTGGGCTTAGGTGATTCTCTTGCCTCAGCCTCCTGAGTAGCTGGGACTACAGGCACCTGCCACAATGCCTGGCTATTTTTTTGTTGCAGTTTGGCCGAGGCTGAGTTTGAACCCACCACCCTTGGTATATGGGGCTGGCACCCTACTCACTGAGCCACAGGCGCCACCTGGATTAATTAATTTTTTAAAAGTAGGATAACTAGGGCAGCAGGAATTGGAGGTTGCTGTGAACTATGATACCACAGCACTCTACCGAGGGTGACAAAGTGAGACTCTGTCTCTAAAAACAAAAAGAAAATTAGGATAACTACACAAAGAGATTATATAGGAATGTATTCCTTAGAGTTGTATGTGCAGGCAAAAAAAGGGAAAGCAATATAAAGTTCCTTCCAAAGAAACTGGTTATGGCTGGGCATAGTGGCTCGCACCTGTATCCTAGCACTTTGGGAGACTGCAGTGGGAGGATCACTTAAGGCCAGGAGTTTAAGACCAGCTTGGGCACCATAGTGAGATCCATCTCTACAAATAAAAAAGTTAGTGGGGCTACTTGAGAGGATGAGGCAGGAGGATTGCTTGAGCCTAGGAGTTCAAGGATATAGTGAGCTATCATTAGGCCATTGCACACCAGGCTGGATGAGACTCTTTCTCTAAAAAAAAGGAAAACTGGTTAATGTCATCTGTATTTGGGCCTTAAAAATGATGTGCTAGATCTATATTTATTGGGAAGGAAAGACATTCATAGCGTATTGCTAAAAAAAATAAGTTGCAAAATAGTGTAGTACGATCCAATTCTCTCTCTATATATATACACACACACACTTAAATATGTGTGTGTGTGTATATAACACTTATATATGTGGGAAGAAATTTGCAAAGTTATATACTAAAATTTTAACAGAAAATGATCTTTAGGAGGCAGGATTTCTTAGGATTTTATGTTTCTATTTTTGTTTTATATTTTTAAATTTTGGCTTCTGACTAATCTATAATGGTTATGTATTATTTAATTAAAATAATGTTTTCAAATTTCACACAAAGAAGAAAGTGCTTATGGAGTTACCAGATGACTGGGTGTTTCTCCCTTCTCCCCAGGCGGTCCTTTATTACCAATTGGCTGCAAACCAGGGCCATAGCCTGGCTCAGTACCGCTATGCCAGGTGCCTACTACAAGACCCAGCCTCTTCATGGGGCCCTGAGCAGCAGAAGGCAGTGTCCATGCTGAAGCAGGCTGCAGACTCAGGCTTGAGAGAGGTGAGTGCCATTGGCCGGCTCTGTCAGAGGTCCCTGGGGCATGTAGAGCCTGAAAGTGACCAAGATGCCCTTTTTCCCTTCTCCTTCACCATAGGCCCAGGCTTTCCTCGGAGTGCTTTTCACCAAGGAGCCATACCTGGATGAGCAGAGGGCTGTGAAGTATCTTTGGCTTGCAGCCAGCAATGGGGTATGAGATCTCTGGTATCCAGGCATGTTGGGGATCAAGTCTGATAAGAAGGGATTTTGGAACTAGTACTAAGTTCTTCCGTGCTTAGAAGAGTGTTTGATAGGAGTGTTAGTCTAGCTTCAAGTCTTAGCTCTTGCTGACCTACTGTGTGACCCTTGGGCAAACCCAGTGGTATACAGGAGCTGGCTTGCACCAGGCTGTAAGAGCTCTAGGAAGCTTAGAATCCTCTGTGGGAGGAGTATTTGCACAACAGAAATTGCTAAATGCTACAAAGCAGGGCTTTTTCCCTCTTAGAAAGCCAGTCCTTAAGCATTCACTAGCACACTACTGAGCCCAGTCATTTCTTGATTCAGACCTGATTCCTTGTCTTTAAAGTCAGCATGTCTGCTACTGTTATCTGTCTACTGTTTCACGGCATTGTTGTGAGGATCAAAATCTAAGTAGATAACAGGTGTGAGAGCACTCTGTAAGCTGTACTCACAGAAGAGCATCATTATGAGTGGTGGAAGCCCAGGGAAGTCAGAGGACACACAAGGTGGAGACACTGGGCAGTTTGGAGGTGGGGGCATCTGGTTGCCTATGAACCGTGGCATTGGCATTCAGACACCATGGCCCAGAGTTTGTTCCATGGAGCATTAGATCCATGGGGCATTTGTAAGTAATATGAAGGAATTAATTTGGGTTGGGAAATACTGAGTTAAATGGTTAACTTTGATGCAGGAGATCTCAAAGCTTTATGTTAGTGTGAATCACTGGGAAAGTGATCTGTAGTTTGCTGTATTCCTCAAGTGTATGTGATCAGGCTCCGCGCCTGTGGCTCAAGTGGCTAAGGCGCCAGCCACATACACCTAAGGTGGTAGGTTTGAATCCAGCCCAGGCCCGCCAAAACAACAATGACGGCTGTAACCAAAAAATAGCCGGGCATTGTATTGGGTGCCTGTGGTCCCAGCTACTTGGGAGGCTAAGGCAGGAGACTCACTTGAGCCCGGGAGTTGGAGGTTGTTATGAGCTGTGATGTCACGGCACTCTACCCAGGGGGATAACTTGAGGCTCTGTCTCAAAAAAAAAAAAGTGTATGTGATCAGTATATTTTCTGAGTTGCATCTTGAAGAACCTGAGGCCTAGATTAAAACAAGTAATATTCATGTACTATAATTTTCCTATATGGGTGACTACTGCTTCCATGTTTTTTTTCCAGACTGATAGCTTTGTTGAACTCTTGGGCATGAGAATACTTTTTTTTGGTCTACTCTATTGCCCAAAATATCTGTAGTAGCTGGCAAAAGGGGACTAAAGTCTGCAGTTAGTACTGGCCTCTGTGCCAGCCTTTGTTTGAAGTAGCCCCACAGAGCTTCCCCAGGCTGGGTGGTCCTGCATGGCTATGTGCTAGGCAAGCCTGGGGCACCCTGGCCTGCTTGAATCAAATAAGCATGTTGAGAGGAGAGTGCACAAAGGGAGGTCTGTTACCTGTTATGTGACACTGTGTTGGGACACAGACCTCACACTTTTCTACACCACAGGGAATAGCATCTTCCTGGGTTTGTATTAAGCAGCGTTGCAGGGTTGGATGTGTCTGATGCTGTGTTATAACCTGGCCATGAGTCCATCATATTTACCTGAGAGATGTTGGCCTGCATGTTACAGAAGTGGGAGCTCAGCCTTTCTAGAAATTTGACTATAGAAGGTACAAAAGAGGCTTGGTGCCTGTGGCTCAAGTGGCTAAGGCACCAGACATGTACATCTGAGGTGGTGGGTTCAAATCCAGCCCGGGCCCACCAAACAACAATGACGGCTGCAACCAAAAAAAATAGCCAGCGTTGTGGCAGGCATCTGTGGTCCCAGCTACTTGGGAGGCAGAGGGAGGAGACTCGCTTGAGCCCAGGAGTTGGAGGTTGCTGTGAGCTGTGATGCCATGGCACTGTACCCAGGGGGACAGCTTGAGGCTCTGTCTCAAAAAAAAAAGGTACAAAAGAAATGAGACCACGATTGGGAGTTAACAGTAGTTTTTTTTTTCTTTTCTTTTTTTTTTTTTCAGAGACAGTCTCACTTTGTCACCCTTGGTGGAGTGCTGTAGCATCACAGCTCTTGGCAACCTCTAGTTCTTGGGCTTAGGTGATCCTTTTGCCTCAGCCTCCTGAGTAGCTGGGACTACAGGCGCCTACCACAATGCCCAGCTATTTTTTGTTTGTTTGTTTTTGTTGTTGCAGTTGGCCAGTCAGGTTCAAACCCGCCACCCTCAGTATATGGGGCTGGCACCCTACTCACTGAGTCACAGGCACCGCCCTAGTGTTTTGTTTTCTTAAATTGAGAGAGTAAATATGAGGAAAGCGTTCCAGTAGAAAGGGAGAGATTAAGGGGGGTGATAATAGCACTAATCTAGGCACTTTTTAAATAGTAACATACTTGTTTATTTATTTATTTATTTTTATTGAGACAGAGTCTTACCTTGTCACCCTTCATAGAGTGCCATGGCATTATAGCTCAAATTCTTCGACTCAAGCAATTCTCTTGCCTCAGCCTCCCTATTAGGCTCTTGGCAACCTCTAATTCTTGGGCTTAGGTGATCCTTTTGCCTCAGCCTCCTGAGTAGCTGGGACCACAGGCACCCACCACAACACCCAGCTATTTTTTTGTTTGTTTGTTTAACAGGCCTGGGCCAGGTTCAAACCCACCAGCCCCAGAGCATGTGGCCTGCGCCCTAACCACTGAGTTATGGGCGCCCAGCCATATATAGTAATATATTTAATCCTTACAGCAGCCTCCTAAGATAGGTGTCATTATTATCTCCACTTCATAGGTGAGGAAACTGAGGCACTGAGATGTAAAGTAATATGCTTGAGGCTACATAGCTGGTGAGTGGTAGAACCATGATTGGAAGTCTGAATAGCTGGGCACCCAGCCCCTACTTGATACTGCCTTTCAGAAGAGAATGGTTCTCAGTGAGACCATCCAGAGCTGTGGCTTAGTGAGTAGGGCGCCAGCCCCATATATGGAGGGTTGTGGGTTCCAACCCAGCCTGGGCCAAACTGCAACAACAACAACAAAAATAGCCGGCACTGTGGCAGCTGCCTGTTGTCCTAGCTATTTGGGAGGCTGAGACAAGAGAATTGCCTAAGCCCAAGAGCTGGAGGTTGCTGTGAGCTGTGACACCACAGCACTCTACTGAGGGAGATAAAATGAGACTCTGTCTCTAAAAAAAAGGACTTAACCTTTTAAAAGACAAGAAACACATTCTCTGTAATTTATGCCGTGCAGTCCTCTCAGGCAGAGATTCAGGAAGGCGTGTGGGGCGTTGAGAGAGCTGACTCTCCTTGCTCTGTCAGGACAGTGGAGGAACCTGCCTCCTGGGATTCCCTCAGCAGGCTGTTCCCCGTTGTCTTTCACTTCTGGATACTTTCATCCAGCCCCAGTGAGAAAACCTTCCATACTTCTGTGGCTGGAATCTCCCTGGGTGAAGGGATCGCATCTCCTCTGTGGTGGGCAGGCCCTGGGTCTCTAGCATTTCATCACTGGGATCCCTTGCAGGGGGTCGTGGGGGGGTGGGCCAGGGCTGGGCCTCAACCCTGCATGGATAAGCCCCAGCATGTCCGACGTCATCTTGCTCCTACCTCAGTGTTTCCCTTCCTCAGACCTGTATGTGTGTCTCTGTCCATTTTCTTCTGTTTTAGGACTCACAGAGCAGGTACCACTTGGGCATTTGCTATGAGAAAGGCCTTGGTGTGCAGAGGAATCTGAGGGAGGCCTTGAGATGTTACCAGCAATCAGCAGCCCTGGGAAATGAGCCCGCCCAGGAGAGGATTCGGACTCTCTTTTCCATGGAAGCAGCAGGTACAGACGCAACAAGGTCCCTCCCCTAAGTTCAGTAGCCTGTGACTAGGAAGCAGTAGCCCCTAGTCTCCTTATCATTCCTCACCCTAGCAGTGGTTGAAACCACACCTTTTAGAGTCAGATAAACCTGAGTTTTAACTCACTGAACATGGACTCCATGGCTTTGAGCCTCAGTTTCTTTACCTGTTACTCATTAGGTTGTTGTGAAGATTAAATGAGATGACTATAAAGGGCTTAGCACAGCCCGACACACAATAGATAGTGAATAAATGGTGGCAGCTCTGATGGTATTTTTAGGAGAGATGATGTGGTAAAGTTGTCTGAATTACCCTTTAGGTCTCTAAGAGTCACTGGGGTTGGGCTGAATTAACAATGCCGGAGGGAACCAAGCCCTGTTAAGGAGTCCTTTCTCCAAAGTAGAAATTCAGGAATATAGTATGAGTAAGACCTGCTCTTGCCTCTTCTTTTAGCCCCAGGGCCCAGAGACCTGGCAGTTAAAGGACTGAAGTCTTTCTCCAGCCCCTCCCTCTACAGCCTGAATACTCTGCTGGCAGGAACCTCATGCCTCTCACATGCTTCAAGCACAGGGAACCTTGGCGTCCTTTGCAGAAGCGGGCATCTCGGAGGCAGCCCTGGAGTCCCCAGCAGGGCTATGCCCCCACACCCTTACCCCTTGGAAAGGAGTCTCGTAAGACTGGGTTTTGGTTAAGGTAAGATAAAACACAGTTAGTGGTACCTCTTAGGAACCAACGGGGCTGGGAGCTTGGATGACAAAAATAGTGTTAGTTTCTCTTTCCAGGGTAGAAATTCCAATGGGAGCTTAGGTTCCCAAGCAATTTCAAGGGCAGAGCTAATAAATGACTTTGACCTTTTTCCCCACTTGATAGTCTCACAGATGAGCTTTGGTTGCCTTCACAGTCATTTCTGTTCTGTAAACCAAAAAGATCATTCAGTGACTTGTGAAAAACTTTACTGAAGGGTCCAGAGATGTTAGTCCTCAACTTAGCCTTTGTCTTTGAGCAAATCACTTACCTTCTCCTTCCCCAGGCCTGAGTGTCCTAGTACATAAGCTATATCATTGTTTGCCAGTATCTGGTGTATGTAACTGTCTCTGATGGTTCACAAAGAACATTTTAGGATATTTAGAATATATTTCATATATTATGAAAATATAGCTAGCACATTGACCTATAGTTTTATAGATGTTATACCTCAGATAAAGTTAACTTTAACAAATACCTGAGGGTTTTTTTGAGACAGAGTCTCACTTTGTCACTCTTGGTAGAGTGCTGTAGCATCATAGCTCACAGCAACCTTAAACTCTTGGGCTCAAGTGATCCTCTTAGCTCCCAAGTAGCTGGGACTATAGGTGCCCCTCACAATGTCTTGCTATTTTTTTTTTTTTGAGATAGGGTCTCACTCTTGCTCAGGCTGGTCTTGAACTCCTGAGCTTAGGCAGTCTGCCTGCCTTGGCCTCCTAGAGTGCTGGGATTATAGGCATGAGCCACCATGCCCAGCCAAAATACCTGAGTTTTAACTCCAGGTATTTATGAGCCAGGGCAAGTAGCTCATGCCTGTAATCCTAGCACTCTGAGAGGCTGAAGTGAGAGATCACTTAAGGCCAGGAGTTCAAGACTAGCCCAAATAACATAGTGAGACCCCATCTCTACAAAAATAAGAAAAATTAAAAATTTGCTGGGCCAGGTGACACTTGCCTATAGTCTCAGCTACTTCAGGGGTAGATGGATTGCTTGAGCCTAGGAATTTGAGGTTGCACTGTAATGTGGGCAACAGAGCAAGCCCCTATCTCAAAAAAAAATTAATTAAAAAAATTTAAAAAGTAGATTAAAGAAGACCAGCAAAAAAGAGAGAGGTGACAAAAATCATGGGCATGGTTCCATGAATGGCTGACACTTGGAAAACACTGTATCATCTTGCCCCCAACGCTAGCTCCAGCATTTGCCTTTGTTCATGACAGTGGATTCATGATTGTTTTTGTTTCACCTTTGATTTGAAAGGGAGGAATTTCTTGCCTAAACCCTGGGGTGTATCTGCTTGACTTTTTCAGACCTTACTTCAGCCCTGAAGATGGAGCCTGTGGGTTCTCAGACACATATCACAATACGTATCTTCTTTGAGTCCCAAAGAAGAGGCCAGTTATTCAGCCACCTTCCCAAAACCTGAAGCACCTGCTCAGCACAGAAAAGAACAGGAAAGTGTGTGCAGACCTAAGTTCTGGCTCTGCAGTTTGCCTAGCTGTGTCACTTTGGAGGAGGGACTTGACTTGCCATGTTATTTCCTCAGTTGAAAACCAAGGAGAATGGTCTCTGCCTTCCTACCTAGTAGGATGAATGGAAGGGCATGCTCACTTGGGCCCGGGGAGGCAGAGTGATTGATGCTGGTGGCTGCATAGCTTTATAAGTTGTCAGCCCAGGATGAGGACTGGGCCTCCTGACTTCTGGCCCATGGTTCTTTTCCATCAGCTCACACTGTAATTTTATGTGAAAGCATTATTATCATTCTACTGATATGAGGGAGTAAGGAGCAGGAGAGTGTCGATTTTGAGGTCCTCCTTTGGGAAAGGTATGCCAGAAATGTCTGTGTGTTTAATAAAACAGATATTGGGTTATCTTATCACTGTTATCCTTGAATGTGTTGGGGAGAGCTGGGAGATGGTTGGGGGTGCTGAAAGCCAAGGCGCCATCCTTAGCTCTAACTTCTCCATTAACTAATTTAAAGGGTCTTAAAAGCTTTTCCAAGAGAAAGACTTAGAAAAAAATGATTTCTGAGTCAACACTAAAGAGCCCAATTACTGAATTTGTGAATAGCTGTTCCAGGCTTCTGGATGTTAGCCCAGGTTCAATAGCATAGATATGGTTAGGGTGGGGGTGGTGGGAGGGCCTGAGGTCCCACTGCCTGGTGACTGAGTGGGAAGGACCAACCAGCTTAGTTCAAGGTGGGAGGATTTGGATGGTGGGGTAATTGTCCGTGTTTCCCTCTCTCCTGCCCACTCTACATTTCCCAACCTCTGAATGGTCCCTGCTATACTTTCCCACCACCTAACTCTTACTGCTGGAGCCCAAGCTGCCTCTAGCTCTGTGCCCTGCTCTCTTTCCAGGACTGTGCTGGACACCAGCCTTATACCGGTTGGACCCTGCACATGACTGCCTCTCACAGGTGGCACTCCTGGGGAGCAGGGAGCTAGCTGCTTTTGTATTTCAGTATCCCTCATACTTAGCACGACTCCGTGCAGGTTAGGGACTTCATACACGCTGGGTAAAACTCAGGGTTTTAAGCCATGCCATGCATTAATCTCTGCCAAAAAAAAAAAAAGGTTTCTGTGGTCAAATAAGTTTGGGAAGCACTGCACCAGACGTCCCTTTTTATAGATTCACAATACACATCCAGCATCAGCATATTCAAGGTTCCGAGAAGTCCTCCAGTGAAGAAGCAGATTAACCCGATGTTTCCCTCACTGAACCGAGCACAGAGCCCATTTCCCAGCAGATTGTTTCTGAGCCTTCCTGAAGGACCCCCTGCCCTCCCCACGGAGCCCTACCTGCTAGCTTCTGCACCTCATTGTTCTCTTAGGTTCTCTGAGTGTGGCTTCCCCTTAGCCAGGCCTGGGGCCAAGGGGCAGTTCAGACAGTGGTGGATACTGCGTGTCCTGTGGTGATGGCCAGCTCTCCCTGAGCGTCTCTCCCTCCCCGTCAATCACTATGGAGTGGGAGTGGGATATTTTTAAGCTGTCCAATTTTAAAAGGAAGGGCCTCTCCTTGTGGAGAGGGAAGGATGGAAGAGTTGTGAGAGATGTCGTCAAGGGACCAGGAAACTTTGGCTGTTCAGTCACTGCAGCCCCAGGGGATGGGCTTTACCAGCCCAGGAACTGCTATGCTTTTGCCATTAAAATTCTGTTATTAATGATTCATCATCAGTGCCCTGAGAGGAAATGTGTGAGGAAGACAGGGAGATGGCTCTGTCAGGAGGCCAGCCTGGGTCGGGATGCTGAATAGGCCAAGGTTTGGGGCTTGGCAGCCTCAGCAATGAGACTTTCACATGGAGCTCTACTACCTCAGTTTCCCTGTCTGGAGATAGTGTTTTCAGGGACACTACTGTGGGAACAAGGCTGTTTGGTTCATTATATCTTTAGTGCAGTGCAGGACACTTAGATGTTCAGTAAACATTTATTCAAGGAATGAGTGAGTGAGCATATCCGTCCCCCATCCATCCAATGCCTAGCACCAAGCCTGTCCAGCACATAGTAGGTGCTTTAAATAATTTGAATGAATAATTTTAAATAATTTGAATGAATGAATGATTCTGATTACCTCGCCCCCCCCATTGTTGTTTTTGTGCTACTTCTGGCATTTAGTAGTGGCACTAATTACCCAGTAAATATAAAATGTTTGTTGAATAAGTACTTCTGATTATGTGCCACACCTCCTCTAAACTTAGGAGAGACTAGAAAATGCTGACCTATTTTCTAGGTACATACTATGTGCCAGGTTGAGCCTGTGCTAAGACTCCCTCCTCCCCTTACTATTTTCTCTTCTTTGGGATTTGGTTCTCTCTAGAGTCCCAAGGGTAGTGGCTGCCATCTCACTCTTGTTCCAGCCAGAGGAGAGGTAGGGTCAGTGAGCTGCCAAACTGAAGTTGGATGACAGACAAGAAGGCTGCCTGTCAATCTCTGAGCTGCCCGCAGGCTCTGGGCAAGCACTGCATTGTACTCCTGGTACTGGAGAACAGCTGACTATTGATAAAAAATGTCCCTCTGCGCTTTCCAAATTAAGACGACATTTAACTGAGTGTTTGCTGGCTTGCCTGCTCCCTCAATCTCCCAGGAGACAGAGCCCATCTTGGTGGAAACTGTTTTGAGCGTGTACAAAGTCTCAGCTTTGACATCTTGGCTGATGTCAAGAAGTTTCTGTAACCTTCCTGTTCAGCACACCCAGTTCTGTCACCATGTACACTTTCTCCCTCTCAGCCTGTTATTGAGAAAAGTGCTGGTGTCAGCATGCTGGGAGGGGACGCATGGTCCAGGGGAGAACATCAACACTTGCTAACATGCACCCCAACCCCGATCAAAGTTCTGCTGCCTCAGAACAGGAACAGCTCTGCCTGTGAATTCTCCAGGCTATAGAGGGGAGGCAGAGCTGAGGACTGCAGTGGTTCCTAATCTTATTTAGGTCCTGGACCCCTTTGAGAATCTGATGCAAGCATGTACTCCTTCCCATAGAAAAAGGCATATCCTCCCAACTTTGCATACAACTCAGCAGGTTCATAGATCCTGAAGCCTGACTAAGGACCCCAGGTTAAGAACTCCTGATGTATTAGAAAGACTACCATATAAATCCCATATCCAAATCTAGTTCTGACACACATCTTCCAGGTGGCCTTGGGCAAGTTGTTCACCATTTCTTTCTATATCTTGGGCTATAAAATGAGGAGTTGAAATAGATAAAGGTCAGACTGGTTATTACCATAATTGTCCATGTCTGTGGAGGTTTAGATAGTATCTTAAAGCAATGCTGCATAACCTTTTATAGGTCACATGTTCCTTTGAGAATATGATGTGAACTTTCTATCTCCGTAGAAAATGTCTATGTGCAAAGTTTTGCCTAGTGTTCAGAGGGTCCAAGGACTATAGATTAAGGGCTTTTGAATTAAAGTGATGCAGATGTCCCATGTATTCTGTTGTCACCAGATGGCCAAGGGAAGTGCTGCAAAGGTGACTGTAGTGATATTCATCAGTGAGGTCCGTAGTACTTTTTCTAGAATGAGTTTGTGAACTTAATTGTCAGGCCTCATACATCTATTCAGCAAATATTAAGTGTCATTTTGTGCCATGCCCCTGGCTGGTCAGGCTGGAGACCCTGCCTGCTTGATTTTCCCAGCCTCTGTCCTTGACCTTCAGAACCCAACAGCTTTGTGAATAAGCTTGAAAATCAGAGATCTTGGCTGGGCACCCGTAGCACAGCGGTTATGGCACCAGCCACATACACTGAGGCTGGTGGCTTTGAACCTAGCCTGGGCCAGCTAAACAACAATGACAACTACAACGAAAAATAGCCGGGCATTGTGGCAGGTGCCTGTAGTCCCAGCTGCTTGGGAGGCTAAGGCAAGAGAATCGCTTAAGCCCAAGAGTTTGAGGTTGCTGTGAGCTGTGACGCCACTGCACACTACCTAGGGTGACAAAGTGAGACTCTGTCTCAAAAAAAAAAAAATCATAGATCCTACCCCTGAAGTAATTAACTTCTGGGGACCTCATTTTTCTCATCTGCAAAATGGAATAATGGAATAATGATGCTATATCATATTCCAAGTATATTTGATGTTCATTATCTTAGTTGGGGATATGTCTGGCTCATTTCTTTTTTGTTTTTGTTTTTCTTTTTTTTGAGACAGAGTCTTACTATGTTGCCCTTGGTAGAGTGCCCATGACGTCACAACTCACAGCAACCTCAAACAATTGGGCTTAAGTGATTCTCTTGCCTCAGCCTCCCAAGTAACTGGGACTACAGGCGCCTATCATAACACCCAGCTATTTTTTGTTGCAGTTGTCATTGTTGTTTAGCTAGCCTGGGCCGGGTTCGAACCCACCACCCTTGGTGTATGTG
>NW_003852398.1:34000922-34001889 GCF_000181295.1 Otolemur garnettii | reverse complement strand
CTGCTGCTGCTGCTGCTGCTCCTGCCCTCAGGTCCCTAGAGTCTTTAGCATGCTGTCTCTTCACTTTCCCCTTCCCTGAAACGTTGGCTGCTGTCAGTGCCGATTTCATAGACCCATTTCACACGGTGTCCTCTGGGACCTGAATGCATGAGCCCGAACCTACAATGACAGAGGAAGGTCTACCCTCAAATGGAGGTCAGGAAAGGTGACTTTTGCACTTGAAGGGCTACTCACTGGGAAAGGACAGGGGAGGGGGCCTGAATTAAGTCAGACCCAAGTTCCTTTCACCCTGTGGTTGGAGGTGCAAAAATGTGTGGGCCTGCATGACTTTGGAAATCTTCATTTCAACAGTGTTTCCCAGAGGTGCTCAGACAAGTCCACTACTGGCAAAAGCTCACCTCTAGGGCTTTTCCTTTTCCTTTCCTTGGAGGGCAGTCTAGTGTCAAGGTTGAGGACATAGGTTTTGGTCCTAGTCCAGCTCCTTGCTCTGTCTCTGCTCCCTGCTTAATCTTGGGAAAGACACTCACCCTCTCCAAGCCTTGTATCCTTGTCTGTGAAATGGGGATAATAATATCTCCCTCATAGGATTGTTGGAAAATAAAATTAAGTCCTATTGTAAAGCCTGGTGCCTGGCTTATGTAAATGGTCTATAAATAGTGGTGCTTTTCTTAGCCATTTAGAGAGACAGAGTCTCACCTTATCACCCTCAGAAGAGTGCCGTAACATAACAGCTTACAGCAACCTCTAACTCCTAGGCTTTTACGCGATTCTCTTGCTTCAGCCTCCTGAGTAGCTGCGTCTATAGGCACCTGCCACAACACTCAGCTATTTTTTTGTTATACTTTGACAGGGGCTGGTTTCAACCTGCCACTCTTCAGTATATGGGGCTGGTGCCCTACCCACTGAGCCACAGGCGCCACCCTCGTCGTTGTTGTTTTAGCTGGCCCAGGCTGGGTTTGTACCCACC
>NW_003852398.1:33998834-34000902 GCF_000181295.1 Otolemur garnettii | reverse complement strand
TCAAGTGAGTCTCTTGCCTCAGCCTCCCAAGTAGCTGGGACCACAGGCACCCGCCACAACACCCGGCTATTTTTGGTTGCAGCCATCATTGTTGTTTGGCGGGCCTGGGCTGGATTCCAACCGGACCTTAGGTGTATGTGGCTGGCGCCTTAGCCACTTGAGCCACAAGCGCCTAGGCGACTCTCTTATTACTCTTCCCTCCTCCCTCCCAACAGGTGCAAATAAGAGAACGAACTACTGCTTTTCTTTATTACTAGGTCAGAGAGCATTGCCTGGCACCCCCAGGATCTAGCTCCCCACTGCCAGTATCCAAGAAAGCCATCCTTCCCTGCTTGTAATGCCTGCGGCATCTGTTCTGCCAGGGGACTGACCCTTTGCACTCTGCATGTGTTTTGCCAGCAAACACTTAAGCCACAAACTGTCCCTCTCCTCCAAAAATTCACTCAGGGCCCATTAGAAGGGGCTGCTTTGGTCAGTCAGCTGTTAGTCCTGGGGCTCCTCTGTTGGGGCATTAGTCACCCTGAGTTCTTGGGCCACCTCTGATCAGTGAGTTCTAAGATTTTAGAAACCAGCTCATGTCCCAGGATCCTTTGGGCCTGAATTCCCTACCATTTTCCAAGGCCGCAAGTTCGTGGATCCAGAGACGTCCCGTGTGCATTCACAGGCACCTGCTGCTGCTGCTGCTGCTGCTGCTCCTGCCCTCAGGTCCCTAACGTCTTTCCCCTGAGGTCCCCCTGCACTTCCGAGCCTGAGGCCCCGCTGGTAGCCAGGTCTAGACTGAGGGTCCTCCCGCAGACCGAGAGGCGCCGGAGGGCCTCCGAGGCAGCCTCCATGGGCACGCCGGAGCGCTGCTCCAGAAGCATCTCCAACAGCGAGCTCATCTCCGAGATGAAGGTGCTGGCCAGCCGCGTGCCCGTCGGACTCAGCTCGGGCCCAGCCGCCTTGCCAAACGTCTGGAAGGTCCTGGGCTCCTCCGAGGCTGCAGCGTCCGGGGAGATCACATTGTCGCGGTAGTTGGTGGTGAGGGGCAGAGAGAGCCTCGCCATCCAGGCTGGGTCTGGGACACTCAGCCGGTCCAGCGCCAGGCCTGCGGGGGGTGGGGGACAGGGTGAGGCCGCGGGAAGGGGGTGGGGGCAGGGAGAGGGCTGTGGACAATGGAGGGAAGGGAAATGGCAGGGGACAGACGGGTGGCCAGAGGGTAACGGAAAGGAAGAGGCCCTGACAGGGAAGCTCTTGGGCAGGAAGACAGCCACAAAGCAGCCGGGTGAGCCAATAGAGACAGCGCAGGAGGAGAAGAAAGGCCTGGAAGCATAGTTTCTAAAGACGGTCCCGGTTTGGTCCGGGCGTGTTTCAAGTCTTAGTGTCTTCCACATTCCAGACAAGATTTTTACCCCTCAGGGAGACTTCTCTCAAGTTACCACTAGTTGAAGTTCGGGGAAATCCCTTTTCTTAGCCAGGGCTGATGTGCCAAATAATTTACATAATTATTTCATTTAACCTACACACAAATCTTTGAGGTCAAGAGTATCATTTCTACAACCACAATGTGAACTTTACCTAATGTAAACAATGTAACCTAATTGTCTGTACCCTCATATTAATCTGAAATAATAAGTAAATAAAATGAGTCACCAGGCATGACTCAAGGTTCAACTAAAAACTAATAATAACAATAAAGAGTATAATTTCTATTTTATGGATGAAGAAACTAAAGCTCAAAGAAGTTAAGCCACATTTTTGGTAGGCAACCAAACCCAAGTGACCCCAGGTCTGATGACTTCAAACACTCTTATGACTGTGCCATCCTGCCTACTCTCTGAGACTCGGCTCTTCCTTTTGCTGGTACCCACCTATGGCCCAGGGCTGCTAAGGTCTTCACTGTTGCCACCCGGCCCCAAATCCTCAGTACCTTCACCCCTCAAGCTGCAAGGAACCCTGGCCTGGAGTCAGGCTAGAAAGGCAGCTGCCTGTCTGAGAGCTGTCCCAGAAAAGGGCCTGAGGCAGTAGCAGTGGGGACTCAGCCTGGTGGCTGGAAATTTAAAAAACTGCCCTATAAATTCCCAGTGCC
>NW_003852398.1:33995020-33998080 GCF_000181295.1 Otolemur garnettii | reverse complement strand
AGCTACTGGGGAGGCTGAGGCAAGAGAATAGCCTGAGCCCAGGAGTTGAAGGTTGCTCTGAGCTGTGACGCCATGGTACTCTACTGACAGCAACATAGTAAGACTCTGTCTCAAAAAAAAAAAAAATCGGGAGGGAGAACAACATGTACTTCAACATTTATTTAATGTTTGCCTAAGGTGAGCTGCTCTAAAAATCTGTGCACAGAATAAAGACTGGAAGGAGATATGTCAAAGTGTTAACTGAAATTACCCCTAGGCAGAAGTGATTTATTCTCTTTTTGTTTATCTACATTTTTCTACATTAACTGAATACTACTTATATAATTTGAAAAAGTTATTCCAAAGCAGAGCTAGTCATTTTTTATATTAGCAAATGAATCTCTGTCTTGCATTCAATTCCATACTGTACAGGCTGTGAGACAAGCTTGGGCCCCTGCCCTACTGGATCCTGGGATCGAGCCCCATGTCTGGACCTTCCTGAATGTATGCTGAATGACTAAATGAACATAAATATTAACCCTTGATGTTTGGAAAATGTAAACCTTAGTTTCCTAAGAGCCTGGGGCCAGAATCAGGCCTTCCTTTGCGTAAGAGTCAGAGAGCTTCAGAAGAAGTGAAGCTTGGAATGAGAAAATCACCGGGGTACATGAGAATGGCTGAAAAGGCTAGCGAATTCACTCAGCATCACCCACCACTTCTAGCTGCAGGTGGGTGCTGGGCTGACCTGGGTTTCATTTCCCAACTTTGCCAGAGTCAGTTGCGTATGACCATGGGGAAACAGCTTAACTTCTCTGAGCCTCCTTTTCCTCTCACAAAGTGGTAAAACAGTAATACTTATCTTGCCGAATCATTGTGAGATTCAGTGAGTTCATACAACCAGTAAAACATTATCATTGTCACAACTTTAAGTGGGGCTTTTATCTGAAGCAGCAAGACCTCAGGCTTTAGCACACTTGTAAATAGCTTTGCAATGGTCCAGCCTGAGAGCACTAAAGGCTTTTCTGCCCTTCTTCCTTCCTTGCCCTCCACTTCTCACCACCCCCTCTGGTCAGTGTCCTCTAGGGGGAGGTAGGAACCATGTGAGAATTGACTCCATAGATTCCGGCCCACAAGTTGCCAACAGAGAGAGTCCAAAGCTACATTTTCTAACCACAGGAGCCATTGAGCCCTTGAAATGTGGCTGGTATGACAGTGGAACAAAACATTTCATTTTATTTAGTTTTAATTAACTTAAATTTAAATAGCCGCATGTGGCTAGTGGCTACCATATGACTAACACAGCTTTAAATTTAAAGCCATACCACTTGTGTTAATAACCATTAGCTGGCCAGGTGGGGTGGTTCACGCCCATAATCCTAGCACTCTGAGAGGCCAAGGCAGGAGGATCACTTGAGTTCAAAGGTTCAAGACCAGCTTGACCAAGGGTGAGACCCTATCTCTACTAAAAACAGAAAAATTATCTGGGCAGGTACCTGTAGTCCCAGCTACTGGGGACGCTGAGGCAGGAGGATTGCTTAAACTCAGGAGTCTGAGGTTGCTGTGGGCTAGGCTGATGCTACTCTAGCCTAGAGTGACGGAGTAAGACTCTGTCTCAAAAAATAATGATAGTAATAATAACCATTAGCTACACAACTTTGGGTAAATTATTAAACATCCCTAGCCCTCAGTTTTTATGAAATGGGAATAGTAAATAGCCCCAATCTCATAAGATTTTTTCATGAGGTACTTAGCACAGGGACTAACACCTAGAAAACACTCAATAAATGTTGTATTTTTTTAACCAAGGGAAGGGAAGTCCCTGCCATGTCGTCAGCGTGTTTGCAGCCAACTGGAATACATCAGAAACAGAAACAGAAAAACCACAGCAAGGGGTGGTCAGACGTGTGGTTTGTTACCTAAAGGAGGCTGACCAATGTCTACAGCAGGGGCAGGGCAGCTAGCAGATTATTGAATTCAAGTTCACATTATGTATTTATTGTCAAAACAGTTGTTTCTGTTTTTCTCTACAAAAAATAGTTGTAGATTGTTTCTCTACAAAAAATTATTTTTGATTCAATTAGAAGTGTTAGCACATTAAAGAGTTGAGTCAGTTCCCATGGTGAAAGGGATATTTAACTACACCAAAGAAATACAAATGAGTGGTTTAGGAGATAAGGGGAAGGAAGTCTCCTGAAGGCAGTCTGGCCCAAATGTTGGCACCCTTCAGTCCCTGATGAGCTAGGTGACTTGGGCAGGCTACTTTACCTTTTTAAGCCTGTTTGCTCATCTGTAAATTGGAGCTAATAACATCTACCTCAAAGGACAGTTTGGAGGCCTAAATGAGAAAATGTGCATGAGAGGCTTTCTCAGTCCCTGGTACACACCAAGACTCAGTAATTGTTCATTATTCTTACAATACTTTTAAAAATTAGTAATGAAAGTAGCACCTGGTCTTTAAACAAACAAATACTTTCTGAGGCTCCAGGGCAGTTAAATGTCGCTGATGTTCTTCCCCAGATATAGAATGGCTGTTTCTGTGCAGTGCTCTGGAGCAGAACCCTGGCCCATGAGGGGACCATGGAGGCAGAAGCAGGGTTGGGTGATCTTGGGGAGTCTCTACCTGTGTGGGGGTCCAGCAGGCTTGACAGCTCTTCTTCTAGCAGCCGCTTCACAGAGAGGTCCTCTTCAGGGTCCAAGGGGCCTTCCTCCTGTTCCAGTTCTGTTTGGCCACCAACCCTGGCACCTGGGCCATCTGAGTCTGGGATTGCATTCCTGGAAAGGAAATCAGCCGGTCCCGGGTGAGGAAATTCCCACCTAGATTCATTCATTTGTGCACACTCATGCTCACATACCCACCCAGGGAACTAGAGACGCTGCCTGGCCTTTGGAGTCAGACCAGTCTGAGTTATGTGATTCCAGTCCTCCTGTTTACCCTGTTTCCTCATCTGTAAAATGGGAGTAATAAATTGCACCCACCTCGTGGGGTGTTGTGAGGACAATATGAGACGTTGTAGGTAAAGGGCTTAATGTGGTACATAGCACACTGTAAGTACTCAACAAAGTGAAAGTGAATTCATTGAT
>NW_003852398.1:33957307-33994600 GCF_000181295.1 Otolemur garnettii | reverse complement strand
CAGTATATGGGGCCAGTGCCCTACTCCTTCAGCCAAAGGCCGAGGCCACTCCTTTCTGTTTGTTTGTTTACTTTTTTTCCTGTGGCTATTTCTCCTGGTAAGAAGACATCAGTGAGGAGGTGGCAAGTTTGTGGGTAATAATGCTAACTAATGTTTATTGAGTTATGCAAGGTGTACACACTGTCTCATTTGAACCTTTCAAACCTCCAAGGGGTTCTCTTGTTATAGTCCCCATTTTTTTTTTTTTTTTGCACATGAGAAAACCAAGACTTGTGAAGATTTTGCAGCTTTCTCAAGGTTCCCATAGATTAAGTGATAAAGCAAGAATTTGGATCCAGCTGTGATGCTAGAGTGTGGGTACTCACCCCTGCTTAACATTACCTCTCCTCCTCCTTGCAAAAGAGGAGCTATAAGTTGTCAGAGCAAGGGCGCTGATCCAACAGACAGGAGCCTGGGGAGCTGGTCCCAGCTTTGCCACTCATTTGCTATGTGACCTTGAGCAAAGTTGCTTTAAAGGGAAAGGATATAGCTTTGTATGTGCACCTACTTTGTGCTGGGCACTGGGCTTAGAAAGCAACTGATCATGAAGTCCTTACCTCATGGCTACAAAAGAAGTATCATGACCTGCATTTTACAGATGGAGAAATCAAAGTCCTGAGAGATTATCTGATATGCACAAGTTTATATAGCTAGGTTGGATCAAACTACTTAGAGCCTCAGTTTCTCCATCCTTAACAAGGAGTTAGCTGTCCTCTTGATGCCTCTTCAATTCTAGGACTGCCCAAAGGGACACACCCACCCATCCACATCCTTAATTGGGGAATATCATATTTTGCCCTCATAATATGTTTATGGATAAAGAGAAAGAAAGGTGAAAGTTACAGATTTAAAGCCAATTTATAGCGCCTCTGTAATTAGGGGACAGATAGAACCTCAGGGATGAAGTCATTTCCTTAGTGACTCTGGGTCCAGTAAATCCCATAAATACAATCGCCTCAGGCCCCAGCCTCCGGGGTGGGGGATGGGTGCTGTCTGCTTTACTCTCCCGGGGGATCAGTGTCTGGGATGAGCTCACCCTCCTCACCTCCCAGAGGCTGCAGAGTGAGGGCGGCCGGTGGGGGCTTGGAGCTGTCTGTGGGGCTACGTGCTGCTTACCTGCCGCCGCCTGGCTTGGCCAAGTACTTATTTCCCCGGTGGTTTGGTTTGGGCTGGAATTGGCCCTGATGCAGCAAGGACAGCAGCTGGGAGATTTGCTATAAGACAGGAAAAATCTGTTGACTCCACACAATTCCGATCCAGCACACTTCCTCGCCGGATGTTTCTCTCAACGCCGGTGCTTTCTTTTTATAGTCTTTCCTCTGGCTTCAGATGTTTGTGTGATTAGATGGGGGATGGTGCGGGTGACAGAGATAGGGACCTGGGCAGGCAGGCAGGTCCCCTACTTTGCCATGTCACCCAGGATGTGGGTGTCTGAAGGAGAGTATGAGGACCCTCCAGACTCATCTCTTAATGTTCAATCTCCCAAATGACCTGTCCTAGAGGACTTTGTGGGTGAGAAAGTCATTTCCTGACAACAAAATTATTTATTACTTTGATAAGGATTATCTTAAAGAGTTATTTTTCCCTTTTAGCAATATTCAAGCACTCAGACCTAATTTTTGTGGGCCAGATGTAAGATTATGTTATAGAGAAGGCAAAATAGTGTCATTTAATCTTTTATTTATTCATCTTTTCATTCATTCAACAAGTGCTTAATAAGTGCTTGTTCAAGCCAGGCAAGGAGTGAGAATGAGGAGACCCAGCTGCTGCCCTCAGGGAGCTCACTGTCTTCAGGGAAGGCAGGGAAGCAAGGTTAGACGGGGGTTGCATCTGGGTGTTGGGAAGGGGTGGGGGGTCTATGGAAGCAGAGGAGGGCCCCAATCCAACTCAGAGCAGGGAGGAAATACAGGGGTGTTAACTGGGGGATGTTTATTTATTTCAACAAATGTTCATTGACCTGCTAGGCACCTCTGCTGAGACACAAAGGCTCCATAGAAGTTTGTCAAGTAGAAAGAGAGTGAGGGTCTGGGTGAGAGGTGAGAGCAAGATTGGGCAGAAACACTGCAAGCTGAAAAGCTAGAAAAGATGGGAGAGTTTCCAAAAGACTGGAAAATGGTGTAGGGTGTGGGTGGGATGTCAGGGCCAGATCCTAGAGGGCCTCAAGAGGGAGAGGCACTGGACCAAGTCTTGGGAGGCCGAGTTCTAATTCAAAGTTATTTCTAGCATGTTGTGGAGTGTCAGGCAGATTTTTAGACCTCCTCACACCTGAGTTTTCTCATCTCTAAAGTGGGACTAGAAATACCCAACCTGCCTTTTACACAGCATTGTCAGGAGTAGATGGTCTGAAAAAGTTCAAAATCCTCTGCAGATGCAAGTAGTTTGAGTTGTTACTTCCGGAAATGCCGCTGCTACCTCCTGGGCCCACCCCCACTCCTCCCTGGGGAGCCCCACTCTGCCTCTCCATGGAGCTCAAAGGAGGAAGTGCCAGCCTCAGAGGACGGTTGGAACAGGAGGTAGCTAGGATTAGGGTTTCATTGTGACTTAGGCGAGTCAGGGTCCCATTGTCTGCCTCAGGGCATATCCCAACTCCCAGCAGAAAGGCAGAAGCCCTCTTAGGGTACCTGCTGCCCTTTGCCCAAGTGACAGCAGACAGTTCAGGGACATGTCCCACATGCCAACCCCTGTGCTGAGTACTGCTATTCAGGGTCACTTTCCAGTTAAAACCCAGAATTTAGAGTCAGTTAGACTCAGGTTCAAATCCTAAATCTACTCCTACCCCAGTTTCCATCTCTGTAGCCTTGTGGAATTACTTAAGTATTCTGAGCCTCAGTTTCCTCAGCAGTAAAAAAGTAAATAATAGTGAGACATGGGTCATGTAGTAGTTATGAGGTTTAAATGAACCAAAGTATATAAATCACTTATTAATAGATCCCATGATGAACATTCAATAACTTTCCAGTGGTATACAATCTCATTTAATCCTTAGAACAGTCCAAGGAAAGAGATACTGTTACACCCATTTTGCAGAGGTAGAATCTGAGGCTCAGAGGTACTACACAGCAGTTAGTGGCAGGGCTGGAGTTTGAACTCAGATCTGACTCCATGGTGGGGCTATGTTGCTGGAAAGACATGAGTATTGGGAAAACTGCCTCTTACCCTCAAGTTGACCCCAAATGGGCCCTTTCTTTCCATCACCCCAGTGGGGTGCCCCTAGTCCCTGCTCTCTGCAGTACACCACCATCCAGCACAATGTTTGGCACAAAGAGTTAACCAAAAGCATTTGATGAATGAATGGTAGACAGATGGATGAACAGATAGATGGATGGCTCTGGGGACCCTCTGGGTCTGCATGGAGCCCCAAGCAAGATTCCTAAGAAAACAGCAAGCCATCTCCAGGTGGCTTCCTGGGGAGAGGTGAGGGAAGGAAGTGTATCCTTGCTTCACAGGAAACCTGAGCTGATGGCCTGGCCAAGTAGAAGTGTGTCTTGGGCAGGCTCCCTGGCACAGGGAAAATATCTAGGGTCCAGAGGAGCAAATATGGGTGTGAGATCAGGCACTGTCCCTGAAAAAGTTTCCTCATCTGTACGTAGTAAATCCTAGATCTCCAGACGCTTTGTCATTTATCATACTTCTTAATCCTCGCACCTCCAGGGAGGTAGACACAAGATAAGTTTGGCCTCATAATCCCCATTTTATAGATGAGGAAATTGAGGCTCAGGAGTTAAAGAACTTGACCAACATTGCTCACTTCCTAAAAGGCTATGTTGAAATTTGACCCTGAGCCCAACTAACTCCAAAGTCCTAAAGTTGTTTTCACTGCCACATCCTGTAGGCCAAACCAGTAAGCTCTGGGGTCTCAGGCAACTCAAATGTAAGCCCTGGACCTTGGGAACAATGACCATGCTGGTTTGCTTCATAGGGAGTTGCCTGGATGAGCTGAGGGCAGTGAAGCGTAGAGATGGAGAAATGTTTTGCAGAAGTAATAATAACTACATGGTGAGCACACATATACCAGACACTGATCTACAGTTGTTAAGTGCGTTAACTCATTTTATGTTCAAGCAAACTTTGAAGATGAATGCTGTTAACATGGACATCCTCAACAGCGAAGCTGTTAAATTCTCTGTGTTTCACAGCTAGGAAGAGGTAGAGGCAGGATTTGAACCCAGGCAACCTACCTCCAAAGCTTATACTTTTAATCACTACATTTGTTGTGTATCTACTTGTGCCAGCCACTGTAAGTGCTTTTTAGGAATTCACTGACTAAGTTCTTAGGACAACTCCACCAGACACTTATACTATTATTCCTCTTTCAGAGATAAGGAAATGAAGGCTCAGAGACAGTAAGCAATTTGCTCAGGATCACACAACTTAGTTCAGCTGATCCCAAGCTCTGCCTGGAACCATTGCTATCCTGAGCACCATCAAGTGCCAGGTGAGCCTAAGGAATAAATTGTGAGGAATGTGAGGGTCATGGGGGTGTTTGATGCTGTTGGTGGGGGTCCAAGAGTGATCAGAGGAAGAACTTCCCATGCCCCAGGTACCTGAACTGGAGGGGAATCCACAGTGAGCTCCTCCACGGGGTTCCGCTCCGCAAAGGCAGCCACGGACAGCCGGACCAGGCTCCGCAGGATCTGATGGGGGCCTGATTCTTTCTCAGGGGACACTTTGCCATTTAGATTTCGCTGCCGCCTCAGGGTTGCAGAGGAGGCTGGTGGGCTTTGTAGGCTGTCCTCACTGCCCTGGTCTCCAGCCAGCTTCCCTGCAGAGGTGCCCACAACCTTCAGAGGCCTCGGGCGTGGCTGCCCTGTGGCTGGCTGGGGTTCAAGAAGGTTCAGGTTCTCCCGGGAGGCATTCCTTTGCCGGGGATGGTTGAAAAGGAGGTTGACAGTGTCCTGCAGCAGCTCCCGGTTCTCTGCCAGGGATCCCTGGTTGCCTTGGTTACGCAGGGTCCGGTACAGGGTCGGTGTGAGATGAAAGGGGGCCTGCAGGCAGGGGTCCCAGCCTCCTTCCATCATCAGCTCCTTGCCTGTGTCTTTGTGGGACTGCCCAACTTCACCAGGCTCAGCCGCCTGACCCCTGAGCATAGGCACAAGGTGGATGTCGGCCTTCTGAATGTGTTTCTGGGGCCTCTTAGGCTGGTGACGGTAGGTGGACTCGGCCTCCCGGCAGTTGTAGGCCCTGTTGTCCTTCTTCTCAGTCCGGCAGAAGGACATGAACAGAGCCAGGATCAACCCAAAGATGCCCAGCAGCACAGCCAAGCAAATCACTGTCAGCACCGATGTGCTCAGGACCCCAGGCTCGTGGGCTGAGTCCCTCAGATGGTCCATGCTGGTGACAAACATGACCTTCAACAGAACACGGGTCTGCAAGGGGGGGCTGCCCCGGTCCTCTACCATAATCTCCAGCTCCCATTCACTCCCGGTGAGGCTGCTGGCATTGGTGGTGTTGATGAATAGCTGCCCCAGGTGGGGGCTAAGAATGAAGAGGTGGGCTTCATTCCCACTTCGGATGCTGTAGAGGAGCTCTCCATTTGCCTCTGAGTCTGCGTCTCTTGCCACGATAGTTGCCAAAAGGAATGGCCGGGAGTTGTGAGTGGTCAGTGGAGGTATGTCAGCGCCTGCTGGACCCAAGCTGTTGGGAGTCTCTATAGGCACCAGAAGGTGGCCTGTGGAGGTGTTCACAAGCACTGAGAGGCTGGCTTTTCCATCAGTGAACACAGGCTGAATCACCTCTGGGGCATTATCATTGGCATCCAAGAGGCTAACCCATACAGAGACGCTGGATGCGAGCTGGGGTTGTCCCCTGTCCTCTGCAATCACCTGGAACTCAAAACCAGCCATCTCTTCATAGTCCAGTGACCTCTGAGCAGTGACCTCTCCCGTGTTGGAGTCAATAGCTACTAAGTGAGAAACTGGGGAGTCCTGGATGCGGTATGAGACTTTCCCATTACTGCCCAAGTCTGCATCGTGAGCCTTGATGGTAATGAGGTGAAGAGAGGGTAGGTTGTTTTCCCGAGTGGAGACCTCATACCTGCTTTTCTCAAACACAGGTGCATTGTCATTGGCATCACAGATCTGAATGTTGAGCTGTTTCTTGGCTGATAAGGGCTGAAGTCCTTGGTCTTGGGCTAATACAGTGAGGGTATATTTGGGCCACTGCTCTCTGTCCAGTGTAGCATTGGTTAGCAACATATATGTGTTGCCATTAGTCCTTTTCAACCTGAAATGGCCCAGCTCCTGGCTCAGCCAACAGTGGACCAGACCATTGTTTCCCGAGTCTAAGTCATCTGCCATGACAAGAGCAATAAAACTGTCCTTGGGAAGAGCTTCTGACACCAGTGACGGCTGGGAGGCCCATGTGATGTGGATACTTGGGGCATTGTCATTGACATCCAAAACCTTAATGAGAACTTTGCAATGGGCTGGGATGGGATTGGGACCCAGGTCTCTTGCCTGGACATCCACCTCATAGGCAGGATTCTTCTCATAGTCTAGTGATCGAAGCAAAATGACCTGGCCAGTCTTGGCATCAATACTGAAGGTGTCCAACACCTCTGGAGGCACGTGCTTACTGAGGAAGAACTCCACCTCCCCGTTGGGGCCTTGGTCAGGGTCTGTGGCAGTCAGGTTTATGAGGAGAGTACCAGGGGCAGCATCTTCATGGATTTCTAGTGCCAGTGAACTCTCAGCAAACACGGGGCTATTGTCATTGGAGTCTAAGACATTGACCTTGACCAGGCTGGTGCCTGACTTGGGGGGATTCCCATTGTCATAAGCAGTTAGCACCAGATCAAAAGACGAGTGGATTTCCCGGTCCAGCTCCTTCACCACCACGAGTTCCGCATGTTTGGTCTCATCAGGCCCCACGATGACGTCCAAGGCAAAGTGCTCACTGGGAGACAAAGTGTAGGAGTGCAGAGTATTAGGGCCTGTGTCAGGGTCAAGAGCTCTGTCCAGGGGGATCCGGGTGCGCAGCGAGGCACTTTCAGAGATTTCCAGCTCCTGCTCACCTTTGGGAAACTGTGGCTGGTGGTCATTAATATCCAGCACTTGGATCTCCACATGAATCAGAGCCAAATCCCCTGTGGCAAGCACATCAAAGGATACCAGGCAGGGATCCCACTGTCGGCATAGCTGCTCTCGATCCAGCCTCTGCCCGGTGCTGAGCAAGCCGTCCTCAGGGTCCACCTGAATGGGGAGTGCCTGAGGCAGCTGCAGGACCTGGAAGGCAGTCCCTGCCTGCCGATGCCTTTCCTCCCAGCCCAGTTTCCCAGACAGCTTCCCTATCACTGTGCCAGACGGCACTTCCTCTGACACTTGGTATTTCACCGTGATCGTGGCCACCTCCTGACAATCCCCAGAAAGAAACAAATAGCCACCTGGCCCTAAAAGTCCCAGTAGAAGTCGTAGAAGTTGCATCATGCTTACCACCAGAGTGGGCTAGATTCAGAAATCGGTAGAGTTCTTTAAAGGCTGGACAAGTCCTCCAGTGTTTCCCTGATGGCTCCGTTCTCCTGCCTCCAGACCCACTTGCACAACCTTGTCCCATAGTTAGATAATGATAGAGCAAGCAGGATTCCCAGGCCTGGCCATCTTCATCAGAGTGATCTGAGAGGTCCAAGCACTGATGAAGTAGAAGTGTCTGGGAGGACTGCCCACAGGGGCACCAGTTGGTCCGCTTTAGCAAATGATGGACAAGAGCTGGTCCAGGAGGGACTTGACCCAGTAGAGCAGGATATGGGACTCTGACTTCCAAACAGTTGCTAGGCTAGGGAAACAGAGAAGCAGGTTTTTCCTATGGAAACCCCACCTACAGGAAAAGGGAGGGCTGTGAGTTTCAATGCCAATTAGAGAAAGAGCATTTCCTGTGAAGCTGAGTGGCCTGCTGCTGAGGAGGATGAGGCTGTGACTCTGGGGACAGGCCGGAAGGGAAGGTGCCATCCATGCAGCAAAGCGGCCACTGAGAGAGAGGGAGCCCCCTCATAGCCAAGTGAGCAGAGCACTGAGCCCCTGCCTGCTGGCATGGACTTATGCCCCTCCTGGGTAAGTCATGTTCCTTGTCTCTCTTCCCTTCCTCACCTCTCTTTGTTCCTGTCTTTTCTCCCCTACTCCACTCCCACTACTTTCTTTTTCCCACACTTGGTTATTTTTCAGTCTGGACTATGCCCTGATCACCACTTTAGTATCAACTGGAAAGCAGTTGTGATTAACAGAGCAGTTTTCAGAGCTAAACTGCCTGGGTTCTGGCTAGGTATAGTGGCTCACATCTGTAATCCTAATATTCTGGGAGGCCAAGGCTGGAGGATCATGTGAGCTCAGAAGTTCAAGACCACCCTGAGCAAGAGCAAGACCCCATCTCTATTGAAAATAAAAAAGTTAGCTGGGCGTCCAGGTAGGAACCTGTAGTCCCAGTTACTCAAGAAGCTGAGGCAGGAGGATAGCTGAACCCAGGAGTCTGAGGATGCTTCGGGCTAGATTGAGGCCACGGTACTCTAGCCAGGGCAACACAGCAAGACTCAGTCTCAAAACAAAAATAAATAAATAAATAAGTACATAAACAAATAAATAAATAAAATCGCCTAGGTTCAAATCCTGACTTTGCAACTTACCAGCTGGGGAATTTGGGACAACTCACTTAACCTGTCTAGGTCTCCATTACCCCATCTTTAGAGTGAGGATGGGAATAAGAATAGTAGCTCTCTCAGCAGGAAGTTGTGAGGATTAAATGAAATGATGCACAAAGAGCCTTGGCTTGGGCCAAGTCACAGGCAGTGATGTTATTGTGAGAGGTGAGTGTTGTAGTCTGCACAACTTGTCCCAACTTGTGGCTCCCTCCAACTTTTGCATTGGCCCTGGGGCAGCCCTGCCCACACTGACCCTTGAGGGTGCCCATGGCCTTGGCTCCAGAAGCTATAAGGACCCCTCTGACTGTGTGGCTCCCTCCCTTTACCCTTCCAGCCCCTCAGCCTTGAGGTCTATTCTCTGCATCTGGTCTAGCCCGAGTTTCTGTCTGGGGGAGCCCCAGGTTATCAGGCTTCCACTGCTCTGGGAGACTTATGCATTTCCTCTCCCACACCTTCCCCTCCCTGTCATCTATGTCTTTCCCTCCTTTCCTCCGATTCTTCTCTCCCCACTTCTGTTTATGACAGTGCCATGCATACAACTCCCTTGCCTCCAACATTCCTCCTAGTTTTTTTTTTTTTTTTTTTTGAGACAGAGCTTCAAGCTATCCCCCTGGGTAGAGTGCCGTGGCTTCACAGCTCACAGCAACCTCCAACTCCTGGGCTCAAGCAAGTCTCCTGCCTCAGCCTCCAAGTAGCTGGGACCACAGGCGCCCGCCACAACACCTGACTATTTTTGGGTTGCAGCCGTCATTGTTGTTTGGCTGGCCCGGGCTGGATTCGAACCTACCACCTTAGGTGTATGTGGCTGGCGCCTTAGCCACTTGAGCCACAGGCACTGAGCCGCTCCTAGATGTTTTGAGGTGTCCTCCCCACCATTCACCTCCTCACAGAGGTGGGGCCCTGGAAAGAAGGAGGCAGTCTGCACTGGGGCCTTTGAGGTAGCTTTACTGCTTCCCATTCCCTCCTCAATTTGCGGTCCCCACACTCTCCCAGCCTTATAACCCGTCTCAAGGTTGATTCCAGAGTAAAACATTTTACGTGGTGAGAATAAAGGGTCAGCTTCTCCTAGGTGGGTACTGGTCATTGAGTCCTTGGGGCCAGAGGTGGGTGTCCCATTTTGGTCCAAGTGACACCAGTCAGGGCTTGTTGGCATAGAGGGCTGCAGGCATGGAAACTGGCATGGCTGAGGGACCGCCATCCATGCCTTTTCTTTTCTTTCACCCCATATTCTGCTCCTTGAGGTTTTCCAGCTATCTCACTGCAGCTCATTAAGTTATAGCAAGGGGCTGAATCCACAGACCCAGTTCCAATACCACAGCTCTGGGGATGGGCAGGCCACTTGCAAGCTCTGAAACTTTGCACAAGTGGCTTCACCTCTCTGAGCCTCAGTGTCCTTAAGAATATGGCTGTTACCCATCTCATGAGTTCTGGGCAAGATTCAGTGAGATGACACACAGAAAGGGATCAGCACAGAGAAAGCACTCAGTACACGGAGACTACAATCGTACCTCTTATTATCTCCAAGTTTTATGTCTCATATGCAAATGGTGAAAATGGCCTTGTATTTCAGTGTTTTCTTTGCCTTCTTGGGAGGAGGGAATCTCGTTTCCCAGGCCTCCCTCCTCTCAGTATGGGTAAGGTGCGGCCTGAACATAAGGGAAGCCCCACAACCCCTTGGAGCTCACAGACACAATGGGTGCTCCTTAAGCCCGGGAAAGCCACTGTCTGGTCCTCATTCACTCCACTGTGTGCCAGGCAGTAACCAAGACAAGGGACCTGCAGTCTAAGGTGGGGGCAGGGAAAGTGACAAGAGGGAGCCCAGTGCAGTGGCTGTTCATGGAGAACACTCTCTGCATCCTGGGGATATGGAGGACTGAGCAGGGGTAGGTGGTTGGACAGGGGAGGTGGAAGGAGTGGGAGGGGCAAAGGCCCCAAGCTGGGGGAGCTGGCTCCTGGCTATGCTACAAGGGGTCCTCATGGTAGAGTGCAGAGCAAGGTGGGGCTGGGTAAATAAGCAGGGGTCACCTGATGATGGGCTGCCTGGGTTCTCATGCTAAGGATTTAGACCTTGTCTGGAAGGCCAAGGAGAGTTTGGGGAATGCTCAAAGTAGAAAGGCGAGAATAGCAGCCTTGCCTCGAGGGCTTTACCAGCATCCTCGCTGCTGCTCTCACAAACATGCCATTAGGCTGAAGACGCTGAGCACAGCGTTAGGTGACTTGCCCAAGATCACACAGATTTGCCCTCCAGCACCCCTCGACAGCACTCTGGAAAAATGATTGGAAGGAAGAGTGGAGGGAGGGAGGCAGTCCAGAGAAAATGCAGGGGAGTGTGGTTGCAGAAACTCCAGCGGTGAGAATGTTTCCAGAGTGCCATCTGGTGGCCAAAGGCTGTGAAAAAGGCACAGAGGCAGAGGGGGGACAGCCACCAAGACAAGAGGTTGAGTGCATAGGATTCACAAATATCCACAGCTCCAGATCCACTCTGCACAGAAGAATGCAACAGAAAAATCTACACATGCATGGCATTAGTATCTCTTAATGGAGAAACAATCTCAGAATGAATTATGGAATTCATGATTTTACCTGAGCTAACATTTATATTCTTCAAAAGAATACACATGTATACACAAACACACACACACACACACACACACACACACATACAGAGGGTGCCACAAATGTGTGCACATTTTAAGGGATGCTAGCTATGCATTACTTTTCAAAGTTGAAATGAAAGTACCATTCCTGGCCAAGTGTACCTAGACATGCTATGCAGGTCCATTTTACTTGCAATGCATACACTTTTTAGGAATGACCAATTTTACTTCCAACAAGATTTCTTAAAATGTGTATACATATTTTAGCACCCTAAGTGTATATGGTATATATCCTTATCTGCTCTGTGTGTGTATATGTGTTGTGTTGTCTTGTCTAGGACCATGAATGCAAAAAATGGACTCACAGGTTGCAAGAAAGTTTGAATTTCTATTTCACAGATGGTTTTCATTGTTGTTTGTTTTATTCTCACTGGGACCTAAAGCCAAGACAACCCTTTAAGATTCCAAAGCCAGCAAACAAGGCACAACGTTTTAAAGGTGATCACCTCTGGGACTGAGGTCTCCGTTTAGTAATTTTCTGTCCTCCTTTCTGGCTGCAGGGGTCAGTTGATCTTTAGCAGCCACACACCAAGAGGTGAATGGAGCTGTCATTAGAGTTTGTCTCAAAAAGTGACATTTCCCTGAGTCTTGAAAATAGTTTTCAAGGAGGAGAGGTGTTTCAAAATAGGTTTGAAATAGCTGAGGATAGCCTCCCTTAAGTCTAAAATATTTTCAAAAGAGGGGAGGATAAGGGTTGGTGCTAGACGACCTCACTTACCACCCACCTGGAGCTTGCTTACACTTGGGGGCTTTGGCCGTAGGGAAAGGCCTAAAGGATGAAGTGGGAAGGGTAGGAGTCAGAGGATCTTTTGAAAATATTTTGAGCCCTGAGGAACCTTGAGGGGTCAGACTGGTAGGATGCTACTCTGACGCTTGGTGGACTCCTTGGCCAGGTGGATGAAGGCTAAGGTCACAGTGGAGGCACTGTGAATGTCCTTCAGGGCTGGCTTCTCATGAATCTGCGCAGAAGCTGCCACAGCATCACCACCAAGGCAGCTTTGCTGAAGCTGAGAAGCATCATCCTCAGCATCACTCTTACCAGGAAGGCAGCTGGACCATCCAAGGTCGGCCTCTTTTTTTAGGAAGATCTTGTTGACGTTAGAGCCAGTGTAACTGACTCTTGAGAGACTCCAGTAGATGTTCCGGGTCACCTGCTCCTGCACTTTGTGTACTTTATTGGGACAGATGACAGATCTCTACGCCCACACAATGGCATCTCTTTCTGGGGCCAGTAGAGAACGAAGAATGTACTTTGCAGAGAGAAATTTGCCAAGAAATAGGACTTTTCATGAAATGAAAGGGCTTTGTGTCTTGGATAAGAACCATAATTCTCAAAAGGGGCCAGTTATCAGAATCATTTGGAAACCTTTGCAAAATACCAGGGACAGAGAAAGGAAATTCATACTTTTTCTTTTCCTAGCCTGCCAAAGAATGTTCTGTAATTACCCACTTCTAAAAGGCATCATCTGTCACATCATTTGGGACAAAGTTGGGAAGTTGGTTGGACCTTTTTGCTGGAAAGAGAGGCTAAATTGATTTACATGGTAAAATTAAAAATAGATGGGATACTAATTTGAAACTAGTAGATGAACAGCTACAGGTCCACACAAGAGAAAAACACAATTAAATTCAAGAAGGGAGCAAGGGGAGGTTGGGGAGGGGCTTCAGTAAGCTCCTACTTAACAGGTACAATGTAGGGCAGTGTTTTTCAACCTTTTTCATCTCATAGCACACTTGAACCTATAGTCAAACTTCCACAGCACACTTAAATTATGTTGATTAAAAAAAAAAAAGAAAAGAGTAAAGGAAAGAATATACTGCTGGGTGCAGTGGCTCATGCTGGGTGGAGCACTTGAGCTAAGGAGTTAGAGATCAGCCTGAGCAAGAGTGAGACCCAGTCTGTACTAAAAGTAGAAAAACTAGCTTGACGTTGTGGTGGGCACCTGTAGTCCCAGCTACCCAGGAGGATGAGGCAAGAGGATCACTTGAGCCCAGGAGTTTGAGGTTGCTATGATCTAGAGCACTTTATCCAGGTGACAGCAAGACTCTGTCTCAAAAAAAAAAAAAAAAAAAATATATATATATATATATACTTACTTTGCTTTGAACTTCTTTTGAAAATAATTTAATTAATCTTTAAAATTTTCCCCAGCACACCTAAGATCCTCTTGCAGCACACCAGTGTGCCACGACACATTGGTCGAAAATAACTGATGTAAGGATAGATGGCATATCTCCTGGGTGAAGGACTCAACTACAACTCAACTCGGATGTTATCTAACAAACACAATCAATGTGAACTAATTGTATGTACTCTTATATTAATCTGAAATAAAATAAATAAATACAAAATGATGATGACTGTTGGGAGATGGCTGAAAGTTGAGGAAATTATAAAGAGCAGTACACCAGAGAACAGCAGAGATAGATTAAAGATAAGAAGGAATTTTGAATGAGTTGCCGCAAACTGTGGACCTCCTTCATTATTTTTAAGAAAAATGCAAGAAGGCTCAGCGCCTGTGGCTCAAGCGGCTAAGGCACCAGCCACATACACCTAAGGTGGCGGGTTGGAATCCAGCCCGGACCTGCCAAACAACAATAATGGCTGCAACCAAAAAATAGCCGGGTATTGTGGCTGGCGCCTGTAATCCCAGCTACTTGGGAGGCGGAGGCAGGAGACTCGCTTGAGCCCAGGAGTTGGAGGTTGCTGTGAGCAGTGAAGCCATGGCACTCTACCCAGGGGCTCAGCTTGAGGCTCTGTCTCGAAAAAAAAAAAAAAAAGAATAGAAAGAAAAATGCAAGAAAAGATTTCTTTTCTTTTTTTGAGACAGAGTCTTACTCTGTTGTCCTGGGTAGAGTGCTGTGGGGGTCATAGCTCACAGCAACCTCAAACTCTTGGGCTCAAGCGGATCCTCTTGCCTCAGCCTCCGGTGTAGCTGGGACTACAGGTGCCAGCCACAATGCATGGCTATTTTTGGAGACGGCATCTTGCTCTGGTTCAGGCTGAGCTCTCGAACTCATGAGCTCAAGCCATCTGGCTGCCTCGACCTCCCAGAGTGTGGGATTATAGGTGCAAACTGCCGCACCTGGCAGAATTTATTTTCTTTTCAAAATTTATTGTGTACCTTACTAATCAGACTAGATCACATTAGTCCTAGGGTGATAAAGGTTACAAACACCTGTCTCTCTCTCCAACTCTCAAAGAGGAAAGAGGAAGGGGCTATTTTGGCATGTAGATTTCAATTCTGACATATTACAGGTGATTCTGACATGCACCCTTATCCTTACCCCGGCCTCACTGAGAACCACTGATTAGAACTCAGAAGTACCAGCAGCTTTGCAAAGGCCAAACTCTACAGTCATCAATCTTTTCTTACTCAGCATCTTCTGGGGCCCCAATCTTTCCCCCACACCTGTGTCATTGCTCATCAGAGCTCTGTACTTAAGTGGTTCTCTCTTCCTATTTCTTCCTATTTATCCATCTGCTTCTCTGACTCCTTTTGGTTTTCTTTCCTCTGACTTGCTGGTGTGGACACATCTGCCAGATACTATCCTCTACCCTCTCCTCTACATAGGGTTATGGGCCCAGAGGTAGGTTGCCAAATTTAGCAAATAAAAATACAGAATGCCCAGTTAAATTTGAATTTCAGATAAATAATGAATAATTTTTTAGCATAAATATTTTTATCTGACAACCCTGTCCACAAATAATGTATGCTTTCAACACAAGTGCCTTTTCTTTTCTCTATTTTTACAATTTTGGTTTACACTGTGAATTTGAAAATCTATCAGTAAACACAAAAATCAAACATATTGGCTAGGAGCATCATCTGTGCATGAATATTCAGAAGCTGACTCTGTTGATTGGCCTTATTATGTATTCAGCATTTCTGGGTGACTCCAAGATGAAACTGTTCTCACACTGAAAGAACCACCCCGAAGGAGGCCTACATCATTCATTAAATCATTCAGTCATCCAGTCACATATTTATTTGGTGGAATTCAGCATGTTCTTTTCTATTTACAAGGTCAGGTCTTTTGGCAAGGGAAGTTGCTCAAGTTGACCTATATTTTCCCTTCCTCTAAACCATTGGTTTGGTTTTTTAGTTCGTATAGAATCTAATCAGCCTAATTCTCTCCTTGCTTCAGAAAGGCTCTTGCAGGAAGGAAAATGAGTCTTCCCATCGTTACATAAATTCTCATGGGGCTTCCCTTTATAAGTTTATGACAGCCAGGAGTTGAGCCTGGAGCTCTGAGAGAAACAGTCGCACGCTGATTTATGATGGCAGCTGCTGCTAAATCTCACCCCTCTTTCCTTCTTACAGAGCCATGTTACCTTGGGGTTACAAAACTCTTTTCACTGTTATTCAGGGGAATAATAATAAAATGCCAGGTTGCAAGTATAAACATGATCATTCTCTGCCTATTATTGTAAATCAAATTTTACCTTGCATCAGGAGCACGAAAACATTTTGTACTGTCAGCCACCTCAAGCCTCTGTAGCAGTCTGTCTTTATATAACCCTGGGATGATCTGAGGTATTGTTTGAGCTGCACTGACCAGGGAAGCTAGTCACGTAGATGATCTGGCTATTTCTCTTTCAGACCCAACTGACCACTTTCCTCAAGCGAAGTATTGTCTTGGTCTAAGCAGAGCATTGGGGTTAATGATGTGAGCCCAGGACACCAACTACCTCAGTTCAAATCTTGACTCTGCAATTTACCATCTGTGTTACAGCGGTACGTCGATTAGTTCCCCTGAGATCGGTCTCCTGAGCTTTAAAATAGAGATGATGATGATGATGGTAACTATGCTATAGGATTGTCTCCATGTTTAGTTTAGTCATCATGCAACACTTAGGACAGGGCCTGCACATGGGCAGCTCTGCGTTATTTATAATTTTGCTTGTAGGACAGTGGTTCCCAATGATTTTTAGGATGAAGCCCACATTAAAAATATATATATTTTTCAGATTCCCCATGTCATAATAGACTTTTAAAATCTACGTGATGAACAAACACACAATGATAAGATATAATAAGAATTCAGGGTGGTGCTTGTGGCTCAGTGAGTAGGGCGTCAGCCCCATATACCGAGGGTGGCAGGTTCGAACCCGACCCAGGCCAAACTGCAACAAAAAATAACCGGGCATTGTGGTGGGCGCCTGTAGTCCCAGCTGCTCAGGAGGCTGAGGCAAGAGAATCACCTAAGCTCCGGAGTTGGAGGTTGCTGTGAGCTGTGACACCACAGCACTCTACCAAGGGCGATGGAGAGAGACTCTGTCTCTAAGAAAAAGAATTCAGTGATACTTTCGTACTATGGTTGGACTTGCCACCGCCCAGTCATTTCTGCTGCCTCTCTATGTATTGAGGCCTTGTTTCAGGGATACTTTTGATGGTGGCCATTGAAAAGGAGACTGTCCCTACCTGGAAGGGGAGTGAACTCAGAAAAGTCCCTGGCGCACACTGGATGCCAATGAAAGATGGGAAATGGTGCTGGTGCTAATGGAAGGCCTGCTCACCGCTGCAGGGACAAGCTATATTTTGTGACTCATTCCTACTCTGTACTCAACAGCCTGTATCCTGACTTCTGGTCTAGGTTTACAACCTACCCTTTCCTAGCCCTAGGCTCCGTCATGCGGTGTCTCTGGGAACAGGAGATACAGCTGGGCCTCCTTTTCCTTCCCCGAGTTCTCTATCATTATTTCATAAACTCTAATCCTAACTTCCTTAGCACTTGATTTTTAATCCTCACAGCCATAACTGTTTTGCTCTCTTTGTATTTCTTACAAGCCCTAATTCTCTTACAGGCTACTCAAGTGGGTCAGACTAATGAGGAACTGGTCCTAAACCTGGCCCACCTCTGTATGTTACTGGCCCGATCACTTCATCCCTTAGTGCTTCTATTTCCTCCTCTGTAAAGTAGGGAGACAAAATTACTTAAGGGGTTTCAGGCATTTCCATGAGACAACACATGTGCAGTGCCATACACAGTGGAAAGCTGGGCATACAGGAAGGCTCAGTTTAAAAGGCTAACTTTGGGCACCATCACTTATACCTGTAATCCTAGCACCTTGGGATACTTGAGGTAGGAGGATCATTTAAGGCCAAGAGTTCAAGACCACCTATGCAAAATGGACAACCTAGTAAGGCCCTAGCTAGGGAGGTGCCTGTGGCTCAGTAGGTTGGGCGGCAGCCCCAAATACCGAGGGTGGTGGGTTCAAACCCAGCCCTAGCTGGCTAAAACAGCAGTGGCAACTGCAACAAAAAATAGCCGGGTGTTGTGGTGGGTGCCTATAGTCCCAGCTACTTGGGAGGCTGAGGCTAAAGAATCACTTAAGCCCAAGAGTTGGAGGTTGCTGTGAGCTGTGACGCCACAACACTCTACTGAGGATGATAGAGTGAGACTCTGTCTCAAAAAAACAACAACAAAACCCTGTCTCTATAAAAAAAAAAAAAATAATTAGCTAGGTGCTGTGGCTTGCTCCTATAGTCCCATCTACTCACGAGGCTGAGGCAGGAGGATCATTTAAGCCCAGCAATTCAAGGCTACAGTGAACACAGAAAGAGGGTCTCTAAAAAAGTAAAATAAAACAAAGGCTAACCAGACCATGAAACCAAAGACACAAAGGTCTGTTATCTTTCTTCTTCTTTTTCTTTTTCTTTTCTTTTCTTTTTTTTTTTTTTTAAGGCAGAGTCTCACTGTCTTGCCCCTGGTAGAGTACCATGGTGTCATAGCTCATGGCAACCTCAAACTCTTGGGCTCAAGCAACCCTCTTGCCTCAGCTTCCTCAGTAGCTGGGACTATAGGCACCTACCTCAACACCTGGCTATTATTTTTAGAGATGGGGTCTTGTTCTTGCTCAAGCTGGTCTCAAACTCATGAGCTCAGGCAATTCACCTCCCTTGGCCTCCCAGAGTACTGGAATTACAGGCATGAGCCACTGTGCCTAGCCCACGTCTGTTATTTTTCATGGAGTCTAAAACAAAGCTTGTTAAAAGACTCTTTATCCAATCCTGTCCTCAAAACTGGACTCCCGCCAGGTGTGGTGCGGCTTCTATTCTCTTTATCTTATGACCTTTGACTTGAGGTCACAACGTGATGTCACAATTCACCTCCTGCTACAACTTGGTGAGAATTTCCCGAGGTGGTTCTTAGGCTCTCTCACTGTTTGTATCTAAGAGGTCTCTGAGAGGTCTCTGGTCTCACCTCTTGAGCACTCTCAGGTAGGGTTGCCATGTGTTTTGTTCTTTGTTTTTTATTCCTTCGGCTAAACATGAATAATGATATGAGTAAATGGCTTTAGAGAGTCTTCTTCCTTCCTTTGCATTTTTGGGGGATCTGTTTTGGTATCTATTGCAAGGGCTGTTAGGTTTTTGTTCTGAGACGATCAAGATTCATAGTACAGAAAATTAGGAATGAATATTTATTTGTATTTCAAGTTTTCTCTCTGTGACAGCCAGGTAAGCCCTTGGGTGCCCTGATTTACCCACTTGGTTTTTCTTCTCTCATGGATGTAGGACCAACTACATAATTTGCAGAGCCCAGAGCAAAATAAAAATGCAGCCTCTTGGATGGGCACCACAGCTCACACCTGTAGTCCCAGGCCGGAGGATTGCTTGAGGCCAGGAGTTTGAGGCCAGCCTGGGCAACACGGCAAGACTCTCTAAAAAGAAAAGAAAAGGAAAAATGCAGCCTCTTGCTTTAAAAACTATTAAGAATTTCAAGATGGAGACAGCACAGCATCAGATGAAGATCAAGGCTCTTCTAAGCCTGAGCCCCTTCTAAGTTCAGGGCCCTGTGTGGCTGCGCAGGTTGCTGTCCTATGAAGCCATTTCTGCCTGGGAGACAGTGGTGGGGAAAGCTTTAGGTTTGGGTAGAGTCCTAGGTCCACAAGTTACTTTTAGGGGTGGAAGAAATATATGATAAGAAGGACGTAGGAACTTATTGGATCATTAGAGGCACAGGACAGGAGCTAACATTTCTATACTACACTTAAGTGCTGAGAACAGTGCTTTATACCTAAAACATTTTTTAATTGAGATACAATACATATACAATAAAAGTAACCCTTTAAAAGTATATAATCCAGTGGTTTCTAGTACATTCACAAAGGTATACAATTATTTCCACCCTAATTCCATAATATTTTCATCTCCCAAAGAAACCACATACCCATCAATAGCGACTTCCCATTCCCTCCTGCCTCAGCTCCTGACAACCACTAATCTGCTTCTGTCTCTGTGGATTCACCTATTCTGGACATTTCATATGAATGAAAAAATTCATTCTGACTTCTTTCACTGGCATAATGTTATCAAGGTTCATCCCTGTTGTAGCATATGTCAGGACTTTATTCCTTTTTATAGCTGAATAATCTGTTGTGTAAATATACCAACAGATTATTTTGTTTATTCCATTGATTGACATTTTTGTTGTTTCCATTTTAGGGGCTTTTGTGAATACTGCTACTATGAACATTTGTGTACAAGTTTTTGTGTGAAAATATATTTTCAGTTCTCTTGGGTATATATATCTTAGAGTAGAATTGCTGAGTCCTGTTGTAACTATGTTTAAGTTTTTGAGGACCTGCCAAACTGTTTTCCAAAGTGGCCACACCCATCAGCAGTGTATGAAGGTTCCAATTTCTACACATCCTTACCAACACTTATTATATGCCTTTTTTTATTATAGCCATCCTGAGGGTGTGAAGTGGTTTCTCAAGATGATTTTGATTTTCATTTCCCTGATAACTGAGGATGGTGAGCATATTTTCATGTGCTTATTAACCATTTGGCTATCTTCTTTGGAGAATTATTCATTTAGATCCTTTGCCCATTATTAAATGTAATTATTTGTCTTTTTGTTGTTGAATTGCAGGAGTTATTTATAATTTTGGATAATAGACTTTTATTGAATATTTATGATTTGCAAACTTTTTTTTTTTTTTTTTTAGACAGAGTCTCATTGTGTCACTCTCGATAGAGTGCTGTGGTGTCACAGCTCACAGCAATCTCCAACTCTTGGGCTTAAGTGATTCTCTTGCCTCAGCTTCCTGAGTAGCTGGAACTGTAGACACCTGCCACAACGCCCAGCTATTTTTTTGTTGCAGTTGTCATTGTTGTTTAGCAGGCCTGGGCTGGGCTCGAACCAGCCAGCCTTGATGTATGTAGCTATAGCCCTACTCGTTGAGCTATGGGCACAGAGCCTGCAAACATTTTCTGTTTTGTGAGTTTTCTTTCCACTTTCTCAATAGTGTTCTCTGAAGCACAAAAGTTTTTAATTTTGATGAATCCAATTTATCTATTTCTTTTCTTTTGTTGCCTGTGCTTTTGGTGTCATATGTAAGAAAATATTGGCCTAATCCAAGTTCACAGAGATTTAGTCCTACATTTTCTTCTAAGGATTTTACAATTTTAGTTCTTACTTTAGATCTTCGATCCATTTTTAGTTAGTTTTTGTATAAGGTGTGAGGTAGGGGGCATATAATTTTAATTCTCACTCAGCCTTGCTTTAATCATGTGACCTTTGGTAAGTTCTTGAACCTCCGTAAGTCTCAATTTCCTCACTTGTAAAGTGAGAATAACAAATGGCACCTAAGTCATATGGGTATACTGAAGACAAAGAGAAAATGTACATAAAGCACTTAGCACCGTACTTGAAGCAGTCTAACCGCTGGAGAAATGTGGTAGTTGTTACTGTTACAGTATGAACAACAGGTGAATGCTTTCATAGTGGGGATGCCAGATGGGCAGTATTTCTGAGAAGGAAGTTGGGATGGGGAGAGGCAGCTTGTTTAGTCCACACAGAGAAGCAGGTCTGGGATTGCTATGAGAATTTCTGCCCCAGGTCGACTACTGCCTAATGATCTATCACCTCGAGGGATGGTAAAAATTCGAATTCCCGGGCCGTATCAGAACTATTGAGAGCACAGGGCCCGCAGGGCTGCCTTTGGCCTGCTGAGGGCGCCCGAGAGACTGGGGTGGTCACGGCGGCTGCGCAGAGCTCACCCGACACCGGCTGCCGCCCCAGGGGGATCCGCCCAGCTCAGCTGACAGCTTCCAAGAACGGAAGAGGCGGTGCGCAGGTTGAGCCGGGCGTTTCTAGGCCTGGTCGGCGAGTAGCGGTGAGGGGACCCCAGGGCAAGGGCGGAGGGCGGAACTTTCGGGCCTGGCACAGCGGGGTGGCCGGAAGGTGCGATGGGAAACTGCGCTCTGAGCGCGCGAGGCAGAGAAGGGCGGCTGGGCAGGGAGTGCTCAGTGGGCTTCAGTCCCCCAAACCCGGGACGGGGCGCTCCCAGCACTATCCGCCCATGACCGTCTTCGGGGTGCTGCGGAGGATGGGGGAACGTCCAGGCCCTCCCGCAGCTCACACGCCCGCGCCGCGCCCTGTGTTCTCAGCGCTGGGGCAGGTAGCTAGCTAGGCTCAGGTTTGCTCTGGGTTGTTGGTCAGTCGCACAAAGACTCTGCAAGTCAGGTGGAGCGGCGCAGACACCAGGGCGTGGTGATCCCAGACCAGGGCTGACCCCAAGGCTGGAGTCCACTTGGTGTGGCCGGGGAGGATGAGTAGGATTTTCCCGGCGGAAGGGAAACACTGCGAAGGAGGGGCTTCCCTCTCTGTTGTAGCGGTTTCCGGTTTGCCAAAGCTAATATTAAACTTGAATTATCTCTTGTCTGGTAGGGCTGGGGTTACAGATGAAGAAACAGAGCGAGCAGAATCCAGATTTAGTTATAAGCTGCGTGACCTTGTGCTAGAAAGGGACCTGACCTGTCATTTTTCTCATTTGTGTAATGGAAAATTATAAGCCTTCCTGTGGTTGTGGAAATCTAGTATCACTTGATGCGTTGAAAGGTCTTAGCTCAATGCCTGACAATGGTGTAAGAGCTTACTGTTACTGTTCTTAATATTGCTATGACCTACCCAACCTCCTGCTTACCGCAGAATGTAGGTAGTGGTCACAGAACACTGTGCTCCGAGTCCCCCATTCCAGCACACATTATTTCACCCCAATTTGGTTATAAATTTTTTTCAGTGTCTAATGCAAAGGTTGTTAGATGCTGAAAATGATACACAGATGGAAATGACCCGATCCTCACCCTTGAGGAACTAATACATTCTGATAGGAGAGGAAGTCCAAGTTCAAAAACTACTGTAATGCAACGTGAGATGTGACAATGTCATAGGAAAGTTAGTTTGCCTGGACTTTAAAGAAAGATGGGACGTCTGACTGGGAAATGCCTGGTGGAATTGGGGCTTTGGCGGTGGATAGAATCAGTAGGTATGGACTGAGTTCAGGTGGTGGGCAGGTCATGAAGAACTGTTGAAGGGAAACACTGCTTGGAATAGAGGTCTTTAGCTCTAGCTACACGTTGGAATCACCTGGAAAGCTTGGACAACTACTGAGGCCTGATTTCCTTGTTCTGGGTTGTGGTTTGAGTATTGAGACTTAAAAAAAAATAGTTCCTTAGAGGATTCTAATGTGTAGACAAGATGGAGAACACTCACCTAAAATCATAAACTCTATAAATTCATCTCTAATCCTATTTATAAATGTTTTAACAGGAAGAAAAGAAAGTTTAAACACCATGTACTACCACCTGGTAAAACTATTCAGTATTAAATAAGATAATGTGAAAGGGCCTACTACAGTAAATAGTTAAGTGCTCAAAAATGTACATTGATTCTGAATCCCATTCTTAGTTTTAAGAGTTTTAAAATTATGGCTTGGTATATAATATTGTGCATATAATTTTAGAGTGTTCATAGGACCCCCCATAACCCATCTTGGAACACATTCCCTTTTCCCCTCATCCCAGTTAAGTCCAGCTCTAATGCATTTAGAATAAAACTTAAAAGTTCATGTGTGTATTCTTGTTTTGTTTTTAAATATTCTTCTAGCAAAGTTAACCTAACTTTGAGGTTCACTGGCAGAGTTGCTGGAAAAAGGAAAAACTGGAGGGAGATGGGAAAAGGCATAGAAGATGGAGAAGAGGAAAGTAGGAACAAACAAACTTTAAGAGGATATTTGTTACAGGGCATGGTGTCCTGTCCTCTCACATAACTTTGATGTTCCTCCTTAGTTCCTCCCAGGGCTGAAGGCAGTCAGATAAGAAGGCCTCTGTCATTGCTGCAAAGACTTCTTTAACCACATGACTCAGTCTGTCCTAGGTAATATGCTGCTCTAGCTTAAGAGTTAGTTATATGTTAGGATGTGTTTGGCTTAAGTAGTGATAATGGAAATTTAGATTTTTAATTTGGACAGGATCCTAACACCATCTTTCCTATTTCTTCTCTACAGATGGCAGGATTTCCATAGTATATGTAGTATGAGTTCCATAGCTCATCCTCTTATCCAGCTTCTGCAGTCTCAGATCTACCAGCTGGAAAATAAATGGGATTTGCTTGAATTCCACACTGAACTGAAATACACGGGGCTGCAGTATTAATATCCTTTTCTTCTGATTGTCCTTAACAGGTACTAACTGACCTCAGATAGAACATGCATGTCACTGTGTCTTAGGGATGCAGCTTAAGTAGGGCAAACATCTGTTGGGAAAACAATTTTGTTAAATGAATTTGTTTAAATTTTGTAGTGTCACCTTTTATAGGATAATGTCCTAACTTTTTGATTTTGTATATTTCAATTAAAAATATTTTAATTGAGAGAGAATATATTTGTAATTGTAATCCAATATTATAACTGATAGAATGGTAATATTTTTGTTTTATTAAAATACTTTTATAAATTTTCATTATATTGTTCACTTTTAGCTTCTCCACAGTTGTGCTGAGTCTTTTAGTTGCTACAGTTTAACACATTGATTCCTGTGGTGGGACCGCACCTGCGGTGCATCTTACACGGGTACATGTGAAATTTACTAGGTATAGAATATAAATATCTTAACACAATAACTAAGAAAATGCCATGAAGGCTGTGTTAACCAGTTTGATGAAAGTATTTCAAATCATATATAAAACCAGCACATTGTACCCCATGATTGCATTAATGTACACAGCTATGATTTAATAATAAAAAAACATTGATTCCTGTACACTTTGATAGCACATGTACTAAAATTGGAAGCAGTACAGAGATTAGCATGGCCCTTATGCAAGGACAACACACAAATCCATGAAGCATTCCATATTTTCACCTGAGGGGGGTCTCGAGAATCCTCATTGGAAGCTATTGTGCTCACCCTGCCTAGCTTTGTAGATGGAAATGGGGCTGGGGCCTGGGCTGTTACTGCTATTTGGAAACACATGCCTCTTGTAGATCCCGCCTTAATGTTTTTCTGACATCTGAGTAATAGCAAACCCTGCTCAAAGTGGATATCAGATTTAATACTATAAGGTGACAGAATAATGAGAATAGTTTTACCAAAGATAATAAAATATCACATTATATGCATTTTACTGCTGATTTGAGAGCATCCTTAGAAAACTGAACGTAGTCATGCACAGTGGGTCATGCCTGTCATCCCAGCACTCTGGAAGGGCAAAGTGGGTGGATTGCCTGATTTCACAAGTTTGAGACCAGCCTGAGCCAGAGTGAGACCCTCTAAAAATAGCCAGGCATGGTGGAGGGTGCCTGTAGTCCCAGCTACTTGGGACCAAGAGTCTGTGGTTGCTGTGAGCTATGATGCAATGGGACCAAGAGTCTGTGGTTGCTGTGAGCTGTGATGCAACAGCACTCTATCAAGGGTTACAAAGTGAGACTCTGTCTCCAAAAGAAAATAGAAAAGTGAATGTAACAAAGACCAGGACGTTGTTGGAAATTGTATGCTCTCTAGCAACTTTGTGTGAGTTTTTGTACAAGCACTGTTTTATGAGTTATATAAAATGTTATAAAAAATTAAAAAAAACATTGACTTTAAGTTAATGACTTCTTAGAGTTGATGAAATTACTATTTTAAAAATTTGACTCAGCACCCATAGCTCACTGGTTATGGCACCAGCCACATACACTGAGGGTGGCAGGTTCGAACTTGGCCTGGGCTATCTAAACAACTGCAACAAAAAAACAGCTGGGCATTGTGGCAGGCGTCGGTAGTCCCAGCTACTTGGGAGTCTGAGGCAAGAGAATTGCTCTCAAGCCCAAGAGTCAGAGGTTGCTGTGAGTTGTGATGCCCCAGGGCACTCTACCTACTCAGGGCAACATAGTGAGACTCCATCTCAAAAAAAAAAAAATTAAGGCTCAGCACCTGTGGCTCAAGTAGCTAAGGCGCCAGCCACATACACCTAAGGTGGCGGGTTCGAATCCCCAGCCCGGCCCACCAAACAACACTGATGGCTGCAACCGAAAAAAAATAGCCAGGTGTTATGGTGGGCGCCTGTGGTCCCAGCAACTTGGGAGGCAGAGGCAAGAGACTTGCTTGAGCCCAGGAGTTGGAGGTTGCTGTGAGCTATGCCACGTCACTCTACCCAGGGGACAGCTTGAGGCTCTGTCTCAAACAAAAAAAAAAAAATTTAACATTTTGCTACTTGCTCAATTGTCTTTCTTAGATAGTGCTTTTGCTTGTGACATCCTCGAGCACATGATTTTCTTTTTCTTTTTTTTTTTTTTTGAGACAGAGCCTCAAGCTGTCCCCCTGGGTAGAGTGCCGTTATTTCAGCTCACAGCAACCTCCAACTCCTGGGCTCAAGCGAGTGTCCTGCCTCCGCCTCCCAAGTAGCTGGGACCACAGGCGCCCGCCACAGTGCCGCCCGGCTATTTTTTTTGGTTGCAGCCGTTGTTGTTTGGCGGGCCTGTACTGGATTCGAACCCGCCACCTTAGGTGTATGTGGCTGACGCCTTAGCCACTTGAGCCACAGGCTCCAAGCCTTTCAAAAAAAATTTTAGTCATGCCTTTTTCCTCCTATTAATCATAAAATGCCTAACTGATAAAGTCTGTAATTAGAAGCACCACAACCATCTCTGTCTCTCTTTTTTTTTTCTTTTTTGGAGACATAGCCTTACTCTATTGCCCCAGGCCAGAGTGCCATGTCAGCCTACCTCACACCAACCTCAAACTTCTCTGAGTTCAAGCAGTCCTCCTGCCTAGCCTCCTGAGTAGCTGGTATTATAGGTGACTACCGCAACGCCTGGCTAATTTTTCCTATTTTTGGTAGAGATGGGGTCTTGCTCTTGCTTAGGCTGGTTTCAATGCCTGTCCTCAACTGAGCCTTCTGTCTCAGCCTCCCAGAGTGCTAGGATTACAACTGTGAGCCACCATGCTGGCCCATCACCCATCTCTTTTGAAAAAGATGATGATTATTATTTTTTTTAGAGACAGAGTATCACTTTATCACCCTAGGTAGAGAGCTGTCATGTCACTGCTCACAGCAACCTCCTGGCCTTAGGTGATTCTCTTTCCTCAGGCTCCTGAGTAGTAGCTGGACTACAGGTGCCCGCCACAACGCCTGGCTATTTTTTGTTGCAGTTTGACTGGGGCCGGGTTCAAACCTACCACCCTCAGTATATGGGGCCCTACCCACTGAGCCACAGGTGCCTCCTGAAAAAGATGATTATTATTGCATAGCTGATGGAATGTTAAAGATGGCTGTCATTTGGGAGTTAGCAGAAAAGTAAGAATATTGGTGAATTCTTTGCAGTTGTTTGTGAAGAGTTTGTTAAGTTACATTAAACTTCTGCCAACTCTGTACCTTTTCTATTCTTAACTGATTTGAATGATTATCTTCAGTTCCTCAGAAAATTAAATGTCGTCAGAAGATCGAGAAGCTCAGGAGGATGAATTGCTGGCCCTGGCAAGTATTTATGATGGAGATGAATTTAGAAAAGCAGAGTCTGTCCAAGGTGGAGAAACCAGGATCTATTTGGATTTGCCACAAAATTTCAAGATATTTGTGAGCGGTTAGTTAATAATATTCTCTTGAACAGATTTTTCTTAATAAAGATTATTCCTGATTTCTTTGTGTATCTTAAACTGTCATCTTGTGGTTTTAGGCATTAGCAATAGATGATAGTGTTACAGACTTAATGAATGTTTCTGGTTTTTTATTTTATTTTTTTTAGAGACAGGGTCTCACTTTGTCACCCTCAGTAGAGTGCTATGGTGTCACAGCTCACATCAACCTCCAGGTCTTGGGCTTAGGCATTTCTCTTGCCTCAGCCTCCCAAGTAGCTGGGACTACAGGCACCCACAACACCCGGCTATTTTTTGTTGCAGTTTGGCTGGGGCTGGGTTAGAACCCACCACCCTTGGTATATGGGGCCAGTGCCCTACTCACTGAGCCACAGGCACCACCAAATGTTTCTGTTTTAAATGAAAATTGGAATGGGAGCTAACAGTTTTCGATTTGATCCCACTTGTAGACCACGCATGTAGACTATTATCTTGCATATTTCATATATCCTAGTCTTCTAAGTAGTAGTTTATCATCCATGAGTCATTGGCTGTTCAATAGAGATAACCAAAGAGAAAATGAAATAATGTATGTGAAAACACTTGGAAAACTCTGAAGTACCATGGTGTTTGTTAATATTATTTGGTTTCCAGAATCATTTGTATTATCATAAACCTGTGACACATGCTGTTACTCTGTGACCTTTTGCTTCAGAAAACAAAACTGCTGCTTTTGGTACACATGTTCACAGAAGACCTTGATGCATACTTTTCAAAATGTTTCTACTATAAAGGGATTGAGTAAAGTAAGTGTGATAATTGAAATGAAGTTTGGATTGTGAGTGTTGTGTGTTGTATCCTGCCCTCAAGCCTGAGATCACTGGGTTGGCACAGTTTTTCCCAACTATGATTCATGGGTAGTTGGCATATGCTGGTCTAAGTAGGTCATGGCTGTTTGGTAGAAATATCCTTTTCTCTAGATTGTGTCTGTAATCATCTACTGTAAACCAAACCAACAACAAAACATAGCATTGTGTGTTACTTGGTCATTAGTGTTAGGAATTATACTCAGAAATGTATACAAGATTAAGTTGTGTATCTTCATTATACATTTCATGGTGCTTAGTAGATTTTTCAAGGGTTATAAAAATTTTTTAAGGTGGTGGCTACGAAGTTAAAATTAGGAAATAGTGCTTTGGGGAGGGTTTTTATTCCCTCAGCTAAAGCATTAAGTCTTTCTTGAGCTATGCTCAATGGTAATAGACACTCAAGCATTGATCAACTGATCCTTTCTAATCTTTGTTTTTGGTTCAGGCAATTCAAATGAGTGTCTCCAGAATAGTGGCTTTGAATACACCATTTGCTTTCTGCCTCCTCTTGTGCTGAACTTTGAACTGCCACCAGATTATCCATCCTCCTCCCCACCTTCATTCACACTTAGTGGCAAATGGCTGTCACCAACTCAGGTTAGACCGGAAACTTAATTTTTCCTATCCATTTTTAGAAACTTAAAAACTCATCTTTAATTGAAAACTACCTTGATGATCATGAATTCAGTGCATGAAGAGAACAAATGTTTTTGATTTTATAATTTTTTTCCCCTTGACTTCCTGAATCCTAATGTTGATGAATTGAAAATGTTTGGTGTTTTAAAAAGGAATGGCAGTGATTAAAAACAGTTATGAATTGCAGTGGGAATAATTTTTAATCAAGTGTGTTGTTTCTTTTCTGGTCTTGCTATTTTCCCATTTAATCTGTATTGCAATGGAAACTATGAGGTCCTCCTCATTTTCCTTAGATGCTGGTATTATTTTGTTCTTAGTTTCTTATCCATTCATTACATGAAAGATTTAATTGTAATTAGGACTAAAAAATGAGTTAATGTAGTTATAATAAGCAAATTTTCTGAGTAAATAGAATTGCTTTCGTTAAAAAAAAGTGTTGATAGCAAATGCTGATGGGTGTCACATAGACACAAATGCACAAATAAAAATGTGTATAATTCCTGAAGGTAACTCACTGAGGCCTGAGACCTTATTTTGAACCTTCATTTCCTGTGGGTTATATATCCTTTTATAGTACCAACCTCAACTCTTGATTGAGACATAAATATAACTTGAAGCTAATCCAAAGTATTCTGGGATAGATAAAGGATCAATAGCAGCTACTTTTCTAGAAGTCTTAATGAAGATTGATAGGCTAATGAATATTAAGACAAAAGCTGTTAGATTGCTGACCTTAAGGAACAGTTCATCAGTTTTTCACTTTCGAGCATATAGTTTTCATTCCCTCACCCTCGTACGAGTCTAGTCTAATCTGTTAGATGAGAGTGCAGTTGCAAAATTGAGCTTACGGTTTAAAAACAAGATTAAACTTTAAAAAAGGATAACACAGGTAGGATAAAAAGGAGTATTATTTGCATTCTATTATTTGTACCAAGGCAATAGATGCAAGGTAGTTGATTATTTGCCCATGCATATCAAGACTGTTTGACATTTAGTCACTCATAGCTAACTGAATTATTTAGATATTTATAGTTCCATTTCTCCAGAGAGCTCTTGATACTTTATATCCATGCATGTGCACATGCACAAAACAAGGATAGGTTAACTGGATATGTGGTTGTAGTCTCAGGTTCCAGCCAACCAGCATCTACCTAATGCTGGCTTTGGGGGAGTGGGTATGCTGGGGAGGAAGGTTGTTCATATTTTCTGATTTATGAGTACAACTAAAATTATAGCAGAATTTTTGACAAATTTTTATGCATATAATTGACATTTTAATTGGTCTCTTATGTTCCTTCTTTGTTTAATTCTTGTTCATTGCTGCACTCCGATTCCTTGGCATTATTCATATAACCTGTTGATGGTGAAATTGACACATGGCGCCTGTTATTTGCTGAACTGGGTGGGTAGATAGAGGGAAGTAGGGTTAATTCTCTAATATTTTCCATTATTTGTCCCTCAGTATACATGCACACAGTTTCTTTTTCACTCTTTTCCTCTGTCTCCCCCCCTCACATTTACGTGCACCCCACCTGCCTCTTTTGAGAAAGGACTGGAATGAAAAAAGATACAAGATTTCATTGGACTTGGTAGCTCACACAGCACTCAGAGGTTCCCTTTTAGTATTTATCACATTTTATAGATTTTAGCAGAGTGTTTGGCTCCCACAGCTGATCCTATAAGCATATTCATGCCAGTGTGAAAAAGCATTAGTTGTCCAATCTTAACTTATCCATAAATATTGAAAGTAGTGCCTGGGCAGGGTTTAGTCAGTAGCGCTACACAGAGCAAGGAACAGAAAATGTAGTCCTTTTTCACTTGTTAGTTAAATTTACAAAATTTGTTTGCCATCTGGAAGGCTTATTTTTGGATGTTTACCTAAAAAAGAAAAGCTGCTTTATAATTCCTGTGCTCTACTTACAAATATTTTATATTTCTAATGGAAAATCCTCTTATATTTGCCTTTCAAATTGAACAGACCACTTTTAAAGAGGAAAAGTCAAAATAATTTAACTTTCATTGCGTAACTTTGGAAACGTGGGCTTTCTGTGTGGCAGCCAAACCATGTTGGGGGCTTGTGATCATGCCTGGAGTTAGAATCAGTCCAGTTCCCTCCATTAACCAGGATCTGGTGTAAGCGCAGATTGCTTGTTAAAAGCAGCTTGTAAGTTTGAAAAACAGGACTAAGCTTAAATTTTGTTAGTAATTTTTCAGATGAGTTGGCATTTTGATAGGACTGAAAGTTAGAATTTAATTTTTAAACTGTTTTTTCTAACCATTATTCCATGATACCTAAAGAGTTAGAACTCCCAAAGGAAGAGAAATAGTTCATTTTAGAGCTAGATCTTTTTCTCCTGCATGAAATAATATAGCAGTATTAAGATAAAGAACAGAAAAAGTCCTCCATTTCAGCAGCTCAGGTATAAATCAAGTTTCCTACCTTAGAGAGTCTTGCTGTTTTTCTTGTTTTCATGGCGCTTCTGACTTCATAGTCTGTCTACTCTGGCTCATCCTGCTGACTAGTTTAAGAAGTGCTACAATAAGAATGTTGGTACTATTTTGTAGCATAGCATCTCACAGCAGTAAAAAATAGTGTTGCAAAGTGAAAGGGCCTCATTTACAAGTTGACAAATTTCTAGGGAAACCAGGATTTGGCAGGAGCATCATCTTTCCAAACTCACCAGCGTCCTCGTGTTTTCTCCTAGCTATCGGCTCTATGCAAGCACTTAGACAACCTCTGGGAAGAACACCGTGGCAGCGTGGTCCTATTTGCCTGGATGCAGTTTCTTAAGGAAGAGACCCTAGCATACCTGAATATTGTTTCCCCTTTTGAGCTCAAGATGGGTTGTCAGAAAAAAGTTCAGAGAAGGACGGCTCAAGCCTCTTCCAACACAGAGCTAGATTTTGGAGGAGCTGCTGCATCTGATGTAGACCAAGAGGAAATTGTGGATGAGAGAGCTGTACAGGATGTGGAATCATTGTCAAGTCTAATCCAGGAAATCTTGGACTTTGATCAAGCTCAGCAGATAAAATGCTTTAATAGTAAATTGTTTCTGTGCAATATCTGTTTTTGCGAGAAGCTGGGTAGTGAATGCATGTACTTCTTGGAGTGTAGGCATGTGTACTGCAAAGCCTGTCTGAAGGACTACTTTGAAATCCAGATCAGAGATGGTCAGGTTCAATGCCTCAACTGCCCGGAACCGAAGTGTCCTTCAGTGGCCACTCCTGGTCAGGTAACTACTTACTCTGTTAACAGGCCTCCCTAATTGTCTTCCACAAAGGGAAACAGTATCTTAGGAACTTCCTTAATAGAGCTCAAGGAGCAGGTGGAGGCCTGCCAACTCACAATTTGTTTTGCTGTAAGAGTGCTGTGGTCTTACTTTATCCTTTAAGCAAATGTAAATGTTTCTTTTGTTGGCCTTGGAATGGGTGGCCCTAGACAAGGATGAGTGTTAAAAAAGTAATTCTGGTGATTTACTTTGTATATTGGCTAGGATCCCATCAAACTTGCGGAATCACTAGGCTGTCTTGTGTGAGATTGGGATCCGAAGGAGGTTTAACACTTGGAATGATTATACCCAACTCATTTACAGACTTTAACATAAATAGAGCATACTTAGTATTTTGGTTTTTTATCAACTTTATTGAGACATAATTTTATTTATTATAAATTATACCCATTTAAATTGTATACTTTGCTTTGTTTTGACAATGTGCAGACCCATGCAACTGCAAGTCAAGATACGTACTCTTGCTATATTTGGTTTGATACTGAAGCAAGATTTGGGTGGGGTTTTGTTTTTTTGAGGCAGGGCTTTGCTCTTGTCACCTGGGTTGGAGTTCAGTGGCCTCATCATAACTCACTGTAGCCTTGAGCTCCTGGATTCAAGTGATCCACCCAACTCAGTCTCCTGAGTAGCTGGGACTACAGGCACATGCCACCATGCCCAGCTACCTTTTCTGTTTTTTATAGAGACAAATTCTCACTTTTGCTCAGGCTGAGATAGAGGTCTTAATCTGTGTGCCCATTTGGTTTATACCAGCATCCTAAGAATCTCCTCAGGATGCAAACTTCTTGTGGAATCATGAAACCTTTGGTGTTTTGTATTTCCCTCCAGGTCAAAGAGCTAGTGGAAGCAGAGTTATTTGCCCGTTATGACCGCCTTCTCCTCCAGTCCACCCTGGACCTGATGGCAGATGTGGTGTACTGCCCCCGCCCATGCTGCCAGCTGCCTGTGATGCAGGAGCCTGGCTGCACCATGGGTATCTGCTCCAGCTGCAATTTTGCCTTCTGTACATTGTGCAGATTGACCTACCATGGTGTCTCTCCATGTAAGGTGACTGCAGGTACGTTGTAACTATGTAAACCCAAACTCCCATCCCCACTGCTCCAAAACCTCATGACCTCATTTCTTCAATTAGGAAGTGTTCACTCAACTGTCATTTCTATGTCAGTTACTGTCCTAGGCTCTGGGGTGTAGTAATGTCCAGAAGAGACAAAATTTCTGCCCTCACAGAATGTACATTATAGTGGTGGAGATAGGCAAACAAAAGAAAGAAGGATATTAGATGGTAGTAAGTGCTAGGGAGGAAAAAGAAAGAAAGCAAGGACAAGATATGAGATGTTCTAAAGGGGAGGGGACTTGGGATTTTAGTTAGGGAAACCAGGGGAGGCTTTGCTGGCAAAATGGTTAAGTAAAGACTTGAAAGAAGTAAGAAAAAAGTGTACAGATATGGGAGGACTATTCCAGAAGGAATGGTGAGGTGAATTCTACCTATGAACATGGAATGATGTCGATCCTGAGTGGCAAATACAGGGCATCTAAATGGCTACTCTTGGCTCGGTGCCTGTGGCTCAAGTGGCTAAGGCGCCAGCCACATACACCTAAGGTGGCAGGTTTGAATCCAGCCCGGGCCTGCCAAACAACAATGACGGCTGCAACCAAAAAATAGCCAGGCATTGTGGCGGGCGTCTGTGGTCCCAGCTACTTGGGAGGCGGAGGCAGGAGACTCGCTTGAGCCCAGGAGTTGGAGGTTGCTGTGAGCTGTGATGCCACGGCACTCTACCCAGGGGGACAGCTTGAGACTCTGTCTCAAAAATAAATAAATAAATGGCTACTCTTGTCTTCATGACACATGCAGTCAGACATGCCCATCAGTTATCAAGTGCTTTCTCATAGTGCCCAGCAAGTCCCCAGACTCTTCCTCAACATGGCACTTCAGAAAGCCACTCTTTGCTGAAGGAGGCACAGGAAGCGAAACCTATTGGCTGTTTCTGGTCCAGATAAGGGTAGGGATACCAGGTCCTTAATGTCAATTTAAAGGACTTTGGTGGCTTAGTCTTTCTCAGACTAGCAGGAACGATAATAGGTACTTGATAGGATTCTTCTAAATGAGGTAATACAGTGGTACTCAGAGTTACTACATTTGTTACACTGGCCTATGATGCAATAAATATAGAAATTGGGTTAGAAACTTTATAGTGATTTCACAGAATAATTCTATGTCAGTCAAATCTAATAAATATTTAGGTCTGTACTTTTTATCCTTACTTTTCCTTTTTCTAATACTTCACTTGATTATACCTTACAAAAGTGTTTATCCTTGACAGATTAGGGAAAGAAAACTTGTCCTTCACCGTATTTTGAGAAACAGGGGGCTAATACATGTAAAATGCAAAACATTAACTGTTAATTCTTTTATTAGTATAATTACTAATTGCTAATGTTAGCAGAGGGTCATTATTTCCAGGAGAGTACCCTGTGAAGAAGGAGTGGATAATTCTAGTTGCCTAGGGCAGAGTCTCGTGGAAGGTAAGGGCAGAAAGGATGGAGAACTTACCGAAGTGTAATACAAAGCCTTTACTTTAGACTTCTATAACCTTACTGTTGAGAGGCTACAGTACATGTCAAGTGTTGAAGGAAGAAATTAAAGATAGGCATAGGGCTTCAGCAAAATTATGGCTCTCTCTCTCTTTACATATATACAAAATATGTAAAATATGAAACTAACAATTTTATTATTTTGAGACCATTAGAGCAATAATCTCTGTCCTTAATATGTCTACTAGGACAAAAATTCTTGAATTATTAAAGGGATAAAAATGACAGGATTAGAAAGATCTCTGTTACATCAAAGTAGAGATGATGGAGCCTTGGAATGCACAGCACAGAAAAAGGATTCAAAGTAAAGGCAGAATGCAGATAGAATTCTGTCTCAGAAGACGTCCATTGCTTTAAAAGGGAGACAGACCTCTAAATAAAAGGAAAGTAAACCAGTAAAACAACTAGAACATTGCTGAGAGAAGTCTAATTACTTGTGTTGAAAAATTAAGGTAATAGAATTGAGATCAAAGCCTTTTGTCTAGAAGTAAAGCCTTTGGTAATAGTGCCTATTCTGTTTGAGTTAAGTGATAGAGCAGTGGAAGCCAAGTTCAAGAGTATCAAGGGAAAACTTTTCAGCGCCTGTAACAAAGCACAGTTACAGGGTGAGATTAGGGTGATTTTTTTTTTTTAATATACAGAATTGAACAGTTAGTCTTTGCCCTTAAGCCCTTTGTATTTTTTAAAATTTTTTATTAAATCATAACTTTGTACATGCATTTATGGGATTCAGTGTACTGCTTTGTATAATGTATATGCTTACATGTATAATGTGATATACTTACTTTGAACTAAGTAACACATCCATCACAATTATACTCATTTCTTAATAGTTTTGAAATGTACCATTGCATCATGCACATTAGGTGAGGTCACCCCACCTCCCATTTCCCCCCTCTACTCCCGTCTTCTGTTCTACTTTCTGGACTGTAGTTATGTTTTGCCATTCATATGAATGTGTAGGTGATTATATATTGATTTCATAGTAGTATTGAGTACATTGGATACTTTTTTTTCCATTCTTGAGATACTTTACTAAGAAGAATATGCTCCATCCAGGTAAACATAAAAGATGTGAAGTCTCCATACTTTTTAATGGCTATGTAGTATTCCATGGTGTACATATACCACAATTTGTTAATCCATTCATGGATCAATGGGCTATTATGAATTGGGCTGCAGTAAACATTCTGGTGCAAGTGTCTTTGTTGTAAAATAATTTTGGGGTATATACTTAGTAGAGGAATTGCAGGATTGAATGGTAGGTCTACTTTTAGTTCCTTGAGTGTTCTCCAAACTTCTTTCCAAAAAGGTCCTTTTAGCTTGCATTCCCACCAGCAGTGCAGAGCCCTTTGTATTTTATAGGCTTTCTTCAAATGGTCAGTGCTGCAGACTTAGTGAAAAATCAACTTTTGTTTCAACGCTTTTGTCTTTTGGACCATTAGTTGCACAAACATATCAACATAAAGAAATCAAAGGAAAAAAATAACCTATTATTCTACCACGTGCAGCAAGTCTAACGTTTCTAATTGAGGAATTCCTTTCCATTCTTTGTCATTTGTGCAAGTGCAATTTTTACCTAGTTATAAGTATACTTCTTTCTGGATTCTGTAATGAATGTTTTAATTGGATTATAGCCATCCTAATTATGGTTTTTTTAAGCTGAATATTATGTCATTAGATGGCTCTTCTACACATAATTTTTTTTGAAATTTAATTTGTTTGCCATTGTTATAGCCATCTCCATGCATATGACTTCACTTTGGATTATTTCCTTATGATAAAGTCCCAGGAATAGCATTCTTGAGTAGCCAAAGATTATGGCCATTTTTAATGATTTTTTTAGTCAGCATTGCAAAGTTATATAAAAGTTAATTTTCCATTTCACTTTCTAGAAAAATTAATAGACTTACGAAATGAGTACCTGCAAGCAGATGAAGCCAATAAAAGATTTTTGGAACAGAGGTATGGTAAGAGGGTGATTCAGAAGGCACTGGAAGAGATGGAAAGTAAGGAGTGGCTAGAAAAGAACTCAAAAAGCTGCCCGTGTTGTGGGACTCCCATAGAGGTACATGTTTTGGTACAGACTTGGAAGCAAAAGATTTGCATGTTATGATTGCCTCAGGGAGTCTGTTCATCAGTTTTATGATTTATTAAGAAAATGCATGTTGGTATTTGTGAAGCCATTTTACTTAGAAGGTTCAAATTTATTATTAAGTATTATTGACCTTAAATATATGTAGACTTTCCTTTTTAAAGAGCTTTCAGATAGTAAAGTAACAGTTCTCACATTATCCTTCCTCAAAATTGAATGGGTTATGAGGAAAGCATATTGGAGCTACTCTTAACTCATCTATGTGATTGAAAAATAAAATCTGACCTCTTAGAACTATTTATCCTGTTTAACTATTATATATTCAGGAACTGGCAACATTTTTCTATTAATCTGAGCTAAAATAATTAGATGTATTTATTACTTTTTGACAAAATCTTAATAGCTTTTATAATCAAAATATATCTTTGCATTTGATTCTACTGTTCCAATCTATTATATTTGAACTGAAGCTAGTGGTGATTCCCCATTACTCCGTTAAGAAAACTGGCATTGTACCTGGGCGTTGTGGCAGGTGCCTATAGTCCCAGTGACTTGGGAGGCTGAGGTTAGAGAATCACATTAGCCCAAGAGTTTGAGGTTGCTGTGAGCTGTGACACCACAGCTGACATAATGAGACTCTGTCT
>NW_003852398.1:33955129-33957275 GCF_000181295.1 Otolemur garnettii | reverse complement strand
ATATATATATATATATATGAAGAAAACTGGCATTGGTGGCACCTGTTAGCTAAGTGGGTAGGGTGCCAGCCACATACACCCAGGCTGGCGGTTCAAACCCAGCCTGGGCCAGCTAAAATCAACAATGACAACTGCAACAACAAAATAATGTCTTAGCCATATAATAGAGTGGAGGACTTGATTCTAAATGTTTATTTAGACTTATGTAAAACTTTAAAATTTAAACTTGTTAAATTCAAACATGTTAATATTAATCTATATGTTCCATTTATGTGTTTGATTTGTACATATTCTGTTTATCAAAAGAGATTGCTCCATGTATCTAGTTGTGAGAACATCTACCAAATAATTTCTGTATTTTACAGGTAATACAAAATAGTAAGCACTAATTAGTTATCACTGTGTTACTTGCATATCTCAACTCTGCACTGGAGAGTGTTATACTGAATCCTTTTTGCAAGTACATTTCTCTTTTGCTTTTACAGCCTTGATATTTTTCTCTTTCTGTCCTTCTCACCAGAAATTAGATGGATGTAACAAGATGACATGTACTGGTTGTATGCAGTATTTCTGCTGGATTTGCATGGGTTCTCTCTCTAGAGCAAACCCTTACAAACATTTCACTGATCCTTCTTCCCCGTGTTTTAACCGGTATGTATACACAGAGTTCCTTAGGCTCAGTCACAATTTGATCATTGCTGACCACAACTCCCAGGTTTACTTAAGTACTTGGGCTTATTTAGAGAATTCTCTTACATGTTTTCCCACATAATAGGAATTTGTATTTTTTTTTTTGAGACAGAGCCTCAAGGTGTCCCTCTGGGTAGAGTGCCATGGCATCATAGCTCACAACAACCTCCAACTCCTAGGCTCAAGCGAGTCTCCTACCTCCGCCTCCCAAGTAGCTGGGCCCAAAGGTGCCTGCCACAATGCCTGGCTATTTTTTGGTTGCAGCCATCATTGTTGTTTGGCAGGCCCAGGCTGGATTAGAACCCACTACCTTAGGTGTATGTGGCTGGCGCCTTAGCCCCTTGAGCCACCGGCACCGAGCCTATTTTTTTTTTTTAAGGAGCTTTATAATGAGAATATACACTACTTAGGAATTTTTAGTTTTTTATCCTTAACTTTTTATAGTAAAAATTTTCAAACAAAACAGAAAAACACCTTCCAACTAAATTAACAATTGATAATGCTTTTGTTCTCTGGATTTAACTTTTTTGCCAAACTACATAAAGCTAAGTTGGAATTGACAATGCTTCAACTCTAAGTACTTCCACATGTGTCTCTTAAGATAAGAAAATGGTTTTGCCGTCCAAGTGCAGTGGCTCATGCCTATAATCCTAGCACTCTGGGAGGCTGAGGCAGGTGGATTGCTTGAGCTGGAGAGTTCAAGACCAGCCTGAACGAGGAGACCCTGTCTCTACTAAAAACAGAAAAAACTAGATGGGCATCATGGCAGGTGTCTGTAGTCCCAGCTACTCCAGAGGCTAAGGCAAGATGATTATTTGAGCCCAGGAGTTTGAGGTTGCTGTGAGCTATCATGACACACAGCACTCTACCCAGAGTGACAAGAGACTCTGTTTCAAAAAAAAAAAAGAAAGAAACAAAGAAAATGTTTCTACAAAGTAATACTTTAAGTACTTTTTAAAAAGTAATGATAGTGGTGTACTAATAAATGCAACATATTTCAAAAATTCTCAATTATCCCTAAAATATCTTTTTTTTTTTTGAGACAGAGTTTTGCTCTGCTTGCCCAGGCTAGAGTGCCCTGGCCTCAGCCACCTCAGACTCTTAGACTTGAGCAATCTTCTTGCCTCAGCTCCCAAGTAGCTGGGACTATAGGCGCCCAATACAACACCTAGCTAGTTTCTCTATTTTTTAGTAGATATGGTCTCTCCTTTTCTTGCTCAGGCTAGTCTTGAGCTCCTGACCTCAAGCAGTCTTCCCACCTTGGCCTCCCAGAGTGTTGGGATTACAGGTGTGAACCACTACACCTGGCCTTATAATATCTTCTTTTTTTTTTTGAGACGGAGCCTCAAGCTTTCCCCCTGGATAGAGTGCCATGGCATCACGCTCACAGCAACCTCCAACTCCTGGGCTCAAGCAAGTCTCCTGCCTCAGCCTCCCAAGTAGCTGGGACTACAGG
>NW_003852398.1:33950006-33953891 GCF_000181295.1 Otolemur garnettii | reverse complement strand
TTTGTTTGCAGTTGTCATTGTTGTTTAGCTGGCCTGGGCCAGGTTCAAACCCGCCAGCCTGGGTGTATGTGGCTGGCGCTGTACCCACTGAGCTACAGGTGCCGCCATGGAATAGCATCTTAAAAGAGTTCAGCTGCTTCTAGATGGCCTCACTTCCTTAATGTTGGCTTGTTCCACATATTGTATACGTTGAGTAGCAGTTTCTTGATACTCATCCCTCATTATTGTTTATTCTTGGCAATAGAGGGTTTGTCTGGGTTCTAAAAGGGCTGTCGTTAAAAACTTTAAGGTAGTTTGTTCAGAGGGACTCAGATTTCAGCCCTTCTTAGTGGCGTGATTAAAGGAGAAGAAAAACTATACAAAGATGTTATCAGAAGAGTGCAGAAAAGGGATTTGAGAGAAGGAAAGGCAAATTATATTCAGTTTTGTCAAAGCACATAAAAATATACCTCTTTTTTGAGACAGAGTCTCATTTTGTCACCCTCTGTATAGCGTCATAGCTCACAGTAACCTCAAACTCATAGGCTCAAATGATCTTCTTGCCTCAGCCTCCGGAGTAGCTGGGAGTTCAGGGACCCACCATAACACATGGCTATTTTTAGAGACCGGGTCTTGCTCTGGCACAGGCTGGTTTTGAACCTGTGAGCTCAGGCAATCCACCTGCATCAGCCTTCCAGAGTGTGAGGATTACAGGTGTGAGCCACCACACCCGGCCTTAATATACCTCATTTTATGCTTCCAGGTTGTTTCATGCTGTGGATGTCAATGGAGATATTTGGGAAGATGAGATTGAAGACTAGTTAATTCCTGCTCAAGATATGGAAGTGGAATGGTTTGCCCTAATCTTTTATCACGAACACAGAGTAATCCTGAAGAGTATTTAGGGTACCAATCAATCACTCTTCCTATGTAGACGCTATGGAAGAACAAGGTGTATATTTTCACGTGGTACTACTGATTAAGGCACATTCATGCAGTTTTAAATGTAACATACTTTAAGAAAAATTATAAGCCAAAGGTTCAGAAAATGAAAGCTACAGAATATTAAATATTATAATGTGCCCAAAGCTCTGAATAGTTAAAAATTAAATATTTATTTTCTTCCCCAAGCTTTAAATAAGGCAAAGAGGCTCAGGAGTTAAACTTACAGATCCTTTTTGTCTCTGAGAACCAGCCCTCTGGTTTTATCTCTGCGAAGCATTCCTAAGACATTCTGTTGCTGCCCCCTTAGAGCTGGGGTTGGTGAGAAGCCTTATTCCTGAGAGCCCAATCTCATTTACTCCATTTCACTCATGTCCCTTCCACCTAAATATAAGCTAAGTTCTCTTTGGAGGGAGCCCTTTATCTATAACTGACTGGATGGTCCAGTGTCATTTTGATCTCCCACTTTCCAGAATAGAAATTTATAATAATCTTAAAAGTATTTTTTAAAACCACAAACTCTGTTGATCACTTGATATTTATTAGTGGTATATATAGTAAATGGTTTAGGCCAAATGTAGAATTTAACTATACTGGCTTAGAAGAGTTTCAGCTTTATTCAACTTCCTGGGGAGTAGAGCCTAGATTCAAAGCAACTTCTCTTCTGCTACCTTTCATCCCACATTCTCTCCTTTACCTCCTGTTAATAAGAATAATGTTAATATTCCAGCAGCACATTTTTATTTCCTCCATTAGAATAGGAGAAAACCTAATATATTCCCAAGCTGAATGTTCTTTAATTATCTGCACTTTGAATCTGTCTGTGCTACTGTAGTTCCAGAATTCCTAACTTTCTGGCATGTTTTTAAAGGTCTTCTCTGATGAGAAATGGGAATTTGGCTTCCTACCCTTTTCTGCAACAGCAGTGTTTGGGGGTGATAATGTTGGATTGATACCTAGATTCCTATTTCTGAGTTTTGTTGGCTTTTTGAAAACCTGGCTTTCCTTAAGGTTTGGTGAGCAGCTCAGTAGCAAAATAAGACTTTCTTGAAAAGACAGAAAAATTGGACTATAGCTTGTAAACATGTTCCTGTTTTCTACTTTGTCATTGAAAATTGAAAAATCACTTTTAACTTTTTGAGGTGTGGGTGTCCAAAGAATCAGCGAGGACTATGTTTCTGGAATTTCAATAAGGATGCTTAATCTTAAAAATAAAAATAATTTTAAAAATCATCTTATAATTAGAACAGAGTTGCTGCTATTTGTTCTGTCACCAGTACAACTAGTCACATTTTAAAACTCGTTTAGCATATAACATATTCTTAGAGTGAGTAGAAAAAATCATGGGACAGCACCTCCTCTTTTACCTGGGCTTGTGACTGAGCTTAGGTTTTAGGGCCCACATTTTGCTTAAACAAAATGGTTCTATGGATTTCCATTTAGACTATTTTACATGTAAACTGAAGTTATGACAGTTAATAGGGGAAAAAACTAAAGTTAATTTAAAGGATAATTTGAAGATAAGAAGTAGAAATTAAAATGATTAGTTATACAGTATGTACCCAAGAATTCTGTGATTAGATAGGAGTTCAATTCAGATTTTTTTTTAGTAGTAGCCGTTCAGAAGCTTTTTAGCTCAAGAGCTAATTAGTATTTGCTTGAGATCATTTTATTTTAGGCTATTGTACTTATTTTGATGATGTCAGAGAAGTAGAAAAGGCACCTTTATAATACAGTTTTTATGAAAGAAATGGGAGAATTTCTTTCCATTTATGGTTTTAAAAAACACCGGTGTTTGGTCTCAGAGACATGTTCTTTCACCTGAGTGTTTCTTTTTTAGATATAATCAAAGGCAATAGGGCTTATAAAGTCTTATTTCAGAGGCATGAGTTATGACCTCGTTCTATTTAGCAGAGTTTTTTGTCTCTGAGTAAAATAAAAGATTGGGTAACACCCTGAATGCCCTGTTAAAGAAATGGGTTTATGGAAAGTTGATGTGTCAGAAAAGTATATTATGATAAAGAGTTCTTTACTTAACTTATTTCATGAAAGCTTTTTTTTTTTTTTTTTTACAAGTGGACTCAGATTTGCTATAAATTGACATGAACTTCACGGGTCTTTTTGGTGAGAGTTTTAGGATGCTGTGTCTCTTGAATTTTATAGAAAAGACTTGAGTCTAGAGCTGATAAATGTAAATAAACTACCAAGTAACCTTTCTTTGAAGTCAAAGTAGAAATTCTGTGACATTTTGAGCTTGTGATTAAACTAACTTACGGGTCTTCCTTTGTCAGTGAAAGTGCATCTTTTTCCATGTATTTTGTAAGAGAAATTTTTATTTTAGACAAGTTTCCTACTTACAGAAAAATTGCAAAGAGATTACAGAATGCCCAGTTCCTCCACACCCAGTTTCCCTGATTGTTAACATCTTACCTTGGGGCTCGGCACCTGTGGCTCAAGTGGCTAAGGTGCCAGCCACATACACCTAAGGTGTCGGGTTCGAATCCAGCCTGGGCCCACCAAACAACAACGATGGCTGCAACCAAAAAATAGCCGGGTGTTGTGGCAGGCGCCTGTGGTCCCAGTTACTTGGGAGGCTGAGGCAGGAGACTCACCTGAGCCTGGGAGTTGGAGGTTGCTGTGAGCTACGATGCCACAGCACTCTACCCTACCACAGCACTCTACTTTTTCTTTTGAGGCTCTGTCTCAAAAAAAAAAAAAATCTTGTTGGTATGGTACATTTGTCATATTAATGAATGAAAACTGATACATTAGTGTTAAGCAGGGTCCATACTTTAGTCAGATCACCTTCAGTTTTACCCAAAGTCCTTTTTCTGTCCTAAGACCCCACCTAAGATACCACATTATTTCAGTTAGTCATTGTGTCTCCTCTTCACTGTCGCAGTTGTCTCATTCATTTTTGTCATCGGTGTTATACAAACATCCTTTATACTTCTTTTTTTTTTT
>NW_003852398.1:33944061-33949308 GCF_000181295.1 Otolemur garnettii | reverse complement strand
TCGTGCATTCTTTACAAAAATCGGGACTTTTTAAAAATGCAGCGGGACACGGGACAAATTGTTCAAAAGCGGGATGTCTGGTCACCCTAGCTTAAGTGATTCTCTTGCCTCAGCCTCCCAAGTAGGTGGGAGTATAGGCGCCCGCCACAACACCCTTCTATTTTTGTTGTTGTTGCAGTTGTCATTGTTATAGTTGGCCCAAGCCAGGTTCGAACCACCAGCCTCAATGTATGTGGCCGGTGCCCTACCCACTGAGCTACAGGCACTGCCCCCATCCTTTACATCTTGATGCATCTGGATTGGTCAGAGCCACAAAACGTCTCTTGAAGACTGATTACCTAATCCTAGCAGGCTCAGCAAATCAATGACATTCTTTTTAAGTGAGGTCTTTTTATAGCTTTAAATTAGCTGTGTCTGAGGATGTTTTGTTGGCTGTGTATATAGTTTTAGGCTGTTAACCTGTGCTAGTAAACATCTTCCTGCTCAGCTTCACGGAAAAAATGATTTCTCACTGGACTGGTTGATCAGGTTATTCTGTGATTCCGTGGGGCCCATGAGGCTCTGCACAGAGAATGTTATCTACCATCTCTGTCAGATTCTGAAGCAGGTCAGGTGGTGTGGCCCTTCTGTCGAGGAACTGAACATAGGAAAGAAAAGCTCAGAAGCCATGTTCCCAGACCTGTAAGTACTGTCAGCCAGGTCATTCTTTTTAGTAGAGTTCTAATTTACATTAGAAATCCCTTAATATTTTTAATACTAAGTTTTCTGTCAAGAGTAATGAGGGTTAATCATATAAGAGAATCATGAAGTTATTCATATGGTTACCTGCTTTGAAATAGGAAATTTCAAAATTTTGACCAGAAATCTCCCACCAAGTATTAACTTTGTCCTAAGCATCACCAGCAGGTGGCAGCAGTTCCATGTTGTAAAAATGCAGTAAATGGTTGAGGCAGGAGTAATATGTTGTTTTCTTATAGGAGCAGATTTAATTTCTGGGATTTAAATTTTCCCCATTGTGTTTCCTTATAATTTGTTTTATACCTTGATAGACAGAATGTTATCTAATGATAAGACAGGAACAGCAGTATTATCAGACACTTTAAGGCTACTTTATTTAAACAGTACTTGAACCACAGTTGATAGCTTATGCAATTGTTACATAGCAGAGTGTCACTCTTTCAAACTCTGAAGAAAGGAAACTAAGTTATATATGAAGTAGGACCAAAGAATTGTAATACCATGGAACTTAAATTCTGATGGAAAGACATGGATACTGAGTAAATCATCTGGTTTGTCAGAAGATAATTGTTATGGAAAGAAGTTGGGGGGAAGGAATAGGAAGTTAAGGGAGGTAGAACAATGTTGGAATTTTAAAGGGTGGAGGTTTCATCAAGACAGCACTTGAGACCAGTGCTATGGCTCATGCCTCTGGGAGGCCGAGGAGGATGGAATGTTTGGGCGCAAGGAGTTTGAGACCAGCTTGAGCAACAGCAAGACCCTGTCTCTACTGAAAATAGAAAAACTAGTCAGATGTGGTGGACACGTATAGGAGGCAAGAGGATTGCTTGAGCCCAATAATTTGAGGTTGCTGTGAGCTATGACACCATGGTACTCTCTATCCAAAGTGACAGAGTGAGACGTTGTCTAAAGAAAAGGAAAAAAAAAGGAAAAAAGACAGCACTTCAACAAAGCCTTGGCTGTGTGGGAGTGAACTTGTGAACACTGAGGAAGAGAGAAGAGCGAGACAGGATGTGTGTGGGTGATGCCGCAGACTGTAGAGACTTGTGTGCCTTCTACCTTGAGATGGGAAGCCTTTGGAGGGCATCAAATAGTGAGAGGATCTGACTTACATTCTGGAGAACAAGAGGATTGATGAACATATAGTTCAGTGGAAACAGATCAGTTAGGAGGCCATTGGCAGTAGCTCCCGTGAGAAGTCCAAGTGACTTGTACCAATGTGCCAGTAGTTGGAATCTTGAGAACTGGTTTACCTTGACTGGTAGTAACTAATAGATAGCAACTAATAAGATTCACTGATTGGGTGTATAACATGAGATATCAGAGTTGATTTGTAGGTATTTTTGTTGAGCAGTTGAGGTGGAGAAACTTGTAGGTACCCCAGGTTTGTGATGAAGATCAGGAATTTTAGTTGTGGAAAGACAAATTTGGGATGCCTGGAAGTTACCAGAGTGAAGGCATTAGGGAGGGAGTCCTATATAGAGAAAGGTTCCAGGATTGAGTCACTCAGTGTTTGGGTCATCTTCAGGGAGATGAGGAAGAACTAGCAAAAGAGACAGGAGAGTGGCAAGTAAGATAAGAAAACCAAGAGATGTCTTAAAGCCAAGTCAAGTTTTAAAGAAGGAGTAATCAACTGTGTCAGATGCTACAAATAAGTCAAGTCATCTGAGCTTTAACAATTGACATAGGCGGCTCGGTGCCTATAGCTCAACCGGCTAAGGCGCCAGCCATGTACACCTAAGGTGGCGGGTTCGAATCCCCAGCCCGGACCCGCCAAACAACAATGACGGCTGCAACCAAAAAATAGCCGGGCGTTGTGGCTGGCGCCTGTGGTCCCAGCTACTTGGGAGGTGGAGGCAAGAGACTCGCTTGAGCCCAGGAGTTGGAGGTTGCTGTGAGCTGTAATGCCACGGCACTCTACCCAGGGGGACAGCTTGAGGCTGTCTCAAAAAAAAAAAAAAAAAACAATTGACATAGGCAATTAATACTGAGATCACTGGGGGACTTTGACAAGTGTTTCAGTGGAGGGGAGTTAAAGATCTGGAGTGTATTTGAGAATGAGGTATCCTCATAACAAGAAAAAGCTGAGGCTTGGCACCTATGGCTCAAGTGACTAAGGCGCCAGGCGCCAGCCACATACACCTAAGGTGGTGGGTTCAAATCCAGCCCAGGCCCACCAAACAACAATGATGGCTGCAACCAAAAAAATAGCTGGGCATTGTGGCAGGCGCTTGTGGTTCCAGCTACTTGGAGGCTGAGGCAGGAGACTCGCTTGAGCCCAGGAGTTGCAGGTTGCTGTGAGCTGTGATAGGAAGTTAAGGGAGGTAGAGCAATGTTGGAATTTTAAAGGGTGGAGGTTTCAAGACAGTACTTGAGACTGGCACTGGCTCATGCCTCTGGGAGGCCAAAGAGGATGGAATGTTTGGGCTCAAGGCACAGCACTCTACCCAGGGGACAGCTTGAGGCTCTGTCTCAAAAAAAAGAAAAGAAAAGAAAAAGCTGAGCAAACTGCATACCAATTTTTCTTAGGTCTATCAGAGAACTTAGGTTACAGGGTAAGCCTCCACCACAAAAACTGTAGCTCAGCCTCAATACAATATTAATACAAGGCATGCTAAAAGGGAAAAAAGCAAAAGACAAACTGAGCATCTGAACCAGACTCAGATATGGCAGAGATTTAGGAGTTATCAGAGTGAGAATTTAAAATAACTGTGATTAATGTGCTCAAGTCTCCAATAGAAAAGGAGGCTGGGTGTGGTGGCTCATACCTGTAATCCTAGCACTTTGGGAGGCTGAGGTGGGTGGATTGCCTGAACTTGGGGGCTTGAGACCACCCTGAGCAAGAGCGAGACCCCCATCTCTAAAAAATAGCCTGATGTTGTAGCAGGCATCTGTAGTCCTAGCAACTTGGGAGGCTGAGGCAAAAGAATCACTTGAGCTCAAGAGTTTGAGGTTGCTATGAGCTGTGATGTCAGAGCACTCTACCAAGGGCAACAAAGTGAGACTGTCTCAAAAAAAGAAAACGTGAACAACATGTAAGAATAGTCAGGTAATATAAGCAAGAGATGGAAACTCATAGACTCAAAAACAAATACTAGAGATAAAATATTATAACAGAGGGCCATGCCTGTGGCTCAGTGGGTAGGGCGCCAGCCCCACATACCAAGGGTGGCAGGTTCAGACCCAGCCCCGGCTAAACTGCAACAACAACAACAAAATAGCTGGGCACTGTGGGGGGTGCCTGTAGTCCTAGCTACTCAGGAGGCTGAGGCAAGAGAATTGCCCTAAGCCCAGGAGTTGGAGGTTGCTGTGAGCTATGATGCCACACCACTCTACTGAGGGTGATAAAATGAGACTCTGTCTCTAAAAAAAAAGAAAAAAAATTATAACAGAGATGAATACCTTTCATGGGTTTGTCAGGAGACTGAACACAGCCAGGAAAGAATCAGTGAGCTTGAAAATATGTTAATGAAAATTTCCCAAACTGAAATTTGGAGGGTTTTTTTGTTTGTTTGTTTTGTTTTGTTGAGACAGAGTCTCACTCTGTTGCTCTGGGTACAACCCCACAGTGTTCTAGTTCACAGTAACCTCAAACTCTTGGGTTCAAGCAATCCTTTTGCTTCAGCCTCTGGAGTAGCTGGGACTACAGGCAATGCTTGGCTAATTTTTCAATTTTTAGTAGAGAGGATGCCAGTCTCACTCTTGTCCAAGGTGGTCTCCAACACCTGAGCTCAAGCAATCCACCCAGCTCTGCCTCCCAGAGTGCTAAGATTACAGGCATGAGCCACTATGCCTGGCTTGAAATTTAAAGATTTTTTTTTCATATTAGTATGAGGGTACAAACGATTAGGTTACAGTGTTTGCATTTGTTAGGTAAAGTCCCTGTTGTAGTTGTACTGCACCCCAGGAGGTGTGCCATTAGCTGGGAGCACACCAATCTCCTTCCCTTCTTCCCTTACCCCTCTTCCCCCCGCAACTTGAGTATTTCTCTAATGTGGGTGTGTATCATAGTTCATCTACTGCTTCCTGTTAGGATTGAGTACATTGAGTACATTGCATACTGGCTTTTCCATTCTTTTGATACTTTACTAAGGAGAATGTGTTTCAACTCCTTCCAGGAAATTTAAAGATTTTTTTTTAAAGGAATAAAAAAAATGTTCAGAACAGACTATCCAAGAATTGTGAGACAGTTATAGAAAGGGTAACTATGCCTAATGGGAACAGCGTAGCTCCCTCTTACCTGTAGTTTCCCTTTCCTTGGTTTCAGTTACCCATAGTCAACTGCTACCTGAAAATAATTCAGTACAGAATATTTTCAGAGAGACCACATTCACCTAATTTTTATTACAGTATATTGTTATAATTGTAACAATACAATTGTTATAATTGCATCTCTCACTGTGCCTAATTAGGTATGCACATATAGGAAAAAAGATACTGTGTGTGGCTCGGCGCCTGTGGCTCAATCGGCTAAGGCGCCAGCCACATACACCTAAGGTGGCGGGTTCA
>NW_003852398.1:33940913-33942662 GCF_000181295.1 Otolemur garnettii | reverse complement strand
AAAAAAAAAAAAAAAAACTCAGTCTGTCTGTCCTACTGGAAACCTATGCATGCTCCACAGTCAGGATTTTGTTTCCTAGGAAAGAAGCATCAAATTTGCAAAGTTAGAGCTCCTCAATGGCATGTCAACTGGCTAATCCATTACCATATAATTTTCCTCTGGTTATTGTGTATGATCACTCTTCTTGGGGAGAACTATGAGGCTTATGGTGTGCAGAGCTTAACATTTAATGGGAAACAAAATACATGTCCCAATACCTAATTTTTGCATGGTAAATGGCTCTGAGAAAATAGAGCAAGGCAAGGAGGATATGGACTTGTGGATTGCTGCTTTATATTAGAAGCTCAGGGAAGATCTCTCTAATAACTGACATTTGAGTAGAGGCCTGGAAAAAATGAAGAGCTGGCTGGAATAGTGGGCCAGGCAGGCTCTTGTATCCATCTCTACTGTGTAAACAGATATACTTAGTACAAGGAAGGTGATACCCATTCTGCCACTTTTACTACGTGGAATAAAACTTTAAACACATTCGGTCTACTCTTCCTGAAATACAACTGTGTATACTTACCATCACCTTTTCCCTTTTGCTTACCAAACTTGAAGTTTTACAAATTCAACTTGTTCTAATCCATGGGCTTTTTTTGGAGACGGGATCTTGATCTGTTGCCCAGGGCTAGAGGGCAGTGGTGTCAACATAGCTCACTACAGCCTCAAACTCCTAGGCTTAAGCAATCCTCCTACTTCAGCCTCTTTAAGTACTGAGATTGCAAGTATGAACGACCATGCCCAGCTCAATCAGCAGTATTTAATACTTCTTTTTAATAATAATATAAATTTCTTCTTTTTCATTTTTTTTTAAGTTTTATTCTTTTTTTATTTTTTTTGAGACAGAGTCTTGCTCTGCCACCCAAGCTAGAGTGCCATGGCCTCAGCCTAGCTCATAGCAACCTCAAACTCCTGGGCTCACACGATCCTCCTGCCTTAGCCTCTGAAACAGCAAAAACTATAGTGCCCATGACAACACCTGGCTAATTTTTGCATTTCTAGTAGAAGCGGGGTCTTACTTAGGCTGGTCTCAAAACTCCTAACCTCAAGTGATCCTCCAGCCTCAGCCTCCCAGAGTGCTAGGATTACAGGTATGAGCCATTGCACCTGGCCTAATAATTCCTTTTGATCAAATTGTCACAACCTGGCTAGTGGGAACCCCATTTAACAGATTGTTTTGTCCTCTCAACACATTTGGAAAGCACTTATTTTCATTAACAAGATATTCCAGGCCCCCTGTGTTCCCTACCCCTAAACATATAATTAGCCCCTCTCCTGAGTGCTATTAGAGGCCCAAGCTAGCCCAGGGTATACGTCCTACTTGATCTGCAAAAGCACTAGGACAGTGCTGTTGAGACACCAGGGACACAGACCTGGGAGTCAGATCTTTTCAAGGTCCCAAATTCACCATGTCATATCATGATTTCGTTTATATGTAATATCCAGAAAAGGTAATCTATAGACACAGAGCAGATCAGTGGTTGTCTGGGGCTGGAATTTGAAGTAGAAAGTTTTTGAGAATGATAGAAATGGTAAAGAATTGTGGTAAGGACATAAACCTGATGAAAATCATTGGACTTTTATTTAAAACATTTTATCAGGATGTAAATTATCTCTTTGCTCAAAATTGTTAAAAAAATTAAACCCTCTTCCAACTCTACTTATACCTCGCTAATTGGTTATACACCATTACACTGATTTTAA
>NW_003852398.1:33939723-33940108 GCF_000181295.1 Otolemur garnettii | reverse complement strand
AAAAAAAAAAAAGAAGAGAAATATAGAGGTAGAAATCCACAAATCACAAGTTTTTATTTGAAAATATTGAATTTAATAGAAAATATCACATCATAAACAACTCCATTGATCTATTAGCTTAAAACAGATTGACAGCACAATTACATACAAAAGCTAAAGACAAAAGACTGGTACCAAACACAGCACTTTAAGAGAGGCGTAAGCCAGGCTCTGAAAGATCTTTCCCAGAAGTAGAGGCGGCAGCAGCTTCAAACAGGCACCAAAACAGGAAGGAGGCAATAGCATCCACTCCACAAAGGCTTAAGAGTAAAAGATGGCTGAGCAATAGACCATCTGGGGAGCAAGGAGTAAAGAACTGGGCAAAAGGGCTGTAGCTCCTGAATAT
>NW_003852398.1:33937530-33938930 GCF_000181295.1 Otolemur garnettii | reverse complement strand
AAAAAATGTTTCTGATTAAGTTACAAATAATCATTCCCCTATAGCTAAACTTCATGACTAGGCTCCTATCCTCAAAGTCAAGAACAAGAGTTTCATCCACTTATCTGAAGTAACCGTATTAGATTAAAGAAATACAATTCCGTTCTCCTAAAGACAATTTCCAGAAAGACTCCACTGTCCCCATGAGGTACTTGATTCTAGGTCCTGGCACAGGCTAATCGCTGTATGGTTTCTTAGAAGACTGGCTCTTCTCAATTTCTTTCTCTTTGATACTGTACAGGGGGTCCACCAACTTGTTATGAACAAGCATTAAGCCTACAAGAAATTAAAAACAAAAAATAGTTAATGCAAGTATGGGCAAGATGTCAGTAACATCTAGAAGCTCATAAATTTGGTCCCAGAACTGACAATTCTCTTTGCCTGTGATCCCCAAATGACAAACACTCTAAGAGTAGGAAAATCATTATTCTTAGTGCTAAAATTCGTGGAACTTTTGTAAATTGAATCACTATTGGAGTTGGCTATTTAAAGGTTAACTTTTCAGCAAAGAGCAAATTCCTAATTTACCTGCGTAGTAAAGGAAGATTTTCATTTAAGTTTGCTTAAAGCAGTATGTATCCTTTTAAAGTAAAAGAAAGACCCTCATGACAGCTAGTTTAGTGCTTCACCTGGAGGAGATCTGGAAAGAGAAAGCCTAAAGTTCGATATCACTGCAAGGAGATCACCACACAGCCCTTTGCCTTTTCTTTCCTCCTCAGAGCAAAGAGATCTCCAAAAATGGACCCATCAGCTATTAGTAGATGGAGTCTCACTTTGTCAACCTTGGTAGAGTGCTGTGCCACCACAGCTCACAGCAACCTCAAACTCTTGGGCTAACCAATTCTTTTGTCTCAGCTTCCCAAGTAGCTGGGACTACAGGCACCACCTACCACAAAGCCTAGCTATTTTTAGAGACGATGTGTAGCTTTTGCTCAGGCTGGTCTCGAACCTGTGAGCTCAGGCAATCCACCTGCCTTGGCCTCCCAGAACGCTGGAGGTTTGATTTTTATTAAGATCATTATCTACTATCAATAAAAATGGCCAGAGGATGAAAGCTAGGTTCTGTCCTCATCACTCCTGGTACACCCTGAGCTTGACAACTTACTCCGAGACCCAGCCCTTCCTCACCTTTGAAATACTTGACAGTCTTCACTTTCAGCTCCAAGGTGGCATCTTCATCACACACAAACACAGTACAGGGATGCTGCTGGAAGGCAGACACAGTCCACATGTGGTTCACTCCCTCCTCGATGGCCTTGTACAGAGCAAACGCCTTGTGAGCACCTGTGATGAGGATCATCACCTGGGGATCAGAAAACAAGCCTGTGTGGCTCGGCGCCTATAGCTCAACCGGCTAAGGC
>NW_003852398.1:33936222-33936815 GCF_000181295.1 Otolemur garnettii | reverse complement strand
TTTCTGTTCAGAGCAATAAACCTACTAACTAATGTGATTTGGGGTGGTTTTTGTTTATACAGAGAAAAGGCATAGACTTCCCTTAACAGTTAAAATAATCAAGAACAAAAAACAAGTGATCATAAAGAACTCAGCTCTAGACTCAGCTCGGTGGCTTATGTCTATAATCCCAACAATTTGGGAGGCCAAGGCAGGAAGGTTGCTTGAGGCCACAAGTTTGAGACCAGCCTAGGTAACATAGTGAGACCTGATCTCTTAAAAAATTAAGAAATTGGCTTGGTGCCTATAGCTCAAGCAGCTAAGGCACCAGCCACATACGCCAGAGCTGGCAGGTTCGAATCCAGCCCAGGACTGCCAAACGACGACAACTACAATCAAAAAAAGAAAATAGCTGGCCATTGTCACAGGTGCCTGTAGTCCCAGCTATGTGGGAGGCTGAGGCAAGAGAAATTGCTTAAGCCCAGGAGTTAGAGGTTGCTGTGAACTGTGATGTCACAGCACTCTACTCAGGGCGACAGCTTGAGACTCTGTCTCAAAAAAAAAAAAAATTTAGAAATTAGCCAGATATAGTAGCACATGCCTTGCAGTCCTAG
>NW_003852398.1:33921892-33935765 GCF_000181295.1 Otolemur garnettii | reverse complement strand
CTGTGAGCTGTGATGCCATGGCACTCTACCCAGGGGGATAGCTTGAGGCTCCGTCTAAAAAAAAAAAAAAAGATGAGAACATAGAGGCATAGAGAGAAGGTGACTATTCAGGACACCTCAGCAACTGTGAACTCATTTATTTATTTTATTATTTATGATGTGGGTCACCATACCTGGCTGGCCTCAAGTAATCCTCCTGACTTGGCCTCCCAAAGTGCTGGGATTACAGGCATAAGCCACTATGCCCAGGCCAGAACTCATTTTAGAAAAGAGAATTTCCTGATTTCCAGCTACAGGTCCTTTCCCAAATCAAGATAATCTCACATGGTAATGACAGCCCTCAAGCCCTAGTGTTTAACCCCTTAAACTTCTCAAACAGGGGGCCAGTTCACTGTCCCTCAGACCACTAGAGGGCCGGACTGCAAGCCCTGGAATGATTTGGCTGCTAAGCCAGACAGGCAGCAGTGGCAAAAACACCCAGCAGGCCAGATAAATGTCCTAGGCAGGCCACAGTTTGAGGACGCCTGCCCTAGGTATTGATTTGAGGCTACTTAACAGACATCTGTGTATCATTACTCATTTCACAAAAGTTCACTTTAATCAGAGATCTGTTCGTTGATATAGATGCCTATTTATAGGCTTGGGTAAAGAAATTTACAGCTAAAATGTCTATAGTTGCTTCCTATTGAATATACCTCAGAAAGGAAAAAAATACTTCTGAAATTCTAATTAAAGTAAGGAAAATAGAACCACAAAAAATTCAAATTCAAATGATACCCCACATTTTGGGGGAACTCAATCAGTTTGAGACACTTTCATTTTAATCACACTTCACTGTATTTATTAATCTGAGCATAGAGCATTATTAATCTTCTAACCACAAGCTTCCTAGGCATCCCTTCAAACAGTGACCACCACTAGGCAACAAGAGCGTCCCTCTCTCAGTACCTAGGCAGGTACAAATTCACACTGCAACATCAGTGATGCTGGGCTTCTCTCTGCCCATGAGAAGCACAAAGGGGCACATAAGCAGAGGCCAGAGGGCCTGAAGCCCCTGGGTAGTTGGTCAAAGGCATCAAAAAAGTACTCCAAGAACTCTCCTCACATTGGGAACAATGGTCACATCTGGAGAGGAAAGAGGAACTGGGATTTAGCCTCTATTATAATGTCTTTCTTCATCTTTAATAAAATTTAACAATAAAAAGACAATTCCACCCTACCTCTGCACCCTTACCTCTCTAGCATCCATGACAGTGCCCACACCCACTGTCAGGGCCATGGTGGGCACGTTGGCCAGCTCTCCATCAAAGAACCTGGCATTTGCCAGGATGGTGTCCATGGCCAGTGTCTTTACACGGGTCCTGGACACTAGGCTAGAGCCTGGCTCATTGAAGGCTATGTGTCCATCGGGGCCAATCCCTACAAGGAGAAAGCCAGGCAGTACAGTGAGTGCTAGGAATCCAACATTTCAAGAATGGACAATCTCTCCTTCCCTAACTAGAGTCTGAACAAAAGTCCTTGGAAACTATATCTCTTTCCCCATTGTAACCCTGGTCAGGTACACCTTAAGCATGTGATCTGCCCCACTCCTAGCCACTTCTGTCTGAGGTACACACAGACACTGTTGACTTGTTATTACCCTCAAAAAGCTAAGTAAAGAGCACTGTCAATACTGTGTTTCCCCAAAAATAAGACCTACCCAAAAAATAAGCCCTAGCAGGATTTCTATGCATTTGTTAAATATAAGCCCTACCCCGATAATAAGACATAGTGATGGATACGCCTATGCAGATATGCTGCATAGCCACACCATGCATTTTGGCGTGGAGCAGTAAGGAAGACTGGAATACCTTTTATCTGCCATAGCTCCTTTCTCTGAGCCTTTCGCACTTGGGCAGGTGTGCAGGTGGTAACTGCGTTGGCAGGCATCCTATTGCGTACGTGCGAACGGCTAGGGGAAAGGAGTTCACGCATCACTAGTGCCGGCCCCACCAACAAGGTCAGCTCCCCCCTGTCAGGTTCCAGAAGAACATGACTTAACTGTATTTGAATAAATGTAGATTGTTGTATTATACTTAATAAAAATAAGACATCCCCTGAAAATAAGCCCTAGTGTGTCTTCCTGAGAAAAAATAAATATAAGACAGTGTCTTATTTTTGGGGAAAACAGTAGCTTCCCCAGATTGTCAGAAAGATGTAACTTCTCTGTCTCTGCTACCTATGGTCAGGGGGTCCTACTGCTAGGATATAGTTGGAGCAAATAAAACACACCCAGAAGAGATTTGAGGCTCAGCGCCTATAGCTCAAGCGGCTAAGGTGCCAGACACATACACCAGAGCTGGCAGGTTCAAATCCAGCCCGGGCCTGCCATACAACAATTGACAACTACAACCAAAAAAATAGCCAGGTGTTGTTGGCACCTGTAGTCCCAGCTACTTGGGAGGCTGAGGCAAGAGAATCACTTAAGCCCAGGAGTTGGAGGTTGCTGTGAGCTATGATGCCACTGCACTCTACCCAGGGCAATGGCTTGAGGCTCTGTTTCAAAAAAAAAAAAAAAAAAAAGAGCTCTGAGAGATAGACTCCTGAGGTTCCCACTTTGCGTCCCTTGCTGCCAGCTGGCTGACTTTAAGTCACATGACTCCTCTGGGATTCATTTGGCTATCCACAGCATGTAAGGACTGTGTGGAACCTTCTAGAACTATATGAGTTCATGACTTTATGTTTAGATAAATTCTATGACTGACCAATAAAACCTGAAGACTGGGGAGTACCCAGTCTCAGAGTCCAAAACCAGACTTCTCAATTTACAGACAAAGTATAAGTTTAAGTAAAAGTGGAGGTCTCCAAGGTAACCCAGTTCCTGAATAGCAGAGCCAAGGACTTAGGGCTCCCACTTTCTCCATGCCTTCCCTGTCTCCAAAAGTGCTACAGTTCTCAACCTGTGGGTCTTGACCCACAGGAACTGTATTAAAGGGCCAAGTATTAGGAAGGTTGAGAACCACTGATACAGTGGTAAGTGACTTTATTGTTTATTGTCACTAGCAGACAGAGGAGCCCGTTTGAAGACAGACATGGCGTCTTATCCTCCTCCTTCTAATACTCACCTCCAACAAATAGCTCGATCCCACCGGCAGCCTTGATCTTCTCTTCAAAGGCATCACATTCAGCCTGTAGGTCAGCTGCATTCCCATCCAGAATGTGGGTGTTTTCTGGGTGGATGTCAATATGCTTGAAGAAGTTGTTCCACATGAAGGAGTGGTAACTCTCTGGGTGATCTCGAGGAAGGCCTGTGGGGACAAAGGGACACTCAGTCACACTTAAGCTGAGCTGGAGCTCTCCTTCTAAGTAGGATGGCAAGACTTCATTCTGACCTGCAAAGAAACTCAGGGGAGTGCCCATCATCAGGGTGTCCTGGATACCAGCTCTCTGACCTCCAGCCACTTGGGACAGTCTGAGCTGGTATCCATAAGTGGCCACAGGGCTGGACTGGAGTAGTTACTTGCCAGAGGTCTGGGAAGCTCCCTCACTCTGATCTCTTTTTCACAAGAGAATGTTCATAGGCTAGAGGCTGGGGATACTCTGGCCTGTGGAGGTGGCCTGGTCACTGGGGTAGAACTGGGCCCATCTGGGAAAGCAAGCAAGCACACTTTTCACCCCATGTCTTCCACTCCACCACCCACCCTCCCTTATACCCTGTTCAGCCTGAATCCCAACCTGAACATCAGGTGGCTGGAGAGAATTATCTCAGGGCTTCCCAAAATGGTTTTTGGTTTTTCCCCACAGCCAGGAAGGAAAATAATGTTTAAAGAGAATATATGATGTTTACATTAAGCATTAAGAATATTTAAAGTTGGCTCAGCGCCTGTAGCACAGTGGTTATGGCTCCAGCCACATACACCAAAGCTGGAGGGTTTGAACCTGGCCCAGGCCAGCTAAACAACAATGACAACTGCAACAAAAAAATAGCCAGGCATTGTGCTTGTAGTCCCAGCTACCTGAGAGGCTGAGGCAAGAGAATCACTTGAGCCCAAGAGTTGGAGGTTGCTGTGAGCTGACACCACAGCACTCTACTGAGGGTGATAAAGTGAGACTGTGAGACTGTCTCTACAAAAAAAAAAAAATTATCTGTGAGGTGATACAATGATGGACACTACTTGAGTGATCTGTACACCAAATCCCAGATTCTACCACTATATAAAATATAAATGTCACAGAATTCAACTTATACCTCCTAAGCCTATTAAAAATAAATTTTTAAAAAAAGAATAGAGATACAGCTTTAAAAAAAGAATAGTTAAGTCAATCTTAAAAAGGGGGGAGATTCTACAACATGCGTGACCCTTGAGGACATTTTGCCACTGAAAGAAGCCAGTCACAAAAAGACAAATACTTTATGATTCTGCTTATAACTCATAGAAACAGAAAGTAAAATGGTGGTTTCTGGGGCTGTGAGAAGCTGCTGCTCAGTGGGTTTTACAAGATGAAAAGTGTTCTGGAAATAGGCGCCCAACAATGTGGATGTACTTAACACTACTGAACTGTACACATAAAAGTGCTAAGATGGTAAATTTTGTGTTATGTGTATTTTATCATAATTTTTTTTTTTAAAAAAGCACTGAAAATGAAGCCCTTACAATGACTGAGAGGGAGAGGAGGGGACAGACCAAGGTAATAGCTTCTCAGCAGCAGGAAGAACACCAGTCTTAGCTCCCTTGCAAATGCAGAAAGGGGAGCTAGAGGATGCACCCTGCGGACACACCCCAGCCAGGACCCATTTGTAATCATTTGTTCCAGAAAGAAATGGCATGGAGTTGGGGAGCCAGCAGGCAGAGATGCTCTAGGATTTATTATTATTATTTTTAATAAAAATACAACAGTACAAATCCACTTTTATTTACTTTTTATCAGTTTAAATCCTTGAGGGGTACAGCACCACACAGATTCTGTGTCCTATGGCCTTAGGCGGAAGGTTGCTTCGGAATTTGGCACGAACTATGCCACTGCTTCCATGGGCCCAAGTTATCTTTCCCCCAGATTACCCTGGTTTTGTTTAGTTTGCTGCCAGGAGTCACTGTGTGGTTCTTTGCTTTGTATACATAAGCACACCTCTTGCCCAAATACAATTCAGTTTCATCTCGGGCACAAACACCTTCAATTTTACGAACAGGCACCAATGGCGCCTGTGGCTCAGAGGGTTAGGGCCCTGGCCCCATATACCAGGGGTGGCAGGTTCAAAACCAGCCCCTGGCCAAAAAAAAAAAAAGAACAGGCCCCAAGATGGCGGAAAGAGCTCTAATATTTACTATTATATACAAGAAATTTTCACATATGTTGTATTTAATGCAACCTATGGTGGCAGCTTTATTTGCCCTATTTTATAACTGAGTAAACTAAGGCTAGAAAGAAATAGGTGCTGATACCCAAGCCTATCACCAAATGTCACTGGCTCCTTGAGACATCACCATTTCTCTCCAGAGCTGGACCAGGTAAGAACCTTGAAAACTAAAGACTCACCCACATACTCATCCATGTTGAAGGTCTTCACATACTTAAAAGACAGATCGCCATTCTTATAGTACTCAATCAGCTTCTTATAGCAGCCAAGTGGGGTGCTCCCTGCAAGAGAGGCCACAGGCATGAATGTCCTTTCAGCCCCTAGCTCCAGGAAGCCCAGGGAGCAGACAAGAATGAAATCAGGGCTGCTCGACAAGACCTGTCAGATCTGAGGGAAACTAGTCAGATACGAAGTCCAACCAAAGGCTCTAACCCTAACTGCCATCCATCCACTAACTGCTTGTTTAATGCTTATTTCCCCTATAGACTGAAAGCTCCACGAACACAGGGCCACGTCTGTCTTACTGACAGCTGAATCCCCAGTGCTGAGCACACTGATGATTGAAACCACTCTGATTAGCACCTGAGTAAACATCAGGTTTAACTGACATATGCCCTGAACAACCACATGCCAGGCACAGGACCATGCAACAAAGGTGCAGAGGAACAAGACCAGTAGCTACCCTAGAAGAGCTCACTATCTAGGAGTAGGGACACAAAGCAGGAATGTCAGCTGTGACAGGGAAGCAAAGGCAAGACTTACTTCAGGAGCAGCCAGCTCCTGAGTCTCACTTAAAAAATGTCATAGGCTTAGCGCCTGTAGCTCAGTGGCTAAGGCGCCAGCTACGTACATGGAGCTGGCGGGTTCGAACCCAGCCCAGGCCTGCCAAATGACAATTACAACAAAAAAATAGCCGGGCATTGTGGTGGGAGCCTATAGTCCTAGCTACTTGAGAGGCTAAGAGAATCGCTTAAGCCCAGGAGTTTGAGGTTGCTGTGAGCTATGACAACCACAGCACTCTACCAAGGGCAACATAGTGAGACTCTGTCTCAAAAATAAAATAACATAAAATAAAAAATGTCATAAAACACATATAGTAGAAGGGAGGACACTGTGTATTAAAACAGTAAATAAGGCTCATAAGCGCCCATAGAACAGCCCTCGGTGTATGTGGCTGGCGGGTTTGAACCCAGCTCGGGCCAGCTAAACAACAACTGCAACCAAAAAATAGCCAGGCATTGTGGCGGACACCTGTGGTCCCAGTTACTTGGGAGGCTGAGGCAAGAGAATCACTTAAACCCAAGAGTTTGAGGTTGCTGTAAGCTGAGTCGCCACGGCATTCCACCCCGGGCAACATAGTGAGTCTCTTTCTCAAAAAAATAAATAAATAAATAAAACAGTAAACATGCATGAACACTGATTAATTTGTTTTTAAAAACTATAAAAGACAAATGTGAACACTTGGGAAAAATTTTGAACAGACTTTGTATATTAGATGATATAACATCATTTTTCATTGTCTTAAGCATGATAACGGTATGTAAGAGAATATTCTTAATCTCAGGAGATACATACTGAAGGATTTAGAGGTAATGTGTCAGTGTATCTGGAACTTAATTTCAGGTGGTTCAGGAAAAAAATGTTAATAGAGAACATGAGCCAGAGAAAGATATAAATGCAAATGTGGCAAAGTGTTAACAAATAGGGAATTTAAGTGAATGGTACTGCTCTTTTTGCAACTTTAATGATTATTTGCAATTTTTCAAAATAAAAGGTTAGAAGGAGGGCAGCGCCTCTGGCTCAGTGAGTAGGGCGCCGGCCTCACATACCGAGAGGGTGGTGGGTTCAAACCCAGCCCCAGCCGAACTGCAACAAAAAATAGCCAGGTGTTGTAGCGGGCGCCTGTAGTCCTAGCTACTTGGGAGGCTGAGGCAAGAGAATTGCCTTGAGTTGGAGGTTGCTGTGAGCTGTGACGCCAGGACTTGGTCTCTACAAAAAATAAATAAATAAAAATAGCCAGGTATTATGGCAGGTGCCTATAGTCCCAGCTACTCAGGAGGCTATCGCAAGAGGATCACTTGAGCCTAAGAGTTTGGGGTTGCTGTGAGCTATGACACCATCATACTCTACTGAGGGCTACAAAGTAACTCTGTCTCAAAAAAAAAAAGAAAGAAAGAATACCCCACCACTGGCACCTCATTTCACCCTTAGCAGTAACCAGTCCCCTGGCTACCTCCCCACTCCTTACCCTGCTCCAGGCACCTCTGCCTCAGGGCCTTTGCACACACTGTTCCCTCTACCAGAGATGCTCTTCCTTCAAGTATCTGGGTGGCTGGCTCTTACCCCATCAGGCCTCTCCTCAGATTCCACCTTCTCAGAGAGCCTTCCTGCAACTCTGTCTAACACTACAAACCCCTACCCCTGCCTACACACTCCCTATCCTTCTTCCCTGCTTCACTTCTCCTTCCCTCTCTGTTACCATCCGAAGTACTCTAACTTTTGTTTGTCTCTCCTACTGTAAATTAAACTTCAGGAAGGCAGGAATTCATATCTTTTTCATTCATTAGTATATCCCCAGAGTCTAGAAGAGCTTTGCATGTAGAGGGCATTCAATAAATACCTGCTAAATGAGGACCGGCAGTTCCCACTACCCCACCCAAAATAATTAGTCCCTGGCCTTAGCCATGTCTGAACCAATTTCCTCACTCCTGCCATTTTCCAGACCTCTAATCTTCCCATCCAGTGGGCTCCCCAGTATCTAGCCAATAAACTCCTTTTCTGCTTAATTTAGTTTGTTTCTGTGATTTCCACCCAAATGTTCCAAGCAACCCATATAGAAACTCTGTTCTAGTTCAAGCATGACAGGTAGGGAGAGTCAGGCTTTGGAGGGCCCCAAATGCTATTCTGGATCTGATTCTGCCATGATGGGAACTAGGAAGGGGTTTTAGCAAAGCCCAGAATCTGACCAACACAGAGGTTGGGTAGCTCCAGCCTTAGGATCTTAGCGCAGCCCCCACAGAACCTGAGATAGTGGTTTCACAGGTACAGGCAGATGCCAATCCAGTGCAGAGTTCAGCAAATTGCAGCCACGGGCCAAAGGTAGCCTGCTGTCACATTTTCAAAAGCCAAATAATATTTTGTAACATGTAAAATTACATTAAATTCAATGTCCATAAACAGTTTTATTGGTACATGGCCAGACCCATTCATTTATATATTGTCTATAGCTGCTTTCACACTATTACAGCAGAGTTAAGTCATTGTAAAGGAGGCCATATGGCCAGTGAAGCCTAACATATTTACTATTTGGTCATCTACAGAAAAAATTTAAAGACCCCCCCCCCCACTAGAGTAGGTGGGTCAGGGAAGGCCATTTGGGAAAATCCACCCATCTCAGAAGAAAATATTTAAGACATTTGCTTTGAGGGGCTGGAGTCAATGTAACTTCCTAAAAAGACGACATTCTTTTTCCAAAAGAAACTGGAGGCCAACATAGGGGCTCATGCCTTATAAGCCTATAATCCTAGCACTTTGGGAGGTCCAGCCTGGTGGATTGCTTGAGCTCAGGAGTTTGAGACTAGCCTGAGCAAGAGTGAGACTCTATCTCTACCAAAAATAAAACACTAGCCAGGTGCCTGTAGTCCCAGCTACTTGGAAGCCTGAGGCAGGGGATTGCTTGAGCCCAAGAGTTTGAGGTTGCTGTGAGCTACAACACCAGGGCACCCTACCCAGGGTGATAGAGACTCTTATATCAAAAGAAAAATAAAATTAAGTGGCGCCTATAGCTCAGTGAGTAGGGCGCCAGCCACATATACCAAGGCTGGCTGGTTTGAACCCAGCCCAAGCCAGCTAAAACAACAATGGCAACTGCAACAAAAAAATAGCAGAGCGTTATTGTGGGCACCTGTAGTCCCAGCTACTTGGGAGGCTGAGGCAAGAGAATCGCTTAAGCCCAAGAGTTTGAGGTTGCTGTGAGCTGTGATGCCACTGCACTCTACCAAGGGCAACAGATTGAGACTCTGTCTTAAAAAGAAATAAAAAGAAAATTAAAAAAACAAAAGAGGCCAGGTGCAGTGGCTCATGCCTAGCATTCTGGGAGGCTGAGGCAGGTGGATTGCTTGAGACCAGCCTAAGCCAGAGGGAGACCTCATCTCTTAAAAAAAAAAAATAGCTGGTATTTGTGACAGAAGCCTGTAGTCCTAGCTACTCAGGAGGCTGAGGCAAGAGAATCACTTAAGCCCAAGAGTTTGACGTTACCGTGAGCTGTGATGCCATCGTACTCTACACAGGGCAAAAACTTGGGATTCGTCTCAAAAAAAAAAAAGAAACTGGAATTGTTTTTCACTTAGATTCTGTGTTTAAGACTTATTGAAAATTATCTGAGGGACTATATTCTTGATTCTCCCAAGGATATTACTGAGCTAGTACCTTCTAGATGCACAGAAGGGAAATTAATTCATCATACAAAATGGATGCCTTAGGGCATCAGGACTTAATTCTGTTAAGGAACCCTGGTTGACAGGACTAACATTGGATGTAGCCTAAAAATCAAGTTCTTCCGCCCTAACCAAGTTCCCTTCTGCTCCAGGATTCAGCAGGAGCAGGCAGCAACTAAACCAACCCATAAAGGAAGCTGAGTCCTTTGTTCTGTATGTGGAAGGGGGAGTGGAGGTTCTCTCATCGCACCAGGACCTCAGAGCCGTCCAGGACATCCCGTGACTGAGTGAGTCCTGGTACCTGGCCTCTTAAAACCCTCTGATGCCCACTCTTTTCACCCAAGAACGCACCAGTAGGGAGCCCCAGGGTGAAGTACTTGTCTGGCCCTGGGTTAAATTGGATGATGCGGTTCCTGATGTACTTGGCCGCCCACTCGCTAGCCTGAGAATAGTGGTCCAAGATGATGAGCTTCATCTTGTCCTGCAGTGGAGACAGGGTGTGACAAAAGGAATCAGTGGTAGGGAGGCGTAGAAAAGGATGGAGGTGGTTGATGGGGTTGGGGACGTCCCTCTCACCCAGCAGCAATCCCCTTCCCAAGCTGCCAGGAAAAGGACCTTTCAGTGCACAGAGAACAGGCTAGGCCGGCCGCCTCCACCACCCACAGGCCACCAGGAGGCGCTCCTGTGGGACGGACCTGGGTTCTAATCGCAACTCTTACAATTACCAACTTCAGGACCCCGGCTAAAAAACCCAAGTTCTCCGAGCCTTTTCTTGCTGTATAAAAATGGGGACATTAGTACTTACCTCATAAATTTCACGATGGGGATATTAAATTTTGCATGCACGTAAACCACATAGTTATTTAATACGTTGGCTATTATCATAGTTCTGCAGCTCGACTCGGCCCCGCCTCCCTACACCCCCACATCCTACCGGATACCCCAGATTCTTCCCAAGCAGAGGGGTCACGGGATCCTTACGGGCCACTGGAGGAGGCGGGGCAATACAAGCTTCGCCTAGGAAGTGTGTGCGCTTTCATTAGGGGAGGGGTGCACCCACCGGCCTACCTCCCCTTGAGGGTCCCCAGTTTCCTCCAAGGCAACCGCACAGGAAGGAGAACACTTGCTCCCCCAGCACTGTGGTCAGCCGGAGTGGGAAGGCCAGGGGCTGAAGGGGCCCGCACGGCCATCGGTGGGGTACCATGTTTCCCCCACCCCGATGACGGTCGCATCGCCCCTCCAGTCCCGCCCGGGAGAAGAGTGAGAGCGGTTCTCCCGGGGCCTGGCCCCGGGGTGCCTGGGTCCCCGCCAGCCTGCTCCCCACTTACGCGGACGCCTCCCGCGGCTGCCGCACCTCCGGAGGTGGTGGCCCGGGCCCGCGCGGGTCACGTGGCCGCGGGTCACGCGGTGGCGCGCGCCGCCCGCCGGGCTGACTCAGCAGGGCCGCTGCTCGGGCGACCGGCTCCTCCCCGCGCCCGGCTTCGGGTGCACACCCTCTCTTCGCGGCTCGGGAACGTGCAGGCCCTGCGAGACACCCGGAAAAACGCTTCTCCGCGACCGGCGGGGTTGCAGTCTGGTTTATGCAGGAGGGAGGCTTGGGACCGCCTGGTCAATCCCGGGAATGCAGCCCCCGGGCCGGGATTTTAGGGTGGGGTTGGGCTGGGGGAAGACAGCAGCAGTGCGAACTCAGTCTCTGGAGTTGGACCTGTATCTGCCTTCGCTTTCTTCGGTTATTTGTTTAGAAATTACTTTTTTACCTTGATATTACAACTTTTTGTTTTAAATATAGTTGAATTTTTAAAGTCTTTTCTTATTTTAGTTTTTATTTATTTGTTTATTCTTTCTCTGTTTTTTCGAGACAGAGTCTCTGTTTCCCCAGGCTACAGTGCGGTGGTGTCAGCCTACCTCACAGCAACCTCGAACTCCTGAGCCAAACAGTCCTCTCTGAATCTCCCAGAGTGCTAAGATGAGAGGCTTGAGCCAGAGCATCCTGCCTGTGCCTTTTTTTAAAGATTAAAGTTTGCAGGCTGGGCGCATAATCCTAGCATTCTTGGAGTTAGAGGCTGAGGTGAGTGGATTGCTTAAGCTCAGGAATTGGAGACCAGCCTGAGCAAGAATGAGACTCAGTGTCAATAGCTGGGCTTTGCGGCGGGCGCCCATAGTTCCAGCAACTTGGGAGGCTGAGGTAAGAGGAACTCTAGAGCTCAAAGAGTTTGAGGTTGCTGTGAGTTATGACCATCACAGTTAAAGCGTGAACTTTGTGGCTCAAGTGGCTAAGGTGCCAGCCACATACACCTAAGGTGGTGGGTTCGCATCCAGCCGGGCCGCCAAACAATACGGTTGCAACCAAAAAATGGCCAGGGTTGTGGTGGGCACCTGTGGTCCCAGCTACTTGGGAGGCTGAGGCAGGAAGACTCGCTTGAGCCCAGGAGTTGGAGGTTGCTGTGACCTGTGATGCTACAGCACTCTACCCAGGGGGATAGCTTGAGGCTCTGTCTCAAAAAAAAGTTTGAACTTTGCAGCAGCGTGTGCTAAAGAAAAAGGCAGTCCCCTGGTTTCTCCAACTGCCTAAACCAAGATACTGCTTGCAAGGCAGAGCGTAATGAACCAGAATTTCTGTCTTCATTAGGTCCTTGGTCTTTGGGATTCAAAGAATGAACCCACTAACCACAGATCAGTGTTTATTAGAAGTTAGAAAGGAATACAGAAGAAGTAAAAAGCACCTGAGCTTCCGGAAAGGGGAAAGAACTGAAGAACTCCCTCAGGAGTCTCCATGTGGGCTCTTTTAGCTAGGGGTCTTAAGTCTAGAGGATTACACTTGACTGGCAATTGGTAGGTGGAAATGAGTGCATTAACAAATGAATGACTGTAGCTCCACCTTCACTGGGGTGAGGTTATCAGGTCCGTTTACAGTCTGTCCCTGAGAAGGGATTAGGGTGTGTGCTCCTACCCAAGGTGGAACCACCTAAAAAACCATCACAGGCATGATCTTATCAGAGCCCAGAGGATGTGTCCTGAAAAAGGCAGTCTATCTGTGCCTGGAAATGGGGGTCTGAATCCTGAGCTCACTTGGGCCTAGAGAATGGGGGGGGGTCTCCCTGTCTATCCCTGAGTGGTGGAATCCTGTATCACTAACACTCTGGGAGGCTAAGGCAGAGCATGGCTTAAGCTCAGGACTTTGAGACCAACCTGAGCAAGAGCAAGACCCTCTCTACTAAAAATAGAAAAACTATCTGAGTGTTGTGGTGGGTGCCTGGAGTCCCAGGTACTGGGGAGGTTGAGACAGGAGGCTAGCTTGAGCCCTGGAGTTTGAGATTGCTCTGAGCTAGGCTGAAGCCATGGCACTCTAGCCTGGGCAGCAGAATGAGACTCTGTCTCAAAAATATATTTATTACTTACAGTTTGGAGGATATTCTAAATTGTTTTTTACAAACATGTTTACACTGTTATTTTACAGAAATGGAAACACATTATACATCCAGTATATTTCTACCAAGTCAGGTATTTCACTGGCATCACTTCACTTAATCCTTATCAAACATCTTAAGGTAAGTTTGCCATTACTTCTTTACAGATGGGGAAACTGAAGCATGGAGAGAGCTTTCCTAGGACTTCAATTCAGGGGGAATCTGTCCAAACCAATGACTTTTCACCACCATTATATATAGCCTCTTACCTGGTATGACAACAGATTTTGGTTAACTTATATGTAAAGAAAGAGATCCTTCTTATTCTTGAGTCAAAATTTAAGCATACCAGACTGCTGGGAACATTTGGGAATTTTCCATACCGAGGCTGGGAGGACTTGGATGTCTGGTTATCAGTAAAACCTTCCACTGTGTTGGCCTGCAGAAGTATCAAACCCTTTTTCTTCTTTTCTGCAAATTAGAAGAATAAGAGTTGGCTTGAGCCACACATTAAATACACAAGGGCTAAGGGAAGCTGGTGAGCAAAGGAAAAAAATAAAAAGGACCCTGCTGGCTGGTTGTGGTCACTCATGCCCATAATCCTAGCACTCTGGGAGGCCAAGTCAGGAGGATCACTTGAGAGCAGGAGATGGAAACCGGGAGTAAGAGCAAGACCAGGTCTCGGCTCAGCGCCT
>NW_003852398.1:33917049-33921499 GCF_000181295.1 Otolemur garnettii | reverse complement strand
AAGCAGGAGAATTGCTTGAGCCCAGGAATTTGAGGGCACTGTGAGCTAAGCTGATGCTGTGGCACTCTACCCTAGGTAACAGGGTGAGACTCTGTCTCAAAAAAAAGGGAAAGTTCGTTCAATCTTTTCATGATGTCTAACACCACAGATAAGCAAAACAGGCCTCAGATAATTAGCATGGGACCTGTTGGCAGTGGTTAGACACCCCTGACAATTGTCTTTGCTAAGAGCCTTGATGCCCATGGTTTCATAGGATCTTTCTCGATAGGCAGATATGATCATTGTCATTTTATAGATGTAGAAACTGGGGCTCAAAAAAGTACAGAGACTTGTAGTGTATGCCCTCTGTCTGGGACAATCTGGACTATGGTCAGCTGACTGGGGATTAGTCAGCTGTGGTGTCTAGCAGGGAAAGGCCAAAGGTCTTCATGCCACGGTGACAGGGCCTTTATCAGTCAGTTTGTAGGTCACATTCTGCAGTTCTCCTGACTCTGCTCCCTGGACGTTCCAGCAGCAGGTACAGGCCTATTTGGTAAGGATGGGCTTCATCTGGTTAGACCCTCTTGAGACCTAGGATGGTGGAGTTGATAGCTTTACAGTTTGGGGGACTTGTTCTTTGGCCTCAATGTTAGTATAGTTTCTGTTTGTTTGTTTTTAAATTTGGTCAGAAATCTCATTTTAGCATGAGGATTACAATGTTTCACAAAGAAGTTGCAACTCTGATCTCCACACTCATGTAATACTGGGCCTAGTCTGCAGTTATCTGCCTCCAGATCTTTCTAGGAGAGTAACTTCATGTGGCTTTAATTGTGCCAATTCCCCTGCGTTATCCCTTCAAGGGAACCATTGCAGGGTATCTGTAAAACCTGGAGGCTCTGGCGTCAGACAGCCTGGCAACTAATCAGAAAGACCTGAGTTTGAATTCTGGTCTGACCAATCTCTGGTTCTTAAGTGATTAACTCAAGCAAATGACTTAACTTCTCCAGGTCTCAGTTTCTTATCTACAACAGGGGAATTGAATGGAAATTAAGTAATACTGACCTCATGTGGCTGTTGTGAGTATTAAAGGAAATACAGTAAAACCTCGTTAACTAACTGGTCAACATACTGAGGTGGTCAACATAAGGAACTAGGCCCACTATACTGATACGTACATGTGGGGCATGTCCAGTCTCTGAAAATTAGGTCACCTTAAGGAGGTGGTCAATAGAGAGGGGTGGTCAGCTATGGAGCTTCTACTGTATTAAGCGTACATAGCTTGGCATTCGTGGCCAGCCATACTTAACACCTTATTTCTCTTTACCTCCTTTTACTTACTTTGTTCTCTAATCACGCTGAAAGAATCTCTAGGCCAGGGGTCCTCAAACTTTTTAAACAGGGGGCCAGTTCACTGTCCCTCAGAACATTGGAGGGCCGGACTGTGGGCCCCAGGACGAGTCGGCTACTAAGCAGGACAGGCAGCAGCGGCAAAAACACTCTGCGGGCCAGATAAATGTCCTAGACGGGCCGTAGTTTGAGGATGCCTGCTCTAGGCCTAAACTCTTTTCCCATGTGCTTTTCATGCTCCTCACCTGTTTTTTTTTTTTTTTTTTTTTTTTTTTTGAGACAGAGCCTCAAGCTGTCCCCCTGGGTAGAGTGCTGTGGCATCACAGCTCATAGCAACCTCCAACTCCTGGGCTTAAGCGAGTCTCCTGCCTCAGCCTCCCAAGTAGCTGGGACCACAGGCACCTGCCACAACACCCAGCTATTTTTTGTTTGCAGCCATCATTGTTGTTTGGCGGGCCTGGGCTGGATTCGAACCCACCACCTTAGGTGTATGTGGCTGGCGCCTTAGCCACTTGAGCCACAGGTGCCGAGCCTCCTCACCTGTTTTTAAACTGCTACCCACACAATCTTCCTATCCTCTTGTCATAGAATTAAAGGTGGCAAGTTGAAAGAATTATGAGTTCATCTATACAATGAAATGTTTTGCAAGTCGTGTATGGTCACATATTTTGTACCATCTAATATGCCCTTGCTTTGGGCAAACACTGCCCTCTTGCCAAAAATCCTGTTTATTCCATAGGGTTTGTATGGAGCTGGCCCTACCCTTTGACCTAGGAGCTAACCATTTAAGACTTCCACTGCCCTGGCCATGAGGCTGGGAAGGCATGGAAAACACTAACCCAATAGCCATTCACAGCTCCCCTCTCCCCTGCTGCTTTGCATTGTAGAAGTAAAAGCTAGAAAGTCATCTCTTCTCACAGCTTGGCCAGGCAGCCTGCCTCTGGCCTGTGAGGTCAAAGGATAGCTTCTCTTCTCAGAAGATTATTTTACTTCCTGAGGAAAGTGACAACTTGAGCAACAAACTGGCTGTTTCTGGTTCTCTTTCCTTCCTGCGTTGAAGGCAGATGTGATGACTGGAGCTGGGGAAGCCACATTGTGACTATAAGGCAACAAGCATAAAAATAGAGTGGATGATAGGGAAAAAACCTTAAGTTCCTGATATTTGACTATTACTGGTGCCTCCTGCTGATAGACTTTTTCTATATAAATAATAAATGTCCTAATGGTTTAAAGTAAACTGTAAGCCATTGTTATTACAGTAGAGTTTTCCATGACTTGAAAGTGAAGACATGACTCACTATTAGAACAGGTAACTCAGGTCTTCCTTAGGGTTTATGCTGCTATTTGGGGGGAAAACACTTCTACCAAGATCTTAAACTACAAAATCCAGGGCAATTTAGAGCTTTCGGAGAGAAAAGTAGAACCAATAGGAGATTCAGAGCATTGATAACATCATGTGCATCCTCTAGATTTAGCATGTCTGAAGCCAGATATACACCTTTGGGTTTCATAGTTGGGTGAGTGACACAAATATCCCTCCTTTCCCCCAAAGCTAGTTAGAGGAAATTCCTGAAGGGTATTTTATTAATTATCTTATTGCCACATAAAAGATCACCCCAAAACTTAAGTGACTTAAAACAACAATAGTTATTTATTATCTCTTTTGGTCTCTATAGGCTACAAGTTCAGAGGCTGTGGTGGTAATGATGTCTGGGACTTCAATTGAAAATTCAAAAGTGTAAGGCTGGAATCATGAAATTTCATTGACTCACATGTTTGGCACTTGATATTCACTATAAGCTAAAACACTCAAATAAAGCCTCTATACACTGGGCTTCCTCACAACATGCTTCCAATGGCAAGCATATCAAGAGACGCAGATGGGCTAAGGTTGTGTCTTTTTATGAACTGGTCTCAGACATCAAATAGCATCAACTCTGCTAAACTCTATGGGTCAGAGAAATCATAAGCCCCTACCTAAATTTAAAAAGAGAGAAAATAGACCCATCTCTCAGTGTCATGCACTCAATAACATTATAAGAAGAGCATGTTGGATGGGTAAATACCATATATGAGCACGGCCATCTTTAGAAAATAGAATCTGCCACAGACTCACATTAACCTGTAATTAGGATTTGACCCAATTAATTGGATACCTTCTCTGTGCCAAGCACTGTGCTAAAGGTTTAATCGTCTCATTGACTCTTCACAATATTCTTTAATTTGAGTTTGTCTCCATTTTATAGATGTTTTTATGTTTTCTTTGTTAGGTGGGATTAGGGAAAATATTTATTTTCTGCCTGTTATCTATATGAAATGAATAACTTTTTCCTTTAGGAAAACAACTAAAGTTTTGCAAACTTAATCTTATGCTTCCCTCCACACCAAGTAAAGTGCTGCCTGTTGCTTGTGGTCTTCTTTTATATTGATTTATAAAATACTTGTTGAGCCTTTATTATGGGCCTAGCACTGTTTAAGTGAAAAGACTATTGGACCCTTATGGACCTGTAGGATCTAGTGACTAAATTTTTGTGAATGTTAGTAATTCAATGTGATAGCCTCTAAGATGGCCCTTAATGATTCACACTGTTCTCTAGTTCCTCTATAACCAATAGGGTATTGAGGAAATGATGAGTGTGTCTCCTAGAACAAGGTCATAAAAGCTATCGCAGCTTCTTCCTTTCTCTTTGGGATCACCTTCTCAGTGGAAACCAACTGATATGTTGTGACACTCAAGCAGCCTTATAGAAAGGCCCAGATGGCAATGAAACAAGGTATCTACCCTCCCAACAACCATAGAAGCCATTTTGGATCAGATTCTGAAGCCCCAGTCAAGCTTTCAGATGACTGCAGCCCTAGTTGGTACCTTGAGTAAAATCTCACAGAGACCCTCAACCAGAATCACTCAACTAAATCATTCTTGAATTCCTGACCTATAGAAGCAACTAGATAATAAATGTTTGTTGTTTTAAGCTGCTAAATTGTGGAGTAATTTGTTACTCAGCAATATATCTAATACATTCAAGAAATGTGCACAAATGGAGTAGGTGATAGGCAAGAGATTCAACTCTTTTTTTTTTTTTTTTTTTGAGACGGAGCCTCAAGCTATCCCCCTGGGTAGAGT
>NW_003852398.1:33910144-33915835 GCF_000181295.1 Otolemur garnettii | reverse complement strand
AGACAGTCTCACTCTGTCACCCTGGGTAGAGTACTGTACCATCATAGCTCACAGCAACCTCAAACTCTTGCCTGGAACAATCCTCTTGCCTCAGCATCCAAAGTAGCTGGGACTACAGATGCCCACCACAATGCCCAGCTATTTTTGTTGTTGTTGTTGTAGTTGTCATTGTTATTTAGTGGGCCAGGCCAGGTTTGAACCTGCCACCCTCAGTGTACGTGGCTGGTGCCCTACCCACTGAGCTAAGGGCTCTGCCCTTTTTTTTTTTTTTTCTTAGAGTCATTTGTCACCCTCGTGGCTTCATAGTTCACAGAAACCTCAAACTCTTGGGCCCAAGTAATTCTCTTGCCTGAGTCTCCGAGTAGCTGGGACTACAGTTGCTCACCACAACACCTGGCTATTTTTAGAGATGAGGTCTTATTCTGGCTCAGGCTGGCCTCAAACCCCACCCATCTCAACCTCCCAGAGTGCTAGGATTACAGGCATGAGCCACCATGCCCCGCCATATATTGTTCTTTTTAGACAGAATCTGATTCTCATCCTGGGTGGAGTGCTGTGGCGTCATTATTCATACAATGTCAAACTCTTGGGCTCAAGCAGATACTTCTTGTCTCAGCTTCCCAAGTTGCCCAGCTAGTTTTTCTATTTTATTTTATTTATTTATTTAGAGACAGTCTTAAGCTGCCACCCCTGGGTAGAGTGCCGCGGCATTGCAGCTCACAACAACCTCAAACTCTTGGGCTTAAACAAATCTCTTGCCTCAGCCTCCCAAGTAGCTGGGACTACAGGTGCCCACCACAGAACCAGGCTATTTTTTTGGTTGTACTTGTCATTTTTCTTTGGCGGGCCTGGGCTAGATTCCAAACTGCCAGCTCCTGTGTATGTGGCTGGTACCTTAGCCGCTTGAGCTACAGGCGCCCAGCCAAGTTTTTCTGTTTGAGTAGAGATGGGGTGTCACTTTGCTCAGGCTGCTCTGGAACTCCTGAGTTCAGGAGATCTACCTGCCTTGGCCTCCCAGAGTGCTGGAATTATGGCATAAGCCACCTTGCCAGGTCTGGCCTTTACTCTTTTCTTGGATCAACATAGTTTAAGTGTGTTGCAGAAATTTAAGTGTGCTGTAAAATAAAAAAAGGTTGAAAAACATTGCCAGAACGTCAAAAGGGATCCAAATCAGAAGTCAGACTATCTCTTAAGATTCTCTCTCTCTTTTTTTTTTTTTTGGCCGGGGCCTGGTTTGAACCCACCACCTCCGGTATATGGGGCCAGCACCCTACTCCTTGAGCCACAGGTGCCGCCCAAGATTCTCATTTCTTTGCCTGATAACCAGGAAACTTCTCCACTCATTCTCAATTCCCCCCAAAACCTCTTTGCCCCCCAAACCTACCCATGTGACCAGTCAAAGTGCCCTCCTTTTGATTTAGCTCCAGTCTCCTCTTCCTAGAGGTAAATATCTTTCAGTCCTTTTTCATACAAATTCCTCAGTTGGGCTTCTCAATTCTCTCTCTCTCTCTTTCTCTCTCTCATCTCAAAGACCAGGCTGGGTGATATACTGAGACCTCCATCTCCATAACAAATAAAAAGAAATTAGCCAGGTGTGGTGATACCTGTAGTCCCAGCTACTTGGGAGGCTGAGGCAGGGGTATCACTTGAGCCCAAGTTCCTTTGGCTATTTTTAGAGACGGGGTCTTACTCTTGCTTAGGGTGGTCTCGAACTCCTGAGTTCCAGCAATCTACCTGCCTTGGCCTCCCAGAGTGCTGGGAGTACAGGTGTGAGCCATAGTGCCCGGCCTGAATGTCTCTTAATCACAAAAAATTTGTAAAAGAAAAAAATTTGTTAGTTTATCACTTTTCATAGTGCTAGTTGAAGAAATCATACATCTATTTTATGCTTAACTATTAATATATGCAAGCTTTTTTTCAGTATAACAAAGAGAAATTTTATTTAAGAACAAAGAGAAAGCTTAGAGCACTTTTAAAGAGAGTTGGAAGTGGGTTCCTGCCATGAATGAAAAGAGGTGAGAGAGACGGAGATGCAAAGGCAGTGCGGAGGTATAATTACCCTCTTTCTCTCTGTTATACACAAGCTTATATCTGACCTGCCACCATTTTATATATTAAGTGAACAATTACATATTATGCAAAGAGCTTCAAAAGGACTTTTCCCTCATTTAATAAAATATCCACTGCTCACAAAATCTACACTTGCTTTTTAGCATTTGGGGGTTCAAATATCAACAAATAAAAAACAGAAACCACTGCAAGAGTGGAAGAGACTGAATTTGCTAAGCTCACAACTGTTTCTGTGCGTCTTTTACTTATAAGTTCAAACTTATAAGAAATCATAAACGGGTCCAGCCATTGAAAGAGTTGCATTAAATTGAATGTGACATCTAATGCAAAAAAATGGAACTTCCTGTTTGCCTGCAAGAGAGAACTGTGCTTGTGTGGCAGAGTCTCCCCAAAACCCCAGTGCTGATGTGTGAGGTGTTGGAAAGCCTGGCTTTCAGGGCGTGCTGGAGCTTCTGAAGCACATGTATTTAGGAATCTAAGGACTTTGAGCTGTGATACGTATGACAGGAGTAAGGCTGCCTTTGAGCCTAAGGCACCCTGACATCCAGAAGCATCATCCTGGAGTGAGCCACCTGCCTATTGGCTGCTGTCTAGAAAGAGGGGGCTGACGCTGGTTGGCTGCCTTTTGGGCTGTCATGGATCTGCTCACCCTCAGGAGTGCAGTTTCTAGAGAGAGGCTGTCGCTGACTGGCTGATTTTCAGAACGTGTGTGCCGATTGGAAGGTATGTCTAATTAACCGTGGTTACTGCTCATGACTTGGGACTTCTGCCAAAGAACAGTGTTTGCCTTTCCTGCTTATGAAAATAAGTACCTTTCATTCTCAGTCTTCTCTTCTATTCTTTCCTCAGCCTAACCTATAAGACATTGTCCAGATCTTCATCTGTAAGGATGTGCTTTTTCGCTAGCGTTGCATTCAAGTGATTTAAGTGCCAATTAGTGTGGAGGAAAAATAGTTCTGAAGAATTTTTGAATTTATTCAAAAAGAGGAACACAAGACATTCAGGATGTCTTAACAAAGTCATGTGGGACAAAACACATGCAGCTCCGGGGAAAGTGGTAGGGGAAGGGCCAGAAAGCCCCTTCCTCAACAGAAGGAAATCTAATTCCTATTTCCTTCTTGAAGGGCATTGTTTGTGTCCCAGTTTGTTAAAGGAAAATATTGGAACAACCTAAATGTTCACCAATGAGGAATGATTTAATACAGCTTTGCTCATCTATAAAATGGATGCATTGTATTCATGAACTGATAGGAAAACTATCAAGTAGTTAAGTTAAAAAAGAAAAAAGGAAAAGAAAAGGCCTGGCTATAGGGGCTCATGCCTGTAATCCCAGCACTTTGGGAGACTGAGGTGGGAGGATTGCTTGAGCCCAGGAGTTCAAGGTTACGGTGAGCTACAATCAGGCCACTGCACTGCAGCTGGGAGACAAGAGCAAGCCTCTATCTCTTAAAAACAAAAAATTAAGTAAGATGCAGAAGTCTATGTATGGTATTATCTGTGCTAAAATATGCATGATGTGGAAGAGACTTGGAGACATTCTTTTCAAAGAGATAAGAATAAATATAGGCTCCTGTGTGCGTAGACTGTAGGAAGATGTTGAAGAAACAGGTGATGCTGATCTCCTTGAGGGAGGGAAAGGGAAAGACACGGAGTCCTCTTTTTCTGGGCATAGCCTTTTAACACCGTTTTGATTTCTTTAGTATTTGTGGCACATTACCCCTATTAAATAATTTTAATGATTATTTTTAAAATGATAACTTTTTTTCTTTTCTTTGTCGAGATAGAGTCTCACTCTGTTGCCCAGGCTAGAGTGCAGTGGCATCATCACAGCTGACTGCAAACTCAAACTCCCAGCTGAAGCTTTCCTCCCATGTTGGTTTCCTAAAGTGCTAGGATTACAGGTATGAGCCACTGCTCCCAACCTAAAACAATGACTTTTTAAAAAATTAAATGTGTGGCCTGGGAAGGGATAAGAGGCACAGATATAGTTGCAGCTGTGAACAGGATGTCTTGTGAGCCTGGTGACCTTTTGAAGCTGAGTGGACCTCTGTGCCCGGTCAGTCAGCTGAGATCATCAGTGTGAGACGTTTTCCATGTCTCTAAGTCTCTTCCACATCACAGAACATAGGAAATAGCCTGAGTGGAAGAGGGGGAAGTCTTTCTTCCAGAGGGGAACAGTGTCATCCCACACAGCAAATGACTAAGAAACAGAGCTCATAATAAATGTGCTAAATTGCACAAGCAGCCAAAGGGCACAGGCTAGAAGTCACTTCCTGGGAGCGCTCTACTGCTGATGGAGATACAAACCAAGAAAGGGTCTCTGGAGCCTCCTTGGAATTTTGTCACAAGAAGCCTCCTCGTTTGGGGGTCAGCCTGCTTCAAGAGTGACAGCTCTTTTCCTGCCAAAAAGAGCTATTTGCGGCCCAAAATGTATTACAGAGAGGTAAGTGGACATTTGTGGAACTGGAGGGGTTGGGAGCCTCGAAATCCTGTAGCAGATAATCACTCTCATCATAGCAGCTGGTATTTATTGAGCGCTTACTGAGGCCTAGGGACTATTCAGGTGCTTTGTGTGCATTATCATTTCACTTAGTCCTTAGAACAACCCTCAATTTTACTGATTAGAAAACCTGCATAAGGCTCGGCTCCTGTAGCTCAGTGGCTAGGGTGCCAGCCATATATACCAGGGCTGGCGGGTTTGAATCCAGACCAGGCCTGCCAAACAACAAGGACGACTACAACCCAAAAAAAAAAAAAAAAAAATAGCCAGACATTGTGGCGGGCACCTGTAGTCCCAGCTACTTGGGAGACTGAGGCAAGAGAATTGCTTAAACCCGAGAGTTTGAGGTTGCTGTGAGGTGTGATGCCACGGCAGTCTACTGAGGGCAACACAGTGAGACTCTGTCTCAAAAAAAGAAAAGAAAAGAAAATCTGCATAGACAAGTTTATAAATTGACCTGAGGTCACCAAGCTGATAAGTAGCTGACCCAAGATTTGAACACAGACTGTCTGTACTTCTAACCACTCAACCCTATGGCCTCCAGAAGAGGGCTTCTCCAGTACAGCCTAAAAACCAATTAAAAACATCAAACCCGATGGAGCTGGAAAATGTTCTTCTTAGCAAAGTATCCCAAGAATGGAAGAAAAGTATCCAATGTACACAACCCTATTATGAAACTAATTTATAGCTTTCATATGAAAGCTATAACCTAATTATAGCCTAAGAATATGGGGAGGAGGAGGGGAGGGGAGGGGGGTGATTGGAGGGATCATCTCTATAGTTTATCTTTCAAAGGTACAAGTGAATCTTTATAAAAGTAGAATATAAACGTCTTAACACAATAACTAAGAAAATGACATAAAGGCTATGTTAACCAGTTTAATGAAAATATTTCAGATTACATATGAAAACACTGCACTGTACCCCATAATTGCATTAATGTAACAGCTAACATTTAATAAAAAAAAAAAAAAATCAAACCCTCATGAGCACCTATTGTGTTCCCTAGAACTAGGAGAGATGTCATGTAAAACACTTGGTATTCCTGAGTGCCAGGGTAGCACCTGGCTATTTTTGTTGTTGTTGTTGTTGCAGTTGTCATTGTTGTTTAGCTGGCCTAG
>NW_003852398.1:33908574-33909733 GCF_000181295.1 Otolemur garnettii | reverse complement strand
CTTGAGCCCAGGAGTTGAAAGTTGCTGTGAGCTGTGATGTCATAGAACTCTACCGAGGGGGACAGCTTGAGGCTCTGTCTCAAAAAAAAAGAATTTTTATTATTGAGGTGAAGTCCACATAATAAAATTAGCCATTTTAAAGTGAATAATTTTTTCTTTTTTTAAACAGAGTCTCATTCTGTTGCCCTGGGTAGAGTGTTGTGGCATCATGGCTCATAGCAACCTCAAACTCTTGCTCTTACTCCCAAGTAACTGGGACTACAGGTGGCCACCACAACGCCTGACTATTTTTAGAGATGAGGTCTCACTCTGGCTCAGTCTGGTCTCGAACCTGTGAGCTCAGGCAATTCACCCACCTTGGCCTCCCAAGTGCTGGGATTATAGGCATGAGCCACACACCCGGCCCCTAAAGTGAAGAATTTGGAGGCCTTTAAGACTTTCACAATGTTGTAAAACCACCACTGCTTTAACTCCAGACGTTTTTATTACCCCCAAAGTAAACACTGTACCTGATAAGCAGTTGCTCCCCATTCCCTCCTGCCTTGGTAACCACCAATCTGTGTTCTGTTTCTATGGATTTACCTATTTGGGCTATTTTATGTAATTTGAATCACACAATATGTTAGCTTTTGTGTCTAACTTCTTTAATTTAGCATGTTTTCAGGATTCATCCACGTTGTAGCATATATCAATACTTCCTTCCTCTCTCTGGTTGCATAACATTCCATTGTGTGCATATACCAGAGCTGTTCATCCATTTATCCATTAAAGGAGATTTAGGCTATTTCCACCTTTAGCTGTTGTGAATAGTGCTTGTACGAACATGTGTATATGTGTACTTATTTGATTACTTGTTTTTAACTCTTTTGGGTATATACTTAGGATTGCTGGGTCATATGATAACTTTTTGAGGAACTGCCAAATCAGAATGTGATATTTTGACATTAGAATCTTCCCTTTTATACCTTGACTTTCTCCTGTATAGGAAAAGGAGAGAGCTGCTTTCTAGGGTGAATGAAAGGAACATAGTGCTGGTAGTGAAGATACAGACTGGCCTGATTTGGAATCTCTATCACTGGTTAATGGCATGTGCATAGGCTTAATTATGAGCCACTTTGTGGCTCAGTTTTATTACCTGTGGAAATGGGGATGATCACAC
>NW_003852398.1:33902888-33904956 GCF_000181295.1 Otolemur garnettii | reverse complement strand
CCCTACTCCTTTGAGCCACAGACACCGCCCTCTAATTTTTTTTTAATGGAGGAGACAGAGTCTCAGTTTGTGTCCTTCAGTAGGGTACATAGTTCACAGCAACATCTCCCAACTCCTGGGTCCCTGGGTTTAAGTGATTTTCTGGCTTCAGCCTCCCAAGTAGCTGGGATTACAGGCACCTGCCAGAACTCCCGGCAATTTTTGGTTGAGACGGGGTCTCACTCTGGCTCTCCTTCTGGCTCATGCTGGTCTTGAACCTCTGAGCACAGGTGATCCACCCGCCTCGGCCTCCCACAGTGCTGGGACTACAGGTGTGAGCCACCACTCCCGGCCTTTTTGAGACAGAGTTTCCCTCTGTGGAGTGCAGTAACATCATTGTAGTTCAGTGCAACCTTAAACCCCTGGGTTCAAGCAATCCTCCTGCCTCACCCTCCTGAATAGCTGGGACTACAGATGTACACCACCCTGCCTGGCTAATTTTTCTATTTTTAGTAGAGACAGGTCTCACTCTTGCTAGAGCTGATTTGGGACCCCTGAGCTCAGCAGTACTAGCTTGGCCTCCCAGAGTGCTAGGATTATAGGGATGAGCCACTGTGCCTGGTCCTCTTATTTTATCTTCATTGCACAGTGATGTATAGTTTGCAACAGCTCTTTTTTTTGAGACAGAGTCTCACTATGTTGCTCCCAGTAGAGTGCTGTAGTGTCACAGCTCACAGCAACCTCAAACTCCTGGGCTTAAGCAGTTGTCTTGTATCAGTCTCCCAAGTAGCTGGGACTACAGGTGTTCACCATAAAACCCAGCTGTTTTTTTTGTTGTAGTTGTCATTGTTGTTTAGTGGGCCCTGGGCAGGGTTTGAACCCACCAGCCCTGGTGTATGTAGCCAGCGCCATCACTGCTGAGCTATATTATAGCCCACAGCAACCCCAGTTTCTTGGGTTCAAGGGATCTTCTTGCCTCAGTCTCCTGAGTAGCTGGGACTACAGGCACCTGTCACAATGCCCTGCTGATTTTTCTATCTTTGGTAGAGATGGGGTCTCACTCTTGTTTAGGCTGGTCTCAAACTCAAGGACTCAAGCAGTCCTCCCACTTTAGCCTCCCAGAGTGCTAGGATCACAGGCATGAGCCACCACATCCAGCCAACTGGCCAGCAGCTTTTTATTTTTATTTATTTATTTATTTATTATAGAGACAGAGTCTCACTTTATCACTCTCGGTAGAGTGCCGTGGTGTCACACAGTTCACAGCAACCTCCATCTCCTGGGCTCAGGTGATTCTCTGGCCTCACCCTACCGAGTAGCTGGTACTACAGGCACCCACCACGATGCCTGGCAAATTTTTTGTTGCAGTTTGGCAGGGGCTAGATTTGAACTCGCCTCTTTTGGTATATGGGGCTGGTGCCCTACCCGCTGAGCCACAGGCACCACCCAGGCCCACAGCTTTTTTATTTTTTTTATTTTTGTTGTTGTTGTTGCAGTTTGGCTGGGGCTGGGCTTGAACCCACCACTCTCGGTATATGGGGCCAGCACCCTACTCACTGAGCCACAGGAGCCACCCCCAACAGCTTTTTAAAAATATTATTTATATAGATTCAGGGGATATAGATGAAATTTTGTTATATGGATAGATATTGTGTAGTGGTGAAGTCTGGGCTTTTAGTATCTCCATCACCTGAATAGAGCACATAGTTCCCAATAGATAATTTTTCATTTCTCACTCCCCTTCCACTATCCCACCTTTGGAGCCACCAGTGTCTATTAATCCACCCTGCAAGGACATGTGAACCCACTGTTTAGCTTGTAAGTGAATATATGTGGTATTTGTTTTTCTGTTCCTGAGTTACTTCACTTAGAATAATGACTTCAAGTTCCAGCCAATTTGCTGCAAAGGACATTAATTTATTCTCTTTTATGGCTGAGTAGTATTCCATGGGGTATGTGTGTGTGTCACTTTTTTTTATATAGTCATTAGTTGATGGCCACTTAGATTGATTTCATAAGGTTGATTTCTTCGCAATTGTGAATAGTGCTGCAGTAAACATACAGGTGCAGGTATTTCTTTTGATATAAT
>NW_003852398.1:33898870-33899897 GCF_000181295.1 Otolemur garnettii | reverse complement strand
CATCTCTACTAAAAATAGAAAAATTAACCAAGTGTGGTGGTCCACGCCTATAGTCTCAGCTACTCAGGAGGCTAAGGCAAGAGGATTGCTTGAGGTCTGGGTTTGGTGGCTCACACCTGTAATCTCAGCACTCTGGGAAGTGAGGTGGGTGGATTGCCTAAGCTCACAAGTTCAAGACCAGCCTCTAAAAATAGCTGGGCATTGTAAACCCAGCTACTTGGGAGGCTGAGGGAAGAGAATTGCTTAAGCCCAGGAGTCTGGGGTTGCTATGAGATTATGATGCCAAAACACTCTACCGGGGTGACAAAGTGAAACTCTATTTCCAAAAAAAATAGAGGATCACTTGCGATTGCTGTGAGATATGATGCCAAAACACTCTACCAGGGAGACAAAATGAAACTCTATCAAAAAAGAAAAAAAAGAAAAGAGGATCACTTGAACTCAAGAGTTTGAGGTTGCTATGAGGTAGACTGATGCCACAGCACTCTACCCAGGACAACAGAGTGAGACCATATCTCAAAGAAAATAAATAAATAGGCTTGGTGCCTGTGGCTCAAGTGGCTAGGGCGCCAGCCACATACACCTAAAGTGTTGTGTTCGAATCCAGCCTGGGCCCACCAAACAATGATGACTGCAACCAAAAAAAAAAAATAGCTGGACGTTGTGGTGGGCACCTGTGGTCCAAGCAGGAGACTGGGGCAGGAGACTCGCTTGAGTCCAGGAGTTGGAGGTTGCTGTGAGCTATGATGCCACGGCACTCTACCCAGGGGGACAGCTTGAGGCTCTGTCTCATAAAGAAAAAGAAAAAGAAAATAAATAAATAAATAAATACCCAAGAGGGCTAAACACACAGAGCTCCTAGAGGGTGGACACCCAGGGAAGGTGTGGAGCTTCCATGCCCCCATACCTCACCTGGCACATCTCTTTGTCTGTCTTCTTTATAATAAATCAATAAACTTAGAAAGAATTCTTTTTTCTCAGAAACAGTGTTGCTAGGCTGGGCCAGGCAGCTCACACCTATAATCCT
>NW_003852398.1:33896501-33898176 GCF_000181295.1 Otolemur garnettii | reverse complement strand
ATGACAACCAACAGCTCTCACTGGTCTCCAACCACTTATGTGAAAAGTCTTGCTCTGTAGGAGGGAGAAGAAATGTCTAGAAGTAGATGGAAGGTCTTGCGCACCCCACCCACTCCCTTGGACTAGACTTAAGCATTGTGTAGATAAAGGGGCTTATAGCAAGAAGCTGATGGAACAAATCGAGATGGACTTCCCGAGATTCAGGGACAAGCAGAGCTGCTTGATATCAGATAAGCTGATAAGCTCAGAAGAAGCCTATCCTAGTGCTAGCTCTGCGAAAACACTGCCTGTGGCCCAGAAGTGCCATTGTCCTCTCATGATAGTTGAGGCAGAGGTGATGAATTCTCTTCTAAGGGGATTTGGGAGCTCAGACACAAAGAATTGGGACCAAAGATTAAAAAAAAAAAAAGGCTGGAGGCGTCCTGGTGATGTAGGCACAGGCTGGTTTTGTGAGCCCTTATGAGGGTCCTAACAGGGATTCCCAGGCAGAACCGAGATAATCTGAGGAGAGCAGATTTTTCACCATTGCACAGGTGGGTCAGTATAGCTTGTAGCCAGATGGGCTATAGGAAGAAACATGGATGTTCCTTGAGAAGGCCTCTTGGCTCCTGGAGGATGTGACTGGGCAGACCCTGCTGACAGTTCCCCGATATCCATTCTCTGAGTCTTCCTTTTAGTAATAGGCTGTCTCACCTTGAGGTTGGCTGCTCTCTAGGGGCTACGTTTGTCTGCTTCCCTTATGGTGAGGAGTGGCCATGTGACTAAATTTGGCCAACAGAATGTGAGCAAAAGTAATACATTCATCCTCTGGGTGATAACATTGAATATAAACTATATATTTTTTCTTCCTATAAATTAGAATATGGATATGGTGGAGCTGGATCTTCTACCTTGTGGTCAAGGGTAATACTCTAGGACAGAGTGATGATGCAAATATTATACATCTTCCGTATCTGCACTGTTAAATAGTCACTAGCTGCATGTGACTCTGAGGCATTTGAAATATAGCTAGTGCAATTGAAGAATTTAGTCGTTTTCATTTTATTTAAATCTTTAATTAAATAAAATAGCTACCTGTAGCTAATAGCTAGGGTTTTAGATAGTATAGCACTTTGGAGATGTCTAGACAACAAGCTAGAAGGCATCTGGGTACCTGGACCACCTCATGAAACAGAGATCTCCCTGTCCTCCAGGCTTCCTAAGCTCAGACTTTCACATGGTAGAGATGAAAATGTCTACCTTGTTCAAACTGTTATTATTTGGTCTTTGTTAAAACAGCTGAACAAATGCCTCAACTAATGCAATAACTGCAAATTAGGGTGATTTTACAGAATGGTTTAGCATTTTTAAATGACACAAATAGCACAAAGGAATGTAATGAAAAGTAGGAGGTGAGAGGCTAGGCCTAGTGGCTCACACCTATAATCTTAGCACTCTGGGAGGCCCTAGCAGGTGGATTGCTTGAGTTCAGGAGTTTGAGACCAGCCTGAGCAAGAGCAAGACCCCATCTCTACTAAAAATAGAAAAACTAGCCAGGCATTGTGGCAGGTGCCTGTAGATCCAGCTCCTCAGGAGGCTGAGGCAAGAAGGATCGCTTGAGCCTTGGCCTTTGAGGTTGCTGTGAGCTATAACACCATAGCACTGTAGCCTGGGGCAAAAGAGTGAGACTCAGTCT
>NW_003852398.1:33892001-33895754 GCF_000181295.1 Otolemur garnettii | reverse complement strand
CATTGTTGTTTGGCGGGTCCGGGCTGGGGATTCGAACCTGCCACCTTAGGTGTACGTGGCTGGCGCCTTAGCCGGTTGAGCTATAGGCGCCGAGCCAAGAATTCACTTTCAAGATGGTCTTACTCTCATGACTGTTGACTGGGGGCCTCAGTTTCTTGCCATATTGATGTTTCTCACAGGGCTGCTTGAGTGTCCTTAAGGTATGATACCTTTCTTCCCCGAAGATGCGTGATCCCGGAGAGCAAGAAGCAGGTACATGCCTTTTATGATCTGGTCTTAGAAGTTACACAGTATTACTTACACTGTCCATTTTATTTTATTTATGAGAACTTGCTAAGTTCAATTGACACTCAAGAAAAGTAGAATTGGGCGGCACCTGTGGCTCAAAGGAATAAGGCGCCGGCCCCATATGCCGGAGGTGGCAGGTTCAAACCTCAGCCCCGCCAAAAACTGCAAAAAAAAGTAGAACTATATTCCATCTTTTGAAAAAGACTGTCATGGAATTCACACACAGATATTACTATTTATTTATTTATTTTTAGAGAGAGGGTTGTGCTCTGTTATGCTGGCTGGAGTGCATTGGTGTGATCATAGCTCACTATGACCTCAAATTCCTGGGCTCAAGTGGTCTTCCTGTCTCAGCCTCCCAAGTAGTTGGGATTATAGGCATGCCCACATGTCTGTCTAATTTTTTTTTAATTTTTTTTTGTGGGGGATAGAGTCTTGTTCTGTTGGCTATAATGCCATGGCATCAGCCTAACTCACAGCACTCTTAGACTCCTAGGTTCAAGCAAGCCTTTTGCCTCAGTTTCCCTAGTAGCTGGGAATATAGGCACCTACCACAATGCCCAGTTAAATTTTCTATTTTTGGTAGACATGGAGGTCTCACTTGTGCTCAGGGTGGTCTCAAAGTCCTGAGCTCAAGTGATCCACCCACTTCTGCTTCCCAGAGTGCTAGGATTAGAGGCATGAGCTACTGTCCCTGGCCCCTAATGTTTTTCTTTCTTTTTTGCTTTCTGTAGAGATGGGGGGGGGACTTGCTATGGCCAGGCTGGTCTTAAAGTCCTAAGCTCAAGTGATCCTCTTGCTTCGGACTTCCAAAGTTCTGGGATTACAAGTGTGAGCCATTGCACCTGGCTCTACATACATATTTTAAGAAAACAACAATCAATTATATATTTTCTCAGTCTATACCTTCATAAAACATTACTGGGGAGATGAGGAGAATTATTGTTCAATAAATGTTACTGGGATATCTGATTAGCCATTCTGGAAAAAAGAAGTTAGAATTCTATTTCACATTTTACACCAAAATAATTTTTTTTTAAGACAGAGTTACAAGCTGTTGCCCTGGGTGAAGTGCTGTGGTGTCATAACTCACAGCAACCTCCAACTCTTGGGTTGCAAGTGATCTTCTTGCCTTAGCTTGTCTTTTTCAATAAAGACAAGGTCTCAGCTTGCCGCCTGTAGCTCAAGCGGCTAAGGCACTAGCCACATACACCAAAGTTGGCAGGTTCGAATCTAGCCCGGGCCTGCCAAACAACAATAAACAAAAAATAGCTGGGTGTTGTGGTGGGCATCTGTAGTCCCAGCTACTTGGGAAGCTTAAGAGAATCACTTAAGCCCAGGAGTTGGAGGTTGCTGTGAGCTGTGATGCCACGGCACAACATCTTGAGGTTCTGTCTCAAAACAAACAAACAAACAAACAAACAAAAAAAACTCCAAAAATACAGGGTCTTGCTTTCACTTAGCCTGGTCTTGAACTTGTGAGCTCAAGCTATCCACCCACCTCGGCCTCCCAGAGTGCTAGGATTACAAGTGTGAGCCACCAAGCCTGGCCAAAATAAATTTCATTTAAACATTTAGGCAGGCTCAGCGCCTGTGGCTCAAGTGGCTAAGGCGCCAGCCACATACACCTAAGGTGGTGGGTTCGAATCCGGCCAGGGCCCACCAAACAACAATGACGGCTGCAACCAAAAGATAGCCAGGCATTGTGGTGGGCACCTGTGGTCCCAGCTACTTGGGAGGCTGAGGCAGGAGACTCACTTGAACCCAGGAGTTGGAGGTTGCTGTGAGCTGAGATGTCACAGCACTCTACCCAGGGGGACAGCTTGATGCTGTGTCTCAAAAAAAAGAGAGAGAGAGAGAGAGAAGAGGGAAAAAAAGGATATTGAATCATAACACCAAAGCTTAGGCAACACTAAAGAGAAGATGGACAGGTACGATCACATATGCAAATTGGATACTTCAGAAAAGAAAAACAAATCAAAGGACAAATGAAAGCTTGTAAGAGACATATTTGCAACCTATAAGACGACAAGAACTAAGCCCTTAAATAAAGTGCCCTTATATTTTATGCAAAAAGAGAAAAAAAAGAAAGGGCTCCAAAACGCATCCCAGCAGAATGTCTCCTTAACATTGTAGACTGTAGATGGGCAAGAGAAGATTGTGTCTGAAGTGTCTTTGTACTGCCCACAGAACATTACACATTGTTGGTACTCAGATTGAGTCCATTGATTTCAGTGCTTTATCCCAGTTCCAAAAATGTCTACTCCTCTTTCTGTCCCTCCCCTCAAGTCCTCTCTTCTCTGTCTCAGAGCAATGTCATTAAGATGCTTCCTGTGCTGTCTATGACTCACAGCTTGATTATGGCACAGGCGGTGCTGATTTCAGCTAGAAACCCTCCCAAGGCATAGATTGTGTTCCTGCAGTGTCCACAGAGAATATTAAAGTGGATAAGTCTCTGCATTCATTCAGCATCTCCTTTTTATGCCTTTACTATGTATCTAGAGCTGCATTTTGTATCTGAGTCTGTGCTCCTGAGGAAAAGTGCACACAAGTAGAGGCCCAGTCAGGGAGAAAGGGTGCTGGGCTGGGAGATCTGGATTTAGTGCTAGCTCTGCCACTTTTGATCTGCAAGGCTGGACAGGTCCTCAGTTTCTTGTTCTGTAAAACAAGTGAGAGGACTGTGGTCCCTTTGGGCTCCTCCAGCTCTGACATCAGAGGATTCAGTTCATTTCCTCTTTTTAATGTGCAGGCTGGCTCTACTATCTGGTCTAACCTTATTTGAGAAGTGTTTCGAAGCCCCTTTAGAGTCCTTCTGAAATTTTGGAGCCCACTGAGAGTAAAGAAATTTATTTTCAATTACTGAAGTTACCACTTCATTTTCTACAAAAGACTCTGCTCCATTCATTCGGAAAAAGTATAAGAAAATTGCACACAGAATGCAATGGCTGGGAGGCAGTAATGAGATTAGTGACAGGCCTGTGCTGGTCCGGGTCTGCTGTGGTGATACATGTTGCCCTATAATTTGGGAAGTGTCTGTTGGGTTCCAGGGCTCAGTATCCTCTGCTGCCCCAGGAGACTGTCCAGAGCAGGACTGGCTCCAAACCCAGACAGAGTAGGCTGTGGAGTTGATCTCCTTTCTGTCCCAAAATACCCTTCTAACTTTCTGCTATGGGGTCTGAAGTTTCTAACACTGGAGCTTCTCCTTTGAATCAAGGTCTTTGGGCCCAATTAATTTTGGTTGCCCAGCATATGCCTCCTACCACCCACTCCTGTACATTTTTCTCCCTTCTTCTCACTTGGTCACACAGATATGGGCATGGGAACTGGTGTGGGCCAAACATTAGAATTCAATTTCCTTGACACGTGATTGGTTCAGAAGAGGGGTCCTAATCCCTGGGTCACTAAGGTGGTAGGGCATAAGTGGGATGCTTCTGCCAGACATAATTCTTTTTTTTTTTTTTTTTT
>NW_003852398.1:33888849-33891816 GCF_000181295.1 Otolemur garnettii | reverse complement strand
GCAGCCGTCATTGTTGTTTGGCGGGTCCGGGCTGGGGATTCGAACCCACCACCTTAGGTGTACGTGGCTGGCGCCTTAGCCGGTTGAGCCATAGGCACCGAGCCACATAATTCTTATATATGGAAAGAAACCAATTACTGAATAAGGCCAAGTGGTGGCAACAGAAAGGAAAGGTGGAGAGAGAGCCATAGAAAGGGGCCACCAAAGAACAGAGAGAGATTGTTTTACCCTGAAGCGTTGGTTCTATAAATCCCCCTTGAAGTCTATAAACTATCTCATTATCATTCCAGCTACTTAGTAAATAAATCCTGTTTTCAATTTAGACCATTTGGATTTGGGAGTGTCCTGATTAATGCGTTATCTCCTGGGAGTTCTTCTTAAACTGTGAATGTGCTATCCAGAAGTGACGACACATGCAACCAGTACTAGGTTTTCACATAAACTGTGAATAGTACATAGGACAGATGAGTTTTGGCAAGGAAGATAAAGTAAGGGCATTGATAGAGAAAGGAAGCATGCTAGAGAAGGGCTGGACCCTCACACACTGCTGCTGGGAACGTGGAATGGTGTGGCTACTGTGGACAAGAGTCTGGCAGTTCCTCAAAAAATTACACATGGCTGGGCACAGTGGCTTGCCTGTAATCCTAGCACTCTGAGGCCAAGGTGGGTGGATTGCTTGAGCTCACAAATTTGAGACCAGCTTGAGCAAAAAGTGAGACCCCCATCTCTACTAAAAATAGATAAACTGAGGCAAGAAGCTTAAACTTGATCCCAAGAGTGGAGGTTGCTGTGAGCTATGATGCCACAGCACTCTACCATGGGCTATAGCTTGAGACTATGTCTCCAAAAAAAAAAATTATACATATGACGCAGCAATTCCACTTCTAGGCATATACCTAAGGGAATTAAAAACATATTTTAATTCTCATAAATGTTTGTAGCAGCATTACTCACAATAGTCAAAAAAGTAGAAGTAGAGCTATTGTTCATCAGTGGATGAATGGATAAACACAGTATGGCATATCTATACAACAGAATACTATTCAGCAAATTAAAAGGAACGAAGTTTTGATACACGCTGCAATAGCAATGACCTTTGAGAATGTTATGGTCAGTGAAGGGAGCCATTAACAAAAGGCAACATATTGCATGATTCCATTCATAGGAAATGTCCAGAATAGGCAAATCTGTAGAGACAGAAGGTAGACCACTCGTTGCCCGTGGAGAGTGGCTGCTAACAGGAATAGGGTTTCTATGGGGGATGAAAATGTTCTGGACTTAAGATAGTAGCAATGGTTACTCTATCTTGGGAATACACTAAAAACCACTGGCTCTACACGTTAAAAGGTTGAATTTTTGGTATATGGATTATATCTCGATTTAAAAAAAAGACATGATTGCTCCCACCTTCCTTTTTTATATCATACCATCCAGAGTACATTTTGTGATTGGACTCTGCTTCTTCCCTGGACATCCCTCCTCTCTCCCCTATCCCACCCTGAGTCTTCTAAAAGACTCAGAATCCCTGGGACACTGCATGGTCTGAATAGGATCTAGGGCTGATTTCCCTTTCAAAGGAGCTAGACCCATTTTTTCTTGCTCAGTTATTTTGCTGGGGTAAAGGACCAGTCTAGTCTAATCAACTCAAAGGGGATTGGCAACAGTAGATTGAAATGAATTCACAATTTTGTTTAAATTTACTTGTCAAAAGCAGAAATATCCAATTTCATGGGTACTCCCTATTCCCTGCACTGGGAGCAGACTTCCAGGAAGCAATTATGTAGAACAGAATGTAATGGGTAACAGGGGGTGCCTGGTGAATTATTCATAATTTGATAATGATTTTAACCCATTTTTAACATGACCTGCAATTGGTGTTGGCTTCTGGAAACTTCCCAAAGTAAGCAACACAGAGGTTTTCTTTAGTCATGCTTATATAACCATAAACCTCCTACCTTTCCCTAAAACTACCTGAAAAACAAGAATTGAAGCAGTCTAGGATCCCCATCCCTCCCCAAGTGTATGAGGCAGAGGGAAAGGCTGTTCCAGACTTCTTCTAGCTCAGCCACTCCCCACCCGTCTTTTTAGGGAGGTTGGTGTGGCATAACGCCCAGCATAGTGCCCGGCCCCAGGAAGGCACATAATACTTACTTGGCTTTGGCTGTTGAATGAATGAATGAATGGTGTAAAGAATGAGATATTTGTAGTAAGGAAGAGTTGGGTGAAGTAGTTTTGTTATTTACCAGCTGGGTGACTTGGACGAGTGTCTTGCCCTCAGTTTCTTTATCTATAAAATGAAGACAATAATACCTACCTTGCTGAGTTATTGGGAGAATTGGAGAAGATAATTAGTGCTCAGTAAGCATTAGCTGTTTTTATGGTCTTTTTCTCTAGTGCTAGCCATGTAACTTTCCCAAATCTAGCTGTGAGTCAGCCCAAGCTCTCTGAGGAGCCAAAGCTTCTCAAACCTGGCTGTGTGTCAGAATCACCTGGGACGTTTTGTTTGGTTTGGTTTTGGTTTTGGTATTTATGTGTAAGGCATATTGTTTTCATGAAATGGAAAATGCCCTAAAGAGCGGGCATTGTTTTGCACATGTTCTGGCATTGATAAGTGCATTACAAACATAGAATTGCACTGTGGTTTTTGTTTTGTTTTGTTTGTTTTTGTTTTGAGACAGAATTTCCCTCTTTCACCCTGGGTAGAGTGCTGTGGCATCAGCCTAGTTCATAGTAACCTCAGATTCCTGGGCTCAAGCAATCCTCCTGCCTCAGCCTCCCGAGTCAGTCACTGGGACTATAGGCAGCTAGTTTTTCTATTTTTAGTAGAGATAGGAGTCTCATTCTTGCTCAGGCTGGTCTCAAACTCCTGAGCTCAAGCTATCCACCAGCCTTGACCTCCCAGAATACTAGATTAAAGGCATGGGTCACTGTGCCCAGCCTGGGGAGTTTTTAAAAATATAATTTTGT
>NW_003852398.1:33884058-33888357 GCF_000181295.1 Otolemur garnettii | reverse complement strand
TATTTTCTTTTTTAGTTTTGTTTTTTAAATGGAGATAAAATTACATACAGTGAAATGAACACATCTTAAGCATATAACTGGATGAGTTTTGACAAATGTATGTACTTAGATATCCAACACCCTTATCAAGATACAGAACATTTCTGCAACTCCAGAATATTTCCCCCATGCCAGCCTCCATCCTCTGTAGACAACCAATGTTCTGAGTTCTGTCACCATAGATTAGTTTCGCCTGTTCTTAAGTGTGGTATCAGTGGACTCAACAATATGTATTTTTTTTGTGCATCCATTTTCTTTTGTCTCTCATATGTTTTGAGAAACCGTACATGTCGTATCGATAGCACATTCCTTATTATTGCTGAATAGTACTCTACCCACGGCTATGCCCTGATTTATCTCTTCCCCTACCCTTTGAGGAATGGTTTTGGCTACTGTAAATAAGCTGCTATAAATATGTTTTCGTTTCTCGTGAGTAAATGCCTAGGTGTGGAATTGCTGAGTACTAGCATAGGGATATGTTTAATTTTATTTTTTAAAAGGCTTCGAATGATTCTGATGACCAGCCAGATTTAGGAATCCGTGAGGTAGTGAAAGATCAGTCCTGATGATTCAACTGGTAATTTGTTCTGGTTCTATTTTGTTGTGCAGGGATCAGAGACAACTTTCACCAGGGAAATACCTTCTGTTTTTCCTCTCCCTGCCCGAGGAGCCCAATTCTCTTCTCTTACTTGCCAATTTCTTCCCAGAGAAGAGACTTCTCAGCCAAGGATCCCATGGGTCTTTTGGATAATGTCATCTAAATAGTTCCAGGAAACAGTAAGGGAGTGGGGGTGAAGGGAACAAGATGAAGGCTTGCTCTAACCTCCCCATGGCCTGCTCAGGATTAAAGAGCTCTGATCTTTGGTTAATGGGGTGGGGGTGGGGTGTGGCCCCTTTCCCTCTGGGCCACAGCAATCCCACCACCACAGCATGCAGGCCTGTGGTGGTTTGGGACCCACCCCTGGGTAGGCAGTAGGCCATGTGTAACCCTGTGGTGCTTCCAAGGAAAGAGCAATGAGCAGGGCCCAGCAGACTTCATAGGCTTAGGAAATGGGAGTCAGAATTGGATCCTGCAATTTTCCTTCTAAGAGAGAAAAGGTTGTAAAACCCCAACTATTTTGTTCTAAGCATTATGCTAGCTGTTCGTGCTGGAATTTATTTATTTTTTTTCTTTGGAAATGGCTTTTCCTTTCTGGAATTATTACAATGTCATAGTAAAGGCAAAGACATTTGGGAGCCAAAGTGATCCTCTAATCCATTGTATTCCCAAAGGGCCATACATATGTGTTTATGCTACTCAGGATGGTTTCAGGGTTTATGCTGCTCAGGATGGTTTCAGGGGTTATGCGGATGAATATTATTAAAAATAAGTTTTGTGCCTGGGCTTAATGGCTCACAGCTGTAATCCTAGCACTCTGGGAGGCCAAGGTGGGAGGATCCCTTGAACTCAGGGGTTCAAAATCAGCCTGAGCAAGAGTGAGACATCGTTTCTACTAAAAGTAGAAAAATTAGCAGGGCATTGTAGTCCCAGCTATTGGGGAGGCTGTGGGAAAAGGATTGTTTAGACTCAGAAGTTTGAGGTTGCTGTGAGCTAGGAGGCCATAGCACTCTACCCAGGGTGACAGAGTAAGACTCTGTCTCAAAAAAAAAAAAAAAAAGTTTTTGTTTTAGTGCATATAATGAAAAGTGGTCAAAGTATAACTAGCACAATAAATATGTGATTTCTTGGGTATATTGCTTAGCATGAATCCAAGTTAAAAAGCTGATGCAGGGCCAGGTGGGATGGCACATGACTGTAATCCTACCACTGAGGAGGCCAAGGTTGCTTGAAGATAGGAGTTGAGACTGGCCTGAGCAACATAGCAAGACTCCATCTCTACAGAAAAAAAAAAAAAAGAAAGGAAGAAAAACTAGCTGGGTATGGGGTGGGCACCTGTAGTCCTAGCTACCCAAGAGGCTAAGGCAGGAAGATCAATTGAACCCAAGAGTTTGAGGTTGCAGTGAGCTATGAAGCCACAGCACTCTAATCTTGGTACCAGAGCAAGATCCTTTCTCAAAAAAGATAAATAAAAATAAGAAAGCTAATTCAATTCCCACAATAATATTAAGTATATAATAGTATAGGTGATGCACAGATGTGATAAAAAGTATAATGATAGATCTGAGTGACTAAAGAGTTTAGAAAACTGCCCTAGTTAAACCACACATTTAATACATGAGGCATCTGAGATCCTATGAAGCAAGTGATTTGCTCAAGGTTAGACCTCATCAGAATTAAGGCAATATCCCTAGAGTTATGGGCTTCTGGCCGAGTGCTTATTCCAGTATACTGGTTCTTTCTCTCTTATAACAAGGGGAAGAGATCTTAGCCCTTAGACTCAAAGTCAAATGCATTTTCAAAAACAGCCTACAGTTTTCTCAGGCTAGACCACAAAGTCAGAAGGAGTCCATTAGTAGGTCTGGGCTCCAGGAAATCAGAATTCATAAAGAGGAAGCAGATTTCTAAGGAATGAACACCAAAATTTTCATATGAAATCTGAGAGACAAGAGGGCAGAAGCAGAGTGGACGGCTGGTTTCCCTGCTCCTGCCTCATCCCTCCTGAAGACTACAAAAGGGCTCTCAGACAAAGCCCCAGGCCTGTGTTCACATGTTCCATATGGGCGTCTACCCTGCACAGGTTGCTTCAGTTCGTAAAGAGGGACGTGACTGTTCACAGAAATCGCTTCAGGCAGCTGGAAATGTATAAGGGCACAGCTTCTCAAATGACTGTCATTTTCAAATCTTTACAGATCCAATAGGGAGATTCAGAGGAGGCAACTCTTAAAATTTTAGCATTTGCTGATCCACACAGCACTGAAGATCAGTGGGGGAAAGAGGTCAACACTGGAAAGGCAGGCATGGACTTGAACTTCTTCAGCTGAAAGATACAACTGACAGTGGGAGTTACTCTCTCCAGTCCATGACCCTCCCCAGTCCATGAGTCTCTCTTCTATGAAGGAGATCTGTTTCTTGCCCAGGTGACCTGTCCTCTATAGTCCAGGAGCTACTGTTATGGTTACTGTCAAGCTGTTGGGCTACTTTGCAACTTTTCGAACCCATCCCTCAAACTAAGGCTAAGGGATCTGAGCCAGCAGCTCCTATCTAACCCCAAAAGGTACACAGTGGGCTATACCACAGTTAAGTTTTCCCAATCAACCTTACAAGACCTCAGCACTGACTGGAAGAGCAGTTTATCCTGGGGCCAAACCAGAGTTTATGTATGAGCCCCTCCACCCCTCATGTCCTATCTCTGCTTATTACTAATGGGTCCCCTAAGAATTTGATGGTGGTAAGTTTAACAAAATTACAGTTCTAAAGCTTCTTCTGTCCTTATGAGGTACAGAATAAAGATTCTTTTGGTTAGCAAAGCACCTTAATGAATTTTTAGAATATGCAAGGTAGGCTTAGGAGCTTGGTTTGGTGGAGGCTAAAAGCTGCATTAGAAAGTAGTAAGGAGGCTGGATGTGGGTGGCTCATGCCTGTAATGCAAGCATTTTAGGAGGCTACAATGGGAGGCTCCCTTTAGCTCAGGAGTTTGAGATCAGCATGAGCAAGAAAGAGTCATTCCCCATCTCAATAAATAAATACATTTTTTAAAAAGTACAAGGTATTCGGGGTACATGCTGAAAGTTCTGGGGGAAGGTCAAGGAGAAGCCAATGTAGCATCCTTAGTCTTAGCACTAACAGAACACAGTAAGAACTGATTCTATGGGTGGAGTGTAAATTGGTCCTGTTATGATCTAGGTAGTGTCCCTTGGACCTTCACTGAAATCGGCTGTACACAAGAGCCTGGTGCTGGTGGTGACCAGGGTGTTGAGTGTGTGAGACTCCACAGAAGAGCAACACAGGAGAGGTGAGCAGAGAAGCCCCCAGAGCACAGGGTGACTTAAGCAGTGGGGCATAGGTTATAAGTTTGCCTCTCAGGAGCAAAAGTGAGTTTATAAAAATGAGAAATCAGGGGAGAGGTGAGTGAGATGAGGTGAGGGTGTGGAGGACACACAGCCAGAGGGCTTTCCCTTCATCAGGGTATTCTGGCTGCCTGGGAATCACCTGCCAGGGATCACCTTCCTTCCTCAACCACAGGACACTGACCAGAAACTAGGGGCCTCTTTTGCTTGTATTCTGTGATCTCAGCCTTGGCCTTGGCTGATTAGCCCCAGGATGGAAACTTCTCACCTGGACCACTGAGTCTCTCCCCTCAAGGTTTCCATCTTAAACTC
>NW_003852398.1:33881415-33883168 GCF_000181295.1 Otolemur garnettii | reverse complement strand
ATAGGGTCTTGCTCTTGCTCAGGCTGATCTCAAACTCCTGAGCTCAAAGTAACCTCCTGCCTTGGCTTTCCAGAGTGCTAGGATGACAGGCATGAACCACTATGCCTGGACTGTTTACTTTTCCTTTACCACCTCTTCACTCCCAGGAAAATGTCAAGTTCCATTTTGCCTTGTTTAACATGGTGCATCCAGGGCCTGGAACATGATAGGTGCCGATAGGTTACTAAAGGAATGCAAATACAAAGAAGGTGGCTTAAAATCAAGCTACTGGAGACTGCTGACAAGGTCACAATTGCAGAAGAAACATCTCAGAGCTAACTACTCAGAATTTTGGAGTATTGGAATTTGTGTGTCCCTTGGGGTCTTTGAGTATGCTGGGTGCAAGACTGAATAAGGATCAGCACTTCGTAAGAGACAGAGAAAGGGCCAGGAGGTTGGGTGTGACAAACAGGCTATTGGGAGATGTTCAGTGAAGATTACAAAGGTTTTAGAAAGGACCAGGAAGTTGAAAGGCTCTGTAATTAGAAAGCATAGGCATTCAAAGCAGCCTAGAGGTCAGCCGGGCTGGGCTGGTAGCTGGGGAGATGAGTCAGGAAATGGGCACGCTCAGGTCCTGCAGTTCAGGGCTGACATAATTGGACAGAGAGTTGCCATGGTAACAGCCAATCCAGGGGCTGATTATGTGGCAAGGAGTCAAGGTTTCTGAAGAAGGGACTAAAAATGCTGTCTTTGTTCCCACTTGGAGCGAGTTGCCATTAGGTCTCTATGGCGGTGGTGCGGTGGGGGGCACTGCTGGCTGTCGTGGTGGGAGGGGCCCTATCAGGACTCAGAGGGCCAGCAGGGGCTGGGGCTGCTAGATGTGTCACTCCGTGCAGCACTGTCTGTGCCTCTTGAAGCAGAGCAGTAACCAATAGCTTGGTTTTGAAACCGTGAGTGTCTTAGTTTTTACCCCGATTTGTCTTTTTTTTTTTTTTTTGTAGTTTTTGGCTGAGGCTGGGTGTGAACCCGCCACCTCCAGCATATGGAGCCAGCACCCCACTCCTGAGCCACAGGTGCTGCCCACAGATTGGCCTCTTAATAGCTGTGTGACAGAGGGACAAAGGAGCCTCAGTTTCCTTATATGCAAAGAGAGGCTGCTAATACCTTTTCCGTGGGATATTTGTAGGGATTGAGAGGAGCGACACGTTCACCTAGTGAGTGGTAGATCCTGTCCTCATCATTTTGGCAAACAACAGCAGCTTCTTCCCCCCAGAATGCTCTTAGCTTCCGGGGAGTAAAAGCTAGTTCTGCTTGTTTAGGGGCACCAAAGAGGCAGCCAAGACAGACTCAGCAACTCCAGGAGGTGATCAGTTAGGCTAACAATGTGGTGTTCAGAAAGAAAACATTCTTAAGGCAGTCTTGAGAGCTTTGAGCAATCAGAGAGTCCCTCTCCTTTGTTCTTCTGCCTCATTTGTGGGCCTGGACAGGACAGAGATGAGGCCATCCCTCGCAGCTCCTTCCATAGAGGAGAGAGAACAGAGAAGCCCCAGAAGCTTCCTCAGATTTTCATGTGAGGAGGTGGGTTGGGCAGCCAAGGAGGGTACTTGCTTAGAGACCAGGGCAGGCCAGAGGCCCAGGGACAAGGGCACGGCTCTGGACTGTCACCCCTTCCCTGCCCAGATCAGCACTTCGTAAGAGACAGAGAAAGGGCCAGGAGGTTGGGTGTGACAAACAGGCTATTGGGAGATGTTCAGTGAAGATTACAAAGGTTTTA
>NW_003852398.1:33880886-33881395 GCF_000181295.1 Otolemur garnettii | reverse complement strand
AGCCAAGGAGGGTACTTGCTTAGAGACCAGGGCAGGCCAGAGGCCCAGGGACAAGGGCACGGCTCTGGACTGTCACCCCTTCCCTGCCCAGCCAGAGTACAGGGAGGTGCGGTGATTTCTGCACAGTCTTTGTTGCTATGGCAACACAGTGGCCTCTCTGGTAGGTGGCAGAAGGCAACAGCTATGTGGAAATCCGCATTGGAGGTGGCAGCACTGCCATTTTGCAGCAGTCAAGGCATTTCTGACATTCCCTTCACCATCTTGGGAGACCACACAGGAGGACCTTGGGACTTCAAGGCTGTCACTCCTGGCTCAGATCACAGGGAGGAACCAGGCTCCTGGGTGAAGTAGTTCCCTGGGGACCCCTACCTTGGAGTATCTCCTCAGACCACATGTTCGCCCGGGGATTTCCTTTTTATTTTCCTCATTGATTCCTTCATTCACTTGTTTCTTCATTCATTCAACAGGTATATACCATGCCAGGTGCTAGGCCAGAGCAGTGAGCAAGA
>NW_003852398.1:33874844-33880762 GCF_000181295.1 Otolemur garnettii | reverse complement strand
GAGAAATTGGAAGGGATGGCCCATGTAGAACGGTGGCCAGGAAGGCTCTTTCTGAAGGTAAGAAGGAGCCATGGGTGTGGGGAGTGGTGTGGGTGAGAAGACAAGGGAAGCGCTGCCGCTGAGCAGCAGAAGCAGGGGCTGCAGGGCGGCAGGCAGGGGTTGGCGGAGGCCTTCCAGGCTACTGCAGGGCCTGGTTTGCACTCGGAAGGCAGGAGAGGGAAGTGACCCAATGCTGCTTTCAAATGCTCCTTCTGTTAGCCTAGGGGACAATCGACTTCCTGCAGGAAGGCAAGAGTTGAAGCAGGGCCAGTGAGGAGACTTGTCGTGGCCCTGCTGAGAGCTGATAGGCTAGGCCTGGAGTGGTGGAGGTGGAAATGGAGGATTTGCAGTGCTAAGTGTGGAGGATGAGGGGAAGGAGACTCCAGGATGACTGGTAAAGGTCTGATGCGAACCTTTGGTGGGTGAAATTGCCATCTCTGAAGGAAGGGGTGATAGCAGAGTGCTCCGGGAGGAATCGGACTGCATCTCAGCTCCGGGACTTGGAGGAAACTTATGCAGGTTGCCCAAGAGCCTTCTTCATACTGTGAAACCCTAGAGAACTGGAGCATTTTATCATCAACATTTCTAAGGAGTTGAGTGGGAAGGAAGCATCCTTACAACAGACTAATGGGGAAGAAAATAATTATTAAAACTAACACTTTGATGTCCTAGTTTGGTGGCATAACTCACTTAGGACAAAACTCTGCAAACACCTAGATGGGTCACTTTCCAGGGTGAAAGGTGAGATCCTCTGGGACATGATATAAACTATCCTGCCAGGTACTGTGCAAACTGCTTAAAATACATTCTAATTTACCCCTGTTATATGGAGGGCGGGAACCTTGCCTGTGTCTTGCTCACTGCTCTGGCCTAGCACCTGGCATGGTATATACCTGTTGAATGAATGAAGAAACAAGTGAATGAAGGAATCAATGAGGAAAATAAAGAGGAAATCCCCGGGCGAACATGTGGTCTGAGGAGATACTCCAAGGTAGGGGTCCCCAGGGAACTACTTCACCCAGGAGCCTGGTTCCTCCCTGTGATCTGAGCCAGGAGTGACAGCCCTGAAGTCCCAAGGTCCTCCTGTGTGGTCTCCCAAGATGGCAAAGGGAATGTCAAAAATGCCTTGACCCCTGCAGAATGGCAGTGCTGCCACCTCCAATGCGGATTTCCACATAGTTGCTTGTGAAATGGGGAAAGAAGCTCTTTTATTTGCACATTGAAGGAAAAAGACTTGAGAAAATCACTTTACTCATGATTTGCGATGAGCAGAGCATTTCAGAAAGAGATTCCATGGAATGAAAACTTCTTAGGGTCAGTCCCATTAACCGTTATATAACCCTGTTATATATTAAGAAATTGGATAAGAGAGGTTAAATAAGTTGCCAGAGGTCACATAGGCAGCAGGTGACAGAGCCTGGATTTAAATAGCTGGAGTTTTTTAATTACTTTGAGATACCAAGAGAGCTAAATTGCTGGACTAAATAAAGCAGTAGCAATTTAGAAGCTGTGACCCAGAGAGTTGAATGGGAAGAAATTTGGGGAGATGGCAGAGGGATTTTAGAAAAGAAGAGGTGTGCTGGGCACAGTGGCTCATACCTGTAATCCCAGCGCTCTGGGAGGCCAAGGTGAGTGGATTGCCTGAGTTTATGATTCAAGACCAGCCCGAGCAAGATGGAGACCCCCATTTCTAAAAAATAACCAAGTGTTATGGCAGGTGCCTGTAGTCCCAGCTACTTGGGAGGCTGAGGCAAGAGGATAGCTATATATAACTCCATGGCACTCTACCAAGGGCGACTAAGTGAGATGCCTATCTCCAAAAAAAAAAAGTCGAGAGGAGGTAACCTAGCAGGTTGCCATGAGGCCAGGGCTTGAGGAGTTCAGTGGTTTCCTCCCAGGGTGCAGTGGCTGAGGTTTTCAGAAAGTGATGCCTGGTATTTATTGTAATATTGTTTCCCGTTTAGCACTGTGCCATATCCCCTCTCCTTTATCCACAAAACCGCAGTAAAATGGTTGGTGTTTGGGAGAATATAAAGGGATGGTGGTGCTGGTGAGCATGGGAAGAGAGATAAGGACAGAGAGGCCAACAGCAGATCCAAGAGCAGGAAGGAAGAGCAGGACATGACCAGGAAGAGCACACGAGCAACCCAGGAAACCACAGAAATCCTGGGGAGGGTGCTGGCCTTGCACTGGCTTGTGAAATGGGGAAAGAAGCTCTTTTATTTGTATATTGATGGAAAAGTTAGTGCCCAAAGGCTGGAAGACTTGAGGAAATCACTTTACTCATGATTTATGAGCAGCAGAGCATCTCAGAAAGAGATTCCATGGAATGAAAACTTCTTTGGGTCAGTCCCACTAATTGTGAGCAGTTTGCTCAAAGGCTCTGGTGATGGCAGCCCCCTGAAATCTATTACAGCAAACGTCCATGTTTGCATGGCATCACCGCACACCAACTGCCCCCATGTTCCCATATTGCCTTGTTAAAACAGAGATTGTGAGAGGAGCAGGGTCTGGGGACGCCAAAATGGGGAGGGGCCTGCTCTCCTGACAAGTCCTCTCTATCCCCTGCCTTCAATCTCTGTGGACAGTACAAACAGTGCTTTATCAATTCTGTAGGGTTTGCATTATCCTATGGATTTGCATGCCTGTGAATTCTGACATCAGTTTTAGATCGCAGTCTCCAAGGGCAAAACCACAGTCCTGTACAACTTATTCTTTATTTTTGAGAGGTAATGGGGAGTATCTCTTAAAAATTTAAATGCGCATACCCTTTTCTTCAGAAATTCCTCTTCTCTATTTTACAGGAATCATTTTACCTATGCATAGTTTTCACAGACCACATCGTGTGTAATAAAAAATTAGAAATGACCTAAATGTCCGTCAAAATGAAAAATCCTGCCTCGGCGCCTGTGGCTCAAGCAGCTAAGGCGCCAGCCACACACACCTAAGGTGGCGAGTTCGAATCCCCAGCCCGGACCTGCCAAACAACAATGATGGCTCCAACCAAAAAATGGCCGGGCGTTGTGGCAGGTGCCTGTAGTCCCAGCTACTTGGGAGGCTGAGGCAGGAGACTCGCTTGAGCCCAGGAGTTGGAGGTTGCTGTGAGCTGTGATGCCATAGCACTCTACCCAGGGGGATAGCTTGAGGCTCCGTCTAAAAAACAAAGAAAAATCCTTAGATAAATATGTCCAGACAATAAAATAGTAATGTGGTAACTGTAAAGAATAAAGTTGGTCTACATACATTGAATGGAAATAAGGACAATAAAATACTGAATGAAAAAAGCAAGTAGAGTATATAGAATATGGCCCCATGTAGGAAAACAATGAAAACGACCTCCCCCCAGAAGGAAAGGCTCAAAATGTACAAAATTCCAAATGGCTACAGTGAATGCTTCTGGGTAGAAAATGGACTTGGGCTTAGGGACTGAAATGGGCTTTTACTTCAACTGTGCTATTTGATTCTGTTTTCCGGTAGGAATATATTTGTGTATTTCCTGTGTAATCAGAAATGATTAAAAAGCTTAAAAATAAGAACATGTCCCTGAGAGATGCACAGACGAAGGTTGATGCTGACTGTCTGACCCTAGACCTGCCCTCCTGGAAGATGATAAGCTCAGGTCAGCCCAAGGACACATGGGCTGCACCCCCCAGCCCAAGTCACACAGGTCCAGTTTAGTAAGAACCAAATCCCTCGTGTTCTTTAAGAACTCTGAGCACGGAGGCCCATCAGAGTTCAGAATGGTCACACATAGTAAAGCTGTGTCTCAAGCTGTTGAGTAAACCGGCACAGTGGGACAAAAAGCACAGGACATCCTGAATGGGATTTCACTATTTGAATGAGAATAAAAGCCACAAACATACAGGCTTGTGTGTGCATAGACTATTTCTAGAAACTAGTAACAGTGATTGCTCTGGAGAGGGCCACAGGGTGACTGAAAGACAGGGGTGGAAAGCAGCCTTTATTAGGCACTTTATTATTAGACATTCTGATACTTTGAAATGTTTTGTGTTATTGTTTGTGTATTGTTTGATTTAAAACAATAACTTCAAAACAAGTTTTTAAAAAAAATTTGTATACCAAGGAGATACTCTCAGAAAGGGCCCGCTTCTAAATTATGAGAGACATGGTTGGGAGAAGCCCCCTGCAGAGGGGCCTTGGGACCTCCACCAGAGGGGCATTGACTCACAGGGCCACTGTCTTAGGCCACGGACACAGCTGCTTCTGATGCACACTAGAATGCCTTTCAGTGACCTAGAAACCATCATGAGGCTGCGATAGAGCTCCTCTGCTGGCATTTCATCCCTGACTTCCAGAATTTTCAGGATAGTGAACACTAATTTGTTGTTATTTTATACTATTGTTGGTTCTTACCACAGGACTGAAGTTTCCAAAATGTAGCTGAGAAAGCTTCCTGTTGTTGCCTGCCCAGGAAACATAATATTCTATACCCAGCCACTCCAATTCCTTTGTGAATGAGCCACATCCTAAATAAATATACATGAATAAATAAATATACCCTGCTGTATATCAAATGGAGCCCAAAGTGGTGTTCTACTTTAAATATCATAAACTACTATCGTTTGAGAGTATACGTGTGCACATACACAATTTGTCACATATAAGTGATCTTTCAACCAGGTACTAAGGACAATGGGCAACTCTTAAAGGGTTGTAAGCAAAGGAGTGGCCTGGTCAGACTTGCATTTTTAAAAGGTCTCTTTGTCTGCAGTGTGGAAAATGGAAGGGATCTCAGTGAGGCCAGAGTGGATGAGGAGAGAAGAGACAGGAGGCCGCGGCAGTGGTCCAGGCTAGATGGGGGTGAGGCTGTGCAGAGTGGGTTTGGGGAGCAGGATAATGAAAGCACTTTGTAATTTGTATGACACCCTCCCTGTGGACACACTGTGGCCACCTTCTGCCCCTGCAGGGGCCCTTTGCAGCTCCAGCCTATGCTCCAGTCCTGGCAGAGACAGTCTCCTTAGAAACAGCTGAGAAAAAAAGGAGGCTTGTGCTTAGGCTGCCACTGATCCTCCAAGTCTCATGAGGTGTCAAGGAAACTGCAGCCTGTGCTGGAGCTCCAAGCTGCTCATGATTGCAGACCTCTGATGTGTCAATGTCATGGGAGCTTGTTGGAAATAATATGTAGTGGAAGGCGGAGGGAAGCAGAATTTCACTGCATTTATTTCAACACAAACTCAGCTTTCTTCTTCGGAAGCCCCATGTTCGGACCATGGCAAGGTCCAAGGGAGTGGCGGAGCCAGAGAGCAATGGCATCCTAGCTCCAGAGAAAGGGGAGGAAACCTGGCTTCTGGTTCTCAACTTCATCACCCATCATCTGTCAGGAGCATAGGGCGTATCACGTAACATCTTTGGATTTCAGTTTCTGCATCTGTAAAATGGCGATTATTATCCCTTTTGTAGAATTTCGTATAAACAGAAATTATCACATACTTTTCTTCTTGTCATATGAAAAGCAACAATCTCATAAAGCAGCATTTTTTTCAGGTGGTGCCCTAGGTGCCTTGTGGTGGATACAGAGGGTGAGTGGGTGAGACTCTAGACCCCTCAGTTCCTGACCTCAATGAGGACAGTTTTACTTTATAGAGAGAGAGAGACAGAGTCTCACTCTATACCCTCTACTCACAGCAACCTTCAACTCCTGGGCTTAGGCAATTCTCTTGTCTCAACCTCCCGAATAGCTGGGACCACAGGCGCTTGCCAGAACGCCTGGCAATTTTTTTTGTTGCAGTGTGGCCAGGTCCGGCTTTGAACCCACCACCCTCAGCATATGGGGCTGGTACCCTACCCACTGAACCACAGGCACCACCCAACAGCTTTGCTTTTTAATAGATTATAATTTTATTAAATAAGATTTAATT
>NW_003852398.1:33871210-33874358 GCF_000181295.1 Otolemur garnettii | reverse complement strand
AACCCGCCACCTTGGGTGTATGTGGCTGGCGCCTTAGCCACTTGAGCCAGAGGTGCCGGGCCTGTTCTGCTGAAATTTAATAAATCCTCAGAATTATTTGCAACATAGTACTTCTAGCAGTTGGTTCTATGGAGGGCATGTAAGATGAAACCACTTTTCTACTCTTTTAACTATTCATTGTAGATTGACCTTGAGTGTTTAGTGTTCAGTTGACTTGAAGACAATAGCTGTCTAAAACTTCATTTGGATAAATAAATGTTAAAGCAAGGTTGATAAAGCAAAGTTGAAATCTGCTTTCAACCTGTTTGCTAACATATATATTAGAAAATAAGATCAGTTATGGACTGTCCTTCATGCTAATATGCCCTGTTCTTTTCTCATATTATGCGCAAATCATATTCATCCTTCAAATCCCTACTCAAGCACCATTTTCTTATTTCCTCTATCTGCTTTGTTCATGACGCTTATTTCTTTGTATTTTTGTTGTTGTTTAAATAAATGCTGTATGTGTCTGAAGGGTGGCAGAATATGCCACCCCAAAATACATCACTTTGGCATAAGGACTATTTTGAAGTGAAGGCAATTAAGAAATAGATACAAGGAGAGCTCTCTGCTCTGCACTATGCTGTGATATGAAGGTTCGCCCCTCAAAAACTCATGTAGAAATTTAATTGCCATTTTAACAGTATTAAGAGGTGAAACTTTTAAGAGGTAATTGGGCCATAAGGGCTCCACCCTCACAAGTGAGATCGAAGTCATTATTAAAGGGAGAATTCAACCCTCTTGCTCTCTCGCCCTCTTGCCTTCCACCCTGTGATGACACAGCAAGAAGGCCCTCCCCAGATGTCAACACCTTGATATCGGACTTCCTGGCCTCCCAAACTGTAAGCCAATAAATTTCTGTTCATTATAAATTATCTAGTCTCAGGTGTTCTGTTATGGCAGCATGAAGTGGACTAAGACACCTTATTTGGCTAAAGGCAGGACATAAATTTATAAGTGTTACCCCCTCTCTTCTCTGTGAGGACAGACAGAAATTAATCACCAGAGACAACTCTAAACCTTATCAGCCCCGAGAAGGCACCAGAGGAATGTATATAATAGACCTTACTAACTAGCCCTTACCTGCCATTGGTTTCCCCAAATACCTTTTCAAAATGTGCTGCTCTAGAAATGCTAAGTCCTTTTCCTTTGTCTTGTCACTTCCCTAAATTTATCGTTCTTTTATATAATGCTACATAAGCCCAAATTCCAACCACTCCCTTGAAATACTCATCACTAAGTACTCACATGTGTATGTGTGATGCATTTCTTCATAGATTTCTGTTTATTCTTCTCTTGTTAATCTCTTATCAGTTTGATTTACGGGGTCCCAGCCATTGAACATAGAAGGCAAGAGAGAAAAGGCTTTTTCCTCAGATAGATTCCCTGCTCCTTAGGGACCTCTGGGAAAGCCTGATACTCATCTTCATACACACTTGTATTGCTGCAAAGTATTCCAGCAGTTACTCAGCAAATATTTATGGAAAGAATGAACCAACATAAGCAAATACTAGCCCAAAAGGAATTTCATTTTGATAAGCTACCAACTCAGTTTTGTTGGTTTTGTTGGCAAATTGTGAGTTGTAATTTACTGATGTAAACTCTAGGAGAACAGGTAATCTGTTTTGTTCATGCTTCATTGACGCATAGAACAGTGCCTTACATACACCAGGCCTCCAGTTTATTTTTATTGAATGAATAGAAGAATGAATGAATAAATTATGGTTTGGGAAAGTACGATAGCCTGACAATGACTTCTCTTATGTTTATTTCACATGAGGGTAAGGCATTAAATGATTAACAAGGTCTAGCCATTTTGGAAACCCACTGGACAATTGACTGGTTATTTCTTCTTTTTTTTTTTGAGATAGAGTCTCAAGCTGTTGCCCTGGTTAGAGTGCTAGGGCATCGTAGCTCACAGCAACCTCCAACTCTTGGGCTCAAGTGATTCTCTTGCCTCAATTTTTCTATTTTTAGTAGAGACGAGGAGGGGGTGTCTTGCTTTTGCTCAGGCTGGCCTCAAACTCGTGAGCTCAAGCAACTCACCCACCTCAGCCTCCTGAGTACTGGGATTATAGGCATGAGCCACTGCTCCCAGCCAGACTGGTTATTTCTATATAAACACTCACATTTCACATTTTCATAACAGTTAAGAGTTGAGGCAGTGATATGTGAGATATGACTTCTACTTCTAACTGGGAATTCACTTACTCTTGCCTTATGGAAATGTGAGTAGATGTGGTCCTTTGAAGATGAAAATACTTGGGCAGCACCTGTAGCTCATTGGGTAGGGCACCAGCCACATACATCCAGGTTGGCGGGTTTGAACCTGGCCCAGGTCAGCTAACAATAATGACAACTAAAGCAAATAAATAGCCGGGCGTTGTGGCAGATGCCTATAGCCCCAGCTACTTGGGAGGCTGAGGCAAGAGACTCGCTTAAGCCCAAGATTTTGAGGTTGGTGTGAGCTGTGACACCACTGCACTCTACCAAGGGCAACATAGTGAGACTCTGAAAAAAAAAAAAAAGATGGCTTGATGCCTATAGCTCAAGTGGCTAAAGCGCCAGCCACATACACCAGAGCTAGCGGGTTCAAATCCAGCCTGGGTCTACCAAACAACAATGACAGCTACAACCAAAAAATGGCTGGGCATTGTGGCAGGCACCTATAGTCCCAGCTACTTGGGAGGCTGAGGCAAGAGAACCACTTGAGCCTAGGAGTTGGAGGTTGCTGTGAGCTGTGGTGCCATAGCACTCTACCCAGGGTGAAAGCTTGAGGCTCTCTCTCAAAAAAAAGATGAAAATACTCTATTCTACATACTTTCTCTACTTATATTTATTATCAAAATAACTCCTGAAATTCTGTTATTTACCCTGTACTTGGCAAGTGAAGATTGCTATTGCTATCTTTCAAGGTTATCCTGCTAAAAAAGCAGTTGTCGGAGTTTCAAATTCTCTATGAGCAACTGTTTGACAGATTGCTACCAAGCAGGATTATTTGATAATTCGAACCTTTCTTTACTGATGTTTGTGCAATGGCTGTTGGAGAAATCCTCATGGAGAGAGTGTGATAATATTCCCAATCTCCAGGCAAAATATTCATTCA
>NW_003852398.1:33858994-33870599 GCF_000181295.1 Otolemur garnettii | reverse complement strand
CATGTGTAAACATCAAATTCTTGTATTTAGTCATTCAACAAATATTTTTTAATGCCTATCGTCCATCTGAGGTTACCAAGATTAAATTCGGGTTCTAGGAACATGACTGGGATTGTCTCTCGATCAAGTTGGCTAATTAGCATAAGTAAGCACTTATTTTCTTGTCTGGCCTAGTACTACCAAGTCCCACTATTAAAGCAATAAAACTCAAGAGGGATTAATCTTCCTTTAACATTTATAACCTACAGAGTCTCAGTTCTCTGCTAAAAAGCCCTGAGCAGAGGATTTATTGGGCCCTTTGCCTATTCAAACTTATATATAACCATTAACTAGTTAATCCAAATAGGTCCTCAGGGAAGCCTGGGAGAACCATTATCTCTATATTACTGAAAGTCAGGTGGCTTCTTCAAGCTCTGAGTCAGGTCAGAGAAGGTTTACAATGGCTGCTAACTGGAGTCCAGCCCTTCTTTGCCAGGACTAGTCAACTGCCTTCTTCCCCAGGCACTTACACTTCTGTCTTTGTTTTTGTGACATAAGAGGAGCCCCATTTTGCCATCTTTTAGCCCTGTCCATCATTCCCACCGATATCTTTGTGTGTGTGTATAGCCCTTGATAGAATGCCATGGCGTCACAGCTCACAGCAACCTCAGACTCTTGGGCTTAAGCGATTCTCTTGCCTCCATCTCTCCCAAGTAGCTGGGACTACAGGCGCCCTCCACAACGCCTGGTTATTTTGTTGTTGTAGTTGTTGTTGTTTAGCAGGCCCTGGCCCAGTTCGAACCCACCATCCCTGGTGTATGTGGCTGGGGCCGTAGCCACTGAGCTACAGGCGCAGAGCCTCCCACTGATCCCTATTCTCTTACATCTTGCTCCAAAAAGTCCTTTGGTGAAAGTACTGGTCCTTTGAATTGAGGCTTGAAGGCCTTATGTAAGTATTTCAGAAATCATCCCAATTTGCATACAGACTTTAGCAATTAAGGTTTTGGAGTCAGGCATCTTGGGTTCAAATCTTGATTTTGTTGCTTAGTAGCTGTGTGACTTTGGGAAAATCACTCTTTCTTGAATCTCTGTTACCTTCTCTGTAATGTGTGGATGTTAATAATATGTACCTACAGTATGATATAATGACTGTAATTCTTTGGCATGATGCTGGCACACATAAGTAAGTGCTGAATGTATAGTAGCTGTCCAGTTAATAGGGAACCATTACAAATTGCCTCCACAAGGAAAAGTGAGACTTCTAAACCAACTGCATATGATCTTTTCAACAAAATTCACTTGAAAAATCTATAGAAAAAAGAAAATCTAATGACTGAAATCTACAAATAGAAAAGACTCCCAAAGTGAGATGGAGCCGATCTGACAAGCTTGGGAGAGGGGGATATGTGTATATATATCATATATATACACAGATATAGATATAAAATATGAGAAATACATATAATATTATGTAATGAAGGAGTATGCCTTCTAGAATCTGTTTACTTGGATACAGCAAATTGAAGAGAAAATAGACACACTCTGGAGAAATGCCTTTATTATCTTTGGGAGGCTGAGCTGAAGTGCCGCTGAGCAACCAGTGTTTTGACATTTATCTGTTTTCCTGATGCTTTATGGCCTCCATATAAAAACCGTCTAATGACCTTCTTACCAATTCTGAACAATTTGCTGATGGAGCTTCAGGTTTCTGTTGAGTGTTTGAGTGTGTGTGTGTGTATGTGTGTGTGTGTGGCTTTAATTTCATTTCTGGAACAAAGAAAGAACAAAGACATCAACTCTGAGTCCATCAAAAAAAGAACTCTGTAATTGAAGTTTGGCAGTGGATGTGCTGCTGCTGCACGCACTGTGGAAGCCAGTAGTGAATTAATCCTACACATTTATCTGTACCCAAGAGCAGAAGCACAATAATGACAACTACATCTGGCAAGACAATTGTGTTTGATCACTACAGACTTGGGCCTGCTGTGATGTACACAAGTAACAGCATCAACCAGATCTCAACCAAGAAATCTAACCCTACATGTCCACCTCTTGGATTTCCTCCTTGGAGCACAATGATAGATTTCTTTCAGTTGACTGCCTTGCTTCTCATTCCAGGGTTGAGGGGCCTCCTAGTTGCTATGGTGCTGGGGGGTTTTGGCTCAAAGGTGGACATGTGATTCTAGCCTGTCAGTCAGAGTGCTTCCCTGGGAATGTGGGCTAGGAACTGGTGCCTGGAGTTGTAACATGTAAACTGGAATGCTCCAAGTGGTCCATAGTTGGAAACAGATGGAGCTGATCTGCAAAGGAAAAAAAGTAAGAACAAGCCACATGTGTAGGTAGAGCTGCAAGCTGAGTCGTCCAGCTGGTATTTGAATCTCTGGTTGCAATCTGTATTTGACCCAGCTAAGTTCCCATCCTTGGGTCCTGTGAGATACCCTGGATTCTCATTATAAATATCAACATCTTTCACTCAGTCTAACTCAGATGGGTTTCTGAATAATTCATCCTTCAAATCTTCTTTTCCTTATCAGCTCAGGTCTAATCAGGAGTAGATTTTTCATGAAGTTCATAAGATTAAGTTTCAGGATCCCTCATTTACAAAGATCTCTTTCAAAGCCCGATTTTGTATTTTTAATTTTGTGTTCTTCTTCTTAAAGAGGGTCACCTAAATTGTATGTTTCAGGCCATAACAAAATGTGGATTTTCCCTGCCCATACATTCCTCTCTGTGGTTGCCAGTGCAAACTTTTGGTAATTTTAGGAAGACTATTCCTCCAAAACACCAAACTCATAACTTTTGTAGGAACTTTGAGCTTCCCTCTACTTGGAGAGATTCTTTGTGTTCTTTTTTCTTTTTTCTTTTTTTTTTTGGAATTTTTGGCCGGAGTCAGGTTTGAACCCACCACTTCTGGTATACGGGGCCGGTGCCCTACTCCTTTGAGCCACAGGCACCACCTTCCTCCCTCTATTTGAAGTGCTCTTTTCCCCAAACTTCATGGAGAATATTCTAAGATTTTGACAAACTTCTCAATTTTCTGTTATAGCCACTCTGTGACATATTTTTAATTCCCAATGCTTTTTTTTTTATGAGAAAGAAAACGGGAACTCATCAAGTAGGCTAAGTGCTTGACAAACATTATCTCAGCTGAATCCTCACAGCAGGCTCTTAAGGTAGGGTATTCACTTGGGAGGACATTTGGCTGCATGTAACTGAATCCTCACAACAGTGGCTTAACCCACTAAGGGTTTATTTTGCCATGTAACAAGAAGTCTGGGGCATGTAGTCCAGGATTTGTACAGCATCCTCATGAAGCCATCAAGGACGTGGCTTCTTCTGCTTTCCCACTGTGTCATTCTTCGTGTGTGGCTCTTATACTCACACTTGCAAAGAGCTGTGGACATGCTGAGTGTCATTTTCTTTCTTCAGGCTGGAACAGGGAAAAGAATGGAGTTCAAAGAGCATGTATCAGATGAATCTCTCTCTTTTGATCAGAAATACAGCAATTTTCTTGAAGCCCCTTATTAAGAATAGTGCTTATATCCCATTGGTCAAACGGAGTCAATGCCCCTAGCTGCCCCATCTGCAAGTAAGCCTGGGAGGTAAGTGTTTTTAATTGGTCACATTGCTGCCTACATCAAATCCTAGTTCTGTCTGTAAAGAGAAAGAGAAGAATATATACTACATAAAGAATTAACTGTATTGACCAGGCACAGTGGCTCCTGCCTCAGCTCCCTGAGTAGCTGGAACTATAGGTGCAAGCCACTACGCCCAGCTAATTTTTCCTATTTTTAGTAGATATGGGGTCTTGCTTTTGCTCAAGCTGGTCTCAAACTCTTGGCCTTAAGCAAGCCTCCCACCTCAGCCTCCTGTAGTGCTAGGATTATAGGAGTGAGCCTTCATCTCAGCCTAAAATTTATTTTTAAATGTTTTTAGAGAAATTTTCTTTCTCCCAAAAATAAGCAGCCCTCTACCCTATGGACTTTTGCTGTTAGAACAAATTCCCAAAACAATATTCTATGTGCAGGGCTCTAAGAGATACAGTGGATCAGAGCAATAGTGTAACTAGATCCAATTTGGAGTACAGATCTATCTTTTCTTTTTCAATTATTATAATGAGTCACAAAGGATTGCCAAATAGTGCCCATTCAGTTCAATTGGTGGTGGCTGCCTGGAATGCAGGGTTGAGAAGAACCAAGAGGCCACTTGGGCTTAGCTGTGACTGATGAGTGTGTTAAGAGTTCACCCCCCTTTGGAGAGCAAGGCATGGGGGAAGTGGGAGAAGGACAAGCTCTCTCAAGTCAGTTGTGGCCTCTTCCAACCCAGCATGCCATGGCGTGACAATGTGCTCTCCAGGGTGTCCCAACGTCCCAGAGCAGGAAGCAAGAAAGAACGGGCAAGATACAAAATCTCTACCTTGGGCAGTGTCTGTGTCTCAGTGGGTAGGGTGCTGGCCATATACCGAGGGTGGCGGGTTCAAACCTAGCCCCAGCCAAACGGCAACAAAAAAATCTCTGAGCACTGTGGCAGGTGCCTGTAGTCCCAGCTACTTGGGATGCTGAGGCAAGAGAATTGCCTAAGCCCAGGAGTTGGAGGTTGCTGTGAGCTATGATGCCACAGCACTCTACTGAGGGTGATAAAGTGAGACTCTGTCTCTAAAAAACAACACAAACAAACAAACAACAACAACAACAAAAACTCTACCTTATTTTTATAGCTGAGTAATGTTCAAACTGGATGGAATTGGAGACCATTCTCCTGAGTGAAGTATCACAAGAATGGAAAGAGAAATACCACATGTGTTCAGTGCTAAATTGGAGCTAGCAGATTAACACCTACATGTCGCATGAGAGAAAAAAACTCAGTGAAACTCAAGTAGGGGGAAGGGAGAAATGAGATGGAGAAGTTCTCACCCAACAGGTACATTATATGGGTATAGTGTACATTTCCCAGTGAAGGACGTGCTAACAACTCAGACTTTAACCCTACGAAAGCAAACTATGTAACCTGATTGGATGTAACACCATATTAATCTGAAATTTTAAAACACGTACATAAATATACAGATGCACACACATATATAAAAGAAAGAACACAAAACCTAATAGTGTATGAAATTAGCAATGAACCACTGACTACCACCTGTCACCTGTAGTGTGCTTCTTTTTTTTTGAGACAGTCTCACTATGTCATCCTCAGTAGAGTGCTATGGTGTCATAGCTCACAGCAACCTCAAACTCCCGGGCTTAAGCCATTCTCTTGCCTCAGCCTCCCAAGTAGCTAGAACTACAGGCGCCCACCATAACGCCCAGCTATTTTTTGTTGCCGTTGTCATTGTTGTTTAGCTGGCCCAGGCTGGATTTGAACCCACCAGCCTTGGTATATTGTGGCTGACGCCATAACCAGTGTGCTACAGGCACTGAGCCTGTAGTGTGCTCCTGTGGCTGAGAAGGAGGCAGCTAGGACACTATGTCATGCTAGCCTGGTGTGGCTGTTTACCTATTAGGGTTTCAGGGTCTTTGTCATGGTTTTTGAGGCACTGGGGGAGGCTCCTCTGAGGAGGTCACATTTGAACTGATTATCAAGTGACACAGAGGAGACACAGCAGAGGCAGTCTGAAAATACTGCTTCCAGTTGGACTGAGGCTATCAGAGGCACTTAGAGACAGAATATGCCATTCCTGACCTCGTATGTCTGCCTATCTAGTCCCCTTTAACAAATGAGGGGCAAGGAAGCCTTTGCCCCTTCCCCCTAAAAGCTTCCCCCTAAAAGCTCTTTGCCAAAAGAGCTTTTAGCCTCTCATCAGTTTGCCTGCCGTGGGTCTGACAAGAGGACGTGGCTGTCTGGTCCATAAAGGCGCTTCTTGCACCAAGCCCAGTGTCTGCTGCCCACATCAACTAACCAGACTGTGTGCCTAAAATAGCAGCATCAAGCCATCTGCCTGGTCTGTTTCTCCCAGAGCTACAATTATTAAGTGACACTCAGGGTCAAGGAGCCTTGGGGGGAGGATTCGAGAACTCCACAGCCACCTTTGGGACTTGGAAGAATCATTTTGATTCAGTATTAAAATGTCTGGGTTGTTTTTTTTTTTCCTTCTCAGTACAAACTCCAAAGTATAAAGAAATTACTCTCTTTCCAAAAGTGGCAGAAAAGGTGGACAGGACCGAATGTGATCATTTGGTTTTCTATTGTTGATGCTAACCTCCCCTTCTCCACAAGGTTAAATGCAATTACCACCTACATCAGCCTTAGATAAAGTATAATTTGACAATCTGCCTATCTAGTTGCTCAGAGTTGGGTGGAGCTGGGTCTGGGGAGATAGTAAACAATAGGGTGGGGTGAGTGGCTAGGGTAAAACCCAGAAAATCTGATTCTGGACACATCTTTTTTCATGCTTTTTTTTTTTTTTTATTAGAACCAGAGTCTTGCTCTGTCACCCAGGCTGGAGTGCAGTGGCACCATCATAGCTCACTACAGCCTCCAACTCCTGAGCTCAAGCAATTCCACTGTTTCAGCTTCTCAAAGTGCTAGATTGCAGAGGTAAGCCGCCACGTCCATTCTCATTCTTTTTTTAACAAATATTTATGGTGTACCTGCCACCCTACCACAAGCAAGATACAATCTTTGTTTTCAAGAACGTAAAGGCTAGTGGGGGGACGGGTCCATTAAAAATTGTGCCCTATGTTTTGTTTCTTTGATTTCACTGAACCTTGTCTGTGGCAATCTTGTTAATGATAGGATTCATAGGCAAAACCTATTAAATGTTAATGTTTAAAAATTGAGCCTCAAGTACAAATAAATAATTAAATGGAGTTACTTTATACACCACTTCCATCATTATCACTAGATCCTTTTGAACACCAAAAGGATGACCTTCACCAGGTTAGAGTTTCGCTTTCCTTAAGTAATTTCTTAATTTAGTTTTCTAATTTGTGGTTTAAATTAGCATACACTGAAATTAACAATAGCTTCACAAATAAAATTATTATTTATTTTTATTTTTAAAAAAACAAGGCTGTGTGGCTCATCACCTTTAACACAGTGGTTACGGGACCAGCCACATACAATGAGGCTGGCAGGTTCGAACCTGGCTCAGGCCAGCTAAAACAACAATGACAATTGCAACAAAAAATAGCCGGGCATTGTGGCAGGCACCTGTAGTCCCAGCTACTTGGGAGGCTAAGGCAAGAGATTCGCTTAAGCCCAAGAGTTTGAGGTTGCTGTGAGCTATGATGCCACATCACTCTACTGAGGGTGACATAGTGAGACTCTGTCTCAAAACAAAACAAAACAAAACATAAGGCTGTGAGCAGATACATTTTTTTTCTTTATAGAGGCAGGATCTCCTTCTGTCACCCAGGGTGGAAGGCAGCACAGCAATCATAGCTCACTGCAGCCTTGATCTCCTGGGCTCAAGCAATCCTCCCACCTCAGCCTCCTAAGTCCCTAGATTTCAGGTGTGATCCACCACACCCCGCTTAAACTTTTTAATCACCCTGAAAAGATGGCTCATAGGATTAGTGTTACAAAGAAATATATGACTTTATGCAAAAGACAACATTCCTTTTTTTAAAAAGTATCTACATGAATGGGGTTTTTTTTGGTTTTGGTTTTTTTTACAGTTTTTAGCTGGGGCTGGATTAGAACCCACCACCTCCAGCATATGGAGCCGGTGCCCTACTCCTTGAGCCATAAGCACTGCCCTCTACATGAATGTTTGTAGCAGCATTACTCAAAAAGTGGAAATGGGCTCGGCACCTATAGCTCAACCGGCTAAGGCGCCAGCCACGTACACCTAAGGTGGCGGGTTCGAATCCCCAGCCCGGACCCGCCAAACAACAATGACGGCTGCAACCAAAAAATAGCCTGGCGTTGTGGCGGGCGCCTGTGGTCCCAGCTACTTGGGAGGCAGAGGCAGGAGACTCGCTTGAGCCCAGGAGTTGGAGGTTGCTGTGAGCTGTAATGCCATGGCACTCTACCCAGGGGGACAGCTTGAGGCTCTGTCTCAAAAAAAAAAAAAAAAAAAAAGTGGAAATGCACTCTGGGAGGCCAAGGCAGGTGGATAGCTTGAGTTCACAAGTTCAAGACCAGCCTAAGCAAGAATTAGACCTCTGTCTCTAAAAATAGCCAGGTGTCATGGTGGGTGCTTATAGTTCCAGCAACTCAGGAGGCTTAGTTCCTCAACTAAGAGGAACTCTTGAGCCTGAGAGATTGAAGTTGCTGTGAGCCTTGACCATTGCACTCTACTGAGGGTGACAAAGGAAAACTATCTCAGGAACAAAAAAGATTGTACGATGCAACAGCGTATGTTAAAAAAGGCAGGTCCCTGATTTCTCCAACTGCCTAAACCAAGATACTGCTTGCAAGGCAAGGCATGGTGTTTAAAGCCTGTAATCCTAACAGTCCGCGAGACAGAGGCAAAGCATGGCTTGAACTCAGCACTTTGAGACCAGCCTGAGCAAGAGTAAGACCCTCTCTACTAAAAATAGAAAATCTAGGTGAGCATTGTGGCGGGTACCCATAGTCCCAGGTACTGGGGAGGCTGAGGCAGGAGGATTGCTTGAACCCAAGAGTTTGAGGTTGCTGTGAGCTATGATACCACAGCACTCTACTGAGAGTAACAAAATGAAACCTTTTATCAAAAAAAAAAAAAAAAAGAAAGAAAGAAAAAGAAAAAGAGAAAGGAAAAATGACCATAACATCCATCAACTGATGAAGGGCTAAACTAAGTATGGTATACACATACAATGGGATACTTAACAATAAAAGAAGTCAAGTACATATCATCATATGATACATGTGATCATATGGATGAACTTTGAAAACGTTATGTTAAGTGAAGGAAGCCAATCACAAAAGGTCACATTTTTTTATGGTTCTATTTACATGAAATGTCCAAGACAGGCGAATCTATGGAGGCAGAAAGTTGATTGGTGGCTACTAGGGGCTGGAGAGGAGAAATGAGGAGTGACTGCTTAAGGAGTACACAGGTTTCTTCTGAGGTGATGAAAATGTTTTGCAACAATATGGAAGTGACGGCTGCACAACCTAATGACGGTACTAAATGCCACTGAATTGTACACTTTATTAGTTTCTTGTTTTATGAATCTTACCTTAATTTAATAACCTTTTTTTTTTAAATGAAGACAGAGTCTCACTCTTGCTCAGATTGGTCTCAAACTCCTGAGCTCAAGCAATGCTCCTGCCTCAGCCTCCCAGAGTGCTAGGATTACAGAGATGAGCCACTGTGCCCAGGCAATCTTACCTAAATATGAGAAAAAAAAGAAAGAAAGTATAGATATGTCCTATACTATAGATGAACTTTCAAACACACTAAGTAAAAGAAGGCAGGTCCAGAAGGCCATGTATGATATGATTCCATTTATATGAAATGTCCGGAATAGGCAAATCTCTATAGACAGAAATTGGATTTATGGTTGCCTGGGGTTGGAAGAGTTGGGAAGAAATGAAGAATGACTGCTAGTGGATACAGGCTTTCTTTGTGGGGTGATGAAAATCTTCTGTAGGGGTGGCGCCTGTGGCTCAGTGGGTAAGGCACCAGCCCCGTGTACCAAGGGTGGTGGGTTCAAACCCAGCCCCGGCCAAACTGCAACAAAAAATAGCTGGCGTTGTGGTGGGCACCTGTGGTCCCAACTGCTGGGGAGGCTGAGGCACGAGAATCGCCTAAGCCCAGGAGTTGGAGGTTGCTGTGAGCTGTGTGATGCCACAGCACTCTACTGAGGGTGATAAAGTAAGACTCTGTCTCAAAAAAAAAAAAAAAAAGAAAGAAAGAAAGAAAGAAAGAAAAGAAAAGAAAATGTTCTGTCAAAGAACAAATTTTCAACAAATTTAGCTTCAAAGATCTAATTGGTTTTTACCATCTATTAGCAATTCATGAACTGAGCATCTGTCTAAAACATAGAAGGGAGCTCCAATGGGTTTAGACAGAGTGGGTGAGTTTTAGGCAGAAAAAAGTAGAGGAAAACAAGAATGATGAATAAATAGCACATTGGTCATTTCAAGATTACTTATCTCATAGATGTGTAAAGGAAATCTTGTTGGCTTTATGGGATTTGACCATCATCTCTCTCCTGATTTCCTGGAAGCTCAAATCTAATCAGTAAACAACTTAGGTTTCAGTTTGGTGATGTGAACTTCAATATGAGTGACTCCACTTTAGACCTGCTACCTTTTTTTAGCAGTTCTGAAATTGATTGTGGTGAATGTTGTACAGCTGAGAATGTACTTAAAGCCACTACGTTGTACATTTTAAATGAATGAATTGTATGGTATGTGAATATATGTCAATAAAGCTGTTATAAAAATATGTAAAAATTTAAGCTTTTAAAACACTGAATGATTTTGAGCATAATTAGGGCAATTTGCTATGTGTAGCCTGAACAGTCCTATTTCCTTTTTATATGAATCGTATGTTAAGGTTTTTGCAAATTGAGTTTTTTTTTTTTGCAGTTTTTGGCCGGGGCTGGGTTTGAACCTACCACCTCTGGCATATGGCGCTGGCACCCTACCCTTTTGAGCCACAGGTGCCACCCGCAAACTGAGTTTTCTAAAAAACAGGACTCCAAGTAAACATGAACAGATGAGCAAAAAAGAATCAAAGATCTGGAAATAAGCACAAGCACAGGCATATATATAAGGAGATTTTGTAAATGATAAAGGATACTTTAAAAATATTTATTTAACAAATGTTATGAAATCTAGCTAACAATTTTTAAAAAGCTGAGGCCTGGTAGTGGCTCACATCTATAATCCTAGTGCTTTGGGAGGCAAGGCAGGAGGATCACTTGAGGCTAGGAGTTGCAGACCACCCTGGGCAACATAGCAAGACCCCATCTCTAAAAAAAATAGAAAACTTAGTCAGTGTGGTGGCAATTCACAAAGATAGCAAATGAATAAAAACCACTTTGAGATATCATCTAACTCCAGTAAGATTAGCCCGCATCACAAAATCTCAAAACTACAAATGGTGGCAGGGATGTGGAAAGAAGGGAACACTTCTGCACTGCTAGTAGGAATGCAAGCTAACACGTCCTTTTTGGAAAGAAGTTTGGAGAATACTCAAGGAACTAAAAGTAGACCTTCCATTTGATCCTGTAATTCCTCTACTAGGTATATACCCAGATGACCAAAAATCATTTTACAACAAAGACATTTGCATCAGAATGTTTATTGCCAATTCATAATTGCCAAGGCATGGAAGAAACCTAAGTGCCCATCGACCCATGAATGGATTAAGAAATTGTGGTATATGTATACTATCGGATACTATGCAGCCATAAAAAAGATGGAGACTTTATATTTACCTGGATGGATCTGAAACATATTCTTCTTAGTAAAGTATCTCAATAATGAAAGAAAAAGTATCCGATGTACTCAATACTATTATGAAAACTATATATAATTATCTACACTTACATATGAATGATAAAACACAACTGGAGTCCACAAAGAAGGAGGGAAAGGGGAGGAGAGGGAAGGGGAGTGGGGAGGCCAGGAGGAGGGAGGGCATTTGGTGGGATCTCACCTAATGTGCACTGGCAAAGGTACATGTCAAAACTATGAAGAGTAGAGTATAAATGTCTTTTCTTTCTTTCTTTTTTTTTTT
>NW_003852398.1:33857187-33858655 GCF_000181295.1 Otolemur garnettii | reverse complement strand
CACAGTAACCTCCAACTCCTGGGCTCAAGCAAGTCTCCTGCCTCCACCTCCCAAGTAGCTGGGACCACAGGTGCCCACCACAACACCCGGCTATTTTTTGGTTGCAGCCGTCATTGTTGTTTGGCGGGTCCGGGCTGGGGATTCGAACCCGCCAACTTAGGTGTATGTGGCTGGCGCCTTAGCCGGTTGAGCTATAGGCACCAAGCCGAGTATAAATGTCTTAACACAACAAATAAGTAAGTGAAGTGAAGGTCATGTTAACCAGTTTGACGTAAGCATTCCAAACTGTATATCATATCAGCACATTGTACCCCATAAATGCATTAAGATACAGTTATGATTTAATTAAAAAATTAAAAAAATAAAATTTTTTTCAAGTTTACATCTCCACAAAGAAAAGATAGCAGATGAAAAATATAAATATGTGTATGTGTATTAGATTACCAAAGTTTTAAAAAATTCCCAGTAACCAATATTGTTAAGAGTGTGGGGACTCAGCGCCTGTGGCTCAAGTGGCTAAGGCGCCAGCCACATACACCTAAGGTGGCGGGTTCGAATCTGGCCCGGGCCTGCCAAACACCAATGACGGCTGCAACCAAAAAATAGCCGGGCATTGTGGAGGGTGCCTGTGGTCCCAGCTACTTGGGAGGCTAAGGCAGGAGACTCGCTTGAGCCCAGGAGTTAGAGGTTGCTGTGAGCTATGATGCCATGGCACTCTACTCAGGGGGACAACTTGAGGCTCTGTCTCAAAAAAAAAAAGAGCGTGGGAAAGTGAGTGTTGTTATGCCCTTTTGGTGGGAATATTAATCAGCACAATCTCTCCCTTGCTAACATTTTAGCAATGTTACCAAAAATCTAAAAACATACTCTTCTTGACACAAAGTTATCTTATTTATAATAGATATCCATGTTAAGGAAATAATCAGAGATGGACAAAAATGTTATATGTGAAGATGCTGGTTGATGTTCTTTCTTGGGAAGAGAAGGACAGCTTGGCCACGAGTGCAAGCTAGCTCCTAGAATTGTATGAAAGCAAGAAACTATATACTCTTAGATGGCATGTAGCAAAATGTCTTTATTTTCCACTCCCTTTTATTGGGAGCTAGTCACGTACACCACATTGATCAATAATCTTAACATCTTCTATTCTTATCTTAAACTATAGAAAAGAAAGTAAGTCTGGGAAAGTGAGATAACTATCATAAGATTAGCCTAAAGAAAGAAAGTCCAGGAAAGTAAGACAACCATCTTAAGACTAGCCTCAGGCTGTTCCTCTCTGAAGACCTAAAAGAACTATACATTATCTAACTTCTATTGTTAAAGTTAAAGGTCAGGATAAACAGGGGAGTAAAACTTTTTTCTTCTATGTACTCAATTAAATTTCTGAGAAACAGGCTCCATGACTGTTTTCTTTTTTCCTTTTTTGAGACAGAGCCTCAAGCTATCCCTCTGGGTAGAGTGCTATGGC
>NW_003852398.1:33850777-33854478 GCF_000181295.1 Otolemur garnettii | reverse complement strand
CCTTAGCCACTTGAGCCACAGGCGCAGAGCCTGGGTTGGATGTATTTTACCTGCCACCTCCAGACACATGGCAATGAGGACTCCGAGCGCTGCACTGAGGGGGATTCTTTGTGGCATCTGAGCCCAGGTGCAGTGTTGTGATTGATTACTGACACATGCTTGGGGCATGGGACATGGGGCGGGGACACCAAGTACATGTACTTTTCCTACCTGATATGGACGTGGAGGCTTCCTGTATTCATCTTCACAGGCAAGTGAAGAGTCCAAAAAGTGCAAGCAGCACATCTTACACTTCTTCATGCACCGTGTCTCTGTTGTTAACCGCTTTTATATCCCTTACGATTTATCATGGAGCTATGCACAAGAGTGCCCAATGAATGCTATAATAGTATTGTAAAAAAAAATTATAAACAGAGTGCTGTGGCCTTTTGAAAATAGTAATTTCCAGAGCACAGTGGTTCCCAGAAACAGAAAAATATGCTAAAAGTGACTTCTAGTTTCTGGTTGGGAGCAAGGAAGGTGGCGGGGAGTGAACATAATAGAAACAATAACTTCTTTACTTTTTATATTTAAACAAAACCTGCCTACCTTCAAGCTACACTCACTATATAAGGGCAGAAAATAGTTTTTTTTTTTAAACAGAGAAAGCTACCTATGGAGTCATAATTAAATATCTATTTTTTTAATGTGTGAATGCATGAGTAAAACAAAAGAACTAAAAAGAACCAAAAAACACCCCTAACATGACAAAGTGTTCATGGCACTCAAGCATGGCATGGTACTGGCAGGAAGCTAGCAAACGTCTTTATTTTAAGACCAACTCTAAGTTAACGTGGCTACAGAACCAACCGAGAAGTCCTGGCTGAACAAGGCTCTTTCCCTTTCTCCAAATCCTGTTTGCTTGCTTGCAATCAATTGTAGTTAGTGTGAGCACCGTCTCAGGCCTGCTCTCTGTGGTCGTTCTAATCTCATCTCAGGACACTAGGAGTTACCCACGGAAAGCCCAAGCCAGCAAAACTCCCTGGGTTTCTGTGGCTGGAAAATCTGTGTCACTAGAGGCATCGCTAGAGACGCCTTCCTTCCGTTCCCTGTGATTTGGAAATGTAGGGAACATATGCAGGGGCATGTGGTAGTTTCTGGTATTTGCAGTTTACAAAGTATTTTTTACACACATCGTCCCATGCAGCTGATCTTTAGGAGGCAAAATACTAGGCCAAGGCCCATACCTTTTTCCTTAAAGTCATTCTGCATTAAAGAAGGAAATTTGGGTGGCACCTGTGGCTCAAAGAAGTAGGGCACTGGCCCCATATGCCAGAGGTGGCTGGTTCAAACCCAGCCCTGGCCAAAAACTGCAAAAAGAAAGAAAGAAAGAAAGAAATTTTAGCAAAAGTTCATATAAAAGCTCTTTCCTGCCTGGCAAGAGACACTTTTGTCCCTTCCTCCTGAAGGAAGCCCAGCCTTCAGGTGGGAGGAAGGCCTATTCATAGGTAGCCGCTAGGCTGTGAAGGAAGGAGCATTGTGAAGTCTGTGTTTTAGAAAGAAGAAGGGAGTGACACTTTTAGGTTACAAGTCTCTTCTGGGAGAGCTGGGGACAGACCTATTTTTAGATGTGTTCTCTGACACCCACGAAGAACTCAAAAGGTAACCAAATACTTGGCAGATTTTGTGAGGGGAAAGTTGCTAAGGGCCACAGAATTTCTCCCAGGTCTGTGTCACCAAGTTTGACTTTTATCACTCTGATGTGGAGACAGTGTGGTGCCTTTGTGCTTTTTTTTTTTTTTTTTTTGAATCCTAGTTTGGTTGCAAGTCAACAGCGTACCCTAAGATGGCATAAACCCTCAAATTATGAAAGGCTAGGACATAGACTCACACAGAAATGAAGGCCAGGGTGACGTGTGTTAACCCAAAGCCACTTCCTGGGTATGTGATCACAATCAAGTGACTTAACTCCTTTGAGCTCAGTTTCCTCATCTGTAAAATGAAGGTTCAAAGCAAATGACTTTTATAGTCCTGTTAACCCAAATCTTCTAACATATACACCCAAGAATTAACCTCTGTGTGACCTGTTCTCTCATCCCTAGCTTAGAGTAGAAATAGGCTCTACCTCGTGTATTTATTGTGAATAGTGATAAAGATAATAAATGTAAATTTCTTGGCACAGTCCCTGGCATAAAGTAAGTGCTCAAATCTTATATTATCAGACATGTTTTTGGAGCCAATGACATCAGAAGCCCCTTTATTAGGGAACTGGACGATAAAAAATGAGCCTTAACATTTTTTATGATGAAACCCATCAATGAGAATGTAAGTTGGTGTTCTGGATGAACTCTGAACTGGTATATGGACCTTGTTTGCTTAGGGAGTACTGCTGACCTAACAGGTAAAGAGAAGACCAGGCAACAGGGTGTTTGGTGTTGTAAGAGCCAAAAACACAGCCTCTCTTTAGCCCGTAAGCAGGTGGCCTATTATATCATTTAAAATTGAAATCTAAGCTTTTTTGACCTGTTTTGTCATAATCAGCTCTGCAAAGGCCTCATTTCCAAGGTGCTGTCCTATCATTCTATCATAATAGTGCTCATGCTCACTCCAGGGGAGAAGTTTGGCATAGAAGGGAGTTGGTCTTTGCCCCATTTATGGGCCTTAGTTACTGAAGATGTTATGAAGAAGCATAGTCCCAACTCAGGAAAAATGTTAAAGAGGAGTTCCTGAATAATTTGGTCAGGATGTCTATATGACTTATAGACATTATTATTTTATTTTCTGGTCCTCATGTACTCAGAACTGGAGATAATCTCTTGTATTATTTTCTGGTCCTCATGTACTCAGAACTGGAGATAATCTCTTGTACTTTGCCTGAGGCCTGCTCTAAGTCACCTGGACAGAGCTTCCTAAAGACCTGTAGGAATCAGCCTGCTTGCCCACCAGCTGCTGCTGAGTGTAAGCCAGCATTAGCTTCTTCCAATGAGGGCCCCTGCGGGTCTCTTCTCTTCTGTGTCATAATTAACACATATTGTTTCTCCCCTGACACACCACAGGCAGTGCGGAGCTCCTAGCTTTAGCATTTCCCTTGTGTAATCACGTTTCTTATGATACTCCCTAAACACAGTGACAAAATTATCATCCTGGGAAATGTGAGAAACCCTTGGTTTACTTTCTGAATCAGCCTGGGAGTTTGGCGGAGTTAAGCACCTTCCCTACTTACCTTCCTCTTTTTTCCAGCTACTGGGTTAACCCATCTGGTTGGAACATTGTGTCCAAAGGCTTGATTTCATTTTGGACAGACGCTTTGCTGTGCTTTATTTCTTGACCACCGGCAACACCTTATAGGGGAAGAAGAATAACTTTCCCCTCACCCTTGTAAGTTCTTTGCTGGGGCCCCTGTAACAAAAGACGGATGAAAAGAGAAGAACAGACGTTTACTAAGATGTATATGTCTCCTATATACATGGGAGGCACCCAGGGAAATGAGTAACTCTCCAAGAAGTAGCTTAGAATTCAGATTTTATTTATTTATATATTTTTTGAGAATCCAGGTTTTAAATACCATCTTTGGCTAAATTAAAGTAAGAAAAGTTTGAGGGAAGTAAATCGTGAGGTGGCTCGGCTCCTATAGCTCAACTGGCTAAGGCGCCAGCCACGTACACCTAAGGTGGCAGGTTCGAATCCCCAGCCTGGACCCGCCAAACAACAATGATGGCTGC
>NW_003852398.1:33845446-33850644 GCF_000181295.1 Otolemur garnettii | reverse complement strand
GGTTGCTGTGAGCTGTAATGTCACGGCACTCTGCCCAGGGTGACAGCTTGAGGCTCTGTCTCAAAAAAAAAAAAAAAAAAAAAGTAAATCGTGAGGTGACCAGAAAATGTAAAGTACATAGGGTAAAGTTTGTAATGCAGATTTAAGTCGGTGTGACTTCTCCATTGACAAAGAGTTTCCTGTGATTTAGAATGTCCTTTTCTTCCTGGTACAGAGAGATATCCCTACACATGGAGATTTCCTTTATAAATGTAAATTTCCCTTACAAAAGCGTAACTTCTATTCTGTTTTCAGAGCTTCTCCTGTGTCTGCTGTTTCTCAAAATAATCAGCTTAAAATAATTCTTATGCAAAAGGGGCATATTTAGGGGGTGGCATATTCTGTTCTCCTACAGTTCCTAAATATATAGTGCACAGTAGCAGAAGAGGGATCACTCATAGGTTTTGTGGAGTTACCTATGCCTGCATAGGTTGTATATTGCCCAGATGCAGGTGTTGTTTGCATAAACGACCATGTTATGGCTCCTGGAGTTGGGCAGTACACAATTTGCACACTCAAATGTGGCAGCTCACATGGACCAACCGTAGTATAACTCGGTTATACTCAGTTAAAAAATAGCTGGGCATTGTGGCGGGCGCTTGTGGGCTCAAGCAAGTGTCCTGCCTCCGCCTCCCAAGTAGCTGGGACCACAATGCCTGGCTATTTTTTGTTTACAGCCATCATTGTTGTTTGGTGGGCCCGGACTGGATTTGAACCTGCCAGCTCATGTGTATGTGGCTGGTGCCTTAGCCGCTTGAGCCATGGGCGCCGAGCCAAGTTTTTACATTTTTAAGTAGTTAAAAAAATCAAAAGAAAAATAATATTTTACCACACATGAAAATCATATGAAATTAACTTTCCAATGCCCATAAATAAAATGTATTTGGAACACAACATGCTAATTTGTCTGTTACGGCTGTCTTTGTGATACAACTGCAAAGTGCAGTAGTTGCGACAGAGAGCATATGGTCCACGAAGTCCACAAAATATTTTTATCTATCCCTTAACATAAAACTTCACTAAGCCCAGTTCTAAGCTTTTGTACAAACATACTTGCGACTTGATATGCCTTTGTGAAAGTTGTCAGAATCAGAATGGAGTCACTTATGCCATACCCTAACAAAGGAGTCAGGAGGTCACAGAGTAAGGGCTCTCCTGCACACATACTTATGATCAAACCTACCACAAGACTCTGAAAATCAAAAAGGCTACCACAACCTACACAAAGAATATGTTTAGCCTGTAGTCCCAGCTACTCAGGAGGCTGAGGCAAGAAAATCACCTGAGCCCATGAACTAGAGGTTGCTATGAGCTGTGATGCCATGTCACTCTACCGAGGGTGACAAAGTAAGACTCTCTATCTAAAAAAAAAAAAAAAAGAATATTTTTAAGAGGATGTCTATTATTATTATTATTTTATTTTTTTGAGACAAAGCCTCACTTTCTCACCTTTGGTAGTATCCGTGGCATCATAGTGCATAGCAGCCTCAAATTCTTGGGCTCAAGCGATTCTCTTATCCTCCTGAGTAGCTGCGAGTACAGGAGCCTGCCACATAGTCCGGCTATTTTTCATTGTTGCAGTTGTCATTGTTGTTTAGCTGGCCTGGGCCAGGTTCAAACCCACCAACCTGGGTATATATGGCTGGTGCCCTACCCACTGAGCTACAGGTGCCACCCCACCATCCTTATTATTAATCTTTGCAGCCAAGGATGATAGTTTTACTTATGAAACCTCCCTCGTTTTGTCTTTTAAAACCCTTGCTTTTGGCCAGGTGTGGTGGCTCATGCCTGTAATGCTAGCACTCTGGAACGCCTGGGCCAGTGGATTGCTTGAGTTCAGGAGTTGGAGACCAGCCTGAGCCAGAGCCCAAACCCGTTTCTAAAAAATAGCCAGGTGTTGTGGCGGATGCCTATAGGCCCAGCTACTCCAGAGGCTGAAGCAAGAGGATCACCTGAGCCTAAGAGTTTGAGGTTACTGCAAGCTATGAGGCCACAACACTCTACAAAGGGTGTCAAAGTGAGACTCTGTCTAAAAACAAAACAAAACAAACTCACTCGCTTTCCTTTTTCCTTGCCTCTCTGGGTATATCCATGGCTCCCCATGAAGTGCTATGGCACTCAGTTTCCCAGATTGCTGTCCTTCTGCTTACTTCCACATAAAAGTAAACTCGTTGCCTTTGTTATTTTAGGTTGACACCTTTCCCTCTTCCCAGGATAGTGAAAGCTTTTTCTCTTTCAAAACCCTTTCTTCTTAATCCTCATCTGATTATCCCACCTTATCACATAATTCTCTTAACTCTCTCTCTTAGCATTAGTTAATATAACACAGTTTTAACTAACATGCAATTTTTATATTTTATTTTATCTTATTATTATTTATTTACTTTGAAACAGAATTTCACTAGGTTGCCTTTGGTAGAGTACTGTTGCATCACAGCTCACAGCAACCTCAAACTCCAGCGATTCTCTTGCCTCAGCCTCCCAATTAGCTGGGACTATAGGTGCCTGCCATGATGCCCGGCTATTTTTTTGTTGCAGTTGCATTGTTGTTTTTTTTAGCTGGCTGGGGCTGGGTTTGAAGGTGGTGGGAGGTACGTGGCTGGCTCCCTGTCAACTGAGCTATGGGCGCCCCCCAATTTTTATGTTAAAAATATCTTGAATAAATGTCTACTATCTTCCCTATATCATCATGAACACCACAAAAGTGAGGGCTGGTCCTTCCGTGTCCTATATTTTTCTTCATGCAGAGTGTAGCATTCATATTTGGGAGTCAGACAAATCTTAGTTTTTTGTTTTTTGGGGGTTTTTTTGCAGTTTTTGGCTGGGGCTGGGTTTGAACCCACCACCTCTGGCATATGGGGCTGGCACCCTACTCCTTTGAGCCATAGGCACCGCCCAAATCTTAGTTTTTACTTCAGCTCCACCTCTCACTAGCTGAGCAAATGATGTAAATTTCCTGAATCTCTCTATTTGTAGAATGGGTTTGTTATGAGGATTAAAGATGAGGTATGAGAGGTTTCAAGATCCAGAAAGTGCCCTATGTCAGGAGTAATTATCACTGAATAATTTCTTTGTGCTATTTGTTTGTTTGTAGAGACAAGTTCTCCTGTGTTGTCCAGGCTGGTCTTGAACTCCTGGTTTTAGGTGATCCTCCTGCCTCGGCCTCCCAAAGTACTGGGATTACAGGCATGAACCAACATGTCTGGCCACCACTGGATAATTTATTTGTCATATGAAGATATCACTTCTTGTAGCTCAGTGGCTAGGGTGCCAGCCACATACACATGAGCTGGTGGGTTCCAATCTAGCCTGGGCCTGCCAAACAACAATGACAACTACAACCAAAAAATAGCCAGGCATTGTGGTGGGTGCCTTTAGTTCTAGCTACTTGGGAGGCTGAGGCAAGAGAATCACTTAAGCTAGTGGTTCTCAACCTTCCTAATGCCACAAACCTTTAATACAGTCCAAAGGGGTCATGACCCACAGGTTGAGAGTCGCTGATTATGCCCAAGAGTTGCAGGTTGCTGTGAGCTGTGATGGTACAGCACTATGCTGAGAGCAACATAGTGAGACTCTATCTTAAAAAAAAAGAAAAAGATATCACCTCTTGCCCTTAACGAAACTCATAGTAATGTAAAGAGAATTAAAAGTGATTAGTCAGGTGGGGGAAAGGAAGAACAGAGAGAGGGAAAGAGGGAGGAGGGTGGGATCTTGGTGTGTGACACACCTCTTGGGGGCAAGACACAATTGTAAGAGGGACTATACCTAATAAATGGTTTCTTGTACCCTCAATGAATTCCCAACAGTAAAAAAAAAAAAAAAAATTTCTTAGATTAAATGCTTTTCTTACAATAAAATATTTTTAAAAATAAATAAAAAATAAAAGTGGTTAGTCAATAGAAATGAAACTTCATGGTTCAGTTGGAGTCCTCTGAAGATTAGCTGGAGAAGTTCAAGGCCTCAAATGAGATATTAGACTAATGAGGCATTAAGAAAATTTAACAAACATTTCTTGGTTACTTATTGAGCTCAGCACCTAGGTCAAGCCTCATGTGGATGTGAAAGATAGAAGACCACATCCATCCTGGAGATTTCTATCTAAATTGGAGGCAGAGAGAGATGTGAGCTAGGCTCTTACTTGACCATAATGTTTTTCTTCTCTCAAGATGGATGATTCAGAGTCAGCAATTCACATAAAAAGTATTACACATGGAAAGTGTTACTGTTATACTGTGGGGAAATAAGTTTCTAAGTGCAGCAATCTGAAATTAATAACTTTCTCTGTGGAAACTCTCTTGACAACATTTCAAGATGAAGCCAAAGAGCAGTTTTTACGGCCTTGGATTATCTTCTCTGTCTGCTTGGCTTGCACCAGACACGGATCTGTGAGCCAGAAATTCAGTTTTCCCCTTCATTGTATAATTTGCTTGCCAACTGGAGGCCTCAGATAGGGGTGACTCAGTTTCTCAGTTCTCCAAATTATTTACTCATTGAATCAAGGCATATCTCATTTTACTTATTGAAAGTTTGGGGGAGCTCAAGAAAAAAAAAAAGACCAACATTTTTACTGTCATTACAGTAAAAAAGCATTGTTTTTTATTTTTAAAGAAAGAAGCAGGCTTGGCATCCATTGCTCAGTGGTTAGAGCACTGGCCACATACATTGGGGCTGGTGGGTTCAAATTAGGCCCCGGTCTGCTAAAACAACAATGACAACTATAACAAAAAAATAGCAGGGCATGTGGCAGGCGCCTGTAGTTCCAGTTACTAGGGAGGTTGAGGCAAGAAAATCACTTAAATCCAAGAGTTTGAGGTTGCTGTGAGCTATGATGCCATAGCACTCTACCAAGGGCAACACAGTGAGACGCTGTCTCAAAAAAAAAAAAAGAATGAATGAATGAAACAGACCAAGTTATAGAAGAATTCTGGAAGGAGGCTTTCATGCCCAGAACTTGAACACTTGTTGCAGATCCAATCGCTAGCTACCAAACAAGCTGGGAAGGGAATGGATACCTCTGCTAGACTGCTTTCCCTCCTGCTTCCGAAGCTGGTAGAACACTAGCTCCAGATGACAAAGCATTTTGTCTGAAGACATCAGAAAAGGAGTAGGAAAGAGATTAGAAGCTGATCAACTTTCCTTTTCTTTTTTTTTTTTTTTTT
>NW_003852398.1:33837951-33844625 GCF_000181295.1 Otolemur garnettii | reverse complement strand
AAAAAAAAAAAAAAAAAGAAAAGAAAATATTTCTCTGAGAAAGCTCATTGTTTATATTATGAGAAATATTTGTGCTCACATTCAGGGAGTGTACTGATACTGAGGCAGGAAGTAGTTTAGGAAAGTAGTTGGAAAGGGTAGGAACTGCTTTTCCACACAAGCCACAGTGCTGCAGACAGGCATAAAGATGGCAGTTGTTGCTCCAATATCCATATGTGGTAAGACATATTCTTTTTTATTCTTTCTTACACGTAAGTTTAGACAATCTGGACAAAGAAGTCTGGATTTCTACTTTCTACTGCTGAGATTTTTTAAAATTTCAAATTAGACTCTTCCCACCCCCACCCGCTGGCCCTTATATAAGACCACATGGCAGGACATTATGCTTGTTTGATTCACTGTACCTTATTACGTTTAAAGGTTGTTTTTCTGGATTAAAGACAACTGAAGGACAGAATAAAGAGTTTTTTCTGAGTAAGACCTTTCAACTTGACATGTTGCTGGATTTGTTCACTTTCCATGTAATCTGTAAGGCTACCACTTGGAAATGGTGACAGATATATAGGAGAGTGGATACTGAGAGAGAAGTCAAAGTGAGGATGACAAATATCTAGAATATTTATGGATTACAATTTGCTACTGTATATGAATACTTCAGAGTGGGTTCAAAACACAGCTACGTTTTAAAATATAGAGGGTGCCAAAAAATGCATACACATTTTAAGATGAAATAAACTGTATTAAAATTGTAATATGCAATATATACAGATAACAAAAGATGAATACAAGTCACATTTGACCTGTACGATTACAAGAGGTACTCAAAGTATACATATAATGCATAGCTAACATCTCTGTATAATATAATACACAGATAACATCTCTTACAGTGTCCATACATTTTGGGGGGCACCCCAGTTATATAGTTAGAAAGTTAGAAGCTAAGACAATAATCATTCATTCCACCTCTACACTACCAATTTGGAAAGGCAATAGAGAAGGAATGGGAATTGCAACAAGCTTCAAAGATGGAGGTTTGTTTTTGTTTTTGTTTTTGAGACAGAGTCTCAGTATATTGCCCTGGGTAGAGTGCTGTAGCGTCACAGCTCACAGCAACCTCAAACTCTTGGGTTTAAGTGATTCTCTTGCCTCAGCCTCCCAAGTAGGTGGGACTACAGGCCCCCGCCACGACGCCCGGCTATTTTTTTTTGGTTGTAGTTGTTATAGATGGAGGGTTTTTTTTCCTGTGCTGAACATGTAGGTAGAAGCAATTGCAGATGGCTGGGTGTAACAGAAAGAAATAGACCTTGCTTGCCTGCTATACTGTGCTAGATGCTGTGGATAATAATCAAAAGATTTAAAACACAAATACAAGTCTTGTACTTTTATAATTTAGTTTTGTGGTAGTGGTTCAGAAAGCTGGCATAATATGCTGGCATTCCAGCTTTACCCCTTTCTAGCTGTGTCCTTGGATGAGATATTTAATCTCTTCAGGGATAGCTTCCTCGGCCAGAAACACTGATGTTGTATCTCCTACATGGCAGCTATGCCAGCCTCCTTTCAGTTCTTCCTCAAGGCAAGCTCTCTGTCACTGCCTTTGCACATGTTGCTGCTGCCTGGAAAGCTCTTAGCGTGGCTCAATCCTTCAAGTTTTGACTTTCATGTCACTCCTCAGAGAGCTTAATTTCAGAAAATACGGTTTCTGAGGCTGTTAAAATACCAAAGGACTGCATAACACACGGATGAGATTCTAATCATCCACCCTAAGTAGAACTTGAGATCTAAGGAGTACTCAAGGATTTATCAGAGTGAGCACGCCTTTTCTGTAAAGCGTAAGATAGCGAGTATTTTAGGGTTTGCAGGCCATCTTAAACAAATGGAAGTGGCTGTGTTCCAATAAAACTTTATTTATGGACACTGAAATTTGAATTTCATACACTTTTCACAGTCACGATGATGGACCAAATTTGGCCCTCGTCCTATGGTTGGCCTTCCCCTGATCTTTAAGAACTACGATTCTGCTGTCAGACATCAGGGATCAGACCGCTGTTGTTAATTTAATAAGATGGTCGACCTCCCAGGTTGCCAACGACCTCTAGAATGGGGCTGTGATGAAGACTTGTTAACTAACACGTCGGTGAAGCTCAGTGCATGACACGAGGTGCTCGTCCCCGGTGCTGCCCTATGCGGTGGCCTGTTAGTAATTAGTTTTTAGTGGAATCGAATCCGATCTGTCAGCCTCGGAGGTGCAGGGCTGGGGGCATAGCAACAGGGCCGGGGCAGAACCGCCGCCGCGCAGGGCGAGGCCGGGCCGGGCAGGGCTGCGCGAATCGGGGGCGGGGCGGCCGCGCTGCGACGTCGTCGTCGTCCCCGCCGCCTCTCCAGGGCCAGCGTCGGAGCCTCGGCGGCGGCCGTGCTTACAAGCCCACCAGTGCGACTCGCCCGGGAGCGGCGGCGGCGGCCATCGAGACCCAACAGAGGCTCGTCGCCCTCGACCTCGCAGCGCTCCCAGGTCGCCGCGCCGCGCCCCTTCAGCTCGCTCGCTTGCTGTCTTTCCCTGCGGCCAGCTGCGCCATGGCGTTGGCGTTGGCGGCGCTGGCGGCGGTGGAGCCGGCCTGTGGCAGCCGGTACCAGCAGGTAAGCAGCGCCCGAGTTCGGCTCCAGACCCCGAAGCCCGACCCGGCCCGGCCCTGCCCGCCAGCTGCTTCAGTCCTCTCCACGCAGGCCGGTGGCCAACTCGACGCTGGGGCTTGGCAGGCCGCGCTGGGCCTGGGCGGGCCGGGCGGGCCCAGGCTGGGATTCGAGGACGCCGCGGGCCGGGCCCGCCCCTCGCGACCCCGGGCGGTGGAAAAACCTCCGCCCGGCCTTGTTGCCAGCGTTTCCCAGGCCGGGCGGGTCCCTGAAGTCAGAGCCCGCGCGCGACCCTCTGGAGGCTTCGACCTGAGGAAGGCATTCGATTTTCCCTTTTTCCACCTTTGGTTTGATGTCATTGGAAAAAAAGAAAGAAACAAAAGCATCAAATGGAAAGGGAAACTGGGTGGAGAGAAAGATTAAAATCTCAGCTGGAGCTCCCCGCGGCGAGCTGCGATTACTTGGGGTTTCAGACCTAAGTCAGTTTGTCAAAACCCATCCCCCTCGCCTCAGTTTTAAGACAAAAGTCAAAAATGAAGCGAGAGACAAGCCCTTAGTTTGCAGTATATTTGGAAAAGGCGATGCTTCGCTGTGGCGATGCTCCCAAATGTAGAGCTACAGTGTAGGCTGCAGGGCGTGTGCCTATGTGTATTTTCAAGGCTTAGAAGTGACGTTTTTAAGAGATTTTATGGCATAGCTGGGGAGGAAATGTATAGAGGGTGATTGGATTATTATCTCGGATGTGATTGATAAATGCAGGCCCCAGGGAAAAGAGCTGCTTGTTTTACTCCCCGTCTGTAGCTGAGTTTCTCCCGGAAAAACCTTTTGCAGGTTTTTTAGAGGTATTAATGTAACACATCGTAATTGTGGGAATTGAGCCAGATAGTAACTGATGTTGATTAGAATCGCAAATAACTGCTTGTGTCCTGTCGTGTTTCAGATTCTTAGGGTATGACTTGCATACAAATGTCAGTCCTGTTTTTATGAAATCAAATGTCCTGTCTTAGATCTACAATTTTATATTTTTGAAGTAAGGAAAACCAATAGGATTAAAATATGTAGATTAACCCTGGTGAGGCTAGTTATTGGTTTGTTTTGCTGTCATCCTGTATGTTGTAATCCATCCTTCCGGCTCCGACTCCCAAAATGACTAGTTGAGAATTTAGCTTCTTGCTTTCATAAACACGCCCAAAATTGTGGCAATGCAGTTAATCATTAGATATCTTCATAGCCTGGGGTCTAGTGTATGCTTTTTTTTTCTGTGACCTTTGGTAAAAGTCGTGGTTCTTCCTTGCTTTAATAAAATTTGAATGACAGATGTCACTTAAATATCATCACAGTGTTTGCAAATCACCTGTATTATATACTCTCCTCTGATTCATTCTTTTTATCCTGGCTTGGATAAGACAAACAAGCAAAAGAGCTGTGGTTTTTCTTTGTACTGCCATCTTCTTGAGCTGTTAGGTAATGCTGATAATACTGCTAGAATACAAAAAAAATTAATTGGAGTATCAAAATTGTGTATACTTTGGTGTACTATTTAATAGCTTTTAATTATGCAGAATTGAAGTATATCAGGAATGGGCCATCTTTATTCCCTTTTTTCCCCATATAACTATTTCGGAGAAATAATCTTCAAGAAAATGAAAAAAAAATTGTAAAATATGTTAAAAAAAAAAAGCCTTTCCAAACAAAATACCTATTTAAAAAGCATAGCACACATAGATAATTAAAGTTAAAACTTTGATGTGCATTCTTGATGGGTTTATAGCTATGTAAATATACACGGGTACAGATCAGTGTACATGTGTACAGATAAGGAAAGCTAATATTGATTTACTGTTCACCAATCACAGTGCTAAGTAGTTTACATTCATTTTTTTTCACTTAATTAATATTTACAAAACCTATATGAGTCAAGTTTGTTCTCATTGTATTGATGACACAGTCAAGATTCAAAAGAGGCTCAGTAACTTGCCCAAGGTCACCAAGCTGCTAAGTAGTGATTACAAGGATATACACACACTCACCTACTTAAAACACAGGCTCACAGTCCAAATATAGGCATATGCATTAGCAGATATATAGATGGATATGTGTTATACATCCATACATACACATATGTAGATATATTAGATACATCTTTGTACACTAATGCAACTCCCTGAGCCCCAATCATGTTTACATACATTTTTGCACGTATGTCCAGTGTATCGTATTCTCAGGCATATGTGTATATTCTTGTGCACATGTATGTACAAAGGCACACAATCTAGCTCTGTAATAAAATGGGTTCAGGCTTGGCGCCCGTAGCTCAGTGGGAGGGGTGACAGCCACATACACCGAGGCAGGTGGGTTCCAACCCAACCCCAGCCTGCTAAACAACAGTGACAATTGCAGTAAAAAAAAACAGCCAAACGTTGTGGCAGGCGCCTGTAGTCCCAGCTACTTGGGAGGCTGAGGCAAGAGAATTGCGTAAGCCCAAGAGTTTGAGGTTGCTGTGAGCTGTGACGCCACACACTCTACTGAGGGCAACATAGTGAGACTCTGTCTCAAAAAAAAAAAAAGAAAGAGTTCATATTTTGATACCGTTATGTCACATAACATGTTATGAATATCTCCCCGTATCAAATATTCTTAATGTCTGTGTGGCATATAATTGTATGGCCAAACCATAATTTAATTAATTGCCTTTTGTTGGTCACTAAGAATGTTTATAATTTTTTTCATTCACTGAAGTTCCTTTTACATATATCAGCTATTTCTGTAGTAAAAGTTTCTGGGTATAGAAATGATTGGTCAGAGATTATACATATTTAAAAGGCTTTTGAATTATAGAATGTTGGTGAATTGTCCAGGCAACTTGATAGGAGCACGATATTCTGTTGCAAAAGTCTGTTCTGACTTGTATTTGATCTGTTGAGCTAGTCCTCTAGCCGAGTAAACATGATGGAAAAGTGTATGATTCATTCATAAATGCAAAACAGTTTTGTCTCTATGGTCGTTTTATTGGTAGTACAATATGTGTACAACTTGATTTTAGCATAGTGACAGACTATGCAGAAAGCTTGGGCTCTGCTGTGACGCTATTTTATTTTTTTCTTTTTTCCATTTTGAAACTAAGATTGTGTATCCAAACATATGGAAGCCCTGTTTTGGTAGGGTCTAGATAGGCCCGGTATTGAGAAACCTATTACATATCGATCTGAGGATATTTATTCCTGTTCATTGGTTCTAAACCCTCCTTGCCTTACTGCGGCAGATCTTTGTCTGTATCATAAATTTTGCGAATTTATGCCAAGTATTTTGAGATGTTTGGATTTGAATTTGATATAGGTGGGTAATGATGACACTGCTAAGTTTTGGAGTTAATTCATTGCCTTTTAAAGAAGTTACCTATTTGTGAGTATTACCAATAAGTTTATATTATAGGTCGGGTGCAGTGGCTCACATCTGAAATCCTAGCACTCTTGAGAGAAGACCAGTCTACTCTGAGGTAGATTGCTTGAGTTCAGGACCAGCCTGAGCACAAATGAGACCCTGTCTCTACTAAAAATAGAAAAACTAGCCCAGTGTAGTGGTGGACACCTGTAGTCTCAGCTTCTTGGGAGGCTGAGGCAAAAGGATTGCTTAAACCCAAGAGTTTGAGGTTGCTGTGAGCTGTGATGTGACAGCACTCTATCCAAGGCATAGACTGAGACTCTGTCTCAAAAAATAAATACATAGGACTGTGCCTATGGTTCAGGGAGTAGGGCCCCATATACCGAGGGTGGTGAATTCAAACCTGGCCCCGGCCAAACTGCAAAATAAATAAATAAACAAATAAAAGAAGAAAAAGTTTATATTGTAGTCTGATGACATTGTAGAGCAGCTTTGAAAATGATAAATTTTTGGAGAAGTTCTCTCAGGATTGTGGAGGAGCATTTTGATAGATCAAGGAAAGAATTTCATCTCTGATAGATGAAAACATTCATGTTAAAGTATATGTGGGCTCGGCGCCTATAGCTCAACTGGCTAAGGCACCAGCCACGTACACCTAAGGT
>NW_003852398.1:33836235-33836863 GCF_000181295.1 Otolemur garnettii | reverse complement strand
AAAAAAAAAAAGTTTCCAAGGAACCACCATAGCAGATGCACCACTTTATTCATGTATTTCCACCAACAGTGCAGATGAGTTCCAATTTTTCCATATCGTCAACAACTTGGTTATGTTCTGTATCTTTTTTTGATAGTAGCCTTCTAATGGGGTATAAAATGGTATCTATAGCAGTACTGATTCACATTTCCCTAATAATGATGTTGAGCATGTTTTCATGTACTTATTTGGCTGTTTATGTGCCTTTTGTTTTTGTTTTTAAGAAATGTTTATTCAAGTCCTTTGCCTTTTTTTTTTTGAGACAGAGTTTTACTTTGTCACCCTTGGTGGAGTGCCATGGTGTCATAGCTCACAGCAACCTCAAACTCTTGGGCTCGAGTTATATTCTCTTGCCGCAGCCTCCCACGTAGCTAGGACTACAGGTGCCCACCACAACACCCGGCTATTTTTAGAGGCAAGGTCTCGCTCTCTCTCTCTGGCGGCTGGTCTTGAACCTGTGAGCTCAAGGCAATCCACCCGCCTCAGCCTCCCAGAGTGCTAGAATTATTGCCTTTGCCATTTTTGAATTGGATTTTTGTTTTGTTGTTGAGTTGTAGATTGTAGGAGTTGAGTTCTTTCTTTTTTTTTT
>NW_003852398.1:33832860-33836137 GCF_000181295.1 Otolemur garnettii | reverse complement strand
TGGATTCAAGGGATCTTCTTGCCTCAGCCTATGGAGGCATGGGGGTGTGTATGTTTGTGTATCCATGTCCTTCCTAGCTCTTGCTCAGGCTGATGTTGAACTCCTGAGTTCAGGGATCCTCCCATTTCATCTTTCTAGAGTGCTAAAATTAGAGGCGTGAGCCACCATGCCTAGCCTAGGGTTATTTCTTAGTGATATTTATATTTTCAGCTTTTTGCTGTGGGAATTAAAACACATAACAAAAATATGGTACAATAAGCCCTGCATCTATTGCCCATCTTCAGCAATTATCAATGACTGGCCGGTCTTATTTCATTATACTACCTACCTTTATTTTGAAGCAAATCCTGGAAATCATGTAATTTTATCTGTAGGTATTTCTGTATATAACTCTAGAAGATAACAGATGGTATGATATTTTAAGCAGGCGTTATCACATGAGGAATATATCATGAGGGAGCTCTTTTGTAGTATGTCAGGACTGTGGAAACAGAATTTGTCTGTAGGGGCCCTAGAACTTACGTTTGATTTGACTCATTCTTTGCGTGCCTCATGCTTTGTGTTGTTTTTCTAGTGGAGGATTTCTGTTGATTTATTCTTATTTCTTTGCATGATCCCACTGGCGACCAACTTGTTAGGGGAGAGTCATTTGGCTTAATCATTTTATCTGTACCATGGAAACAGGGCAGAACACTGGGCTGACACCGAGAAGGCCCAGTTGAGCTGCTCTAGGGAAATCATGCTCTAAGCAGATGCCTCGCTCACAGCATGCCACCTACTGGTTTGCCTGTATATAACTTTAATACTTTATCATGGACATCAATTATATTACATTTTGTTAAATTATATTAAAAAATAAATCCTACCATGAGAATAACTTTGTATTTTTATTAAGAGAAAAAAAGAAAGGCTTGAAGAGATTCAAGTAACTAACTTTTTTACTCCAGCCTGGGTAACAAAGCCAGACCTTATCTCAGAAAAAAAAAAAAAAGTCCTAAATATTAGCTTCACTGATCAAGTTTAAGAACACTTCCAGTGAAGTAATATATTTCATAAGCTTTACTTCTTGGAACATTTAAAAATATATAGAAACATTGAGAAGATAGTGGAGGGTTTCTATATATCCCACACCTGGTTTCTCTTATTAACATCTTACATTAGTATGTTACATTTTTTATAATTAATTAATGAACCAATATCGATACTTTATTAACTAACATCTGTACTTCATTCTTATTTTCCAGGTTTTTACTTAATGTTCTTTTTCTATTTCAGGATACTGCATTATGTTTAGTCATCATGTCTCTCCTTTGACTCCTCTTGGCTGTCATAGTAACGTATCAATATTGGTTCGTTAATTGTGAAAAATGTAACGTATTATAAGATGTTAATAAAGAAAAATCAGATGTGCAGAATATAGAAATTTTCCACTATCTTGCTCCAACAGTGAGAAACCTGGCTCCCACCAACTGCCACTATTTACATAATCCTTCAGTTCCAGTACACATGGTATCAGAATTATTAATCCATGCTCTCACGGAAAACTGGCTTACCTGTTGGAGGAAAGGGTATGTGGGTAGTTTCTTTTGCCTTAAGTCTTGCAGATTGTATTTCTTTTCATAGTTATTTAGGTCAGTACCTTCCCTCCCCCCGTCTGAGTGAGGTTGTTTCATGTATTTATAATAAAGTTTTATTGTTTTGTCACATTTTGAATACCATCCCTGGTCCTCATGCCACTTACATGGATTTTTTATATTTGTGTCTATTAAGATTCACTCTTTGTGCTGTAAAGTTCTGTAGGTTTTGGTAAATGAATAGTGTCTCTTTTTTGTTTGTTTTTGCTTTTTCCTTTTTAAAAATGCATTTTTAAAAAAATGGTAAGAGTGATTTCTTTTTATTTTCTAAGTTTCCTGTTAATGATCATTTTGCTTTGTTTGTAAAGTACCTTTAAAAAAACTTAGAGGTAATTTTAATATGTCTATACCATATTCACTTTGTTTTTTTATTTTATTTTATGAGACAGAGTCTCAGGTATGTCACCCTTGGTAGAGTACTGTGGCGTCATAGCTCACAGAAACCTCAACCTCTTGGAATTAAGCGATTCTCTTATCCAGCCTCCCAAGTAGTGAGGACTACAGGCGCCCACCGCAATGCCTGACTATTTTTTTGTTGCAGTTGCCATTGTTGTTTTAGTAGGTCCAGGCTGGGCTCAAACCCGCCAGCCTCAGTGTATGTTGACTGGCACCCTACTCACTGAGCTACAGGCACCGAGCCACCAGATTCACTTTAAACATTGTTTTTATTAAGAATAAATATAGGAGGTGGCACCTGTGGCTCAAAGGAGTAGGGCGCTGGCCCCATATGCCGGAGGTGGCAGGTTCAAACCCAGCCCTGGCCAAAAAAAAAGAAATCCTACTTCCAAGAAGTAAAATAAATTTATTAAAAAAAAAAAAAGAATAAATATAGGGCAGCTTCTGTGGGTCAGTGAGTAGGGCGCCAGCCCCATATACTGAGGGTGGTGGGTTCAAACTCAACCCCGGCCAAGCTGCAACAAAAAAGTAGCTGGGCATTGTGGCAGGTGCCTGTAGTCTCAGTTGCTTGGGAGGCTGAGGCAAGAAAAATGCCTAAGTCTAAGAGCTGGAGGTTGCTATGAGCTGTGATGCCATGGCACTCTACCAAGGGCAATAAAGTGAGACTCTGTCTCTAAAAAAAACCAAAAAACAGAATGAATACAATGCTATAAAAACTGTAAGTACCGTAGGTAAAATCCAAGTCCCTTTATAGAATTCATGTCATTTTGTGATTTGTTATTAAATCATCTTCTACTTACTTTGCCCATGTAAAATTTAGATGAAATTCTGTGCACTAGGGAATTAGGAATAGTGCTCTTAGTATTCTGAAGCTTTCATTTTAAGAGCTTTATGTTAAATAGTATCCATATTTTCATATAACTTTGCATTGATATGCAGTTTTTGAAGATATAGGCTTTATTATCTGGGTTTATCTTGTGCCCTAAGTAGGAACTAATTGAGGAGAACATAAAAGAACTTTATTAAAGTTCTTTAGTAGCAGTCCATTTTCTGTCCTAAAATAAGTATGTAACTGGGCAAGAACTTTAACCTCTTACTAGTCTTATTTCCTTCTTTTGTTAAATGAGGTAGTTGGATTCATTTTGATGGTTTCCAGCTTTATAATAGATTGTTTTTATGTGTAGAAGCCAGTAACTTTGATCCAGAAAGACAGCATTATACTGATGATTTATCAAATTTCTTTCTTT
>NW_003852398.1:33824879-33829522 GCF_000181295.1 Otolemur garnettii | reverse complement strand
ACTCAATCATGTAGCATTAGTGCTCTCAAACACATTGGTCTAGTTTCTTTTAAGGTGGCTAAATTATCAGAGGTGGCCACAGTTAGGCATTGAATTTTGTGAACTTTACAGCCTTCTTGTCACCAGCTCTGGTCAAAATGATTAAGTAGAGGGAGAGAAAAGACAAATTAGAATGTAATCATGAGATATTGATTATGGGTTATTTGTTAGTATCTCCTGTTTAGAAGAAGATTAAAATATCTTTTATGTTCTATGTTTCAGAAAGGTTTAATGTAATCAAAATGTTATTTAGGTTTAAGACTCCACACTTGAGTGAGAATGTTTAAATGAGAATCTGCAATTGTGTTGGAAAGGATCTCAACAATATACCTTCTAACACTGATTTTATATTTCTCTTAGCAGGTTGGTATAATTATTATTTATCTGTCTCTAGTCAATGCTATAGTTTAGATTTTAAATCTACTTGTAAGAAATTAAATTTTTTTCTTAAAAGTATTATAAACTGACTTTTAAATACTCCAGTGGTATTATAAGAGAATATTTAATGATGAAATATTATCACCATGTATTAAATGGGAAAGTACAGAGAATATTTAATGATGAAATATTTCACCATGTATTAAGTGGGAAAGGTACAAAAGATAATTAGTTCTTCCCCAAAAGGTTGGAAGAGTATCTTAAAGATGGAATGATGGTGGTTTTATTTTCTTCTCTATGTTTTCCAGCATTTGACAGATTTTTCTCCTGCTCATTATGACTGTACTGTCTGCAGTCTTAGGGATCTTATATATAAGATCAAGGTAGAAGGATCTCTTGAACTCAGAAGTTCAGGACCAGCCTGGGTAATATTGCCAGACTTTGCTTCTACAAAAACTAGAAAAGTCAGCCAGGTGTGGTGGCATGCACCTGTAGTCCCGGCTGCTTGGGAGGATGAGGCAGGAGGATCGCTTCGGCTGGGCTGTTAGAGGTTGCAGTGCTTTGTAATTGTGCCAGTACACTCCAGCCTGGGTCATAGAGTGAGACCCTGTCTCAGAAAAGTTTAGAGAAGGGCAGCGCCCATAGCTTAGTGGGTAGGGTACCAGCCACATACACTGAGGCTGGCGGTTAGAACCTGGCCCCAGGCCAGCTAAAACAACAATGACAACTGCTACAACAAAAATAGCCTGGTGTTGTGGCAAATGCCTGTAGTCCTGGCTACTTGGGAGGCTGAGGCAAGAGAATTGCCTAAGCCCAAGAGTTGGAGCTTGCTGTGAGCTGTGATGCCATGGCACTCTCCTGAGGGCACATAGTGAGACTGTCTCAGAAAAAAAAATAAAAAATAGTAACTTTTACAGATTTTAGAAAGTTGACTTTTGTGATTTTAATATTATGTTATGTAATTTATTTGGTAAGTTGCGAATGTATATATGCTGTGCATATTCTAAATATATACAGGTCTTTATGTTTATGTGTACATATATGTATGTGTATGAATGTATTAATGTGTGTACATGTGAAATCTGAATGGAGGCTGGGGATTGTTTTATACACCAAATCTAGAAACCTTTCAGGTTTATTATGAGTTTATAAATAAGAACAAATGATTTTTTAAATTATTCTTGAAATGTAAAAGAATTCTTGAATAGATGCCAGTTGTAATCATGCTGTTATTTTTTTTCCCCAAAAAGAATTGCTTAATATTTTAGTCTAAAAGGCAAATAATTAGGAGCTTGTTTTTGCTTTCATGTTTCTATTTTAAAGCTTTATACATCTTAGATGAAAAGTTATATATAGTGTTTAAAAATGTATTTACCACCTTCACATTTAAATTATGGGCGAGATTTTATATTAATTATTTTCAAATGAATCTGGTCTATTTTTAATATTGTTCACTCTGCCATCCTATCAGAGTCAGGGAGAATAAATCAGATACTTAATTACCGTTTCAACTTATCTTTCCCTAGGACTTTTAATTTCTTCTCAAAGTAGTCTGAAGCTTTGAACTAAGTCTAAATTTGCGTATGGAACCAAGAATGGGAGAAGAGGTAGAACTCACATTACTGAGTGGACGGAGGGGTTATAAATAGTTTAGATACTACTTCTTGTTTTGTTTATACTTCTCTCTTTTCCTTTAAACCTGACACCATTGACCTGAAAGGAAGATGCTACCGTTTTTTTCTTTTTTTGAGACACACTTTGTCACCCTGGGTAGAGTGCTGTGGCATCATAGATCACAGCAACCTCAAAGTCTTTGGGCTTAAGCGGATTTTCTTGCTTCAGTCTCCTGAGTAGCTAGGACTACCGGTGCCTGCCACAATACCCGGTTATTTTTGTTGTTGTAGTTGTTGTTGTTTAGTAGGCCCAGGCCGGGCTTAAACCCGCAGCCTCGGTGTGTGTGGCTGGTACCCTACTCATTGAGCTAGCCAATGAAGATGGCTAGAGCCGTGCCAAGGAAGATGCTACTTCCTAAATGACACTATGTTCATGGGCAGAGAGACTTGCTATTAATAATAATTTCTCTCTCCCAGTCCTGCTTGAAAAAAAGAATAACAATGATTTCTCCCAATGTTTATATCCATTTGTTTGTTTTGGAGACAGGGTCTTGCTCTGTTGCCCCAGGCTGGAGTGCAGTGGAGTCATCATACTTACTTCAACATCAGACACCTGGGCTCAAGTGATCCTGCCTTAGCTAACCCAGTCTTTATAAAATCATGACCCATCTGGGACTTAGCATGAGCTTGGAAGGCTACTGGCTATAGATTCTGCTGATGCTGGGTGCCAGAAAACACTGGGGACCATTTGCCACATATTTGACAGTGTCTTGGTGCTAGAAATGTTTGGATTTAGGATCTAAGACATGGAGCCTAAAAATCAACAGGCTGATGACAATTTTCTGATGCCATCCCAAATCTCAAAATGTTAGTACCATAGTCATAGTTGGCTAATTTAGTGCCTTCCTGGATGAGTAGTGATTTTTTCCTAGTTCCTTATCCTCTCAGGAAAGTTGAAGCTGGAAGAGTGGCTACTCTCTTTTTTCTCCGGGTGCCTTCACTTGTTACATGGACTTGAAGAGTAGAAAGGTAGGATGAAAACCCAGTAACATTGGTTATCATGATTTGCAGTATTTGCTCTCTCATTTCTAAGGACTAATATAAATATGTTAGAGTATTTTCCCTCCTAAACCAGGTTGTATTTATTTTGATAACCACAAAAGTCTTTAAATGGAAAACCTTATAAATTGATGGCCTTTTAAAGGCGATTTACTGGAGTATTAGAGTATTCCTTTCATCTGTTATTGCATTGGCTTTTTAAAGCATTATTCTGATTACTTTGCTTTTCCTTTAGTGAATTTTGATTTTTAATTTTGTTTTCATTTGGTATTAAGAGGCTTTGCAGTTATCTTTTCCCTTTTGACAAGAGATACATTGTTAGATAGAGTCTAAATTTCAAAGTTTGTTGGTTTGTTTTTAAAGTAATAGTTAACTCTTGATACAGAGAAAAAAAGATCTTCTTCAGCTCTTAAAATTAGGGTGTTAGCCAAACTACTTTCTGATCTTTTGATTCTAATTTTTCTCTTTAGGAAAGGAGAGTATTAAGGATTTGTTTTTTTAGTATGATTAGTTTGTAGTTTAGTATGTTCTTTTTCTTTGTCATTTTTGTCCATTCATGGGTATGTGTTCTGTGTTCAGTCCTGGGGATACTGAGGGGATTGGGACCTCTTCCTTTTTGTTGAAAGGATAGACATTGATTTAGCAAGAGAATAATGGTTTGGATTAATTTTTGGTTTGTTTTAAATAAAATTTATATAGGTTTGCTTTTACAAAATTAGAAAATAGCTGGGTACATCGTTGTAACTCCAGATACGTAGGTGACTGATGGGAGGATTGTTTGAGACCAGGAGTTCAAGGCCAGTCTGAACAACATAGTGAGACCCTTTCTCTTAAAATAAAAAAGAAAAAGAAAAGAAATTTTTTTTTATCTTTTTAAAGATAAAACTCACATATCATAAAATTTATCCTTTTAAACTGTATGATTCAGTGATGTTCTTTATATTCATAAGGTTGTGCAACTATTACCACTGTCTACTTCCAAAACTTTTTTTTTTTATCATGCCACAAGGATACCTGGACTCATTAGCGGTCAGTCATTCCTTCTTTCCCCTTCCACTTTCTGTCTCTTTGGATTTGCCTTTTCTGGACATTCATATATCATGGAACTATATAACATATGGCTTTTTGTGACTGGCTACTTTATAATATTTTTGAGTTTCACTGATGTTAAAATTTATATCACTATTTCATCCTTTTTTCTGGCTATATTGTATCAATATACTATATTTTAGTCAACCATTTATAAGTTGATGGATATTTTGGCTATTAATGATATTGATGTCAACATCCACGAACAAAGGAACAAAGGCTGGGCGCAGTGGCTCATAATCTGTAATCCTAGTACTCTGGGAGGCCCCAAGCAGGTGGATTGCCTAAGCTCATGGGTTCAAGACCTGCCCAAGCAAGAGTGAGACCCCATCTCTAAAACATAGCCAGGTGTTGAGGCTGAGGCAAGAGAATTACTTGAGCCCAAGAATTTGAGGTTACTGTGAGTTATGACGCCATGACACTCTACTGAGGGGGAGAAAGTGAGACTGTGTCTCAAAAAAAAAA
>NW_003852398.1:33824389-33824829 GCF_000181295.1 Otolemur garnettii | reverse complement strand
TTTTTTTTTTTTATTGTTTGGGAGTCATTGAGGGTACAAAGAATTAGGTTATAATGATTGCATTTGTTAGATAAAGTCCTTATAATTGTATCCCACCCCCAAGAGATGTGCCATACACCATCACCCCGCAGAATTGCTGGATCTTATTAATAATTCTATTTAACTTTTTTGAGGAACTACAAAACTTTTTTCAGAGTTCCTATACCATTTTACATTCTTACTGGCATTGTATTAGGGCTTTAATTTCTACATATTTTCAACAATACTGCATATTGTCTTTTTGATTATAACCATTTTAGTGGACATGAAGTGGTAGCCTGTAGTTTTGGTTTGCATTTCCCTGATGACGTAATGGTGATGAGCATTTTGTGTCTTCTGGTCTTTTGTATATCTTTTTTGGAGAAATGTCTATTCACATCACTTGCTAGTTTTTTTTTTTT
>NW_003852398.1:33822321-33823684 GCF_000181295.1 Otolemur garnettii | reverse complement strand
AAAAAAAAAAAAAAAAAAAAGAATTTCACCCCCTAATTAATAGCAGTTTAATAGAGATCTGTTCTTGAATGTACAGAATTTGGCGATGTTAAAATCACACAGTTTATAGTTATATAAAATAAAAAATGTACAGTTCTTACAAACTTTCTGGCTGTTTCTAAACAACAGTAAAATGGTGTACTCACTTGTTTACCTAAAGAAATGTGCTTGTTTACTTTCTGTAATTATAGTGTTTCGTTTGGTAGGATTTCAAAGAGTATGTAGGAGTAGTAGTGGGTAGCTAATGAGGGGTTCAAGCAATTTCATTTTAAGGTAAAAGTTTTAGAAATTAACTCTTAAGATTAAAGGCGGTAAATAACGTTTAAAGCTAGTGGTTAGGTGGCAACTCAGGATTTTCTTACATTTGTTGTTAATAACTTTAAGAAGAAACTTAAACCTTATAAAAATTTTCTTGCTGTTTAAGTAGGACCCCATGAAAAATAATATTGAATGGTGCAAATACTTTGAACTTTATAGACTTAGTAGATAGTTCAGCATTCTTTTTCACATGCTTTTTTTATTTGTATGAATTACGAGCTATATGTTGAAACTTCTCATGTGTAAGGGTTAATTGATTTTGTTTAGTAGTAGGGTTTTTTGTTGTCTTCCCATTCTTTTTTTCTTCCTCAAACTGGGGAACTTTACGGAAGATATCTTCCATTCTTTGCAAATATAGAGGATCCAAGACTGGAGTTTAAATTCCTGCCATTTGCAATAATGAAGATATCTGTATATACAGAGAATCCGAGAATGAGTTTAATTCCTACCATTTGCTACAATATGTGTTGCCCCTTAGCCCCAATCCTAGCTTTTGCTTATAAAATAGCTCATTTCTAAATTGAAGATCATCTTTAGAACTATTTAGGGGAGGTAATGATGAAGATTTCTTGCTGGGGTGGAAACTCAGAGAATTTAAACCTGTAGGGTATAATGTCTTTAAACCTGTTAAATTCATGTTTGCTTCTATTAGAACTAACATACTATATGTGGACTAATGTTCTATATTAGAACTATATGTGATTTCTGTATTTCTGTATTGGATTTTCTTTTTTTTTCTTTTTTTGAGATAGAGTTTCACTATGCTGCCCTCAGTAGAGTGCTATGGTGTTACAGCTCACAGCAACCCTCCTGGGCTTAAGTGATTCTCTTGCCTCAGCCCCCCAAGTAGCTAGACTATAGGTACCTGCCACAACGCCTGGCTATTTTTTGTTGTAATTGTCATTGTTTTTAGCAGGCCCAGGCCAGTTTTGAACCTGCCAGCCCTAGTGTGTATGGCTGGTGCCATAAACACAGGGCTGCAGGCACTGAGCCCTTTTTTTTTTTT
>NW_003852398.1:33818586-33820991 GCF_000181295.1 Otolemur garnettii | reverse complement strand
GAGACTATAGGTGCCAGTGACAGTGCCCAGCTATTTTTTGAGATGTGGTCTCACTCTTGCTCAGGCTAGTCTTGGAACTCCTGAACTTAAGCAGTCTGTCTGCCTTGGCCTCCCAGAGTGTTAGGATTACAGGTATGAGCCACCATGCTCAGCCCCATATACCATGTTTCCCCAAAAATAAGACACTGTCTTATATTTATTTTTTCTCAAGAAGACATACTAGGGCTTATTTCAGGGGATGTCTTATTTTTATTAAGTATAACACAACAATCTACATTTATTCAAATACAGTTAAGTCATCTTCTTCTGGAACCTGACAGGGGGGAGCTGACCTTGTTGGTGGGGCTGGCGCTAGTGATGCATGAACTCCTTTCCCCTAGCCATTCGCACGTGCGCAATAGGATGCCTGCGACTGCAGTTACCACACTCGCACCTGCGCAAGTGTGAATGGCTCGGTGAAAGGAGCCGTGGCAGATAAAAGGTATTCCAGTCTTCCTTACCGCGCTGAAATGCATGGTGGCTATGTAGATATGCTGCATAGCCATGCCCATCACTAGGTCTTATTATCAGGGTAGGGCTTATTTTTTGGATAGGTCTTATTTTTGGGGAAACACGGTATTTATTTCAACAGTACTTTATATTTATAGCAACAGTATTTAGGAACAGAGAAGGGTCGTTAGGAAGGGGACATACCCTTTATTTTAGATATGCTGTACAGTATTTTCTAGGCTTAATTTTGAGAACAAGGCCAGGCGTGGTGGCTCATGCCTGTAATCTTAGCACTCTGGGAGACCAATGTGGGTGGATTGCTTGAGCTCAGAAGTTCAAGACTAGCCTAAGTAAGAGGAGACCCCATCTCTAAAAGTAGCCAGGCGTTGTGGCAGGCACCAATAGTCCCAGCTACTTGAGAGGTTCAGGCAAGAGAATTGCTGGAGCCCAAGATTTTGAGGTTGCTGTGAACTAGATACTATAGCACTCCACTGAGGGTGACAAAGTGAGACTCTGTCTCAAAAAAAAAAAAATCTTGCAAACATAACTTTAGTATTACCTATTTGTAGGTAAGTATTTTTAAAAATTGGGGTGATGAAGGCCAAGAAGTACCATGGCAGATGGTGATACATCGAGGTACAAGCATGGTAGAGTTTTTAGGGTCTTATGGGGAGCAGTTACAGTCCGCTCAAAGTATAGAGGGGAGCATGGAAGGAAATGGGTAATGAGAAAGAAAAGTGAGGCACAATCTGGGGTGTGGTAAAGTGAAAGGCCATCTGAATTTTCAGATGATTCTGTTACTCCTGTCTCAGTGATGGAGGTCAGGGTAGTTATAGGTAGCTCTGTATTAAACTCAGTCCTTCATATAGTATGTGTAGGTAATTGTATGGTTATTTGGAAAAAATGCTATTTAAATCAGATTTGGAAGTAAGCAAAATTGATTTGAATTTTAACCAAAATATACGACAAAAAAGAATCCAGTCTCTGGCTGCTGAGCGAGCAGAGGCTTCCATCACTTTTCAGGCTGGCCTCTCAGAGCATCCCTGCAACCCAAATTCTACAACAGTTAAAGTTGGACTCAGGCTCCCACAGACGAGACTGATAGGAAACTGGGCATCTTTTCAACTATAATCCCAAAGTGGCAGTGACACCTATTCTCTGAGAAAGAAAGGGTTAGGGAAGAATCTAAAGATCCCTCAGCTCCAGGGACATGGCAGAGAGGTTGCACAAGAATGGATCCAGGAACAGAAAAGGAGAATTTTAAAAATATATTTTGGAGCTAAGCAACTAACTTTAGTTCTAGTGCGTATGTTCCCTCTAACCCCCTTGTTTTAGTGAATGTCTGACTTTTGCCCCCAAAATGTAAAAAAGATGTATGTTTAGGGTTGGCACCTGTGGCTCAAGCATCTAAGGCGCCAGCCACATACACCTGAGTTGACAGGTTTAAATCCAGCCCGGGCCCGCCAAACAACAATGATGGCTGCAACCAAAAAGTAGCTAGGCCTTGTGGTGGGTGCCTATCGTCCCAGCTACTTGGGAGGTGGAGGCAGGAGAATTGCTTGAGCCCAGGAGTTAGAAGTTGCTGTGAGCTGTACCCAGGGTGACAGCTTGAGGCTCTATCTCAAAAAAAGAAAAGAAAAAAAAGATGTATGTTTAAGGATTCTATTGTTCAGCAAACTTTGTTTTGTTTTTTTGACAAGTAAGACTCTGTTGCCCTGGGTAGAGTCCTGTGGCGTCACAGCTTACAGCAACCTCCAACCTTTGGACTCAAGCAGTCCTCTTGCCTTAGCCTCCAAGTTGCTGGGACCACAGGCTTGCGCCACAACACAGGGCTACTTTTCCTATTTTTAGTAGAGATACAGTTCTCACTCCCTCTTGCTCGGGCTGGTCTCGAACTCCTGAGCTCATGCTATCCA
>NW_003852398.1:33815811-33818073 GCF_000181295.1 Otolemur garnettii | reverse complement strand
GGTGCCTTACTCCTTTGAGCCACAGGCACCGCCCCAATGTTTTATTTTTAAATAGCTTAATCTTACCATTGGCATTATAGAAATAAGCCATAGGGGGAGGGTCGTATGGTGAGATTTTAGGATCATGTCATAGTCATAATGAGCATTTGTAATTGTTGTTTTGACATAGTTATAAAGTATGGATTTTACCTATTTATTTATTTTTAGAGATAGTGTTTCACTCTGTCACCCAGTCTGGAATGCAGTGGCTTAGTCATAGCTCACAGCAGCCTAAAACTCTTGTGCTCAAGGGATCCTCCACCTCAGCCTTTATTTATTTAAACAATGCAGTCTTGCTGTGTTGCCTAGGCCAGTATTCAGATCCTGACCTCAAGCCATCCTTGCCTCTGCCTTCCAAAACACTGGGATTTCATACAGGAAGCACTAAAGTAGTAAGTTTTGATGGAGCAAAAATCTCCTGGAAATGTTTCTTTTTTCCTCACCAAAGAAAAGATTAAGGTTTCTGAGGCTAGAATTTCTTTGCTTTCTTATCGGTTACCGTATCGGTTATGCTAAATGATTGACTTTAACATTGCCAGGTTGCCAAGAGACCTGGCCCTAAAATATGACATTTTTATTTAGTTGCAGAATGAAGAAGAGTCTGGAGAACCTGAACAGGCTGTAGGTGATGCTCCTCCACCTTATAGCAGCATCTCTGCAGAGGGTACAGGTAGGTAACAAGGTGAGGTGATTACTGACCTCCTTGAAAACACTATGTTTTTTTTTTTTTTGAGACAGGGTCTCAAGCTATTGCCCTGGGTAGAGTGCTGTGGCATCACAGCTCACAGCAACCTCTAACTCTTGGGCTTAAGAGCGATTCTCTTGCCTCAGCCTCCCAAGTAGCTGTGACTACAGGCACCCGCCACAACACGCGGTTATTTTCTGTTGTAGTTGTCTTTGTTGCTTTAGCTGGCTGGGCCAGGTTTGAACCCGCCAGCCTGGGTGTATGTGGGTGGCACCCTATGACTGAGCTACGGGTACTGCCCACTCTACACTTTACATGACAGTCAAAAAAGTGGTTCAAAAGTATTTGGAAGGAAGGGTACAAATGGTGAGTGTGAATTTTAAATAATTGAGAAATGGATACATTTAAAAATTGCCATAGTCTGTACGTTCATCTATAACTATCTTTTGGTTTAATTATTATATTATATTAATTATTATATATGTCCTCTTGGGAGTGACTGGATTTTATTTGCCAGAGTTAGTGGAAATTCTTTTACTTTTTGAATTCAGCTAATCATCTAATAATTGTGGCTCTTTTTATTCTGCAGCATATTTTGACTATAAGGATGAGTCTGGGTTTCCAAAGCCTCCATCTTACAACGTGGCTACAACACTGCCCAGTTATGATGAAGCTGAGAGAACCAAGGCTGAAGCTACTATTCCTTTGGTTCCTGGAAGAGTAAGTACAATTTGCTGGGTTACTTGATGGCCATTATATAGCGATTCAGTTATTTTCATTGTGTAATTTTGATTAATTGCTTATGATTGTTTTAATTAGTAAAAGTATAGCTAATTATTTTTTAAAGTATGTTTTTTAGGGGGATAATAAACTCATCTCTTCCTGGAAGTGATGAGGCAAAGAGGAAGAAATTAACCGAAAATCACTAGTCAAGTCAGCTAATTTTTTTTCTCTCTCCTACTAGCTCCACTTTCTCAAGTCTTCTGGGATAGCTGAAACATTTTGGAACAGAACATGTAGGAAATACACTGACTTTGCCTTGGTTCTGCACACTTAGTATTTTGGTGTTAGAAAGATAGCTGCTAGGGAGATCTATAGAGAGAATAAGTACCTGCAACATCAGAGAATTAAGCTCAAAAAGGGGACCTTAACAGAGATGAATTCTGTGCCTTTAGCAGTCTAAATTATGCCATGGGAGCATCTAGCCTGATGTTGATTTGTGGGGTTTGGATGTGATACATCTAAGCCAGTGGAGGTTAATTTTTATTTTTTAATATTTTATTTTATCTTTTTTTTTTTTAATTGAGACAGAGTCTCACTTTGTCACCCTCAGTAGAGTACTGTGGCATCATAGCTCACAGCAACCTCAAACTCTTGGGCTCAGGCGATTCTCCTGCCTCAGCCTCCTTAGTAGTTGGGACTATAGGCACCTGCCAACAACGCCTGGCTATTTTTTTGTTTTTATTGTTTAGCAGGCTCGGACCAGGTTCAAACCCACCAGCCCTGGAGCATGTGGCTGATGCCCTGACCACTGAGCT
>NW_003852398.1:33813155-33815457 GCF_000181295.1 Otolemur garnettii | reverse complement strand
TGGCTGGAGCCTTAGCTGCTTGAGCCACAGGCGCCGAGCCAGTCTTGGTTCTTTATTTATTTGGAAACAGTCTTACTCTGGTGCTCTGGGTAGGGTGCTGTGGTGTCATAGCTCACTGCAACCTCAAACTCTTGGGCTCAAGCAATACTCTTTCCTCAGCCTTCCTAGTACCTGGGGCTATAGGTTCCTACCATAACACCCAGCTAGTTTTTCTTGTTTGTAGTAGAGAGGGGGTCTTGCTCTTCCTGCATAGGCTGGTTTCGAACTCCTAGAGTGCCAGGATTGTAGGTATGAGCCACCACACTTGCCCACATTCTTGGTTCTTGATGTCTGATCCATAAATACTACGTGTGATTTTGTAAATATTCATCCAAACTGGAGTTGATGCAGATAGGGCCAGGTATTAGGTGAATGGGAGCAGGATAAGACTCCAGAAATATGGGGACTGTCAGGGCCCCAGGCTCTAGTCCTGGTAAGATACTGGATTGGAGTGAATGATGAATAAGAAGAGAGTAGCAGGCGTGGTGGCTCACTCCTGTAATCCTAGCACTCTGGGAGGCTGAGGTGGATGGATCGTCTGAGCTCACAGGTTCAAGACCATCTGAGTAAGAGCCAAGACAGAAGAATTACTTGAGCCCAAAAGTTTGAGGTTGCTGTGAGCTATGACATAACAGCACTCTATGAGAGTGAGAAAGTGAGACTATGTCTCAGAAAAGGGGAAAAAGAAAGAGAAACCCAGGCTGGGCGCCCATAGCTCAGTGGTTAGGGCTCTGGCCATATACACTAGGGCTGGCAGGTTCCAACCTGGCCTGAGCCTGCTAAACAACGATAACTACAACAATAACAACAAATAGCCACGCATTGTGGCAGGCGCCTATAGTCCCAGCTACTTGGGAGGCTGAGGCGAGAGGATCACTGAAGCCCAAAAGTTTGAGGGTGCTGTGAGCTGTGACATGATGGCATAGCACTCTACTAAAGGTGACATAGTAAAACTCTGTGTCAAAAAAAAAAAAAAAAGCCCAGTCTGGCAGTGCAGTCTCATAGGTCCCAGTGGGTCCCCCTTGCCTGGCTTTGCACCATATCTGCTATGAGTAGTGGCGCTCCTAAAACACTGACTGCCAGTTTATGAGGCCAGTCTAGGCTGATCTAGCTCTCATAAGTGCTAGGGAGAAACTAAGAACCCTCATGGAGCTTATTATCTGTGGGCAAACAGTCATAAAATAACTGCCGTATATTAGAAGCAAATAATTTGCTTGATCCTGTGTTTGATGCTTTTATATGTTTTATGTATTGTTTCTAGTTTTCACAATGTCCTCACAAGGTAGAGCTTGTACCATGGGTTACGTCCAGTTTACAGCTGCAAACATTGAGGCCCCAAGAGATTAAGTAATTTTAATTTGCCCAGTCATGTATGGCTGATGAGTAGCAGAAGTAGGATCAAACCCCAATATACGTTTAGGTCTCATTGTATTCTGCAGAGTTGTTGGAATATATCATAAATACCATAAATGGACCAGTATAGAATTGCAGAACTCCTCAGAATACTTTTATTTGTTAAGTGTATACATTTGCAGACCTTCTAAAGGGCTCTAATACTCAGCAGACATATAGAGAGCACTTTTTAATATACAAGGTATTCATAAAGTTCATGGAAATTTTAAGTTGCACACAAACTTTATGGACACCCTGTATTTTGCAGTGGGTAGGGGATAGGCACAAAGTTTTGCGTGAGGCCCCTTTCTCTAGTTCTCACTCCCCAGGGGAACCACTGTTAACTATTTGGTATGTATCTTCTAGCCCCCCTTTCTGTTTGTCCCTAATTTTTTTTTTTCCCCAATTGGGGAGGCTTCATTGAAGTCTATCACTTTTATATTTTTTAGTGTATATTCATTTATATTTTAGTATCTCAGCACTACTTACATCAGTTGAAAAGAAAGACTGCATATGTTGGTGTTGGTCAGGATCTCGTTTTCCTTCTAGACCTGTAATATCATGTCTTCCAGTTATAATGAAAGAGATCTTTCTGTCAATAAGGTTAGACATGAGATAGTTTCAGACCTATATGCCAATACAAAGAAGTGCTTATGGAGTGGAGCAGCAGTCAGCTTTGTAGACTCTTCATGTGTGATCATGCTGTCCTTTTTTCTACTGTGTCACTCTCATAAACTACTTTAGCTGGCCAGTTTTATCTCCCTGTTAGACCCGGAGTACTAGTATTCTAAACCATAAAACAGGCCCTGGATTACTGATAATCTAGAATTTAAGACAAATGGTGTAAGTAAATTTTATCTTTTTTTTTTTT
>NW_003852398.1:33801331-33812531 GCF_000181295.1 Otolemur garnettii | reverse complement strand
GCTTTGACACTCTACCAAGAGCAACATAGTGACACTCTGTCTCCAAAAAAAAAAATTATGTATTTTACTAATAATAATGCAAAACAAAACTTTTAACACTTATGGAGCCTTTAATTCTTAGTTTTGAATTGAGGCAAAGCAATAAAGTTTTTGCTTGGTACTCCTCTGTGTTTGCTCCTTTATTTTTCTTGATGTCTTCCCTTTGTGTAGAAATCATTTTTTCTTTTCATTTAGGATGAGGATTTTGTGGGTCGTGATGATTTTGATGATGCTGACCAGCTGAGGATAGGAAACGATGGGATTTTCATGTTAACTTTTTTCAGTAAGTATATACGCATAGCAGAACCACTTCCCACAAACCAGAGTTCTTGGGATTATGGATGAATATGACTGAATTGAAATAACTGGTTGAGCTACTATACGTTTACTGGGATGTTCTGAGATTAATATTCAGAACATGAATCTCTATATTTCCATATATAATGTAATAACTAAAATATAATTAAAACCTTCATGGGCATGCTGCAGTTTTACATGAGCAAAGCCTCATCTTCCAGGTTTATGGGGTCCCTTTGCAATCTTCCTGCTCATACCTGACCTTTAGAATAGTGATTGACTCTGTCTGAATTTTGTTCTGCAAACCTCTATTTTCTGATAGAGCAAAATCAACCTGAGTTTCCCACCACCCCCCACCAATATTATTTATTTTGCTTATATTTTGTCATATGCCTCACTTAGAAGTGAGCCACTATATCTTTAGTTTGCTGTGTTAAATGAAGAAGTTGATGTTAGGTAAACGGTTAAACGGTCAAAATTCATAGAACAGGAGGATGAGTGACAGATTATTTGGGGGTACTAATTTAATATTAAAGGCATGTGTTTTATTTACTGAAAAATATAACACCCAGTATAGACCTTAGTTTGGTGAATCTTAAGACATTTTTGGAAGTGAATAGCAGTAGACATAGTAGTGTAAAAACCTGATCTGATATTCAAAGAGGATGTTTTCTTGTTTGCTTTTTGGGGAAAAGATGGAATGATGGATGTTTTTAGACAGGTGAGGTGAAGTTTGTAGAGGTCGGAAAGCCTTTTATCCTTGGGAAAATTATTCAAGCAAAGGCACGTGAACAGGGCTTGTACTCTTGTTCCTTGGGGAACAGAACATCTGACATCTTTTTGCTTCCTCTGCTTTTACAGTGGCATTCCTCTTTAACTGGATTGGGTTTTTCCTGTCTTTTTGCCTGACCACCTCAGCTGCAGGAAGATACGGGGCTATTTCAGGATTTGGTCTCTCTCTAATTAAGTGGATCCTGATTGTCAGGGTGAGTTGTACAACAGAAAAGATAGACTCTGCAGAGAGACAATAATTAGAATAATTTTGAATGTTTGATTTTTCATTTGCATTTTTTGAGTTATTTAAACATTTTAAGTGATTTTTGGTTTGTCTTTGTTCTGGTTTTGTGATGAAGTTGAGTCAAAACCAGTTGCAAGTGGGTTATGTGTACAAGTTTTTGTAGTCACATCTATTGAATATTGGTCTATAACCATATTGTTTACCAGCTGCTTTCTTTGTTTTTAATGTTTATAATATGAAAATATATGTGCCTGTTATAAAATTAGTTGCTTTAATAATAAAAGGAAGGGGGTAGTGCCTGTGACTCAGTGGATAGGGCGCCAGCCCCATATACTGAGGGTGGCAGGTTCAAACCTGGCCCCAGCCAAACTGCAACAAAAAAATAGCCGAGCGTTGTGGTAAGTGCCTGTAGTCTGAGCAACTCAGGAGGCTGAGGCAAGAGACTCACCTTAGCCCAGGAGTTGGGGGTTGCTGTGAGCTGTGATGGCACAGCACTCTACCGAGGGCCATAAAGTGAGACTCTGTCTCTAAAATAAATAAATAAATATAATAATAATAATAAAAGGAAAGGGGTCAGCACCTGTAACTCAGTGGTTAGGGAACCGGCCACATACACCTGGGGCTGGTGGGTTTGAACTTGGCCCAGGTCTGCTAAACAACAATCACAGCTATAACAAAAAAAATAGCCAGGCATCATGGTGGGCGCCTGTTGTCCCAGCTACTTGGGAGGCTGAAGCAAGAGAATTGCTTAAGCCCAAGAGTTTGAGATTGCTGTGAGCTGTGACATCATGGCACTCTACTGAGGGCGACACTGTGAAATTCTGTCTCTAAAGAAATAAATAAACACATAAAAATAATAGGCTCAGTGCCTGTGGCTCAAGCGGCTAAGGCAGGCGTCCTCAAACTGCAGCCCGGGGGCCACATGTGGCCAGCCTAGGACATTTATCTGGCCTGCCAGGTGTTTTAGCCAGCACTGCCCGTCTTGCTTAGTCCTACTTAGCAGCCAACTCATCCTGGGGCCTGCAGTCCAGCCCTCCAACTGTCTGAGGGACAGTGAACTGGCCCCCTGTTTAAAAAAGTTTGAGGACCCTTGGGCTAAGGCATCAGCCACATAACCCCTGAGCTGGTATGTTCTAATCCAGCCTGGGCCTGCCAAACAACAATGATGGATTCAACCAAAATATAGCCGGCATTGTGGCAGCGCCTGGGATCTCAGCTACTTGGGAGGCGGAGGCAGGAGAATTGCTTGAGGCCAGGAGTTGGAGGTTGCTGTGAGCTGTGATGCCACAGCACTCTATCTCTAGGGTGACAGCTTGAGGCTCTGTCTCAAAAATAATAATAATAATAATAAAAGGTAGGATGTAACCTCTTTGGTATCTCATCAAAAACAGGCATTCCTTTTATTAATTCTATTGAAATTTTATCTAACTTTCTTCTTTCTTTCTCCCTTCCAGAATTAGTTACGCCAAAATATTTGACAAGTATTAATCCTATTAGGGGCCTATCTCTGAGCTAAATTAAAGAGATATATTTAGTGATTTGGGGGTTACCTGTTAAAAATGAATGAAGTCATTTGAAGTTATAAAGGATCTAGGCCTTTAAGGTATCCTCTGATTTGAGATACGTTAATTACTATTTTCAACATTACAGACTAAACCAATCTATTCATTATAAATTGACTTACTTAACTAATTAGTGGGTATTGATTGACCACTGTAGTTTTTCAAAATATTTCCTCTTTTTTATTGTAAATAAGGATTGTTAACATTTTAGGGTTCCAGCCAGGTGTGGTGATTCACGCTTATAATCCTAGCACTCTGGGAGGCCAAGGAGTTTGGATCTCTTGAGCTCAGGAATTCAAGACCAGCAGCCTAAGCAAGAGCTAGATCTCATCTCTACTAACAATAGGAAAAAAAAAATTGGGATGTGTGTGCCTGTAGTCCCAGCTACTTGGAAAGCCGAGGCAGGAGGATTGCTTGGACTCAGGAGTTTCAGGTTGCTGTGAACTAGGCTGATGCTATAGCACTCCAGCCTGGATGACAGAGGGAGATGCTGTCTCAAAAGAAAATAAAACCATGTGTAGGGTTTTAGAAACATTTGAGAATCTGATGAACCTTACAGGCTTTTTTCCCATGCAGCTAGAAAGTACTCTTCTAAAACATAGATTTTGGGTTAATAACCCAAGCCCTAAAGAAGTTTTCATTTCTTCTCTAAATCTTAATTGTTAATATACCGTATTAAGGAATGAAATACTGGCTCGGTGCCTGTGGCTCAAGTGGCTAAGGCGCCAGCCACATACACCTAAGGTGGCGGGTTTGAATCCCCAGCCCGGGCCCACCAAACAATGATGGCTGCAACCAAAAAAAAAAAAAAATGGCCGGGCATTGTGGCGGACTCCTGTAGTCCCAGCTACCAAGAGGCTGAGACAGGAGACTCGCTTGAGCCCAGGAGTTGGAGGTTGCTGTGAGCTGTGATGCCATGGCACTCTACCCAGGGGGATAGCTTGAGGCTCTGTCTCAAAAAAAAAAAAAAAAAGAAATGAAATACTATATTTTAATTTTCAAACTGTGTTAAACTCTGGGACACGAAAGCCTCCAAAGAAAACAAATATAAAATTAGTCACTTGTCTTTTTTTTTTCAACTAAATTTTTTAGCTGAATTGAATGAATCAACTTGTGTCAGGATACTTTTGACATAACAGAAAACTTGGCTCAAAGTGGCTTAGAAAATAAAACAGCAAGGAAAGTTTATTTCCCATAAAAACAAGCCCTATGGAGGATAGTTAGTTATTCTTTTTTTTCTGTAAGAACAAGGAACCCTTCTCATAAATCCTCAATTCCCACTGGCCAGGATGACATCCTGTTGCCCCATTCCTAAACCAGTTATTTGCAAGGGAATGGGATTACTGTGATACACATGACAAAGTTTCCAAAGTCAAGGCAAGTCTGGAGGAATAGGAACAAAATGAGGCCTCTGGAAGGGAGACAGCGATATCAGTCAAATAATTGATTTGGCACTGAATAAGCAAAATTATTATTGAAACGTATTTCTAGAAAGGCAAATATTAATGTGGGCAAAAAGGTTTTTGAAAAAACAAATTTTGTACACTTTCTTGATAGCATATTCAACGATTACTTTTCCATGAAAGGAAATAGATTTGCATTTGTTCTAATAATTTCCAATCAGTTATATATAAAATACTTATATTTTTAAAAATTATTATAAGGGCTAAATGACAACATTAGTATAACAAATAATAAAAGTGTTATTGGGTCTGCTAAGCCTATAAAGTGTTTTGCTTTGTTTTCCAGTTTTCCACCTATTTCCCTGGATACTTTGATGGTCAGTACTGGCTGTGGTGGGTGTTCCTGGTTTTAGGTAAGTGCTTTTAACATAAAAAAAGAGATAAATTTACTTTTAGTAAGCCCTCATTTCAATTATACTATATAGTACTTATGTTAATGATAAGTATATTTTAAAAATGGTTCCTTTTTTTTTTTTCTAAAGACAGTCCTACTATGTCGCCCTTAGTAGAGTGCTGTGGCATCACAGCTTACAGCAACCTCAAACTCTTGGACTTAAGCAGTTCTCTCGTCTCAGCCTCCCAAGTAACTGGGACTACAGGCTACTGCCACAACACCCAGCTATTTTTTTTTATTGCAGTTATCATTGTTGTTTAGCTGGCCTGGGCTGGGCTCGAACCCTCCACCCTCAGTGTATGTGCTTGGTGCTGTAACCACTGTGATATGGGCGTTGAGCCAAAAAATGGTTATTTCTTTGGGCGGGGTTGGGTTTGAACCCACCACATCCAGCAAATGGGGCCAGTGCCCTACTCCTTTGAGCCACAGGTGCCACCCACGTTCTTTCTTAAAGATTAGATTATTCTTCCATCAAAGTAACTTACATATTAATTAAAAGAAAAATCTCTTAGTAGTAGTAAGTTTTCCCTAATGTATATACTTCACCCCATGTGATCAATAGGGTATATTGATGAGATGACTCTAGTCTGTGGGTTTTTTTCTTCTTGGGAGTTATTGCCACAAAGTATTTACAAACTCAATTGCAAATTGCATATTATAAGCATACTGTAACCAACTAGACTAATTCATAAGTTTATGTGGCCTGTCTTTCATTGAATCTGTCAGTGGAAAACAAAAAATGTATAGCTTTGCCAGGTATAACTTCTGAAAGAACCACTACTGGGTTTCCAGAATTCTTTGGTTCACCATTATAATAATGATTTACAGTGGGGAGGAGGCTTTTTAAAGTATACATATACACGTATTTCAGTTGATTTTCAGATTGTATTTTTTACTCTAAATATTTATTTTAAAATCTTTTCAATGTCCTGACCTAGATAAATGCTCTTTAAAAATCTAATGTCCTAGACCAGTGATTTTCAGCCAGTATGCTGCGGTGCACTGGTGTGCTGTGAGAGGATCTTAGGTGTGCCTCAAAAATTTGTAAAAATCATTAATTAAATTATTTTCAAAAGAAGTTTAAAGCATAGTAAGTATATTTTTTGTTTTATTCTTTTGTTGATCAACATAATGAAGTTTAACTATAGGTTCAAGTGTGCCAGTAAGTAAAAAAGGTTGAAAAACCCTGTCCTAGACATTAGAAAAAAGACATTTGGGTAAATTATTTGTAAAGAAACATGTATGTAATGTAGTAAGAGAGCCCGCCATCGCTGCTGGTCCATTTTGTGAACAACAGCAGGGCTGTTGGGGGGGTGGGGAGGAGGGTAGAGACAGGGTTTCTTTCTTGCTCAGGCTGGTCTCAAACTCCTGAGCTCAAGCAATCCACCTCCCATAGGGCTAGGGTTACAGGCCAGTGCTAGGATTATAGGCATGAGTTACCACACCTGGCACAAGATCAGTCTTATTAATAATAGAGAAATACAATGGAACCTCCATAGTTGACCACCTCCCTTCACTGACTACCTGCTTAAATTGACCTAATTTTCATAGATCGGACATGTACCACATACAGGTATCAGTACTGTAGGCCTAGTACCTTATGTTGACCATGTACGTATGTCGACCAGTTAGTTACATTCCTCTGTGGTCAACTTACAGAGGTTCTACTGTATGTAGTTTAATGTTGAGACTGTGAGAATTTCTGTCATAGGTAAGGGGATCCTGACATCTAGTGGACAACATTATATACTGTTGACAGAAAAATATCTCATGACAAGAAAGGTGAAAAATAATTTTTTGACTTCAGAAAAGCAAAGTTATAACTTAAAAAAAAAGTGTCTTAAAATACCTTTTGAAATTCAATAGGAATATTTCAATATTTCTCATTGTGGCTTTTAAATGTAAAAGTTTGGCCCATCTTATTTTTTATTTCCTTTTTAGACCAATTAGATTCTGCACATGCTAAAGAGACTCTTGTGGTTGTACCTTTTCATTGAATGATGGATAATTTGGTATGAAAGTCCTTGGGAGATTCTGCAAGAAATTACTCATGTTTTGATAGCCTTTAGCAGAAAAATGTGTTATTATCAGGAGGTATATTTCTGGGGAGGGGACTTAACATGGATATTACGAATTCATTCTTGACTTTTCTTTTTTAAATTAGGCTTTCTCCTGTTTCTCAGAGGATTTATCAATTATGCTAAAGTTCGGAAGATGCCAGAAACTTTCTCAAATCTTCCCAGGACCAGAGTTCTCTTTATTTATTAAAGGTATTTTTAAAAAAGGTTATAGTCTGGGTGTAATCATGGGAAGACATTGCAAATTTCCATTCAGCTTTAGAGGAAGTGGCTGGAGTAGGGGATGTGGACAAGGTAAGGAAGGCACAGTCCTGCCTTTTAGCAGCTTCTAGGTTAGTGAGAGGGGAGTTCTACAAACAGCTGTTGACAAGGCTAGTTAGAAAAACTTCTGTAGGAGGGTTTTTGTGTGTGTTTGTTTGTTTTTCTATAGGAGTTTTGACTGACAGTGGGGAAGAGGCAAGGGTCGTAGTAGTCAGCAGGGAGCTAGGTTGTCTGGCTGCTTGCTTGAATCTGGCATCCTGAGGCCACTGCTTGCTGTTGAACCAGTGACAGAGGACAACATTCAGAAGGAACCTTCAAAGTCTAATTACCCGTCCTGCCCCCTAAACCCCAGAGCAAGGAGAGGCTGTAGGGTACTTCAGGAACTCCTTTTACCTGAGTTACCAACGAGCCCACCAAGACTTTCATTTCTTAAAATTAGTCATCGAGCCTTTCTCGGTGCCTTTCTTCAGGCTCACACCCTGATATTATCATTCTGTTGGAGAGGGAGGTCAAACTCCAGGAAAGGAAGAGGAGATGTTCCCTCACCTAGAACAGGAGGACTAAGCCCTGCAAGGCTCTTGTTTGATTCACATAAGGTTTTCCCCCAGACTCTGGCTCCATCTTACATCAGCAACTACCTAAAAGGAAGAGAGAGGGAATCTTGAGAAAGAGTATACCAGAAAGAGGGGTGGGGGCTTCTCTCTTAACAAGTTCTAATAAGACTTCTTGCACTTGGCTCTGTTCCTTGGGGCTTTTGGAACTGGGTAGATCATAGAGTAGAGCCTTGAGCACCACCTAGAGGCTATTCCACTTGAAGACCTCAGACAAAGTTTTGTATAGGGTGTGTTTAACTGTTGTGACAAGCCTTAAATGATAGAATTTCAACTAGTGGACATTGGATAGTGGGGGAGAAATTTCAGAATTACTTGAGGCAAAATGAAGAAGGAAATGGAGACAGGGAACTATGGAGCTTGTTCAAGGGGAAGCAGCTCTATTGGGGAATAAAGGAGTATTGAGGGTCAAGGCTGGAAGGTCAGAAATGATATTCTCAAATATCTGGAGTACTAAGCCCATTTGCAGTAGAACCATCAAATTCATAGAGCTGCCCTTTAGATCTAGTGATGTGTTGGCTCAATGCAAGACTAAGCCCACGAGAACATCAGTTTGTTCTGTATTTGCTATTGGGTATCATAGTTTATATAATCATACACTAAGAGTAGCGTTCTCAATTTTGAAGACTTAGAAGGTCTTCTTCAAGAAGATAAGACATCTACCATATTTAATTTTGCCAGGTAATGGGACAATATTGAAAGCCTTTAAATAACAGTAATATGAGACCGTCTTTTTTTTTTATTAGATCATAATTGTGTACATTAATTCTATCATAGGATACAGTGTGTTGCTTCCATATGCAGTTTGGAAAACTCTCATCCAACTGGCTAACATAGCCATCATGTCTTTCTCATAGAGACCTTCTTGAATGTAACAAAAGTTCCTTCTAGCATGGTATAAGGAAATATAACTAACATTAACATTCATGGAGTTTTCCACATATCAGATACTATGTTAAGAATTTTGTATGGTAATTAATAGTACTTGAGTAAAGATGGCTTTAAGCCTGTGTTAAAGTGAGTTTCTTAAAGGCAGTTTATACTTGTGTTTATGATTCTGTTGTAATGGGGGAATCTTTTATTGCATATTTTAAAATGTGTGGTATGTTATGAATTTGAATTCAATCACAAAGTCTGGGCACAGATGGACATTGACACCACTGGCCTGGGCCTTAACAGCTATGATACATCTTTGTTTGTGTCTGGAACAGTCCAACTTTAAGAGGCTCCTCAGATGTTCTCTGCAGTTTTATTTAATTACTGTTGTCATCTTTCATCTGTTTGATTTCAATCTTTTGTTAGCATTAGGTTTGACTCTTACCTATCACAGACTTAAAAGTTGATACTTTTGGATATCTAGAAGCCCAAGGGTACTAAAATCACCTAAAGATCCAGGGGTGTCCAACCTGCAGCCCATAGGGCGCATGCAGATTATTTGAAGACTGTTTTTGCTTATCTGTGTTGTCTGATACCTGGAAAAGTCTGCTCGTACCTTTTCTTTTGCTCATCAGCTTTTGTTAATATTTGTGTATTTAATGTGTTGCCCATTACAACTCTTACTTTTCTAATATATACAGAAAAGAAAAAAGATTGGACACCTCTGCATGCATTGATGCCCAAAATATCTAGAGGGGATGGATTTTTTCTTATTTTAAAAAATAATAGGTTTGGCGGCGCCTGTAGCACAGTGGTTACTGTGCCAGGCACATACACTGAGGGTGGTGGGTTTGAACCTGGCCCAGACCTGCTAAACAACAATGACAACTGCAAAGAAAAAATAGCTGGGCGTTGTGGCAGGCACCTGTAGTCCCAGCTACTTGGGAGGGTGAGGCAAGAGAATCCCCTAAGCCCAAGAGTTTGAGGTTGCTGTGAGCTGTGATGTGACAGCACTCTACTAAGGGCAACATAGTGTGACTCTGTCTCCAACAAACACAAAGGCCTGGTGCTCGTAGCACAGTGGTTAGGGCTCCAGCCACATACATCAAGGGTGGTAGGTTCCAACCAAGCCTGGGCCTGCTAAACAACAGTGACAACAACAACAACAAAATAGCCAGATGTTGTGGCAGGCACCTATAGTCCCAGCTACTTGGGAGGCTGAGGCAAGAGAATCACTTAAGCCCAAGAGTTGGAGGTTGCTGCGAGCTGCGAGCTGTGATGCTACAGCATTCTACCAAGGGTGACATAGTGAGACTCTTGTCATAGTGAGACCTTTTTTTCTGTAAGTCTAGTTTAATGGTAGCTCAGAATTTGTAAGTGGACTGAGATCACACCTCTGTCTATTCATTCTTCAGTTAGAAGGAATATTAGAGGATTGCATACCTTTCTTCTAATGGATAACAGATGCACCTGAGTTGATAGAAAGCCTGAACTTCTCAGTTTTTCTGTATTGGAGAATTAATGAAAGTGTTATTCTGTTTACTAAAATTTCTGAAATATATTACAGGAGTGTTCTAAATTTAGAATAGTGCATCTTTAGGTTTGTGATTTGAAGTGCGACAGTCCTTAGCCTCCCAAGTAGCTGGGACTACAGGCGCCTGCCACAATGTCTGGCTATTTTTTAGAGATGGGGTCTCACTCTTGCTACTCCTGAGCTCAGGCAGTCCACCCACCTTGGCCTCCCAGAGTACTGGGATTACAGGCGTGAACCACTGTGCCTAACTGCCTTAATGCAGCATTTAGAATTCTAATGACATCTTTACTATTGTCAGGGGATTCCTAGGGGGAATCTGAGAAGCTGTAATATCCTGTGGGACTAAGTTCCCTTTGTCCACTGAAAGGGGTAAGAACTCTCCACCCAGATCCAAATGCAGAATGCTTTTTTTTCAGTTCAGAGCAAATTTAGTTTACTTTAGTTGTAAGTTAGGCTCAAAAACTATCAGGTGAAGTATGGAAACTTTTTAGTTGACTTTTTTCTTTGACGGCAATGTCATTAGTTAAAAGTTAGCTGTAAGCCTACTCTTTGCCAAAATTATACAAGTAGGGAATTTTAAAAATAACTTAGCCATAACAGAAAAATAGCATACTTCCCATGCTATAATAAGAGTGGGCATTTTACTAGAATAGGGTAAGAATAGGGACTTTTCTATTCCAGCTACTCAAAGTATAGTATGCAGGACAAACAAACCAGGCTTGAAATGATCCCAGAAGATCTTCTGATCGGCCAAAGTAGATTTTAACAAAAGCTGAATGTAAAAGCTCGTGTGCTAGTGTCATAAAGGCTGCAGTCAGGTTCCCTATCAGAATCCATTCAGAATCCAGAGCCGCCAGGCACAGCAGCTCACACCTTTAATCCTAGCACTCTGGGAGGCCAAGGAGGGTAGATTGCTTGAGTTCACAAGTTCAAGATCAGCCTGATCAGGCCCAGCACTTGTAGCTCAGGCAGCTAGGGTGCCAGCCACATATACCGGAGCTGGTGGGTTCGAATCCAGCCCAGGCCTGCCAAACAACAATGATGACAACTAAACCAAGAAAAAAAAA
>NW_003852398.1:33798583-33801091 GCF_000181295.1 Otolemur garnettii | reverse complement strand
CCCCCCCATCTCTACTAAAAATAGAAAAACTGAGGCAAGAGAATCCTTTGAACCCTGGTTGAAGGTTGCAGTGAACTGTGACACCATGGCATTCTATCCAGGACAACAGCTTGAGACTCTGTCTCAAAAAAAAATCCATTTGGCTTTAGAGGGAAAAGTGTATTAGTAAGTTCAGTTATCTAGTTTCCTGATTCATAACCAAATGCCAGAGGAACTATGCTGAAGGTAGGCACCGTGGCTGGTGACTGTGAAGAAGCAGAAGAAACAAAATGTTCCTTATATATTGTTCAAAAAGAAAAGGTACCTTTTAGAAATATCTTTACCTGAAATGGTAAGAAGTCAAAGAGTTTATACTTTTTCTTATTTACCAGCCACTGGAAAATGGTTTTTTATGGAATACTGCCTCCTCTGAAGCTGCCAGGTAAACTAGGAGTTAGCCATAGTAACTGTAGGTGATAACACAGTTAATTGGTACTAATACTACTTGTGTTAGATCAAAAACACTTACGTGAAGCATGAAATATTTTTAAATCTCTTATTTTGACCACATATGAAATTGAAAGAAAAAAAATGTTTTTAAGTTCTAGCATTGATGAGCTAGTACCTTTCAGAATTAAAAGAAAAATTATTCTGTGACTTAGCGTGCTATATTTATTAGGCATCAAATATTTTAATTTTTTCCATCTGATGACAAATGCTTTAATTTCTCTCTGTCTTTCCCCTTAATACATTTTTTGTTTTATTGAAGGAAATTCATCTTGAGGTACAGTTTGACTTATTGGACTGTATTATAAAGTAGCATGACAGCAGAAATGGTGTTTCCTGTGTAATTTTTGCTAGAAGAATTCACATAATGTCTCCAAGAAGAACTGATTATCTTCCTCTTAGAATTAAATGAGCTGAATTTCTTTTGTCTCCAGTTTAGTAATGATGCCCACAGTTTATGTACCGCCAGTGTTTCTGTGGCACTTCACATTGATCTGAATGGGTTTCCAGGTCTCAGACAGCAGAGCCTCTCTAGCAGTCTTTTTCATTTGGAGTTTGTCTGGTGGTTCAGATTACTCACTAGTAACTCATCTATGTCCTTGTAAGGGATTTCTAATATATGGTAGGTAGCAGGCTTTGACTTTGAGGGACCTATTAAAGCTGTTTACACATGCTAAAGCTGCATAAACTGAAGAAGTGGCCAGGTAATTAATTGTCCCGTGTCACGTATTGTTGCAGACATTAGTGTTTTGACTGAATAGTCTTTGTTTCATCACTTTTCATCTGTTTTTTTTGTTTGTTTGTTTTTTGTTTTTTGTTTTTTTTTGAGACAGAGCCTCAAGCTGTCCCCCTGGGTAGAGTGCCGTGGCATTACAGCTCACAGCAACCTCCAACTCCTGGGCTCAAGCGAGTCTCCTGCCTCCGCCTCCCAAGGCGCCCGCCACAATACCCGGCTATTTTTTGGTTGCAGCCGTCATTGTTGTTTGGCGGGTCCAGGCTGGGGATTTGAACCCGCCACCTTAGGTGTACGTGGCTGGCGCCTTAGCCGGTTGAGCTATAGGCGCCAAGCCCACTTTTCATCTGTTAACAGAAACTGATAAAACCGAAATTATTTAGGTTTGTAATGAGTCTGGCCTCATTGCAAAAACCTCCATTCACTATCCGTCCACCAATTTTCTTTTTCTTTCTGCTTGGCTTTTAAAGTTCCTTATATTCTTGTGTCTCTGATGTCTCTGCACATTCTGAGGTCTTTTAATCTCTCATATGTCTCTCCATCTAAAGAAAAATTACTCTTATATTAATTTCATTGGTTTACTTCAAATGAAAACACAATTGAATTTAGAGTTTGGGCAAATATCGACCGTTCTAAAAGAATATATTATTATAATTTCCTCCAATGTTGGAGCTTCTCTGCATTTTGGTAGCCTTTTAAAGATGTATATAGTTGGCTCAGCACCCGCAGCTCAGTGGTTAGGACGCAGCAGGCCTGATGGGTTCAAATCTGGCCTGGACCTGCTAAACAACAATGACAACAACACAACAAAATAGCCTGGTGTTGTGGTGGGTGCCTGTATTCCCAGCTACATGGGAGGCTGAGGCAAGAGAATTGCTTAAGGCCAAGAGCTTTGAAGTTACTGTGAGCTATGATACCATGGCACTCTACCAAGGGTGACATAGTAAAACTCTATCTCAAAAAATAAATAAATAAATAAAGATGTATATAGTAGTTTAATCAGGAAAAAAAGGGCTTCTTGCGGCTCTTATATAATTTGGAGAGATGGAAAAGCAAGCTAAGGGCCTATATACTTGTATCAACCCGTCTAACTCTTACTTGGTGAACCACAAAGTAGTTTCTCAGCCAATGTTCATTAAGTAGTTAATGTACCTCTTTAGTGTTTTTTTTTTTTTTTTAGCATTAATATAGGGAGTTATGTGTAGTTTTTCCCAAGTTATTTCTTTGAGAACCAAAACCATATAGTATGTCAGTATAGAAATGCCTCAAAAGTATTAGATGAGGCTCGG
>NW_003852398.1:33791668-33797646 GCF_000181295.1 Otolemur garnettii | reverse complement strand
CTCAGGTGTATTAGGAAAACTACCTATGTACTTGAATTCTTCTTTGTCCCAAGTCTTCAGTTGGCTGACAGGAGTAAGTATGGAGTGAAGAAGTGCTGCTTCCGTTCTGTTCTTTTGTTAGGAGGTTTAGAGAGAGAGAGAGAGAGAGAGAGACTTTTGGTCTAATGGGCTTTTAGATTTTTCTAGTTCTGGAGGCCTTGATAAGTTGGGTAACTGAAATGTTAATGTTTATTGAATACTATGATGTCAGTATATAGTAATCTTTAAACTATGTTAAAATGCACTTCTTGTGTCTCCAAACATCCTGCCTTCTTTTGTGACTACATCCTTCTTTTAGCCAAAATAACAAGCTAACTAGAGTTTCAATATTCAATATCCTTCTCTGGCAGATGTTTTCTGGCGAAGGCCTTCCTGCATTTATGAATTCTCTCTCAAGAAGCAAGAGAACACCTGCAGGAAGTGAATCAAGATGCAGAACACAGAGGAATAATCACCTGCTTTAAAAAAATAAAAGTACTGTTGAAAAAGATCATTTCTCTCTATTTGTTCCTAGGTGTAAAATTTTAATAGTTAATGCAGAATTCTGTAATCATTGAATCATTAGTAGTTAATGTTTGAAAAAGCTCTTGCAATCAAGTCTGTGATGTATTAATAATGCCTTATATATTGTTTGTAGTCATTTTAAATAGCATGAGCTATGTCCCTGTAGTCAGTAGGGGGCAATCTTGCTTTATTCATCTTCCATCTCAGAATGAATTTGGAATTAAATATTTTACTGTAAGATATGTATAATGCTGGCCATTTAAAAGGGATTTTCTCAAAGGTTAAAACTTTTATGACTGCATTTCTGCACATAATCCATATTTGCTGTTAAAAATTAATCTAGAAATTTATTCATTTGTACCGTGTGAACACCTGGAAGCAAAATCATAGTGCAAAATACATTTAAGGTGTGGTCAAAGAAATATGTCCTTAATTGGTAAATAATAAGCATTAATTTTTTTATGGTCTGTATTTGAAATTTGCAATACCTTATTGTTACATAGTCTGTGGTGTGTATCCAAGGGATTCTAAAGGCTTTGTCACTATGTAAAATAGGACTAGAACACATGCAGCTTAATTACTGAAATGTCACTCCGTATGATTAGAGTCCCTGCCTCTTTTTTTCCTTTTGTCTCTTGATGATTAGGCCAAAGGCTGGGAGTAGGGAGAGAATTAGATACTAGGAACAAAGAATGAATAGCTTGGAACTTTTGAGATGATCCCTAACATACTGTACTACTTGCTTTTACAATGTGTTAGCAAAAACCAATGGGTTATAAATGTAGAATGATGTGCTTTTCTGCCCAAATGGTAATTCACCTTGGTTTGCTATGTTAAAACTGTAAATAAACAGAACATTAATAAATGTCTCATGTGTAGCACCTTTTACTGTAGATTAGTCTTTAATTTCTCAGTTTGCATTTGACTGCTAAGGCAATTTTTTCTAATATTACAAAATCATTCAGTAAATAAATAAATGAATAACTGGTCTCGGGTTAATTTTTTTCTTTGTTTTCCAACAGAAAGTCCCCTCCTTTCATATTCTACTTAATACATCCCTAAAAATGTATGTGAACATTGGTTCTGCAAAACATAATAGATAAAAAGAAATAGTAGTAGTAAAAATCTTAAATCCTTTTGGAATTATGCTTCAATTCTTAGATATAATTTTAGACAGTTTATTTCCAGTGTTTTCTGCATATTCTCTGCTTCTGCTGTTTTTCTCAGTCCCACATGGCCAGTTGGTTTAAGTCTTGTGAACACCCAGTTGAAGCTAAAGATTTCCCATTCTTCCTCATTTCTATTCTTGCTTGGTCATAAATTTAGAGACCAGGGTTTCTTGTAATGTCTGCCATTTGATTTTTTTCATTTTCTACTTAAGAAATATGAAGGAAGATGGCTAAAATACAGTACAAACTAGCACTAGCTACAAATGTTCTTTCATCTGCTGTGTGTGAATATCTGCAGTTGCATAAGAAGTCTGTTAAAGGGTGTCAGTATAGAATGCACGGAAGTGTGGATTGAAAGACAGGAAAATGAAGAGCCTCATGGATTAAAATATGTCAGTGATCATTCTTCCCACTTTATTGGTTATTATGAGTAATAGTATCGTATGTTCTTGTTCAAAAGTTATGTTTTGCAATAGAGGAGAAGAAAGTCTCTTTGAAGGGTTTTTGTTTTTCATTTTGAATCAGATGATACCAACAATAGAGTTTGGAAGTTTTTGTGGTTCATAATGTTTGATGTTCCAAAATGAAAAGATTAACAATCTGAATAAATGTGGACACATACAGCAGAGAGAACTGTGTAAATTATCTTGCAGAAAAAAATAGGAGTACTAAATCACATCAACTCCAACATTGTAGACTAGCTTTGTGCTTATTCTTTAGGTCCTTGTGCCTTATTTGGTTTTGTATATTCAGTGAACTGAAATACTTGGAATTCCTATTTCTATGTATTTAGTGGCCTGTAAGACTTTGTCAAATATAAACTTACAGTATGATGTGCTTTAAAACACTTAAGTCAAGAGGATGACTTGACTTTATTCTTTTAAATGTTCTGAACGTTAAAATCTTTGAGGTATATGAAGTTTATCATGTCATCTGGAGTTTTACCCATAGGGGAAAATGTTTATGCTGCACTTCTCATTTTTCTCTTTCCCTTGATAGTTTCCTTATTAACCTATGAACTAATATTATTAACCATAACATAAAGTATGTGTCTTCACAACAGATTATTTTGAAAGAGGGTAAAGGGTTACCACTTAAGTTGTTTGTATAAAGTTATGGAATAAACTGGCTTGGCCCCTGAGCTACAAGGACAAATAGGACTTACCCATCATGACATAGATCTCTATGTCTCTTTACTTGCTCTTTGCCATTTGGAATTGTGCGCCCTTGGCTTTATTTAAAGGGTTCTCTGTACCCCATTTTGTTTGTTCAGAAATTTAGATTGCTTGGTGTAGAATTTAGAGGCATTATGAAAATTTGTTTGCAAAAAAATAAGAATGAACATCTTTACTAATAGGATCAATTTTGTTTTAAAGAAATGACATTCTTAGTGGAGGAAATGATAATCTAATTCTTGTTAAATATCTGCCTCCTTCTATTTTTGGTAGACATGTGGGTATCACTCTTGGTTCATCTCAAACTCCTGAGCTCAAGCAAAATGCTCAAGCAGTCCTCCTGCCTCAGTCTCCCAGAGTGCTAGGATTATAGGCATGAGCTGCCACACCTGGCCTTAGCCCTGATTATTTTAAACATCAGTAATCTAGCTGGGTGTTGTGGCGGGTGCCTGTTTCCCAGCTACTTGGGAGGCTGAGGTAAGAGAATTGGTTGAGCTTAAGAGTCTGAGGTTTGCTGTGCGCTGGCACTCTACTAAAGGTGACCAAGTGAAACTCTGTCTCAAAAAAATTAAAAAGTGGAAGTCATCTCAAATACTCTGGGAATTCCTTAAGGGGAGAGTTAAGTTTAGGTTGAGAATAAAAATGGTTTTCAGAAAGGAGAAAGTTGGTTACAGAAATTGATTTTATATCATCCCCATTCTAAAAGGAGGGTATTTTATAACCCAGTTCATTTTATTCCCAACGTCATCGCTTACGGGAAGAACTGCTCTTACCCAAAATATATGAATGGAAAGCTGTTCTTCTAAGGCCAGTTTCCCAGTCTTTAAAATCTCAAGTAGGCCATCTACCATGGTATTTTAATCTCCTTAGGCCTCCAGTTATTCTCAGAATTGGCCACTTGTAGAATATAATACTCAAAAGTTTTGGTTTAATTTGATATCTATTTTTAGTTAAGAGCTTTTTTACTTTACCAAAAAGCATTGACTAATGATTTTGAGAGTTTTAATTTTTAAATGTTTATCAGTTGAAAAATTAGTAAAATGTAAATTGAAATATAAATCTCTTCAACCTGAATACAGAACATATGAAATATAAAGGATTCTATCGCATTTATGCAGCATTTCACCCAGGTCAGAAAGAGGTGCAGTTGTATAAAATAGACATTGCCCTAACTGCTTAGTATGATTCTGCTCCAAAATGGTTAATTTTAATCATGTGGGGAAATGAATTATTTCTCAGACTATTCTCTCTACCCATTAGTGATTGTAGGTTTGTAGACACCGAAACTGGGTAAAGTAGTTTCCTGTAAATCTTACAAAGATTAGTGCTGGAGCTCTAGAAGTACAAAATATTGGTTGTTTGGAAGGTTCTCGAGTAGTATAGAAGCCTTGGAAACAAAATAGGTCAAAACCTAAAATAAGGCTGGGTGCCAGTAGCTCACACCTGTAATCCCAACACTCTGAGGCTGAGGTGGGTGGATTGCTTGGGTGCAGGAGTTCAAGACCAGCCTGAGCAAGAATGAGACCCCACCTTCAAAACTAGATGGGCCTAGTGGCCAGTGCCTGAAGTCCCAGCTACTTGGGAGGCTGAGGCAAGAGGATTGCTTGAGCCCAAGAGTTAAAGGTTGCTGTGAGCTATGATGGCACAGCACTCTACCCAGGGCAACAGAGTGAGACTCTGTCTCAAAAACAAAACCTAAAACAAATCTCTCAAATAGAGAAGGTGACTCCTGAAGTGTGATTAGAAAAAGTATAGAGCTAAGGAAGTGATGCCTTCTGATTCTGAAACCCGGCCTCTTTTCTGAAATTCATCCAAAATGCCAGGGCTGCAGTGATTGTCACCTTGCATGATTAGTTTGCATTCATGCTTCTGCTGAGAGCTGTCCCTCCCCAGCTGCACTTCAATTTAAGGCAGGTTACTTCCTGAGCCAAGTGCAGAGGATCCCAGCAACCTATTATCATGGTGAGGCTAGAGTTACTCTAGATGAAACACCCGTCTTTTCATTTACCAAACAGTCTCAAGTGCCTAAAATATTCTGTAAGTGAGGTTTTAGAAAGAATGTTACCATCTGCTTCCTGATTCCTGGCCTTTATTTTGACAGAACGTTTCACAGGGTGTATCTGGCAGTTGGTCTGCTTACGTGTCATTGTGGTCATTTTAGTATGTTGCTTTTTTTCTCTGATTATCAACATTGAGTATTTTTTTTTTTTTTGAGACAGAGTCTCACTATGTCGTCCTTTGTAGAGTGCTGTGACATCACAGCTCAAAGCAACCTCAAATTCTTGGGCTTAAGTGATTCTTGCCTCAGCCTCTCAAGTAGCTGGGACTACAGGTGGCTGCCACAACGCCCAGCTATTTTTTTGTTGTTAGAGTTGTCATTGTTGTTTGGCAGGCCCAAGATGGGTTTCAACCCTGCAGCCCCGGTGTATGTGGCTGGTGCTCGAGCTGTTGAGCTACAGGCACTGAGCCAACATTTTTACATGTATGATTTATTTCCGGTTTATATTTTAACTCAAATTGCAGGTCAATTAGTAAGTGAGCCACTGGATAGGTCAACGTTTCTGCCAACCCTTATATTATTAGCATGGTTTGGTAACACATAGTCATTAAAAGTAGTGGGTGTTAGTGACCTGAAGAAGCAAAGTTAGCAGTCCCTATTGTTTTCTAGATTTGATTCAGCGGCTCTCAAGCCATAGATCTGTGTGTAACAAAAATATTTTTGCTTTTCTTGGGTAACTATGTATTTTGTCTGTGAAGCTATATGTGTGAAATGGGGTTTAATCTGTACAACCTATTTTTGGCCTGAAGCTCTTTTGTGCTTTAGCAGTTCTTTAGGTTGAAATTAATTTTTTTATGTTTTTCCAATGTCCATCCTATTGAATTATAAATACTCAGGCTTGGTTCCTACATTTCCACAAAGCTTCCAAGTAAGGATAAGGATAATGGCTAAAGTACTCATCTTTAATCTTAACTTTCCAAAGAGGAAGGTTGAATAGAATAAGCTTGCAGAATATGTGTATCTATCCTTTATAAGTTAGCATAGTGAGTTTTTCATTAAAATACATTATTTTCTTTCTTTCTTTCTTTCTTT
>NW_003852398.1:33782153-33791515 GCF_000181295.1 Otolemur garnettii | reverse complement strand
GACATCACAGCTTACAGCAACCTCCAACTCCTGGGCTCAAGCGAGTCTCCTGCCTCAGCCTCCCGAGCAGCTGGGACCACAGGCGCCCGCCACAATGCCTGGCTATTTTTTTTTGGTTGCAGCCGTTGTTGTTTGGTGGGCCTGGGCTGGATTCGAACCCACCACTTTGGGTGTACATGGCTGGCGTCTTAGCCACTTGAGCCACAGGCGCCGATCCAAAATACATATTTTCATGGCATTAATCATTGGGTAAGATTAAGAATTAGTAGGGGCCAGGCATGGTGGCTCAAGCCTATAATACTAGCACTCTGGGAGGCCAAGGTGGGTGGATTGCCTGAGCTCGTGGAGACAAGCCTGAGCAAGAGCGAGACCCCACCTCTAAAAATAGCTGGGCATTGTGGTGACCACCTGTCATCCCAGCTACTTGGGAGGCTGAGGCAAGAGAATTGCTTGAGCCTAGGACTCTGAGGTTGCTGTGAGCTATGACTCCATTGGACTGTACTGGGGGCGACAAAGTGAGACTCTGTCTTAAAAAAAAGATTAAGAATTATTTTGTCAGGCAGAGCACTGTGGCTTACGCTTCTAACCCTAACACTCTGGGAGGCTGACATAGGTGAATTGCCTGAACTCAGGAGTTTGAGACCAGCCTGAGCAAGAGCAAGACCCCCTCTCTAGAGAAAAGCTAACCATGTATTAAGTCAGGCACCTATAGTCCCAGCTACTTGGAAGACTGAGGGCAAGGATCTCTTGACCCCAAGAGTTTGCATTGCTGAGAGCTATGACACCATTCTTAAAGCTCAAGAATGTCTTCCTCTTCTTTATGGCAGGGCTGAGGAAAGGGATGTGTATCCAGAACAAGGGGTAAAATTAATTCCTAAATATTAAAAGTTACTGGGGACTCCCATGGAGGTCTTTAAACTCAAGGCAGTTCCTCCTCTGGAATGGCTTAAGGATAAGAGAAAAGAAATGAAGTAGGAGGCTCCCTAGAGCTCTAGCGTTTTTGTCCATGGCCCAGGTCAGTAACAGATGGAACAGTAAGTTCAACAGATGTCACGTCTGCCATTCCCAGGCTATGCTTCCTTTAATGGGTGACCTTTGGGGAGCATTGTCCTAAATTGTCTGCAAGAGGAAAAGGAGTATATCCACACTTGTAAACCTAATTTGGGTGGCTTATTCATGTACTGCTACTTTTTTTTTTTTTTTTTTAAGATCTAATGATCCAAAAAATTTGTGCTCAGCCCAGAATTCCAGAATGAGAAAACAAAAAGCCATGCTCTTAAGTTTCTGGAACTGTTTTCAAAACTTTGTTGACTCCAAAGAGCGATTTTGTTTAGATGGCATTCGCTTGTGTTACCTTTAACAATTCTTTCTCTATGTCTAAGAGACTAGGGTAGAAGGAAAAAAGGATGAGGTGCATGAGGAGGTGGGGTGGGGATGAAGTCTGGCCAGCAAATCTGTTCCTTTTGTTGTTTTCTTGCTTTAACCCTTAAGACCCACAGAATAAGGTTGCCACCTAATTACTCGGAACTCCCCATTAACAAGGATTGGCCTAAACTGAAGAATAAACTTAAGAGTGACTAAGGATTTTTAAAAGAATTCCTCCTTTATTTGGGTCACTTTGCTTTACATATGGTTCTGTCTGCAAGAAGGGGTTAGGTACCCTCTTGAGAGGTTTTCTTTACAAAAAAGAAAGAAAAAAATCTCTGAAATTCCAGAGGCTCTCTCCCTGCCACTGTAGCACTTATATAAGAGAATCTAGATGAACTGAATTCACCAGACTGTAGTTTCAACTTAAAAAAACAAAAACAAAAAAACCCCAAAAGACTACAATATGTTTTATTGTGGTATTTTTATACAAGTGACTCATTGCTAGAAGTATATTGACCATTTTAAGTGTAATCTGATCTTTCAGAGGGAGACATTTAAATTCTCTGAGTACAGACACTGTACTTAGGACAAATGATTATATTTGTACCTTGGTGCCAATCTCAATCATGTCTTTATTGGGTGCTTATTTTCAAATACCCGATCCTTCCAAAAACAGTATACTAAAACTTGTCATTAAAAATATATCAAGTTTAATGGCAAGCCATGGATACTTTTACTGCCTTTTATTTATTGCTGGGTGTATTTTATTAGAAGGAAAGGTAAATAAATGTGTTTTGCAGAAAATGTGTAGTATAAGTCAGCCCCAGTAGCAGTTAAGTTATTTTTTAACTAGATGGTGGAGCATTTACACACTAAGTTTATTAGTGACCTTCCCATAAAATTTTTAGGAACTCACGGCCAAACAGAGGTCATAAGTTTATCCACGCCAGCCCTCTAGAGTATTTCTTTGGTGACATCAGACAGCTGAAGAGAAGCCAAGAAATGTTCACTACATCTTCAAATTCCACATGGCCTTGGCTTCACCTCTATCCATGGCGTTTTATTCCTCTAAGTAAGAATCACAGATGAAATTTGGATAATCAACTGTGTCAGAGTAATAATAAATTATATTATTATAATACAATGAAAAATGAGAGTTTTTATATTTCATAAATAATTGTACTCTGGCTTCTCGCATACAGTTATTTTGAGCCTTCATTTGATAAATATTATTTTTTATTAGCCCATTATAATGTATATGACCTTGTGCAGAATACAGTGTATACAAAGGTTTGTACAAGACAGCCTGTGACCACAAGGATGTTCCAGACTGGGGGTGGGGTGGGGTAGGACATAAGACAAAGTGCTTTCCTGCCTTCTTGAACATCTTAGTATGTAAGAATGTTTCCCTGCTTTATTTGCATAGTGATGAAAGAAGCTTTTTACTTTTCAAGCTATGATTACTTGCTGCCAACTTAATTTCCCCAGAAAGGCACTTTTAATAATCTTTATAAAATCAAATACCCTCAAAGGACAGGTTACTGCCACCTGGAGAGGTTATCCCCAAATAGCCATGAAAGATGGAGGGAGAACATCTCAGAATATCTCAGGGTGTTGTGAGGCCAGGACCTGGAAAACCAGCTGCTGGGGAAAAGACAAGCAGTGGTCTGCTGGGCCAGGGCTTGAGCCCTCACTTCCCACTTACTAGCTGTGTGATTGTTACAACCCAACCGGGTTCACTTTCTTCAAGAGGAAACCATAGAGTGAGACAGCAGCGAAAGAGTTTAATATCAAAGAACCCTGTAAGGGGGACAGGAAGAATTTCTTAAATGTGTCTTCCTGAGAATTTGGGAGAAAGGATTTTTATTTTATTTATTTTAGGGGAGACAGAGTCTCACTCTGTTGCCACATAGCATCAACCTAGCTCACAGCAACCTCAAACTCCTGGGCTTAAGTGATATTCCTGCCTCAGCCTCCTGAGTAGTTGGGACTACAGGCACTTGTCACAACAACTGGCTGTTTTTGTTTTTTTTTTTTTCTTTTTCTAAGTAAAGACAGGACTCTTGCTCAGGCTAGTCTCAAACACCTGAGCTCAGGCAATCCATTGCCTCAGCTTCCCAGAATGCTAGGATTACTGATGTGAGCCACCAAGCCCAGCCAAGAAAGAGCTTTTCTTTTTTTGGAGACAGAGTCCCACTATGTCACCCTCAGTAGAGTGCTTTGGTGTAACAGCTCACAGCAACTTCAGACTCTTGGGCTTGGGCGATTCTCTTGCCTCAGCCTCCCAAATAGCGGGGACTACAGGCGCCCTCTACAACGCCCAGCAATTTTTTTTGTTGCAGTTGTCAACAAAAATGCCCAGCTATTTTTTTGTTGCAGCTGGGCTGGGCTGGGTTCAAACCCACCAGCTCCGGTGTATGTTGCCGGCACCCTATCCATGGGTGCCACCAGCCAAGAAAGAGCTTCAAAGGTAGTTTTATGGGCAAAGGGCTAGGGAATTGTGTCTTTTCATTGGCTGGGGATGAACTCAAGATCAGGAAAAACAGAAATTGTCTTCTTGTGCTGAGTCAGTTCCCAGGACCCAAGACCAGTTCAACTGGTTCCTTAGTGTGGTCTGGTTGAGTCAGTTGGTCCACCAGAATGCAGGGTCTGGAAAATATCTCAACAATCAGCCTTATGTTTTACAAGGGTGATGCTATGTATGGGAGCAATGAATAGAACTGAGAATCTTCATAACCATCAGCTATGGGACTCCTGAGTAGAAAGTGATTACAATAAAGCAAGCTCGGGAACAATAGCTGTATATATATGTATGTCTTAACTATGCCTATACCTGCACAGAGTTCAGGTCCCTGCAGCAGTTCCCACTTTATGGCCTTTTATTAACTTTATAAAGGGCAGTTTCATAATCTCGGGTCATTTGGTTGTTCTCTGACCAGAGCTCTAATCAGGTTCAGCATTGAGGCCAAGGACAGGACATTAAAAGTTCAAACCTATTGGCTCAGCACCTGTGGCTCAAGTGGCTAAGGCGCCAGCCACATACATCTAAGGTGGCGGGTTCGAATCCAACCCAGGCCTGCCAAACGATAACGACGGCTGCAACCAAAAAATGGCCAGACGTTGCAGTGGTCGCCTGTGGTCCCAGCTACCTGGGAGGATGAGGCAGGAGACTCACTTAAGCCCAGGAGTTGGAGGTTGCTGTGAGCTGTGATGGCACAGCACTCTACCCAGGGGGCTAGCTTGAGGCTCTGTCTCAAAAAAAAAAGATTCATGCGCCATTAGGCTGGCTTGCCCTTTGGCTTTCCATTATGTGAGAACACATAGCATCCAGGTGCCATCCTGGAATCAGCAGCTCTCTCCAGACAACTGACCCTGCTGGTGCCTTCATCTCAGTCTTCCTATCCTCCAGAACTGTGAAAGAATAAATGTCTATTCTTTAAAAAAAATAAAAAAATAAAACTCCAAACCTATTGTTCAAAACAAGAGCATTTGGGGCAGTGCCTGTGGCTCAGTGGGTAGGGTGTCAGCCCCATACACCATGGGTGGCGGGTTCAACCCCAGCCCCAGCCAAACTGCAACAAAAAAATAGCTGGGCGTCGTGGCAGGTGCCTGTAGTCTCAGCTACTCGGGCGGCTGAGGCAAGAGAATCGCCTAAGCCCAGGAGTTGGAGGTTGCTGTGAGCTGTGACATCACAGCACTTTATCGAGGGCAATAAAGTGAGACTCTGTCTCTAAAAAACAATAAAAAATAAACAAACAAAACAAGGGCATTCATTTCCTTCTCAGAACCATACAGTGTTTGTAAACTCTGCTCTTCTCCTTCTTTCCTAAAGGCTATCATTCCACCATCCCTGATAAACCAGACCACTAGTTTCCTCCCAAATTCCTGCAGCCCAGATGAGAATGAATATGCTTGACTCTTGCTTTTCCCATAATACCATCACATATTTATGTAGGAACTTATATCCATGTTCATTTGATCCTCACAGATTACTATAAAAGGGATTATATCACATTCTTTACCACCAGGCAACCAAAGCCTCCCTCCCCCTGGCAAATAATTCTTCAACACTTAGTCACATCAAAACACTCCAAAAATCCAATAAACTGTTCTCATTTCCTTCTCCGGGTTCTATAGGCTGAAACTCTGGCCTCTCTTTTTTCTTGTATTATATTACAAGACTTGCCATATTCCATCTTTGTGTGGATTTAGGTCTTCAAAGCATCCTTTGAACTCATTATCCTGTGCTTGGTTTCTTTCTGCCTGTGCTTACACTCTCTGCTGTGGTCCCTGCTCTTCACATACCTCCATCACCTGCCTCTGGCCTCCTCCCCCACCAAGGTTTGCGGTACTTCTTACATCGTTCTCACTTCTCTTTGCCTTTTCTGTCCTGAAATACCTACACGGTTTAGAGAGGGTCATTTTCTCAGGGGCCACTTTCTCATCCCTTTCTCCGAGGGCCTGGGCCATTTGAACCCTAGGTACTGTCTGCCTCTCTTCTCATCCCACTTAGCGCCACCACCTAACAGGAGGACTGCGTGTTTTATCTCTCTTCCTGAAGCCCTCCAGGTAACTTTCCTGAGTGCCCCTAGTAGGTGTCCCAGCCTGTGTGTCTGTGTCCCCACCCCACCCCTGCAAATCCAAGCCTGCCCAGGTAGAACCTGCCTGTTTTCCCCTGTATTGGGGGTTGGGGGCCTTTTCGCAGTGGCCTTTGTCGCAGTGTTCATAGGCTCACCCCTTCATGCTCCTTCTCTGTTACTGTGGCTGGGTCACTGAACAGAAGACAGTGGGGTGTCCTCCGCTCACTGTTCCTCCTCACTATAGCCCACCTCAAAGGGCGAGTGTGAGGATGTGCGACCACCCCCGGGCCTGTATGAAAACGCACCAGACAGGGCCTGGGCCTGAGTTTTATAATTCCCTTGGTGGTTCTGAACTATCTTCCACCAAACCTAGGATTCTATAAACTTTTAACTGGAATTTTATCTTTTAAGTGAATCTCGAACCGTTTATGTAAAAAAATGTATATTCAAATGTATATTTGACCTGTGTAGTAATCTGTGCTCTCATTCTCAGACCCAAGAAGAAGAAGGATTAAAATGGGACATACTTACTTGTTAAAAGTATTTATTTGCTTTATGTTACTATATTGGGGTTGTAGTAAGATTTTGTTCACCAAAGGGGTCCTGCAGCTGAAAAAATGGTTTGAAAACCACCACCCTCAGTGAACATCCCGACTCCTTTCTGCCTTTGCCTAAAACTGTTCAATCATTATACATTCCCCCCACCCCAGATCTTATGGAGGCTTCAGAAATACCCTATTTTGCAAAAAATACCAATAAACCCAAAAAGTCACTTCCAATCCCCCTACCTCCAAAAATCAACTGTTTATTCTTATGTCCGCCTTGTTTGTATGAATTTATGATTTTTATATAGTGTAGTACTGGTATACATAGCAGTATAGTACAGTGAGATGAATTCTCTTATTAAGTCAGTCTGATTATGTCAGACATTACATTTTTTATATTCTTTTTACTGTATTAGTGATGATTTTTTTCTACCTTTTAACTAGTTCTGATGAATGCTAAGTGATGGTGTTTTTAAAGTATACCTCTTTTCTCCTACTGTTTTATTACTAAGAATGACTAGACTTTTCTAAGTACTATGACAAAGGCTTCCTGTATCCTTAGTCTTCTTTCATCCATAGAGCGTCCAAAAGAGACCTGGTTTCTCTGATTTAAAACTCACATCAAATTCCTTGACCCCAACCAGCCAGGCACTACGGCTCATGCCTGTAATCCTAACACCGTGGGAGGCCAAGGCAGGTGGATCACCTAAGCTCACAGGTTTGAGACCAGGCTGAGCAAGACGGAGACCCCATCTCTAAAAATAGCCAGGTGTTGTCACGGGCACCTGTAGTCCCAGCTACTTGGGAGGCTTTGGCAAGAGAATGGCTTTGAGCCCAAGAGTTTGAGGTTGCTGTGAGCTATAACGCCAAGGCACTCTGCTGAAGGGGTCAAAGTGAGACTCTGTCTCAAAAAAAAAGTTCCTTGACCCCAGGGATTAAACCTCCAATAAGTATATTGTTATGCTACAGATGATTATCATAGACAGTAATGGGTACCATAAATCGAGCATTTGCCATGTACTAAGTACGTTCCTTTTTATTAATTAATTATTTATTAGAAACACAGCCTCGCTCTTACCCCAGGCTAGAATACTGTGGCATCAGCCTAGCTCACAGCAACCTCAAACATTTGGGCTCAAGCATCCTTCTGCCTTAGCTTTCTGAGTAGCTGGGACTACAGGCACCCACCACAGGACCTGGCTAATTTTTCTATTTTTAGTAGAGATGGGGTCTCACTCTTGCTCAGGCTGGTCTTGAACTCCTGAGCTCAAGTGATCCTCCTGCCTTGGCCTCCCAGAGTGCTAGGATTACAGGCGTGAGCTGCCATGCCCAGCCTACTTTTTTCTTTTAAGAGTCAAGTTCTCACTTTGTCACCTGGGCTGCAGTGCAGTTGCACAATTATAACTCACTATAACCGCAAACTCCTGGGCTCAAGGGATCCTTCTACCTTAGCCTCCCAAGTACTAGGACTATAGGCATGTGCCAACATACTCAGCTAACTTTTCCCACTTTTTTAATAGAGACAGGGTATTGCTATGTTGCCCAGGCTGGTCTTCATCTCCGGGCCTCAAGTGGACGTCCCGCCTCAGCTTTCCAAAGTGCTGGGATTACAGGCTTGAGCCACTGCACCCAGCCTTCCTACTTCATTCTTTGCAGGCATTACCTCATTTAATCATCTTCCTAACCCTTCGAGGTAAGTAGTACTATTACTTTTATTTTATAATTTCAAACACATAGGTTCAGAGAGGTATAGTAAACGATGCAACCCTCAGCTTTCCAGTGAGCACACCTGTTTGTTCCTTCTTTTTACTCTCCCGCCCCTTCCTATTCCTTGTTAACTCTTATTCCTTTTTCTTCCCCCTTTATTGAGGGTGGAAATGGGGGGATTCTGGTCTGCAGGCACAGAACAGGCCTGAGGCGTGTTCTCCCTCATTAGTGTACCTCCGCCACCTCACCTGCGGCTTGAATTCAGTTCCATGCTCCCCTCAAAGCTTGGACCACTGGGTTTTTTGGTTTTTATCCTCCTTCCAAGCCCATGAGGCAGGCACAGCTGATAATCTGAATCCTGTTTCCAGCAAAGGTTCAATGAGGCATAAATGAAGTGACTCTGAAGGCTCTTTGAGCTAGTGCTGGACAGAGACAGGACAAGGTCCGGTGTCTTTACTCTCTCTGTTAAGGAAAATGACATCTTGAGACAGGATCACAATTCTAACTTTCTATTAATAGCTTACATTTATTTGGCATTTATTGTGTTCGAATGCTGCTAAAGTGCTTTTCATACAGAATCTCTTAATCCTCTAAAATTCTAACAGCAGCAGTGCTAATTATCCCCATTTACACTAAGGGAGCTGGCTTCCAGAGAGGGATAGCAAGTTAGATAAGGTCACACAGTATATAGACCAAGAATCCAAACCCAGGCACTATTTTTTTTTTTTTTGAGACAGTCTCCTTTTATCACCCTGGGTAGAGTGCCGTACCATCATAGCTCACAGCAACCTCAAACTCTTGGACTCAAGCAATCTTCTTGCCTCAGCCTCCTGAGTAGCTGGGACTACAAGTGCCTACCACAATACCCAGATATTTTTAGAGATGGGGTCTCGCTCTTGCTCAGGCTAGTCTTGAACTCCTGAGCTCTAGGATTACTGCAGAGTGCTAGGATTACAGGCATGAGTCCACCATGCCAGCCAAACCTGGTCACTCTTAACCACTAACCAATACTTCCCCAGCCCCTGGATTTTTTAATTTAAAAATCTGTGTTCACGATAGAGATCTTTTAAATGATTTTTAAAAATCTGCCTTCTGTCAATAGTGCTAAATGGAGTACTTTTTTTAAGCTCTTAATGCCAGCCTTCTTTTTTTTTTTTTTTTT
>NW_003852398.1:33779307-33781225 GCF_000181295.1 Otolemur garnettii | reverse complement strand
CTGGGGATTCGAACCCACCACCTTAGGTGTACATGGCTGGCGCCTTAGCCGGTTGAGCCACAGGCGCCGAGCCAGGTAACCAGCTTTTGATGAGTAAGGCTCTAATCCACATATTAAAAAAAAAGTTGAAATTCAGAAGTACAACTTTATAAAAGCTATTAATAAGTATGCCAAAACTCAAATGATTATGAAAAACAAACAAACAAAACAATCCTGCCCTCAGGCCCAAAGCAATCTGATTTTCTTGGCGTTTCTTTGGACTTGATCTTGATTTTCTTTTCTTTTCTTTTTTTTTTTTTTTGAGACAGAGTCTCAAGCTGTCCCCCTGGGTAGAGTGCTGTGGCATCACAGCTCACAGCAACCTCCAACTCCTGGGCTCAAGCAAGTCTCCTGCCTCTGCCTCCCAAGTAGCTGGGACCACTGGCACCCACCACGATGCCTGGCTATTTGTTTTGGTTGCAGTCATCATTGTTGTTTGGCAGGCCCAGGCTGGATTCGAACCCACCACCTTAGGTGTATGTGGCTGGCGCCTTAGCCACTTGAGCCACAGGTGCAGAGCTTTGATCTTCATTTTCTTCCAGGCTATAAGAGTGCATGCACACAGGTAAACTCACTGGCTTTCCCCTTCTTCTATGTGAGTCATTTATCTCTTACAGTATGATATGGATGTGTCATGGTTTGAGCTAGCCCACATGTCCTGCTTGAATGATCTGCAGTGAAACGTCTAGAAAAATTTTTCTAAATCTCAATTGTTAAGAGATCACTGGGAAGTGATGTAGGGGGTGGGGGGTAGGGTTCAGAGCCTCAGGCTTGAAGATCAGCCTTGATCCTGCCTGTGTGCGTTTATCTGATAAAGTACAGGAAAAGTTCGCCTCTCCCTCACCCTCACTTCCACCCACTGTGAGGCTTGGCCATGTCCAGATTGGACTGCAGATGGCAGTTGTGGATGCTCAGAGCACAAAGGGTTTTTTGTTTGCCCAAGGGTCTATCAGTGTTTAAATAGAACTGGCGGCGGTGCAGGCACACCATATCAGCAGCTTATCGGGGGCCACGGTTTTCCATCTACATTTGCTAGGCACTTGAGTTTACCTAGCTCCATCAGCACTGGGTTAAAAATTGCAAGGCCAGCCTGTCCGGTGCAGAGATAGGGCAGGGAGAACAAGCCAGTCACTCAGTATGGGGGTGTGAGTGGGCCCTTAAGACCTTATTTGCTTTCTGCCCACATAGAGAATAAAGTTGTGATGGCCTGTGTATTGAGAGGCACCCAGAGAGAATCAGTCTGGTTTAGGAATATACCCCGAAGGTGGGATGCCTCTGGGCCTCCCCATGGTGGAAGTAGATGGAGATATCTCTTGATACCCTGGTTCTCCATTTTAGTTTACCAGATTTATGCAGAGTACAGGATGTGTTTAAAGGAGGCATCACCTCAGCGCCTGTGAATACCTTAAAAATCTTATGTGGTGGCTCATGCCCGTAATCCTCCCGCTCTGGGAGGCCATGGTGGGTAGATCGCATAAGCTCAGGAGTTTGAGACCAGCCAGCAAGAACAAGACCTCTGTCTCTACTAAAAATAGAAAAACTAGCCAGGTGTTGTGGCAGGTGCCTGTAGTCCCAGCTACTCAGGAGGCTGAGGCCAGAGGATCTCTTGAGTCCAAGACTTGGAGGTTGCTGTGAGCTATAACGCCATGGCATTCTACCAAGAGTGAGACTTTGTCTGAAAATAAAATATATTGTGTGTAATTTTGGTGTTTGCATTTGCGTCTGCATGCACATTTCTCTGGGAGCAGATTTACAACCTAGAGCTAAATGTACTATTTGGACTACATCTTTGTGGAAGGGAATCTTCAGGACAGGTAGATTACTTTAGAAATGAGTCCTTTACATTTCTAATCATTCCTACTTTCTTTTTTTTTTTTTT
>NW_003852398.1:33771604-33779078 GCF_000181295.1 Otolemur garnettii | reverse complement strand
CGTGGCTGGCGCCTTAGCCAGTTGAGCTATAGGCGCCGAGCCATCATTCCTACTTTCTAAGCACGTGCTATATGTCAGGTGCTAGGCCAAATATTTTTAAAACATCACATTTAATTCTAGAACAATCTTATGAGATAGAAATTTTTATTTCTATTTCACAGATAAAGATTTGTCCAAGATCATAGAGCTAAGTAAATGATAAAGCTAGGATCTGAACTTGGGCTTTCTGATTCCAGAGCTCCTAGCACTGTGGAAGGTTAGGCTACCTCTAATATTTTATTATACTGTTTAAGTTTTTCATGTACTTTGGTTAATTTGTCTAACTGGTGCACAGGAGGATGGATGTCTCTTTTTCTTGAACTTTGAGCCATCTGAAAACTGGCTTCATGAATTTTGCCCAATTTTTGTATCACCTATACTATTGCTACTATTTACAATTTTTAATTAAATGTTATTACTTAGCCTCATTCTAAATAATATCCTTGAAATAACCATTGGAGTGCTAATTACATTTTTCTCAAGTTCACACTAAAATACATAACCATTAAAATGAAAAATGTTATATACCACCTAATGTCATTTAACATGCCATCAGTCTATTGGAACGGTGCTTTTTAGAAACACTGATGTAAGATTTAAAGGCTGCGTGTCTATATTACAGCAGAATTGTGGGTAAATTCAAATAACCCTCCTACCACCCACTCCAGGCAGCCTTTCTGGCAAAAGAACAGGCTGGGGTCATAACTGCCTTGGAGAGGAGGCTGGGTTGACTCCAAGGAAGGTGCTCTTCTGGTGGAGACCACTCCCTGTATCTTTCAGGACCGGTTTTAATCGCTCTAATGAGGCAGCAATGCCAACAAAAAGAATATCACTTAGCTTGCCATAAGGGGGTTGGTTGAAGGATTTCAGTGACTGGGGTAAGAATCTGTGCTCTATAGCTGTGTGCTCTTGCTGAAGAGATAAAGTTGGGATATGGGAGGAATGGGGGAGGGCTTCAGCATGGAAGGAATAGCCTTGCCAGGGGCAGGATTTGTGCAGTAAAGGATCCCAGCCTAGGAGGAAAAAGGCCTCTAACTGAACTGTATTTGTTCCTATTTTCATTTTAACAAAATGTTCCTCCCCCTCCTATGTGGGGCAAAAATTAAAGGAAAATTTGGAGTCGTATTATCTGAACTGTGTGTGCATTTCACCTACATTGCTGTGTTTTGAATATAGCAAAGAATAGTTCCTAATTTCCTGATTTCACTCTTATTCCAAAATATGCTAAGACCTTCAGTAACCAAGCACCCTCATTTCCTTCCAATAAAGTAGCATTTACATATTAAGTGTTCCAGTCACGACCTTAAGCAACTTGATAATTTGACAATCCCTCTAATTAGCCAGTTAGATAAAGGATAGCAACATACTCCTGTTCTCAGGAATGGATTCCTGGAGTCTGTCTTCTTCACCTGCTTAGAGAAATCAAAAGTGAGAAAGGTGATTTTGAGGACTCGTTATAGTTGAATCCCTGATTAGGCCCACCTGTAGCAGAAAACTGATATTTTTATGCTGCACAGCTGAAAAATCTCTCAACAATCCCTGAAAGATCACCTGCCCCCCGCCCACCTGCCCACAGTGAGCTGATTAGACTGTCAGTCTTTCACCACTAAGATGGGGGGGAGGGAGGAATTTTGCCAAAAAAAGAAAGAAAGAAAGAAAAGTCTGCTTTTGGATAGGGCTTGCTGGGCTGGGCATTTAGTGTTCTGACTATCCTCATCCTTGTGGTTCAGCAGTAGCTGACCTGTGATACTCTTCTGGTGACTGTGACAGTGCTGGTCCTGAAAACAAAATCCCACCTTTCTGTCAGTTCAGTTCTCAGTCTTTCTCCATTTTTGTACCCCAAAATGATACAGCCTGGCAAAGGACTTCCAGATTCAGTGCTTTAAAAAATGTCTCTCACTGGGGCAGCGCATGTGGCTCAAAGAGTAGGGCACTGGCCCCATATACCAGAGGTGGCAGGTTCAAACCCAACCCCAGCCAAAAACTGAAAAAAAAAAAAAAAAAATCTCTCTCCAGCTTTCAACATCCTATCCCATTCTCCACAGCTGCCCCTCCTCCCGCAGGAGCTTGCATTCACAGGAACACCAGGCACAGATGGAATGCTGCCAATCGCAGGAGATTCCTAGGGAGATAAAAAGCACATCTTTGACCACTTCTTTACCAAACAGACCCAAGATGTGTAATTAAAGGCCCCAGGACTCTGCTGGAAATAGGTTTAAACTTGAGGTAATCCCTTCTGGCACTTCCTCTTCCTAATAACCATCAACAAAAATCAAACAAATCCACCTGGCTCCAGTCAGTAAGTCTGTAACCAGCAAAGGTCACAGGAGGCGCGATAAGAGAAGAAAGCGGCCACAAACAGCGTTACTGGAAACACATGTTGGGACGTGTTAGAAAGTGACTCCTGCCAGGACCGTCTCAGCCCTGAGGAGGGCCGGCTCTGCTGTTGAGAAACTCCTTCTCTACCTCGGAGAAGGAATGCCTGCCAGCAGGTAGGGGAGGGGGAGAAGGGCTTTGGGGAGCTCCTTGATACAGCGAGGTCTGCCTTTCCCTCTGTGAGATGGGACTCAAGCCCGAGAGGATGCTGACAGTGCGGTGACGCTTAGCACTCTTCTAGAGTTAATTCCCCCTCTTTCCAAAAGTAGTGTGTCACCAGTATTGAAAATAATGATAAGCAAAGTGAAAAATTAAATAATCACCCCTAATTCCACCATGCACTGACTACCCTGAAAACATTTGGGTGCTATCTACTTCTAGGCTTTTTTCAGCACATGCCTAGGTGTAAACTATACACACTCATATGCAAGGGAAAGCTTTGTTCAAAGTTTTCAAACTGCATTGCACATTGCAGGGCTTTCTTTGTCTTTTGGGGCTGCCATTAGAGAAATACCATAAACAGTTAGGCGTGAACAAAAGAAGGTTATTTTCTTTTTTTTGAGACAGAGCTTCAAGCTATCCCCTTGGGGAGAGTGCTGTGCCATCACAGCTCACAGCAACCTCCAACTCCTAGGCTCAAGCGAGTCTCCTGCCGCAGCCTCCCAAGTAGCTGGGACCACAGGCGCCCTCCACAACACCTGGCTATTTTTTTTTGGTTGCAGCCATCATTGTTGTTTGGCGGGCCTGGGCTGGATTCGAACCTGCCACCTTAGGTGTATGTGGCTGGCGCCTTAGCCACTTGAGCCACAGGTGCCGAGCCAGAAGGTTATTTTCTAATAGTTCTGGAGGGTGGAACGTCCAGGATCAAGGCGCTGGCTCATCTGGCTCCTGGTGAGCCTTCTCACTGTGTCCTTACAGGGCAAAGGGAGAACTCTTTCTTCCGTTTTATTATACAGGATCTCCCCTCCACCACCACCATGACCTCATTACCCTTTATTGCCTCCCCACAGGCCCTATTTCCAATTGCAGCCATTTGGGGGCTTTGGGCTTCAACATATGCATTTTGGGGTGGTGATAGGGAGCACAATTCAGTCCCAAGCAACTGTGCAAACCACTGTTAGCTTGCTATTTCACTCAATTTGTCTTGAACATTTTTTTCATAGTCTTGAGTCACATTTTAAGTGGCTAAGTGGTAGTCCATCACCTCACTGTCCCATAATTTACTTTAATAATCTTTCATTGCATATCTAGGCTACATCCCAATCCCCCCCCCCCCAAGTTAAGTTATGATGCGGGAACACCCTGATTATTGGGGCAAATGGATTTTTAGTTGAGAAGGCAGGTGGTGCCTGCTCAGGCGAGCTTAGCAACACCTACAACCACTTTTGAGGGGGAGAAGACTTTGAATTTCTTGGTTACAGTTGGATCCTGACTGGGTGGCCCAGCCCTAGTCACCTTGAGGACAACATGGAAAACAACCTGGGTACTGAGGAGACGTTGGCTGCAGAAGCCAAGGTGGTTAATCCAGGATGAGACAGTTTGCGAAGTGGTGGTTTGCTGAGGGCGGAGTTTTAGGGAACAGAAGGCTTCTTCCCCTTCCTGGGTGTCTGAGGTTCCCTGGGCTCTAGAGGCAGGGCATGCCAGACAGGGAGTGGTGATGCTGACATCTAGTTGGATCCTAGGTAAACTTGGACCCCCAAGACTAAGCAGGCCACACGTTTGTTCCCTTCATGTATTTCTTCTGTGACATTTGAAGCAGAGACTTGTGGAGAGGGAAAACTACCAAGTCAGGATAAGCAGAACAGACCCAGCAGCGAGCAAGAGGTGAGCATCTCCTCTGTGTCAGGCTGGGACCTGTTACCATCCCCGTTTTCCAGGGGTCATCCCCCATGCATAGAAATGTTTAGTCACTTGCCCAAGACCACATGGCTGAGAAAGTAGAGTGGGGATGCCATCTCAGATTGGACTTCAGAATCTGTCCTACACCATTGTGCAACACTGCCTCCCTCGCTGGGAAATATTTATAGAGGTCTTCTAGGCTGGGTGCAGTGGCTCATGCCTGTAATCCCAGAGTATTAGGAAGCCAAGGCAAGAGGATTTCTTGAGCCCAGGAGCTCAAGGCTACGGTGAACTGTTATCACACCACTGCACTCCAGCCTGGGTGACAGAGTGAGACCCTGTCTCTAAAATAAATAAAAGCTTTCTTTGCAAAAAACCTAGGGTGATGGGGAGTGCGGAGGGGGGTGAGGGCAGGTCCTGAAGCATCCTTGGCTTTGCATCTTTGTCATCCAGAGTGGTTTTGTATGACTTTTCACAATAGGAAGTAGGACAAATGGGGGTGCATTCTGTGTTTGTGTCTTGGGGTAAGACACAGCTTTAGATGTTTATTATTTTGAACTGACTTTCTCAGTCTGAATATCTTGAATGAATATTGTGGTGGAGAAAAAGGAGTATCTTTTCCTCACCCATCTCAAAGCTCCTGGCTGACACCCCTAACACAAAGACAGATCAACAAGAGAAAAGCATAACAAATGTATTTAACTGGAGTTCTATGTGACACAAGAGCCTTCAGGAATGAAGACCCAGTGGCCCAGGGCAAACTGTGTATTCTTATGAACAGTCATGCAGGAATATTACTGGAGGATGAAAGGGCGCTGGGGGAAACTTGGCAAGGCCTGTTTGTTCAGCTTCTTCTTGGCCCCTTTGTGTCATACTCCTTTTCTCTGGACACAGGGAAGGACACATGTCCCATGAAGGTCTTCAAGAAAAAAGGCCACAAAGAATTTTCTGCTTTTGCAATCTTTCTGAATTTCTTTCAGCTTAAAATACTCAGAATGCCAAAGTGTCATATTTAGGGGTAGCATTTTCTGCACCCCATCAGTATAAATGTATAGCCTCAGAATTGTTCAAACTAAAATCCAAGTACGTATTCCGGAGAGTTGGAGTTTTAAAAACAAACAAGGATAGAACTCAAGTTTTATGCTTTTCAAGTTTTTTTTTCAGCTTTAAATTTTTAGGTACCGTCTATAATGTCAATGAAGACTGTGGATGGGGGACAGGGGAAAGACATGGAATCACCGCAGCCTCGCAGCCTCATGGGAGCCTAGAAATTCTGTTTTTGCCACCATCCCTGGGAAGGAGGGAGGAAAAGGTAGCCCCCAGCAGCCTGCCCTCCATGGGAGTGAAGTGCTGGCCCACAAAAGTACTGACTAGGGAGGGCTATGTCCTTGGGAACAGGTGCTGTCTCTAAAACTTCAATTAGCCCATCCGCCCACCGCTATCAGGATAACTGTTGCACCAGGACCGTAAGGAGTTATTTGGTTGCTAAGAATACTCAGGAAAAATCCACGTCCTTGGGGCCTGTGTGCCAAGAAACCTAGCTGTGTGTCTCGCTTTTGTCATGCCAGAGTCCAGAGGATTTGCTAAGGGAGCTGGTCTGACCCAGGAAATGGACTTGGCAGCACTGAGACTTTCTCCTGATTTGGTGGCCACCTCCTGCTACCTCTGCCCCTTGTCTGGGTTTTGGGGCAGGATCCCAGAGGCAGTGGATCCCATCTGCCTAGTAACTCCTCATAGCCCTTGGAGAAAAGTGGATGGGAAGACAGGACATAGCCCTGACAAGGTACCTGCCTAAGGACAGAACAGCCAGGTAGGGCCAACCACCTGAAGGTGGCCTTTGGCTGGGGCATATTAAAGCAGAGCCCCTAGCTTTGTCAGAAATAACAGCTGGGGAGGAAGTCAGGCGAACCCAGGCCTCCTGGAGGGATCAGAAATGACTGGGCTGTGGGAGGGCAGAGAGGGGAGCAGGGCGGTAATGTGATTGGTTCCCAGCACTCAGGCAGAGGAGGTGGAGAATTAGGGTGATCTCCTCTGCTCACCTAGTGACGTGTTTTTCCAACCCCCTCTCCCCGACACCCCTCTGTGTGCCTGTCAGCATGGTAGGTGTTGGGTAGATAAATGTAAGACAAGATCCTGGCTTGGCGCCTGTGGCCAAACAGCTGAGGTGCCAGCCACACACACCTGAGCTGGCGGGTTCGAATCCAGCCTGGGCCCGCCAACAATGATGGCTGCAACCAAAAAATAGCCAGGCGTTGTGGCGGGTGCCTGTGGTCCCAGCTACTCGGGGAGGCTGAGGCAGGAGATTTGCTTGAGCCCAGGAGCTGGAGGTTGCTGTGAGCTCTGATAGTACAGCACTCTACCCAGGGGGACAGCTTTAGGCCCTTTCCCAAAAAAAAAAAAAAAAAAAAGACAAGATCCGGAACTTAGGGAGCCTCCTGTCACTAAGCTGCAGAGGCAGAGCGCCCTCTGTAAACAGGTGATTGCTGTGCAGCCTGCCGAGTTTAGTAGCTGGAGGAGGAGAAAGCAGCCAGTGCAGACAGCCTGGGGAGGTGCATAGCATCGCATGTTTGTTCTCCTCCTAAGCCCATGTTTCTTAGTGGCGTCTTCATCAATGGACAGTGAGTGCTTTTAGGCCAGAGACCAGGCTTTTGCCCCTGATTCCCGCACAAGCCTCACCCAGTTCAGAGTTTGGGGCAAGTTGTAGCCAGAACTTTTCAATTGATCAACCAGCCCCAAACCCCATGGCCAGGCTGATTATGTTTGGTTGGAAGTTACAGCCCCCAAATATTTTTAAGGCAGAAAGCAGAAAACGAGGGCTGATTAACTCAGGCTCTGCTTTCAGAGGGTCATGTTTGAAATCTGTCACAGCTCAGCTGCCACTTAGGGGCAAGTTACTCAAGCTCTCTTGGGTTCTGCTTCCCAGCTGTCAGAGCAGGTGACGATGGTGAGAGCTCGCCTTGGGCTTGTGCCGGTGGCAGCCACTCAGAGCAAGGTGTGGCTACTTGGGACTGAGTGGTCGGAGTCCCTTTATCTTATTTCATCAGATTCTGGCTGTTTCTTGAATCAACTCTCTCAATTCTATTCTGAACGAGGCGCTGGAGGTCCAGGAGAGAGTTTAGTTGTTGAGGTTTACTTTAAAAAATAAAAATTAGGCTCAGCGCCTATAGCTCAACCAGCTAGGGCTCCAGCCACGTACACCTAAGGTGGCGGGTTCGAATCC
>NW_003852398.1:33755934-33771289 GCF_000181295.1 Otolemur garnettii | reverse complement strand
AAAAAAAAAATAAAAATTAAATGCTGGAAGTTAGAGGTAGTGGCTTGATGAGATTCAGGTGTGCTACCCTTCCCATTGCCTTTATCAGGAGAGACCTCGTGGCTGGTGGTCCCACTGTGGGTCCTGCTGGGCTCCAGCAGAGGCTGGTCTAGGATGGGGGGGGGGTCCCACCTGGATCCTCTAGGCAAGTTACATTCCTAATTTCCACCTGGCAACCAGCAAGTAATTTGGAAGTAATGCTTTGGCCTTGTTTGAACATCTGGTTCCCCAAAGACCCCATTTACCCAAGAGCTTTTAGCATCCATGCATGATCACTGCCTGAATCAGTAATTTTCCTGGGGTTGCTAAAATGTGGCTTTACTGATTTTTATATTTACAATTACTCTGTAAAGAAGAATTCTTCCTCCTTGCCTAGGTTCCCCTAAAATACAGTTCCTCCTGCAAAGATGGGATTAATGCTCAATTTGTTTCTTTTAATGACTAATTTTCAGAGTATGGCATTAGGGAAGTGTGTTTGGTCTTTAGGAGGCTGGAAAGTAAATGTGACTGAAAGGTTAACGTCTTTTCCTCTTTTGCTTCCTCCACTTTCTCCTGAGATCTCTAAACTCTTCAGCAACAGGCCAGAAGGCCTTGCGTGGAGCCAGCCACACTCCCTCAGCAGTGCGGCCTCTACTCGGAATGTTTCCATTCTATGCTGGTCCGATGGATGGGGGTAGTAAGGAGGGGAAGGGGGGAGAAGTGAGCTTCATCCCCAGATCCTGTCTTGTTTTCCAGTTTGGGAATGAACAGGGAGGGTCTTTGGAGGGGGTAGTGTCATCGTCTCTCAGAATTCTGCCCTGGCACCCTGCTTGTGGGAATGTCATTGGTTTTACCAGCTTCTCCCTAAATGGCCAAATGTTTCTAATCTTTATTTCTTTTAGTTCTTCACGTGGTAAATAATGGGCCAAATGGGTATCAGTCCACCACTCGCTTAATATCAGTGGGGCATTATCTGTGGGCTTCATCCTCAGGTAACTCCAGAGCAGGCGAACCTAAGCTTGACTAGGCAGAACCGCATCAGTGTGAATAGGCTTGTAGCAGTAAGTGCCAATATATTGTCTGGCCTGATAGCAATCTTTTAAATCTATCACTTATTACATATCAGGCACTTTAAAATCTCTGGAAGACAGATACTATCATTCTGTATTTCAGATGAGGAAACTAAAGCTCCTAGAGGTTACATAGCTTACCCAAGGCCACACAGCTCTTAAATTCAGGAATAGGGCTCTGGTTGTATTAAAGTTCATTTTCCATTCACAGCATGATGTTCTGTTACCACATGTTAAAAGAAACAGGAGTTTAGAGTAGGAGGGAGACTGGTATAGTTAATATCCACAAGGTACCTGTTACTTTGGAAATTTAAAATTTCCCATTTTACAGGTAACTGTCAACATGGTATTGTGGTAGCAATGTATTAAATATATTGCTGCAATAAAAAAAAAATCTTCACAAGAAAAAAATACCCCAATACCTTTTTTTGTTTGTTTGTTTTTTGTTTTTAAGACCGAGTCTTACTCTGTCACCCTAGGTAGAGTGCCATGGAATCATAGCTCACAGCAAGCAATCTTCTTGCCTCAGCCTCCCTAGTATCCAGGACTACAGCATGCACCACCACGCCCAGTTGGTTTTTTCTATTTTTAATAGAGACAGGGTCTCACTCTTAGTCTGATCTCGAACTCCTGAGCTCAAACAATCCACCCTCTTTGGTCTCCCTGAGTACTAGGATTAGAGGCACCGTGCCTGGCCCTCAATAACTTAATTTAATAAATGCTTTTATTTTTAAATATCTCCTTCCAATCTTTGCCCGTGGGCATTGGTATTCCTACATAGTGTTAATAACAGCACATATGCTATTTCATGTTTTCTTGTTTGACTTTATATACGTTATAAATTTTTTTTTTTTTTTTTTTTGAGACAGAGCCTCAAGCTGTCCCCCTGGGTAGAGTGCCGTGGCATTACAGCTCACAGCAACCTCCAACTCCTGGGCTCAAGCGAGTCTCCTGCCTCTGCCTCCCAAGTAGCTGGGACCACAGGTGCCCGCCACAACGCCCGGCTATTTTTTGGTTGCAGCCGTCATTGTTGTTTGGCGGGTCCGGGCTGGGGATTTGAACCCGCCACCTTAGGTGTACATGGCTGGCGCCTTAGCCGGTTGAGCTATAGGAGCCGAGCCACGTTATAAATATTTTTACAAAGCCTTTATATTTGGAATTACAAAGGCTGGATAATATGCTGTTGAGTAGAAAAAATTTTTTTTCTTAACCAGTCTACTCTTTAGTTTTTTTTCTGAATAGCTTTTACTTTTTGTTATCTATAAAAAGAAAGTGGTCCCAGTGCAGTGGCTCATGCCTATAATCCTAGCACTCTGGGAGGCTGAGGAGGGTGGATTGTTTGAGCTCAGGAGTTTGAAACCAGGCTGAGCCAGAGTGGAACACATCTCTACCAAAAATAGAAAAACTAGCCAGGCATTGTGGGGGCACCTGTAGTCCCAGCTAATTGGGAGGCTGAGGCAAGAGGATCTCTTGAGCCTAGGAGTTAGAGGTTGCTGTGAGCTATGACACCATAACACTCTACTCAGGGTGATAGAGTGAGACTCTGTCTTGAAAAAGAAGGAAAGGAAAGAAGGAAGGCAGGGGGAAAGGAGGGGAGAAGGGAAGAAAGGAAAGAAAGGGAGGAAGGAAAGGAAGAAAGAGAAATTCTCTGTGCAATTTTCTTTTTATCTTCTTGTGAATTCTTTTCTTTTCTTTTTTTTTTTTTTTTTTGAGACAGACTCTCACTATGTCACCCTCGGTAGGGTGCTGTAACATCATGGCTCACAGTAACCTCAAACTCTTGGCCTTAGCCTCCCAAATAGCTGGGACTACAGGTGCCTGCCACAACACCTGGGTATTTTTTTGTTGCAGTTGTCATTGTTGTTTAGCTGACCCGGGCTGGGTTCGAACCTGCCAGCCTCTGTGTATGTGGCTGGCGCCCTAGCCATTGAGCTACGGACGCTGCCGTGATTTCTTTAGAGTTGGTTGGTTACCTGCTTCAAAGAGCAGAACATGGCGTGCTCCCAACTAATGGACCCAATGTAAGGTTATATGGCATACCTCCTGGGGGAGACTAAAAAAAAATCACAAAAGATTTGCCTTTCCTAAGTTTTGTCTGTTCATTTCTTGGGGTCTTCTAATCATTTTGTGTTTTATATGAGATAATTGTGTGTATGCCATACTCGACTAGGTAGTCCAAAGAGACTTTAATAAAGGAATGGTTTACAAAGGTGTGGGCAGTGTTCTGGGAAGCAACAAGGGAGAGCAGCCCTCTGGGGATGGCAACAGCTGTCCCGACCACTCTGGTACCTTAGGAAGCAAGGAGGGAGCAGCTGCCAGGCCCTCAAAGGGGTGGCATATGGGAGGGTCCCTGGCAGGGCTGGGCTCTTAGAGAGGGTCACAGCCAGCCCTAGATGACTGTGGAAGGAGCCAGGAAGAGTAGGCCCCAACAGATAAAGACTTTGCAAGGTTTAATATTCATATATTAAAATACACACACCTATGTATTAAATGTTTCTATCTTCTTTCTGTAATAAAATACAAAGTCTATTATTTTACAAATGTTTACTTTTGGCATAAGGCTAAACTATGTACTTGAGTTAAAAATTGATGATTTGATGGACTACGGCACGTAGGCCTGGCACAACTGACTAGAGTTCAGGGAGTCGGTGCTCCCTGCAGACTCCCCACATCTGATGCTTTGATCTCTGACTTACACACATGCACACACATCCTCTCTCCCTCTCTCTCCTTCCCCCCCTCCTTCCGCCCTTTTCCCTCTTTCCTCCTCTCTCTTACTCCTTCCTCCTCCCCCTCCCTCTCTCTCCCTGCCTCTCTCTTTCTATTCTGGGAGGTCAAGGATTCTTGGTCACCAATGGCTTCTTGTCCCTGATGTCCCAGGTTATCTGTAGGATATAGAAATGCAACTGAAGAATGCTCAGGCCTCACCCCACACACTCCTTCACCTCACACAGGGAGCCGGAAGCAGAGCCCTGAACTGAGCCCTGAAACCAACCCCTGGGCTGACATAGGGGAAGAAGAAAGGGGAGCCAGGAGCCCTGTGCCCACATTCTGGTCTGGGAGAAGCTCAGTTCCTCCCCACTCCGGCCTCCCTGGGAGTGTGCTGATGTCTGGGCAGCCCAAAGGACTCTGCCCAGATAGCAGTGGCCAGACTCTCTCCCCTTTCCTACCTAGAAAAAGTTGTTTAAAGCAGCTCTCCCTCAGGAGTGTCACTGCCAGGAATCACTCAGTCCAACAGGCCATTTAGTGTTATCTGCAGTCTCTCCTTTGGGAGTGTCTGCTGCTCCCAGAAGTGCCCTGGGGCATGTACCTCTGTGCAGAGCAACTCCGGAGAAACCAGAGGCCATTTGGCCCAGGCTGTCCGCCACTGTGATTCACTGTCTGTCTTACTATGTTACACAGAGAAGTGGGTTCACTCCCTTTGAGAAGTGGCCATTTCTTTTGGAAAAGTTTGAACTTTTCTAGGTTTGAATTGCAGATCTATGTAAACTTGACCTTTGGGGAAGCTTCCCTGTCCTACACAACACTTCCCCATTTGCCTGGTGCAGGCCCCGTTTGTGTCTATGCCTTAGAAGTATCTTAGAACATATATTATGTTTACCTGCAGGGACATGTGACCAGTTTCCAGAAAGATCATAGAAATTGGGGTCAGGAAGGGATTTCCAGAGGTCTTTAATCCATTCTATGGCTAGAAGGCAACACACAGAACCCTACCTCTGCTGTCCAGAAGATCCATCCCCCTGCCTGCCTTGGCTGACCCTCGGTCCAGCCCTTCGTAGGTGTCACAGTGCTGGTTGTTCTCATCCACCTCTTTGCCCCTCTGCTTGGACTCCTCTGATGAGAGAAATGAGAGATGAGCCAACAGGAAACACCAGGACTACTGGGGAAATGCCTCCTGGTCCAACAGAGGAGGCCCTTGGGCTTGAAGACAAGCCCAGGAAGAAGCTTATTCTCCTGGTAACAACTCTCTGAGGTGAAATCATGAGAACGGGTGAGAAGGCCAGTGAATGTGAGTGGCCCAAAGGGATGGCAGGGTAGCAGGGCTAGTGCTGCTGGCCGGTCTTTGGGGTGAAGGCTATGACTTCCCAGAACCAAATGGTCTTTTACGCCCTGAGGTTGACTAGTGCCTCACCAGCACAAGGCCTGCTGTGAAGAGGACCCTGGAGCCCTGCCCAGAGCTGCTTGGGAGATTCTAAACCTCATTGTCATCTTCCTGCTCCTGTCCCCTCCCTGGAGATCAGCTACTTTGTAAGGAGCAGATGGGACCAGAATAGGCATATCCATGGATTGGGAGTTTTATTTCTCTATTTTATTATTCTGGTTATGCTTAATTTTGCCTAGTTGTAGGATATTTATTGAGTTCCTGCTGAGTGACAGGTAGGTGACTGTGCTAGGTGCTGGATATCCAAAGGTGGACTGGATTCTGACCCTTCCCTGCAAATGCAGTGGTTTGATGCATGATGCTCTGGGCTACGCACTAGAGGGCTCTGCCTCGGGCTGTGAAGAGAGCTGGGGAAGGCTTCGAGAAGGACCAGCATTGGGCAGAGAAGGATGGGGGGCCTCTGCATGGCAGGCAAAGGTAGGAAGGACTTTCTGGACAAAGAGAAATGCTCGAGCAGAGTTCTGGAAGTGTTGGAGGAACAGATGGATGCAATTGGGTGGGACTGGAAAGCAGGATAAAGCTGGGCAGGCTGGAGAGTCAGCTCGGAAGGAGGATAGGAAAGCCTCCTGGAGTCACATAGACTAGTGTGCAGCTTTGGTCAAGTCATTTCACTTCTTCTGGCCAGCTTATTCATCTGTGTAGTCGGGATAATGTAACCTACTTCAAAAAGTGGTCGTGAGAATTAAAGGACTTCTCAGATATAAATCAGCTAACATGGTTCACAAAATGCAGATTATTGGCACTGTTTCTAAGAAAGCTGGGCTATTCTTTCATAAAGCATATGGCTTGAGTCACTGGAGTGAGCCAGCAATACTGCGCTACCGAACCAGGTCTGGTCGTGAGATTCCATTTAGGAAGATACGATCTGGTACAGGCTGCTAATGAAAGAATATGCACCAGGCTGGCTTGCTCTAGGCTCTGCTGTCGTCTTTTTCTGACAATTGCATCAGGCCATCCGTATGGCTCTTGGCATCAGGACATGCATTTATTAATTACTTTTTATTCCACACCTATTTATTCCAAACCCGCTGTGTTAGGTACTGGATCCAGTGTCTTGGTCAGAATATGTGGGTAAAGATGATGGTGAGAGAGGACAAAAAACACCCAAACCTTTCCAAAACAAATTTTATAAACCAGAAATGTATCTGGGGACCATAATTTAGCTGCATTTTGTGACCCTGTACTTGGAATGTTGGGGGGGGGTGATTTCTTCCTATTATTTTTATTTAATTTGTTATCATTATTATTCAACCTATGTTTCTTCCATTGGGCTGTGAATACTCTAGGAGAAGCCACAAGGAGGGGGGCCCTGATCACATTTGTCCATACAGACACTCAGCAGATGTTTACTGTGCACCTACTATGTGCTCCGCACCATCCCTCACACAGGCTGTTGAAGTGGCCGTGAGATATCCAGAGCCCTTCCAGGATTATAACCATTACCTTTAAAATGATTGTTTTCTTTTAAAGAAAGAATCAAGCCCACTTTTTCCTGCCTGTTCCTTCTCATATAAACTGGGGAAGAGAAAAGAGGGGGGAAATGCATGTACCTGTGCTGTGATCAGAAAGTTACTGTCCAAGCTGCGACTCCACCTGCAGTGGCTGCTACTTTTGGAGGAGAGATGTGCAGGAAGAGGCCAGGCCAGGGAGGGGCCGTGTCTGGTCTCTCTCTGTCTCTCTCTCTTTTATTTCCCTAGAGGACAGCTGTTCACCTCACTCTCAGCTGACATGGTGATGGGGGATTTGCAATCTTTTTAAGGAAAGGACAACTACTTACCCCTCTCAAACCACCCCCAAACTTTGAAATTGGTGTTACAGGAGGCAGTTTATCCTGCTATGTTTAATTAGAGAAAGGGCTATCTTACATATATTAAAGAGGAGAGTGAAGATTCATAAGGAAACTGGGATGGGCATGGTGGTGCATGCCTATAATCCCAGCATTTTAGGAGGCCAAGGCAGAAGGATCACTTGAGCCCAGGAGTTCAAGACCAGCCTGGGCCATAGCAAGACCCTGTCTCCACCAAAAACTTTTTTTTTTTTTTGAGACAGAGTCTTACTTATGTCACCCTCGGTAGAGTGCCATGGCATCATAACCTCAAACTCTTGGGCTTAAGCGATTCTCTTGCTTCAGGAGTCCCTTGCTTTCGGACTATAGGCGCCCGCCACAATGCCCAGCTATTTTTGTTGTTGCTGTTGTTGCAGTTGTCATTGCTGTTAAGCTGACCTGGGCTGGGTTCGAACCCACCAGCCTTGGTGTATGTGGCTGGCACCCTACACACTAAGCTACAGGCGCCGAGCCTCTACCAAAAACAGTTTCAAAAATTCAGCCACCCATGGTGGCGTATGCCTATAGTCCTAGCTACTGGACAGGCTGAGGCAGGAGGATTACTTGAGCTCAGGAGTTGGAGGCTGCAGAGAACTATGATGATGCCACACTGTACTCTAGCCAGCGCAACAGGGAGAGATTCTGTCTTGATGATAATGATGATGATGATGATGAAGATGAAGAAACTGATTTAGTGGTTTCAGCTAGTGGCCAACATTTTTGAGAATATATAATGTTCTAAGCAAACAGGTGCTTTTCATATATCATCTCCTTTAATCCTAATAACAACTCTGTCAAGTTCGTGTTATCCCCATTTCACAGACACGGAGAGCTGAGACCCTGAGAATGCACAAGTCCACAACTATACAGCAAGTAAATGGAAGAGCTAGAGTTGAACCCATCTCTCTCAGGCTTCATGGGGTGCTCCTGGTAGAGGGGTCAATTCTGCCATGAATCTTTTGTCTCCTTGACCTTTTCTTTTTTCATCTCTTCCTCTTGTTCCTGCCCTCCCCCAACCCCTACTCCCACACCCCTACTTCCTAACAATTCTTCTGTTAACCAAAGAAGGCTTAGGAAACCCTGGTGAGCTTTCTCGAGCAGTGGAGCCGAGTACAGCAAGGGACTCCCTCTGGAGCTCCAAGGGTTAACCCTGGCCTGATGTCCTCCCTTGGCCTTGGGAGGTAGCTATTAGTTCTTCCTTCTCATTAAGAATTGCCACACCACCACTGGCTTTCATCCGGCTAACTAGAAGAGCGTGTGTGAGTTTGTGTGCAGTGTGTGCGCGGCTCTTTATCTCTATTTCCTGCTTCATAGTTAATTTGACATTTTTTCCAGTTTGTGGATGTGGAACACGTGTAAGGTTGGGCTCATCGTCTGTTAGTAATCATCCCTGCATTTGGGGGCTGGCTTGGTCCCACTGAGCCTGACAAAAGGCTGTGGATTCTAACCTTCCTGCCTCATCTAAGTTACTTTGTCTGGATGGCCCTGGTTTCTGAAGGGACTGCCTTGGGACAGCAGTTTTGTCTTGCATATTGCTTTCTGGAAGATCTGTGGTGGTTCTTGTATGGGGGGCTGTGCACAGAACTCCGATTTGGTTACAAAGAACTGAAGGCTCAGGAAGAGACAGTCTCTACCCCCACCCCCATCAACAGCTGGTTGGGTTGGGGTGAAATGTATCTCTGGGCTCTTGGGTCATCTTCATCAAGGCTGGATGAGGACATGGTAAATACGTATTCACTTCTGCCTGTCTCTGCCGTCTGGGGACCTAGCCCATCTGGGCTGGGTAGTCTTGGCAGCATAGTCTTGCAGAGCCCAGGGGCTGAGCGCAGCCTCCAACTGAGGCCCTGTAAGAACAGGAGGGCACTGGGGTTTGGAGAAGCTGTACCTTCTCTGGAGGTCAGTGGGTATGATAAAGTAGGTAGATTCTTGTTGACCTTAAGGGTCCTAGAGACCCCCTCCTCACATCACAGATCAGAGTGGGGATTTGGAGCTGCTCTCCGGGTACTTGCCCCAATGCCCTCATCTTCCCACAGCAGCAGCAGTTATCCTCAGCGCTTTCCTGCATATTTCTGAGCCACTGGGATTGTAAACAGACTCTGATTGCTAAGGATTATCTCGTGTAGGGAATGGGATCAAGTCAGTTGTAGAGTGAGAGCTGAAGGGAACTCCCCAGTTGGCTTCATCTGGGAGTTACAGCCCCTGAAGTCTTGGAGGCCCTGAAATAGTGCACAATTCTGTGTGGTGTGCATCTTCCTGGGGAGAGGGCCCATGCCTTCGTGGGCTTCTTAAAAGATGTGGGAGTTTTCCACAAAGTTAAGAATCACTGGTGCAATCACTTCCTCCCTTAGCACACCGAAGGGTGCCGTAGAAAAGGTCCCAATGGAACGCAGTGGGATGTTCAGAGGGGATGGAGGACTCGTGGGTTTACAGGTAACTTTTGGTGATGAGAGTAGGTGTGGGAAGATTGGATAGAAATAGTTTGTATTTCTTTTCAGACAAGAGTAATCCATCTTTATTATTTGCCTTTAACTTTGTGGATATACGGTAAGGAGTCTCGAGTATAAAGAATTATAACCAGCCCAGACTCCCCAGACTTTGAATAATCCATTATAAAAGTACAGTTCTTTTTATCATAATATTCTTATCTTCTGTTTGTTTCCGAGCTGAAAAGAAATGCCCTAAGCTACACCCCAGCTGTGGAGTTTCTAGACCAAAGGCTACTGTTTTCTTCCCGCAGGAACCCTGGGGTGTTTGGGGGTTAAAAGGCCTGGGCCAGCCATGTGTGTTGAAAAAACAAGGCTGACTCTGAAGCCAGCGGCTCCAGCCTGACTCCATCCTGCTGTTAATGGAGGACAGAGGACCACTTATAGCTTCCTCTTCACCCCATAACAAATAACCTGACGCTCCCCCAGGCCTTCCTGCACCACCCTCCCACCGCCTCAGTGCGGGCAGCAGCAGGCCTGTTCCCAGTCTGGTTTCTCGGCAGGCCCTGCAGTCAGCCGCCAAACGTCTGAGACCCAGCTCCTTTCTGAGATAAGGCTCCCACTAACCACATTAGCACAGTGCTTGGCAGGTTTGCCTTGTCTCTGTCTTGTGTTTGGACACTCCAGAGCCTCCTGGGCAGGGTGGAGACCTTTGCCCTGCCAACAGTATATGTTCTAGTTTTTTGTTTTTTTCTTTTTGGAGACAGGGTCGGGCTCTCTCATCCTGGTTAGAGCACAGTGGCATCATCATCATAGAGCAACCTCGAACATCATACAACAACCTCAGACTCCTGGGCAGAAGCAATCCTCCTGCCTCAGCTCCCATGTAGCTCAGACTACAGGTGTCTGCTACCCTGCCCAGCTAATTTTTCCATTTTTTGTAGAGACAGGGTCTTGCTCTTGCTCAGGCTAGTCTGAAACTCAAGCAATCCTCCTGCCTCAGCCTCCAGAGTGCTAGGATTCCAGGCATGAGCCACTGCACCACCAGCCTTTGAGCGCAGGCTTCCAGGGCCCCTCCTCTGGGATGTCCTTTGTGACATCTGTAGCCCAGGTCCTTACCTCTCTCTTGCATTTATTTAACATGTATTTGTCACATACCTTTAAAAAAATTCTTTATCACAGCCTGTCATACACAGTTTAGCACATCATCATAATTCCCATTGATTCACTATGCATCGAAGTTGGCATAGTACGTAAAATATTTTATTGACTCAGCACAAGAGTCCTGTGAAGTTGACACCCTTGGTATCCCGTTTTACAGACAAGAAAATTAAGGTATTTCTATGTTTCTTTTTCTTAAACTTTTATTGACCCTGTGGTCCCATGATGTGTTTATTTGCTTGCTTGTTTCACATCTGGTTCCTATATTATATCATGAGCTGCATGAGGGCAGGGATTTCCCTCCTGAGTTGTTGAGGACCTAGCATGAGCAATAACCTGGCACCTCCCAAGTACTCTGTGGATGTTCATTCAGTGGTTCACTAAGACACAAATGCTGTCGCTGGTCTACGACTCACACCTGCTCAGCAGTGAAGCTGGGATTTGAACCCAAGTTGCTGCCTGCAGTAGTTTCATCGAGCAAGTCTTCTCATATGTTCAATTTCTTTTCCTCAATCAGCTCCTTTGGGCAGGCCCTGGTCTCACCTCAAAGGGCACATGGGCTTTGGAGTGGCGCCCACCTGGGCTCAGACACTGGTTCTATCACCCTGTTGGATGACGCTTGGAAAGCTACCTACCTATTCTAAACCTGAATGTCCACATTTCTGAAACAGAAAAAAACAATGCCCACCTGCCTGGTTGTTGTGAGAACTGGAAATAATTCACAGCGTTTCTGGTTTATGACAGGTGCCCAGTGATAGGACCACTTCTGTGAAACTGGCTTGTTCTAGCTTCTCAGTCGGTAAACGGGGATAAAAAGCCTTAAAATCCATGCATCTGCTTTTATGAGATCATAAAACTAAGACCTGTACATGCTCATTGTGAAAGAAAGAAAGAAAAAAGAAAGAAAGAAATCAAAAAGTGAAAGTATTTACATCCTTCTTTGCACCAAATCTCATTTTTCTTCTCAGAAGTAAACACTATTAACAGTTTGGTGTGTATGTTTCAGGAAATTTTAAATGAATTTACCCAAATAATGTGTTTTTATATTAAAAAATCATACTAGGCATACTATTCTGAAATTTGCTTTTTCCATGAACTTATTTTGGGAGTATTCCCCGCACTCAGATTTACTTCCATCTTCTTTTTTTGTTTGTTTGTTTGTTTGTTTGTTTTTGCAGTGTTTGACCGGGGCTGGGTTTGAACCTGCCACCTCCAGCATATGGGCCTGGCGCCCTACTCCTTTGAGCCACAGGCACCGCCCCTACTTCCATCTTCTTAATGGTTGCACTATATGCCAAGCGCTGCAGAGCTGTGCCCTATCACGGAGGAGGCACTTCATACTTACTCAATAGCTGGATTGTAATTTATGCAACCATCTTCCCATTGATTGTTTTTTCAATTGTTTCTATTTTTTTCTCTATTTTATAAAAGATGACAATGAATGGTTTCTGTTATCTATGCCTGAGTAACAAATCCCTCAAAAGTGAGTGGCTTAAATCAGTAATTTCTTATTCTTTATGTTTTTGTGAATTTACTGAGTGGTGAGGCCAGAGGGTCCCAAATGTTCTCACCCATGTGACTGGCAGCCGGTGCTGGCTGGGGCTGTCCTCAGGAGCACCTGGGCTCTCCTCACATTGGTTTCTCCCTGTGGCTTGGGTTTCTCACAGCATGGGGTCAGGTTCCAGAATGTCTCTTCTGCCTTATTTTATTGATCAAAGTAGTCACAGGCAAGCCCAGATTCAAGGGCAGTGGGAGACAAGCTTCACTTCTTCTTCTTCTTCTTTTTTTTTTTTGGAGACAGACTTTCACCTGTTGCCCTTGGTAAAGCGTCGTGGCATCACAGCTCACAGCAACCTCAAACTTTTGGGCTCAAGTGATCCTCTTGCCTCAGTCTCTCAAGTAGCTGGGGCTACTGATGCCCACCATGGTGCCCAGCTAATTTTTCTATTTTTAGTAGCAACAGGGTCTTGCTCTTGCTCAGACTAGTCTTGAACTCCTGAGCTCAAGCAATTCAGCCTCTCAGAGTGCTAGATTATAGGCATGAGCCAGCATGCCAGCTCAAGCTCCACTTCTTTTTTTTTTTTTTTTTTTTGCAGTTTTTGGCCAGGGCCGAGTTTGAACCCGCCACCTCCGATATATAGGGCTGGTGCCTTACTCCTTTGAGCCACAAGCACCACCCTCCACTTCTTGATATAAGGAGCAACACTTGCAGGACGGGAGGAGGAACATTTTGAGACTAGCTATCATAAATGTGAGTGTGTGTGTCTCCTTGTTCTTCACGTCTTTATGAGTAGGTGGAAGTGTTTTTGTAGGTTAATTCCTAGAAAAGGAGTCGTGGGCACGATTTAGATCTGGGCAGCTATTGCAAAGTTGCCTTCTACAAAGCTGTACCAATACATACTCTGCTCAACAAGATATAAGACTTCTCATTCCCCACACCCTCCCATTGTTTTCATCTTTTGTCAGTCTGGTGGATGAAGAATTATAATTTGTTTCCACTAGTAGAGGTGTCGAGCATCTTTTTATGTTTCATTATTTGTTGTATACAACTTTCAAAGGAACAGGATGATGGTTTTGGGAGATTGGAGGGGAGCAAATACCCCCCAGGAGGGCCTCTTTCAGACAGCTCTGCTGCCTGTGACCTGCCTCTGAGAGAGAGGGTTTCAAAGTGTTGTTGAACAAATCGTTAACCCTTTGCTATCCTTCAGTCTTGTCACTAATTACAGGCCTGGGCTTTCAGAGGGCTCTGTAATTTCCAATAAGAGAATGTTCTTCCCTTCTGGGGAATTGTGAGAAAGCTCTGAACTTGGAGCCCCTTAGTGGCTGGGCTGAAAACACACACACACACACACACACACACAAAACGCCCATTTAGCGGAGAGGGATTAGGCTACTGGTAGTAAGATTAGAGGAGTAAAACCTTCATTCAATGCCCTGCTATTAATATACTTTTCAAGATTTTCCCTCCACTTTTCCAAGAGAAGAAAGATAAGAGAATATAGGCCATGATGGCTTTGATGCGATAGTCCAGGGTTTAATTCAAAGATACTCACTGGTTAAGATCTTCCTCACTGTTTTTTGAGCTTTAGATCCAAGCTCCAGTCTCCTAGAGATTTGCACACTACCTGGCCAGACAGGGTCTCACTATGTCTCCTAGGCTGGAGTACAGTGGTATGATCATAGCTCACTGCAGCCTGCAACTCCTGGGCGCAAGTGATCCTCCCACCTCAGCCTCTGGAGTGGCTGGGCCTATAGGCATGCACTACCATACCAGGCTAATTTTTAAAATCTTTTTGTAGGGAATGGGGTCTTGTTATATTTCCTAGGCTGCCCTTGAACTGCCAGACTCAGTGATCCACTTGCCTCGCCTCCCACAGTGCAGGGATTATAGGAATGAGCCACCATGCCCTACCTAGATGGGACCATTTTGTTTATAAGACACAGAAAATCAAACATGCACTATGGCTTAAATAGGAAAAAAAAAATAATTTACTGATTCATATACTAGAGGGGTGGAGATGAGAATGGAGTGGACTCAGGGCTGAAAGAGGATGCTCAACAGCCCTACCCTCCGTCTACTGGATATCCTCTGTCCTCAGACTCCTTGGGAAGGTAAGGTGGCAGGGACGGTGAGGATAGCCCCTTGTTCTCAGGGCCAAGTCCAGCCAGAGAAGATGGCTCTGCTTTTCTAGCAAAAGGCCTCATGGCCACTGACTCCCTGGGACCATTTTTCCGTCTCTGATAAAAGGCCTGCGGCCTAGGAATCTGGAGCAGTGATGGCTTAGGCTGGGACACGTGTTCCATTCCAGGGCTCTTTTGGAGTCTCCTGTTGAGGATAGAGGTAGGATGGACCCCAAACCAACTCTGGGAGAAGTTTCCTGAGGCCAGAGGAAAAGATACTGGGTTGTTGTGGGCAAAAGTCACTGACATGGTCACTCATTTAAAAGGGATTTCTCAGTGGGAGAAATTTAGGGGTCTAACCCATCCTTAGTTAAATCTTACTCATTTCATCCAGGACTCACATTACCAAACAAAAGACTGCAGATAGTCCAAGAACAATTACAAGCGATTCCAAAGCTTCCTTCTAATCACAGGTCGTGGTCTATCAGCCTTCCCCTGGGAGGTGAGGAAAGGCCAGATTCTAACCCTTCGTTGTCCCTCTTACCCTTTAGGGGAAGGCATCGGTCAGGGAGGGAGGGAGGGAAAAGTCCAGGAACAGGTGAAGAGCAATCACTTTCTTTCAAAATTTAACCTACAGGAATATTACTAGCAAAATTGATTATTGCAAATTATCTGTGGGGGGGTTAGGTTAAGGGCATATATTTTGTTCAACTACAGACCTGTGTAGTTTGGGGAAGTGAAATGTACTTCTCTGCCAGGCTAGGTGAACAACCCCAGGATGTGCTAACAGGCCCAGTGGGATCATTAGCTTCCTGTTAATCCTTTTATAGCTTACTTTTTTTTTAAAGAAAAAACTCAGGTTAAATATTTATTATACAGGAAAGGAATGCTGCTGCTTCCTCCTGCTTCCCCTGCTTTGTTGCATTAATTGTTTAATAGGTAATGGCATGCAAACAGTATAAAATCTGAGGGGAGCAAAATGCTGCATGGGAAAACTATGTCACCCCTAGAACCTTCACCCCCACTACCACCCGGAGCAGTCCCTATTACCAGTTTCCACTGTACCCTTCCCGAA
>NW_003852398.1:33745497-33754710 GCF_000181295.1 Otolemur garnettii | reverse complement strand
CTGTAATGCCACGGCACTCTACCCAGGGGGACAGCTTGAGGCTCTGTCTCAAAAAAAAAAAAGAAAAGAAAAGAAAACAATTAGACTTTTCCACATAGTGACTTAAAAGCCTCTGAGGTAAAGAAACCAATCAGGCCTTGCCTGCAGTCAGCTGCTCTGCTGCCCTCTGATGAGCCCTCACTTGTTCTATAAGTTACATTACACTTGCACGTCCCTTCCCCGGGGGCTCCCCCATTCACAGGGCCTGCACACGGAGTGGCTTCCTAGCACTTTTGACCAAAAATGGTCTCCCTCAGCATCCTTTGACAAGTTCCTCCTGGCCTCCTTTGCCATCTGGGCTCCAAATGGCCTACAGTTTCCAAAAATAAAGTTGAAGACTTGTCACTCCTGGGTTGGGCCAGAGCTGATGACTTGGAATGTGAAGGCCCTTCTGAAAGAAGAGGCCAGCAAACATTGCCAACAAGGGCCAGGTGCCACTGGGAAGCCGTTAATGTCGCCCCCCCCAACTGTGTTCAGGCCTCATGCTGTGTCCTGGGGATGCGTCCCTGGGACACTGCTGCCCCACTCACTGCCTCTTATACATGGGCTCAATCCCATGGAGATGGCTGTGAATGAGCCACACTAACTTTGATAGAAGTAAGAGTCCTGTTCGTTTAAAAAAAAATAATCACTCTGTGCTCACATGTTTTACAATGTGGCAGACAGAGAGATCTGGAAATAGGAACAGGAATGATCCTCGTTTCTTGACAAGCAAAAATAATTTTTACCATGCACAGGTGGCAGCCCTGTACCCAGTATTACCTAAGCTTTGCCTGGCTGAGGCCCCCAAGAGTCAGGTGAGCTGGGCTGAGTGTTGTCCTGTTTACAGGTGAGCACTTGGCCTGAGGACAGAAGTCGATAGTTGGAGGATTTATTTGGCGCATGCTGCAAGCATCATTCGCATCCAGGGCCTTCTAACTCCAGTGCCCACACCATAAGCCCTGTGCAATGCCACTGCCACCAGCACCAACCCACCCTTTGGTAATTTGTTCAAAATTTAGAATATTCTATTAAAGTGAGCAGTTAACTATAGAGCAGAAGTGAGCAGTTAACTTTAGAGAAGAAGTCCTTGACTCCCAATAGACAGATAGAAAGACTGAGCCCTACCTGGATTAGCTGACCATGTTCCATCAGCAGGTAACATCATTATTTAAAAGGAGCACCTCTAGTCATGTGCAATAGAGACATACGTTTTGCCCACACCATTCTTGGATATGAATAGAAAGTGCAGCTTCTTCATTCATTTAAAGCTATGACTGGTAGAAACCCTCACCCCACTCTACTGGGTTGAAGAAAAGCTAACACAACTCAGTGCAACGTAAACAGAGTCTGCCCTTTTATACAGTCTCTGGAGATCCATCTCTTCTCCCCAGCCTGGGTGGGTGTGTCAGGGAGGGTCTTGTGAGAACTCATGGTCTGGAGGAAAGGTCCTTGAATGTGAATGTTCTGGTGTCACAAGTGGAGCCCGGGCAGGAGTTCCACTTCAACCTATGTTCCTTAACTCACTTGCCTACCAGGTGGAAGCAGTCCCTGTCCACCTGACGATCCTGCTCAGCCTGCTGTCCTCCTTGACCTTGTGCTGTGTCAGCAACCTTCCATAGGCCACTAGAAGTGTGGCAGGAATCCCCTGTTGAGAGGATGTCGCTGAGTTCTCACCTGATCTATCCCCAGCCCTCTCTGATGGAAGGTTGGGCCTTACCCTCCTCCATGTCTGCCTCTAGATTCTTCCGCTTGCTGTCCTGTTCCCACAGCCCTCTGGACAGGAAGGCCGGGCTTCTCTTCTCTTTCCTCTACCCCCGTTTGTTTGTTTGTTTTTTCCTTTTTTCCCAGCTCCTAGGTCGTAGGGATCAATAGCAGCAAGAGATGGCTTACGTACGAACAATTTTCTTTGGAGAAATGATCATCTCTAAATTCTTCAACCTTAACCTTTTATGTCTTTAAGGTAGATGTTCACCAAGAGTTGTGAAATCATTTTTCACAGCTTCCTCTTCAAGTCTCACACTGGTGGCTTAGTGCCCTACCTTGGTGTGTAATTATATTTGACATCAATGGTTTTGTTCTTGGCCGTTGGAACCTCAGCAGGAATTAAGACATAAAGAGTCATCTTTAGCATTTGGTGAATATTACAGTGCACTGAAAGTATGAGAGAGAGAGAGAGAGAGAGAGAGAGTGTGTGTGTGTATAAACGTTTGTGTGTATATACATATGCCATTCTGAGCCTCTCTGATAACTCACCTACAGAGTGGACAGGGGCACTGAAGCTTAAAGAACTTGAGTTACTGAGTAGATCAAAATGAGCTGGGCTAATAGAAAAAATTAATGGTAGACAACATTGTTGAATTAGAATTCTTCAATTAATTTTTTTTTTCTTTCCCAGGCTTATTACATACCCGTTTGATGTTGTTTGCTTGTCAAGTTCAACCTTCTCCTTACCTAGGTAAGCTTATGTTGATTAAAAATTTCTCTATTTAATTTCTTTAAATATTCATAAAGTTATCTTTTTAAGAAGCAGTGGTCACACATATATGTGAGAGCTGTATTTTTTTTTTTTTTTTTTTGCTGTTTTTGGCTGGGGTTGGGTTTGAACCCGCCACCTCTGGCATATGGGGCTGGCTCTACTCCTTTGAGCCACAGGTGCTGCCCTGTGAGAGCTGTATTTTTTAGGAACAAAATATTCCTGGTTCGTGGATGGAGTCAAATTTTACGATGCTGCATGTGTAGGGTGACCAAACGTCCCGATTTTGGCGGGACAGTCTCACTTTTCAACAATTTGTCCTGCGACCCACGGCGTTTTAAAAAAGTCCCAATTTTTGGAAAGAATGCACGAACAGGCTGGAGAACAAGAAGGGAATATACGGTTTTCAGCCACCATATGGCTATTTCTCCAGAATATGAGTTTTATATTATTTTTGTTAATTTTATAATGTTAAACTGTGATAAATAATTGCTGAGAAGTGATTATCGAGAACTGCTTATCAAAGTTTGCTGTGTTGTCAGGCCCTGCCCTGCGCCGTCCCCTGCCCCAAGCCCCGGCTCCGCCTCGGCTCCACCTCGCCCCGCCCCCCCCATGTTGTCCCGCCTTACAGATGTTAAAATCTGGTCACCCTACCCATGTGGTGATCCCAAATTCAGTACCACGTGGACTAATCAGGAGTGACAGTCCCTTAGAATCTCGTTCCAGGGAGAAAGAACCAAGGATATTAGAGCAAAGGCAACAACCTAAGGAGCTGGGTGTTCCTCAGTTCAATGGGTTTGGGAAACAGGTTAAACAAAGTTAACCAGGCTTGTTAACTACTGGACTTCTCAAGGCTTTCATAGGGCGAACTATTAGGTGAATCCCAGGGCAGAGTTATTGTAGATAGTGTTGCCCAAACTTATTTTTCAATGAGCATTTCACATGGCTAATGTAGTATGGAACCCACTCTGGGAAGCTCTGATTTGGAGTGAACCATGTAGGGGAAAAAGAGGAATTCATATTATCATAGTATCTTCTTGTGACCAAAATCTGAGGTCCCTGAATCAAAGAAGGGGCTGCGAGACAAACAGTTTCCATGGTCAGTGGTGAGCCCAGGGCGCCATTGCTCCATTGCGCTCCTCCATCAAACCCTCTCAATGCATGAGCCAGCCCGGCCCAGGTTCCTCCTGCCCCTACAGGAATAGGCACCTCTTGAGGAAGGTGTCAGGCTGTGCTGCTTGGCTTGGAGGTGGGAGAAGTCTGTGCAAAGCTCTGCTTATTCAGCAACAAGAAGTAAATATCCTTTATTGTACCACCCCACATCAAACACCACAGCTTTCCTCCAACCAAAACAACACTCAGAAAGGAAGAGGGGGAAATGAACAGGAATTTCAAGAATTTGCGTGACCTTTCCTTCTTTGTCCTAGCACCATACTGCTTTTGACTGCAAATATGATTCTAACCATGTAAGATATAAATGACAACTGGGATTAGTGGTAACAGATTCCACATCTGTTTTGTTGTTACCTAGTTCCTTTGGGCAAGGTCTTAGAGATGGTACAATTGACTAGAGCAGGTAAGCATGAGCAAAATGCCTTTCAGATGGTCAAGATTAACCCTCTCAGCCTGTGGGGAATTGGGTGGCTCAGTGAATATTTAAGGGCTTCAGGAAGGCCCCATCTCCCAGTGCCACTGGAATTGTAGGTTGGGTTAGTTTTTCAAGTGAATAAGGACAGACTGAGTGCATACAGTGGACTCAAGTTGGGAGGACCCTGAAAGAATCTGTAGATGAGAACTAAATCTTGCCTACCTGGGAAAGACTTCTCGGGCTATATACCACCCTCTAACAGATTTATATGTCTGAGGTATAGAGCCAGCTCTTGGAGAAGGAATACTATAAAAACAAAGCCACAGAGGGTATAAATTTCCTGACTGTATAAGCCATAAATCAGTGGTGAGAGGATCTAAGGCCCTGTAGAGGCCCACTGCCTGCAGGATAAGAGGACAGTGTTGCTCACAGGGCCCGTGCTGGGCCTGCCTTTTCCACTGTAAAATAGCCAGTGTTCTCCCCTCTCGCCCACCCCCAACCTGTCTCCTGTGAACTGAAATGTGCTGATTAGAGCCTGGTGATAGGTGAGGTTCATTCCTTTTCTAAAGGCCACCAGCCCTTCTCGGAGCTCCTGCCACACAAACCTTGCTGTCTTGAATCCTTTTCTTACCATTTCATAGCTTAGTTCCCTTCTGAGATTGTTAGATGTCTATTTCTGTGGACTTCATGGTGGCTATGAAATCCTTTGCATTTTGGACAGTGCCTGTGACTCGGTTGGTAGGGCGCCGGCCCCATATACCAAGGGTGGCGGGTTTGAACCTGGCCTTGGCCACACTGCAACAACAAAGAAAATCCAGCCAGGTGTTGTGGTGGGCGCCTATAGTCCCAGCTACTCAGGAGGCTGAGGTGAAAAAAAAAGAAATCCTTTACATTTAATAGGTGAATAGGTGATGTGTTTGGGGTTAGTGTGCCTGACCTGCTATTGACTCTTTGTCCCTAAGGAGTGTCCCCCTCTAATCAGGAACAAGCCCAGAAATGGGAGGGTAGTCAACATTAGAACTTAAACCTCTGTCTAACTGTAGGTAGTTCTGAAGTTTGACAGCTAGGCAGGGGAATATAGCAATGTATATCTTGTATATCTTAGCAACACACTGCTAATAACAATGTATTGTGTATTTCGAAGTAGCTAGAAAGAGAGAACGTCAAATGTCCTTAACACATAGAAATGCTAAATAGGCTCGGCGCTTGTAGCTCAGGGGCCAGGGTGCCAGCCACATATACCAGAGCTGGCAGGTTCAAACCCAGCCCGGGCCAGCCGGACAACAATGACAACTCCAACCAAAAAATGGCCGGGCGCTGTGGCAGGTGCCTGTACTCCCAGCTACTCGGGAGGCTGAGGCGAGAGAATTGCTTAAGCCCAAGAGTTTGAGGTTGCTGTGAGCTGTGACGCCAAGGCACTCTACCCAGGGTGACATAGTGAGACTCTGTCTCAAAGGAGAAAAAAAAAAGAAATTATAAATATTCAAGGTGATAATATACACCAAATACCCTCACTTGATCATTACACATTTTATGCAGATAACAAAACACCACACATAACCCGTAAATATGTAAAATATTATGTCTAGTTAATAAAATAAAGACTGGGCCCAGCAGCCAGGATTGTACTATGTAACCCCACTCCCTGGTTGTAGGAGGGCTCCAGTGACCCACACTGGGCCACTCAGATTTTCTCTCCTGGGAACTGGGAATCAGATGCTAGCTGGTTCCCACCTGTCTCTCGAATGGGAACATATAAAACAGGAGCTGTGGGTGACAGTGGCCACTTTTGGTCAGTGTGTGGAGACAGAGGCAGGAGATCTGCCAGGAGAGGAGAATGCAGCGGATGTCGGGAGCAGCCCTGGCAAGTGGCCGGGTGATCAGATGGAGGCCTGCCCCGGCTCCCTGTGGCTCTCCAGGTCCTGGTTCTTGCCCCTCCTGAGGCCTGGCTACCCTTCCTACTTTGGGTTCTGAGAGATACACCTGCATCCTTATACATTCATCTTCTTTGTTTAAGTTCATTTGAGTAGGTTTCTAGTTGTAACCAGAGAGTTGACGAAGCAAGGTGATAAATCATCCCCGGGTTGAATTTCATCAGCTCGTCTTGCTGACTTTGTCTGTAGGATAAGGCCACTTCTCAGCACCTGCTGCTGCCCGGTCTCTGTCGACTCCCTCCATGGGCGTGGCAACCTCACAGCTGTCTTATCCTACTCTTGCCTCCTACAGTCTGGTCTTTACCTCCCGGTCACATCGGCAGAGGTTCTCTCCCTTCACTTCCTTGCCTGTGTTTTCTCATCCCTTACTGAACAGATTGGTTCTAAAACCATTAGGGCAAAGCTAGGTAGGCACTTGGCCCCCCTGGGGTGGAGCAGCTGCAGTCCAGAATGAGGTGTTGGAACCCGAATAGGGTTAGGAGGGTGTCCATGCAGACAGACTGCTTGGCATGTGGAACAGAACCCAAAGGGAGCAGAAGGCATCGAAGGAGAGAAGTGTCAGTGCCTTTGAAGGTGAGGAATGTGTCCACGTGGTCAGGGGAGCTCCCTCCTATGGAAAGACAGAACCTGTGTGAGACAGGACAATGTCCATGCAGAGAAGAAACCTGGCGTAGGGCATCAGAGTCCCAATAGAGGGAGGAAGGGCCCAGCCACCAACAGGCACTGCAGGGTGCATAGAAGCCAGAAGGCCTCTTCGTTGCATACAAATAAGTTCTGACCACCTTCAGCAGTGAAATGCCAATCTAAGCAGTTCTGTTAGGTCAAGGTCAAGACCCTGGTGGGTAAAACTTGGAACCCTGACGTATGGGATGGAGACTTCTGTGCGGATATCCCATAGGACTGTGAGTTCCCAGACTTGCCTGACCCCTCTGGGCTTGCAGAAATGACCACTCTCCCTAGAGAGAGCCTGCATTCTCCTGTGCTGGGGGACAGTGTGAAGGCCTCTTTCCTGAAGTACCTTTGGGAAGTGTCGGATTTCCCTACTGGCCACTAGGCCTAAAATTAAGGTAAAGTCACAGCATAATCCAGATGGGGATGTGATGAGCCTGATATGGGAGGAAAGGGGCCGTTCCATAGGGTGAATGATGAGCAAGCTAGACAGTACCCACTGGGGCCAGAGGAGTACGCAGGGCTAGGATCTGAGGAGTCAGACCTCCCAGTATGCAGGGCTGGGATCAGAGGACCAGACCACAGCACTGGGTAGGCAGAGTTCGACTCTGGTGATGTTCAATGCCAGAATCCCATAGCAGATGGTGAAGGAAGGGATTAAGAGGCTCAGGGAGGTAAATATGCCAAAACAGATCTCCTATGGCCAGCCAGAGCACCTCTAATGACACGTTCCACAGAAGGGCTCGGAGGACACTGAATGTGCTAGTGAGAGGGCACCAGTGACCTCAAGCTTAGTGATGCTTTGCTGCTGTGGCCAGGGCTGAGTGTGAATCTGGCTTCTTGATAGCAATGGTGAGGTTAGGACACCCAAATAATAGAGGTCAAGGGGCAGCTCTTTAACCTCCATAAGCCAGAGGCCACGATGACCATAATGGAAGTGGTAGCTGAGGTTGCCCCATGGAAAGTTCTGGAGGTGGTTAATATAGGGACAAAGAGATGGATAGTAAGGCCGTTGCTGAGCTTGAGCCAGCAGGAGAAATCAAGGAGAGATAAACAAAGGATTGAGGCCACTGACTAAAGAGGTGGCTGGAGCTCCAGAAAGAAGAACCCTGTATTACTGTGACATGTAGTACCCCCATTCTTGGCATGTAATACCTCTGTGCTTCCCCCAAAGGGACCCATCTCTGTACTCGGGCACTGAGAATACCTAGATATTTGAGGACTATTGGACAAGGTCTGAGTTAACATTGTTACCCAAAGGCCTAAAGTGTCACCATAGCTCCCCTATTAGGTGGGGGTGTGGGGATTCAGGTAATAAATGGAGTCCTGACAAAATCCAGCTTAGAGTGGTCAGCTGTGTCCCAGACCCAACCAGTGGGCACTTCTCCCCATCACTACAAAGACTCCTCTGCCCTTTTCCAGCCACCTCCTCTCCCCATCCTTTCTACTGGCAACCACTGCTCTATTCTCCATGCCTATGATTTTGTAATTTTGAGAATGTTATATAAATAAAGTTACATAGCACGTATCTTTTGAACTCAGTATAAGGCCCCTGAGATCTACCTAAATTCTTACACTGTTCCTTTTTCTTGCTGAGTAGTATTCCATTGTGTAGATGTGCCACAGTTTATCTAGTCAGCCCTCGAAGGACATCTTGGTTGTGACCCTTTTTGGCTATTACAAATAAAGCTGGTTTGAACAGTCACATACAGATTTTTGTGTTAACATGTTTTCATTTCTCTAGGTTAAATGCCAGGAGTGTAATTGCTGGGTTATGTGATAAGTGTGGTTAATTTTATAGAAACTGCTAAGCTGTTGTCCGGAGTGGCTGTACCAACCCACCAGCACCAGGGAGGGCTCCACATCTTCAGCACCTGGTGTAGTCAGTGGTTATTTTTTAGCTGTTTTAGTATTTGTGGTTTTAACCAGCATTTCCCGGTTGGTTCATGATAGTAAACATCTTTTATTGTTCATATTTCCTGAGTATATTTTCTTTAGTGAAGAATCTGTTGAATCTTTTGTCCAGTGGATTATTTATCTTCTTGCTGTTGAGTTTAAAAAGTTCTTTTCATATTCTGGATACAAGTCCTTTGTCATAAATATGATTTGCAAATGTTTTCTCTGCACCTCTGGCTTGTCTTTTCATCTCCTAAAAAGGATGAAACATTTTAAATTTTGGTAAAGTCCAATTTATCAATGTTCTATTTTATGGATTGTAAATTTGATGCAAGGTCTAAGAACTCTTCACTTAACTCTAGTTCATGAAGACTTTCTGCTGTGTTTTCTTCTAAAAGTTTTGTATTTTACATTTAGATCTACAATTCATTTGGAGTGAATTTTCATATTAAGTGTAAAGTTTAGATTGAGGTTTGTTCTTTCTGCCTATGTATGAGCTAGACCAGGGGTGTCCAACCTTTTGGCTTCTCTGGGCCACATTAGAAGAAGAGTTGTCTTGGGCCACACAGTAAATACACAAACACTAATGAAAGCTGATGTGGGGTAGTGCCTGTGGCTCAAAGGAATAGGGC
>NW_003852398.1:33739424-33745435 GCF_000181295.1 Otolemur garnettii | reverse complement strand
CAAAAAAAAAAAAAAGAAAGAAAGAAAGCTGATGTGCTTAAAAAAGAAAAGGTTGGTATATAATCTTCATGGTATCCTCCACCACAGATAAGTAAAAAGGTCCTCACAAAATAATCCTAATTATGTAGCATCCCGTTCAGAGAGTCTTTTAAAATTATGGAGCAGGTCATAAGTTTGTGATCACTAATACCGGAAATGTACATGTTTAAGTGATAAAACATCTTTAAGGTTTTTTTTGATAATTTTTATTATAAAAGTAGAAGAAAAATGGGCAACATAAAACTAGTAGAATATTAGACATAGTATTTGAGAAACTAACGCATCCATTTCTGATTTAATTGGAATTAGTTGTGATTCTCAGTAAGTTATCAAGGTGCTCATCAGATATTTTGGTTCTAATTTTACTCTTAGGCCAGGCATGGTGACTTACACCCGTAGTCCTAGCACTTTGGGAGGCTGAGGCAGGTGGATTGCCTGAGTTCACAGGTTTGAGACCAGCCTGAGCAAGTGTGAGACCCTGTCTCTAAAAACAGCTGGTGCCTGTAGTCTCAGCTACACAGCTACCCAAGAGGCTGAGGCAAGAGAGTCACTTGAGCCCAAGAGTTTGAGGTTGTTGTGATCTGTGACTACACAGCACTCTACAGAGGGCAACAAAGTGAAACTCTATCTATCTCAAAAAAAATTCTTTTTTTACTCATAATGTGCAAGCAACTAAAAATAGTTGCTTATAAATGTAGGTGCTACCAAATAGCAATGACATGAATAGGTGTGATTGAGAAGCAAGGGATATTTGTCTGTGGGAAGACAGGACCTATAGAAGCCCAATAAAGAGACGTAGTCAAATTTTCTTTAAGTTGAATATTCCATTTCAAAGGGAATGTAGCATTATGCATTCCATTTGAAAATTGGCAGGTAACCTATTTATGTTGACTGAAAATAGAGGCACAAGTGCCCCAAAATATTGATTATTTTCCTGGAAATCTGTTTCCAAATTCTCGTATCAAATCAAAAAGCAAGGCTGCATATTTTTCACCATTCACAGAACTGTGTTTAGCTGACGTGTCAAAATGCATAAAATTGTTTGCCTTAATTTGAGCTGGCCATAATTCAGTTTCATTTGGACCGCTATTATGGTTTGAAAATTGTATCCATAAGTTGGTTTTCACCCTGAATATGCATGTTTAACTCATTTAAATGAGGGATTAAATCCTCTAAAATGCTAAATCTGTAAGCCAGTTTTCATTGTCAAGTTCTGGCACAAATTTGGTTTTGAGACCATAGATGACTTGATAATACGTGGGAAATCATAAAATGTTTCCAACATTTGGCCTCAACTTAGCCATCTTCTGAAAAGTAAATGTTGTCACCATAGTCAACGTCAGTACTTTTAAGGAATTCCTGGACTTGGAGATGATTCAATCCCTTGGCTCTTATGAAATTCACTCTTGATGATGATTTGTGTGACATTATGCATTTTTAAAGCTTTGCACATAAATTTTCTTGATGTACTGTGCAATAATACTTAATCAAACATGAATTTTGGGCAGCAACTTCATCTTCTTCTACTTTGATTTTGCAAGTCCCTCTCTTTTACCTCCCATCACTGGGGCACCATCAGCAGCTATAGCAAGTAAGTTGACAATGAACAAAGAAAGTTGCTTTAAGATACTTTTTATTGCTTTGTATAAATCTCTTGATTTAGTTGTGTCTTTTAATAGCACTCAAGAAGGCATTTCTGGGGCCAGGTGAGGTGGCTCACTCCTGTAATCCTAGCAGTTGGGAGACTGAGGTGGGTGGATTGCCTGAGCTCACAGGTTCAAGACCAGCCTGAGCCAGAGTGAAACCTTGTCTCTAAAAATAGCCAAGCATTATGGTGGGCACCTGTATTCTCAGCTACTAGGGAGGCTGAGGCAAGAGGATTGCTTGAGACCAAGAGTTTGAGGTTGCTGTGAGCTATGATGCCACAGCACTCTACCGAGGGCAACAAAGTGAGACTCTGTCTCGGAAAAAAAAAATCCATTTATTCAGTGCTATTATATTCATCATCAATACATTTAACAAAAATGGCAAGCTGAGCTGTACTTGTCGCATCAGTGCTGTCATCCATCGCCAAAGCATAACGTTTTAAATTAGCAGATTAACACTCCAAATTTGTTTGGACAGATTTTCCATTTCCTTTAATTTGCCTGGCCATAGTGTGGTGAGACAAACTGATTTTAGAAATATCCCCCCTTTTGGGAGGGAAAAATTCTATCTGCCATACTTTTCATATTGCTTAATAAAATCACTATCAGTAAATTTTTTTTTTTTTTGCTATTAAATATGCTACCACATAACCAGGTTTTACAGTGGAACCCGTCTGAATTGTAATGTTTTAAAAACAAACTTGTTGAGAAGACAGACTTTCTATCAGTTCTACTATTTTGTCCTTACGATACAATCCTTCATATACATCAAATTTGGCAGCATGCTTTTGCACAAAATGTCTTTTCAAATCATAGTCTTTTTTTTTTTTTTTTTGAGGCAGAGTCTTACTTTCTTGCCCTTGGTTGAGTGCTGTGGCATCATAGCTCACAGCAACCTCAAACTCTTAGGCTCAAGCAATCCCTTTGCCTCAGCCTTCTGAGTAGCTGGGATTACACGTGCTCATCACAGCACCGGCTAGTTTATCTATTTTTAGTAGAGACAGGGTCTTGCTCTTGTTCATGCTGGTCTCAAACTCTTGAGTTCAAGCAAAACCACCCACCTCAGCCTTGCAGAGTGCTGGAATTATAGGCATGAGCCACCAAGCCCAGCCAATGTTTACTTTTATTATGAAAATTAATTGATGGGAAAATAGAAAGCAAGGTTGGGGACCTTCCATATCTCAGTGTCAAGGCGAGGCGAGGTTAGGTAGAAGGCCTATTATAAAGTGCGATGAGCAGTGTGTGAGGCACTACAGAGGTGTGGAAGTACCTTAATAATCAAATAAGAATGCTTATCTGACTATCACAAGAATGGAGAAGCAAGAATCCACTGTACTCAATTCTGATACAAGGACAATTGATGACCTAGTACATGGTGGGGGGTAGGGGAAGAAGGAAACAGAGAGCGGGAAGGAGGAAGGGGAGTGGGGGAGTCGTCATGGTGTGTGACATACCGCTTGGAGGCAGGACACAATTATTAGAGGAACTTTACCTAACAAATGCAATCAGTATAACCTGGTTCTCTGTACCCTCAATGACAGGTCAAAAAAAAAAAAAAAAAAAAAAAAGAATGCTTACCTGACTTGTAACTAATATTAATTGCCTAACGTTGCAATGGTAGGTTGAGATACTATTGATAATCACTGCCTGGTCCAATCATCACATGTACATGCAACATCTGACATTGTCAGTTCAACTATCTGCACTTGGAACATGGCAGCCACACACTACTATAGCATTGACACCACCCATGTGTACTGACAGCAAAAACATACATGTATTTATTCTATGTGACATTGAAACATGATATTGTCCTCTGCAAAATTCATGCTTCAGAACGTCACAATTGAGTTCCACCCCCAAATCACAGGATACTCATAATGTTTTAAGTAGGTTTATGATTTTGTGTTGGGCCACATTCATAGCTCTCCTGGGCTGCATGTTGCCCTCGGGCCATGGGTTGGGCATTCCTGCTTTAGACCATTATCCCAGGACCATTTGTTAAACGCTCTTCTTCTCTGGTCACTCTTTTCTGAACACCTGTCTTTTCACTATCTAAATACTAAGACTAAAAAGAATAACCATAATGTATGCCTCTTGCCTCTGAACTTAGCATTCATTTATCCATTTATTCATTCATTCAACAAATATTAATCGAATGCTCATTATGTGCCAGAAATTGTGCGAGGCATTTAGAATACATCTATTGTCCTGAAACTCATGACCTAGGGAAGGATAAAAAAGCAAAAAATACCTATTTGACATTGTGATGAAGTATAGGCAGTCCCCCAAGTTACAAATATCTGACTGATGTACAACTTGCAATTATGAACAGAAGCTCTTATAGGTAATAGGTAGATGTACCTATTATAATTTATATAAAAATTCAACTTAAGGACTTACAGAACCTGTCTTGTTCGTAACCTAGGGACTGCCTATACTCTAAAAGAAATGAAAAACTGAGCGGTGCCTGTGGATCAAAGGAGTAGGATGCCCGCCCCATATACTGGAGGTGGCGGGTTCAAACCTGGCCCTGGCCAAAAAAAACTGCCAAAAAAACCCAAAGAAATGAAAACCTTACAAAATAAAGAGTACCAAGGGAAGGGGCCACCGAGTGGTTAAGGAGCTATGCGTAGAAGGTCTAAGCTAAGACTTTACCATCTGTAATGCTATGACTTGACAAAGAAAAAGGGGTGAGGAGAAGCTCTAAATGTTCATCTCTGTGCCCCCCAGATCTCATAGCTGAGAAAAGTGCATGAAAACCTTAGCCGCCATCATCGAAAGGAATGCAGTGCAACTATATCCTGATACGAAAACATCCACCCACAATTTTAAATGAAACAAGCAGTTTCAGAAAATGATATAGTCTTTCTCCCTCCGCTCCCCCATACTATCCTTTCACCTTTAGAGTTCCCCAAACTTGACCTCTTCCCCTGCATCAGAAGTTAGTAAAGGGCAATGAAAAGGCTCCAGATATTTGGGAAGGTTCCAACTAGTCTCCATGGGTTATTGACCCATGAGCTGCGTCATGGACCACACCCCCTCTTCCATTCCCCTTCTCTAGTCTACCTGGGGAAAAAAGCAAGTGCCTCCAGCCCACAGAGCTGGATGAGATGTGGGAGTCAGTGGCACCTGGTGGACAGAAAGTGGATTCTCACTGTTACTCTGCACAGGGCAGAGCTGGCTCAGCAGGAGCCCAGTCTAGGAGGAACATACAGCGGGTGTCCCCAGCCTTGGTCTGCTTTGTGATTGGTTGTTTACAGTTCCATGGGGTTTGTGGTTCCCCTTGGATTTTGGATGTGCAAAAACAAGCTGCCAGCGGTCTGCCTACCTGCTGCGGGTGTGTGTGTGTGGGGCTGTTCTCTGTGGGATGCATGCCTTCCTGGGAGCTGGGAGAGCTGATGGCAAGCCTCAGCCTAGGGCACGCTCAGCCTAGGTGTGTTTGAGAAATGCAGAAGTCTGGGGAGTGAGAATCAAGCAGGCTCTTTTTCCCTTATGGGTGCTGTTAGCCAGTAAGAACTTTTGGGCAGAGACAAAGTGGTTGCTTTTGACATCTGGGGCAATCAAATCTTTGCTGGAGGAAATGGCAGGGTCTGTGTTGCTGGTGGGGAGAGAACAGTGGAGTCCAAGCACCTTGGTCCTGGCATTCAGGGAGTCTGGCCTCTCCCCTCTGGGATCAGGGGTCCTATACCAGCCCCATGGTCTCTGGATGGTTGAACTCTGTGATTACCTTGGGTGCAGGGGCTGAATCTCCATGAGTCCAGTTATTCACCACCTCTCCTGAGGTTGGCCTGACACAAGCAGTCAGCAACCCCTCTAGCATTTTGTCTGCCCACCCATTTACCTCTCTGGGAGTGTGTTCCTCAACTTTTGTCTATGGCCACCCGGCCTGGATGGAGTCAGTCTATTCTTGTGCTTGACATTTGTTCCTTAATGTCTTAACTGACTGGAAACGAGCCCTGCTCCTTCTTGGAAGCCAAAGGCACCAGGTTGCCTGTGAATGGCCGGGCCTGGGGCTTGGCCTGCTGGTCACTCATTGAGTTCATGACACATCATCACATCATCTGCCCATTTTCTTTTCATCCCTCACTTCAGGGACCCATCCTTGCCTGGACCTCCCATGGGCCTAGGTGATTTCCTAGGAGAGAATTGGCCTTCAAGTCAGATTGATGGGGTTCAAACCCTGACACCCTTACTTACCTGCTGTTGGACAAGTCACATAACCTCCGCTCACTTCTAAAATGGAAACAGGCTTGGTGCCTGTAGTTCAAGCAGCTAAGGTGCCAGCCATATACACCAGAGCTGGCGGGTTCAAATCCAGCCCGG
>NW_003852398.1:33727299-33738909 GCF_000181295.1 Otolemur garnettii | reverse complement strand
TTTTTTGGTTGCAGCCATCATTGTTGTTTGGCAGGCCCAGGCTGGATTTGAACCCACCACCTTAGGTATATGTGGCTGGCGCCCCAGCTACTTGAGCCACAGGTACCGAGCCATTTGTGTTATTTCTTACGAAATTTATGATCTTATGTTTTGTTCCTTGGAACTGATCACTGACAGTGGGTAATAGAAAATCAACTAACTGGTTAAGATATTAATAACATGTCTCACACCTATAATCTCAGTGACTCAAGAGTCTGAGGCAGGAGGATAGCTTGAGCCCAGGAGTTTGAGACCTCCAGCCTGGGCAACAGAGCAATGTCCTATCTCTAAAAACAATCAGTTTTTAAAAGACCTTAATAACAGTCACAAATCCTTTGTGCTAGACACAGTTCTAAGCACTTGATATATAAAATGAGGAAAATAAGGCACAGAGAGGTTAAGTGAGTTGCCTGAGGATAAAAAGCTAGTGAGTGGCTGATCCAGAATTCAGACCCAGGGAGTCTGGCCTCAGAACCTACGCCCTTAATCTTGAGACACTCATTTGATTCCCTGAGAAAACACAGGACAGTGGAAGGACCAGACCATGGAGTGATGGTCAGGCTGGGCTCCTGGTCCTTTTCTCATCACTGCAGGCTGAAAGTCACCCTCCCTGCTTAGTGCCTGGCGTGTCTATAGCATCTCACCATTGGCAAAGGTTTCATGATTTGCAAGGCATTTCTTCCTCATCTGAAATTTATCTGCCTCTTCCAGTCATCAGGTAGAGTAGGCACCTCTATCTTGCTGAGGCTCAAAAAGATAAAGCAACCTAGCTAAGGTCACCCAGGTAGCACAAAATAACAAGTCTTCAGGTTCTGGATGCAAATTCTTTCTCCTGTACAGTAGGCCCCATCACCTTATCTGTGGGGGAATATGTTCTAAGACACCCAGTGGATGCTTGAACTTGCATTACCTTTTATATATGTGCAGACCTATGATAAACTTTAAGTTATAAATTAGGCACATAAGAGATGAACAACAATAATAATAAAATAGAATAATTATGATTATATATACATGTACACATATGATGATAGGACATAAACAAAGTTATGTGAATACAGTGTCTTTGGGTCTGTCTAAAAATCTTGCATTGTCCTGTACTGTGAGTAACTGAAACCTTGGAAGGTAAAACTGTGAAAAGGGAGGAATGCTGTGCTATCTTGCCTTTTGCTCATGTCAAGGGTGTGTTCCTGTTATGTGTTTGAAAACCATAATATAAAATAAAGTCTTCAAACGGGAAGGTCCTTAAAGTCATGCAGTTTATGTTTGAATATGCTTGAATACCTCCATTGATGGGTAACTCACTACTTATAAGAGGCAGCTAGAAACTAGATTCTGATAGTCTTTAAGGCAGAGTACATAGCTGGCCTTGGAGATATCTGGCCCCAGAAGTACAGCTGCGGGCTGGATCCTCTCTGAGGGACATCCGGCAGTCAGTACCACAAGGTCTCCCTCCCCACCCTGCCTCCAAGCCCTCTCAGCCTTTCCTTTCTAAAACCACAGTCCCTCCCTCAGAAGGGAGTCCTCTCTACACAGACTGGTTAAGGTTTATTAGCCCTTAAAATTCCTCCGAGATGAGTTGGTATTTATTTCCCTGCAAAGCTTATGTAACCGTAAGAGGATACTGGGGCTGCCAAAGCTGTCTGTGGTTTGGATGGGACCTGCAGCGGTTTCTTCTGGGAGCTAAATATTATAATGAATGATCTCATACTATCATTTTCTTTGGAACCAAGCTGTGCTTGTCCCAGTGGTACCCGGTGCTACCTCCCAGGCCCCTGCTGTTTTGATTCTGACCAGGACTGGAGGGTAGAGTGAAGGGCACAAGGAGAACAAAATTAGTGTCTTGTGGTAACTTGGTCTCTCGGCTTCTCCAAGGAGGCTCAGATCTGGGTCTTCAGCTACAGCTGAGGTCTGGGTGGCCACCACGATTAGGCTGCCTGGGAGATTATGGGAAAGGCTAAAGCCAGCCTTCTAGCCACTGGCTGTTCTGACCGAGCTTTTGCAAGGCTGTAGATTCAGGATTTGAAACAGGAATGAGTTGGTGAGGACCTGACTGCTGAGCCATCAGAGGCCAATCTTGAGGAACCCTCATCAGAATTGAGGAAGTCTTGTACTGGGAGCCTCCAGGCACCAAGCTGAGTGCTCTGCCTGCATTCACAGTGGAGGCTGTGTAAGGTGGTAAGTGGGGGAGGCCACTATAGTATAGAACGGCAGGGTCTGTGTTCCAGCTCTATCACTTGCTGGCCACTTAACACTGGGCAAGGATATAACCTGTCTGTCCCCATCTCTAAAAACAGGGGTGATAACAGCCCTCCTATGGGACTGTTAGATTAAATGTGATGATGCAGACAAAGCTTTAGCACAGTAAAGAGCTCACAAAATGTTAGCAATCATCATCCACATCTAACTGGAGCCTCATAGCAAACCTATAGGGGGGAGGGGGTTGCTTAATCTCCATTTGCAGAGGGAAGAAATGAGGCTTGGGCCAGGCAAGTGGTTGATGCCTATAATCCTAGTACTCTAGGAGGCTGAGGTGCTGGATTGCTTGAGCTCAGGAGTTTGAGAGCAGCCTGAGCAAGAATGAGACCCCATCTCTGCTAAAAATAGAAAAACTGAGGCGAGAAAATCACTTCAACCCAAGAGCTTGAAGTTGCTATGAGCTATGAAATCACAGCGCTCTACTAAGGGTGCCAAAGTGAGACTCTGTCTCAAAAAAAAAAACAACAAGAAAACTTGGCTCGGCCCCTGTAGCTCACTGGCTAGAGCGCCAGCCACATACATTGGAGCTGGCGGGTTCCAACCTGGCCTGGGCCTACCAAACAACAATGACAACTACAACCAAAAAATAGCCAGGCCTTGTGGTGGGCACCTGTTGTCCCAACTACTTGGGAGGTTGAGGTAAGAGAATCACTTAAGCCCAAGAGTTTGAGGTTGCTGTGAGCTGTGACACCATGGCAGTCTACAAAGGGCGACATAGTGAGACTCTGTCTAAAAAAAAACAATGACAAGAACTGAGGCTTGGAGAGGTCAAGTAGTTAATGAGCCATTGGCCTGGGATATGAAAACTTTATTCCCAGTATGTTGGCCTGGAGTTGGGATTTGTTCCTTGGGGAGCTTGGAAGCTGCCACATGAAAGGGTTGGAAAAGAAAATAGCTGGAGTCCCTGGTCATGGAGGGCTACTCTGGGGAACAACTGACTCAGAGAAAAGACTGAGGGGCCCACTATGTCAAAAGTGTCAGGGACCATGCTGGTCATGGTCAGCACTGTGTCCCAGCTCTGAGCATGATACCTGGTGTTCACAGTCCTTGGCTGAACAAGCTCTAGTAATTACAGTGATCCTTTGGGCATTATCATTTGAACAAAAGCTTGGCTTCTTTTTGTCATCAGTAACTTTTTGCTATCAGTAACCAGACTCCAACTAAAATGCAGCAGCAGCATCATAGCTCACAGCAACCTCAAACTCCTGGACTTAAGTGAGCCTCCTGTCTCAGCTTCCCGAATAGCTGAGACTAGCTGTGTGTACCACCACACCTCCCTGATTTTTTCCATTTTTAGTAGAGACGATGTCTAGCTCTTGCTCAGGCTGGTCAGTAACTTTTTTGACCTCAGTGACACAATGCAGGTGGCAGCCACTGGGGCTGATGTCCCTTCTAGGGGGAAAACGCCTGTGGCAGGTGAAGGGAGAGGAGGAGTGAGTGTTGGGACCTGAGATGGCCAGTGGCAGTCATAGCTCTGGGGCCTGAGAGAGAGACACATAGGAAGCGGGAAGGAGACTAGAATTTCTAAAGCCCCGGTCAAGCACCTCGAATTTAGTGGGCAGCTATAAAGCACCTATGTGATGCCTGCAGTATGCTTAGAGGCTGCAGACACAGTAGTGAGCAAAAGAGATGGGTTCCCTGCCCTTCGGGAATGTCCAGCCTGTTGGGGAAAGGACAGCAAATGAGTAATCAGATGAGTAGTTGGTGATTATAAATTGTGGTAACTGTGCTGACTGAGAAAAGCCCTGGCCACCCAGAACCACACAGAAGTGGAATTCTTGTTTGGGATAGTCAGGGCAGGCCTCACGGAGGAGGTGCCGCTGAAGCTCCTTGGGAAACGTTGTAGGATCTCAAATATGTGGTAAGACTTAATTTTCTCTCCAGATAGTCACAGGAGAATTTGGGCCGTCAGCCCCAGGCTGATGCCCAAACCTAAGTAAAGCCATGTTAAGGCATTTCTGAAGACAGCACTGGGCTGGAATCTCCAGAGTCAAGATCCTGTCCCACCCAGGAGGCTGGGAACAATTAACGGTAAACTGGCTTAATCGAGGAGCCTAATTTAAGAAAGAAGCAAAGTTAGGTGTAAGGCACACATCTTGGGGGCAGGACACAATTATAAGAGGGGCTTTACTTAACAAATGCAAGCAATGTAACCTAATTTATCATACCCTCAATTAACCTGAAACGAAAAAAAGAAGGAGAAGAAAAGAAAAGAAGGAGCAGAGTGGCTCTGGCCAATCAGGTTAGGGCACTGTACATCCCTCTTCCCTGAGGACGGAATGAGTCTTGTTTTCAACAGTTTTTCATGTTTATCCACTTGGTTTAGGGTCTTCTTAAATTTTTTAAGTGTCCCCAGCAATGAGGAGGCTCTAGACTTTCATTTTACCCCTTTGCAAAGCGTTTTCCACCACTAGTGCTCAACCTCAGTCCTCCCCACCCTCGGCCCAGCAGCCCTGCCAGTTCCACCTCCCAAGCACCTCCTGAGTCTGTCCTCTCCCGTCCTGCTGCCCACCGCTTGCTGTCCTCACACATCCACATGCTGCCAGGGACCCATTTAAAGATGTCGACCTCTCAATGCATCCTTACTGTACCTGAGAACCTTATCATAAAACCCCCTTTCCCTGCCTCTTTCCCATCAGCATCTTATCTGCCTCGGCCCTCACCCGTTGCCCTTCATGTTTCCCCAGGATTTTGTCCTATTGGATCCAGTCCGAGCTCAGGTGACATGTCATGTCCCAGCTGGATATAATCAGCATAGACAGTGATTAGAATCCACGCTTCAGTGCTCAGTAGCTGGAGGCAGTTTGCTCTATGAGCCTCAGTTTCCTTGTCTGTCCGGTGGGCATAGGAAGTCCCACCTCTGGCAGGAGACGTTCAATGAATGTTAGAGTTTCTTTCCTGCTTGGGCTGAAACAAGAACACCTCCTTGGTGTACTTTATAGTTTCCAGGGCATTTTCCTGCTCAAGATCTTATTAAAAGCTGTTGAAATCTGCATATCAGGCAAGGTGGCCAATGTGATCTCCTTATCAGCCAGAAAATGGACTCAGAGAGGTAAAAGCCCTGCTCAGTGTCACAGTGAAACTGGGACCACAATGACAGGCACACTTGAACACTAAGGGGCCAGATGAAGACCCTGAGGCCCAGAGTGTCTGCCCAGTGTCTCATGGCAGACCTCTGCTTTCAGGCCAGCCCCATCTTGGCTGCAGAGAAATGCTCAAGGGAGCCCAACTCCCCTTTTCTCCCAACTCTCATCCTCTCCCTGGTCTCCTCCCTGGCACTTCTCCTGCCACAGGCTTGCCCAGCCTTCCTTTTCCACCTTTTCCAGTTTAGAGCCCGGCCTGGATGAGGCCCATGCAGCCCCCACCCACTCAGCAGAGTCAGGGATTTGGCTTTGTTGGTTGCGGGGGTGTTTGGTCACCGGGCAATGCAAGCTCCTCCTAACAGCTTTTCCAGGGCCTCCACAGTCCTGGGCCCAGAATGCATCCCCTAAGGGAGGTCTGATTCAACACCTAAATCCTTCCAGGTGAGGACCAGAGGGAGAGGGAGCTTAAGGTCTTTAACTTCTAAAATTCATTCTTGCAATGAGGAGGACCCTGTCCAAATGAAAAGTAGTAATAGCATAGGAGGGAGGGAGGGAGTTTAAGCAGGAAGAGGAGATTTTGCTCTGGGTTTGGGATTTTTATGCTCTCCTAGCTGTCTGAGGTGGGGGGCAGAGTAAGGTAGTAAGGTAGTAAGTTAGTTGTGAGAAGGTGTAGGAGGAGGGGGGATACAGAGGAAGAGAGGGGGAAACAGAGGAAGGGAGGCCTCCAAAAAAAAGCTTCTCAAAGAAAGTAGTGTAACCACACAGGGAGAAGCTAGGTCTGAATCCCAGCTCTGCCATTTCCCAGCTGGCTGACCTTGTGAAGTGCCCAAATTTCACTGAACCTCTATTTCTTATCTGTATAAAAGCAGGAATAACTCCTCCTCTATGAAACAAGTACTTTCTCTCTGCCTACCTTTCTCTGTGCTTGACCCTGTGCTATGAACAAGACAGACAGGATCTCTGCTCTCGTGGAGCTTGTATTCCAGGAGGGAGGGAAACAAGAAATCAACAGTAAACAAACAAGATCGTTTTGGATAATGCTAAATGTTAGGTCAAAACGCAGAAGGGAGTGGGGAAGATGAGCAGATGGAGAAGGCCCATCTGAGGAGGAGGTATCTGAACTGAGGCAGAAAGGAAGAAGAGTGTTCCAGGTGGAGGGAACAGCAAGCATGAAAGCCTGGAGATGGGAAGGGATTTGATGTGCTGGAGGAGTGGGCAGTGGCCTCAAATACCGTATGTAGTGAGCAACTGGGAAAGCAGTTCGAGCCACGGTGAAAGTCAACAGGAAGCAGATCAGACAGGGCTTTGGAGGCCGTGCTGAAAGGTCCAGAAGGCATGGAGAGTTTTATTAAGCAAAGGAATAACATGACTGGATACGTATTTGAGAAGATCATCCCCTTAAAATTTCTGAGCCTCATTTTCCCCATCTATTAAAATGGGCGTAATAATCTATATCTCACAGGATTACTGAAGGATTAAATGACTTGACAGCAAAAACAACAAGCAAATTAATTAACATATGTGCCCAATGTGCACAACAAGTGCCAGGGCCACTGTGGAGACCTTGCAGGGGATATGAAGAGATCTGCTCAGGGGTGAGGGTGGCTCCTACAGGGTTAATCAAACCTGTCTTGGGAAAAGCAATCCCACGCTGCTAATATAATGGAAAGGGATGCAATCCAGGCTGTTTATTTTGTAGAGATTCAGTACTCCTATTAAGCAATCACTCTGTTTATGTCACTGCTAATTGAAGTAAATTGCTTTCTGCAATCAAATCGGGAAGTTCCCCTTCCGACCATGAAGGGACTTGGACTCTGGTTCCTGATTTCCAGTATTTAGTTTGACTTGAGATTTGTCCTGTAATTAATTGCATACATTCCACTGATTTCCTTAAACAAGTAGTTAGTTTGCTGTTGGGACAGAGATGGAGGCATTGATTTTTAAATTGCCCCCTCAGATGGGAAATGTTCCATTTCTCCCCTTTCCTCCTTCCAGCCAGGAAAGACTTTCTTCCAGCTGGTGGGGCTGGTGGGGAGTGGGTCTGGGGGCAGATGTCAGAGGTGGAAGTGCAGTGCAGGTGTGCCCACTGGCCCAAGTACTGGAACCAAAGCTTGTAAATCAGGCTTCACTTTCCTGAGCAGCACAAGAGGAAGTGGGGGGAGCTGCCCAGCTGCCGCCACCACCACCGCACAACTCCCAGCACTCTGTCCCATGCACAGGTCTGCTCGGAGTGGGAATCCTGTGTACAGGAGGAGGTAGTGGGGAGTTCACCAGAACACGAAGAGTGGAGCAGAGGCAGGGGCCTGGAGGATGCGAGGGAAAGGGGTGAAGGATTATCCTAAGGGGAAGGAACACTGAGGTTTAAAACCTGTGGTCCAGCCCCAGAGAGGGCACTCCAGTTCTTGCTCCTAGCCCTAGAGGGCAAGGTCAGGGGTAAGGTGGGGTGGGGGTGAAAGTCTTTGATGTTGGACAGAGCTCTTAGGCTGCATGCTGTCTGGAAACTTCCTCTCAACTTTTCGCCAGGTGGAGAAAACAGGCAGAAAGTGTACCCTGTCATTCATCTTTGATGCCAAAAAGAAAATAATTTCAAGATTTAGTCCTTGGCGAGCTATGTTGGGTGTTTTACCTTGCAGTGTGAAGAGTATCTCATATGGATTAATCTGTGCCCCTGCACAAGGCAGCCTGCAAGGTCCAGCTCAATTACCACCTCCTCCAGGCAGTCCTACCCACCGCCCTCGGCAGGATGTCTCCCTCTGCCAGTTTCCCTGGCACTGTGTGCCTCTAGGATAATGAAGTACAGATATATGCTACATCGTGGATAAGCCTCAAAAACATGCTGAGTGAAAGAAGCCTGACACAAAAGGTCACATATTGTATAATTCCATTTATATGGAATGCCCAGAAAGGGCAGATCTGTAGAGACAGAAGGAGATTAGTGGTTGCCAGGGGCTGGGAGTGGGAATGAGGATTAACTGTAAATGGGCACCAGGGATCCTCCTGGGGTATTAGAAATGTTCTCAGCTGGATTATGGTGATGGTTGCACAACTCAGTAAATCTACAAAAAATTATTATTGTATACTTAAAATGAATAAATTGTATGATATATAAATTATACCCTGATAAAGTTGTTTTTTAAAAATTGAAGCTAAGATTGCATAATTTGGCTGAAGCGACTGACTATTGAGTGGTAAGGTCAGAATTCAAACCCAGGCAGCCTGAGTCTAGAGACTACATTCTTATCCATTATGCAATGCTGCTTCCCTGAGATAGCTTTGATCTCAACCCAGCATTGGGAGGCTCATACAGTCTTGAGATGAGGCTGGCCTTCTTGGAATGTTTCTGGGAAAGGTAACACTTTGAGTTGTGTTTTGAAGACTTAGAAGTTCTCTTCCCCCAGCAAGCCTCTAGGTTCCCATCTTTGACCCTCAGTTCCTTTTTTTTTTAGACAGATCCTCAAGCTGCTGCCCTGGGTAGAGTGTTATGGCATCACAGCTCACAGCAACCTCCAACTCCTGGGCTCAAGTGATTCTCTTGCCTCTGCCTCCCAAGTAGCTGGGACTACAGGTGCCTGCTACAACGCCTGGCTATTTTTTGGTTGCAGCCATCATTGTTGTTTGGTGGGCCGGGGCTGGATTCGAACCCGTCAGCAGCTGCTTGAGCCATAGGCGCCGAGCCCTCACTTCCTTTTAAGAGCTGGATCTCACTGAATAAACAAAAAGGGAATGCCCACAGAAAGAGAGGCCATGACATCAGCCATATTTCCCCGTGATGAAAATCCATAATCTGGTGACTAATGGGGTCTCTGGAGAGATGTTTAACTGGAGCTGGGAACAGGTCTCATACTCAGGCTCTGGCACTGCTGATGTTCAGGGCTGATTCTCATAGGCAGAGATGTCCTCTGCCCCTCTCCAGGATAGCAAGAGGGAAAACTTTCTTCTTCAGACCACTTGATAATTCTTAGCTTACTGGGGACTCCTTCCGGAAGCACATTTGAATTAAGGGTCAGGAAGGCAGAAGGAAACAAAAGCTTTTAAAACATTTTCCCAAACCCTTCCAGTTTGGTCCTCACTGACTTAGTCACAGTGCTGTACAAAGAGCAGGGTGGCGGGAGCGGTCCCCCCTGGTGCAGGCAATAAGGGGGTACATTGTCTGCGGAGAATGAAAAGTTAAAGGACTGCTTGCCATACACCAGCAATTCTAAACAATGTCAGTGATAAAATATTCCTCCCCACTGGGGCAGGCTGCTCCTGGGCCCTGCCCTTGGTATGCTGCTGTTTGGTCAAGACAATTTCGTGGCAGGGTAACAGAGACTCATTGCAAACTGGCTTAAGTCAAAAAGGTAATGAGTTAAAAGGAACTGGAGCCCCTCATGGAGAAAGCTCTGGGCAGTGCCCCCGTCCTTTCTCCAGGACCCTGTGACACACCTCTGGCTTCTCTGTGTGTCAGCCTCTTTGTTCCCACTCTGCATGATGCCTTTCTCAGCTTTATTCAAGTAGCACATTCTCATTTCGAGAACCAGTAGAGACTGACCCGCATCACTTCGTTCCAATTCCAAATGCCTGGGGGTCAGAATCTAACTGGTCCAGTGTGGATCAGGTGACCCATCCTAATGCAATAGCCAGAGGAGGGTCTCTTGGACATCTGGGCTTTCAGGGCCTGAGGGAGGTTGTGTGCTGGTCAGATATCCCGTAACAAGTCTACTGTATTGTCTGGGTGTAGTTTGAGAGAGGCTGGACAGTTCTTTGTTCAGGACCCCCATGAATGTCTTCCTTTATATATCTGTTTCCTCTTGATATTCTGTTTTACTTAAGTTAGCTGGAGTGGATTTTTATCTCTTGCAACAGGAAAATCTTTGAACAACAACAAAAAACCCAGAACATATCGAGTATGAAAAGGGACTGCAAAAGAAAGGCAAGCGTGCCCAGCAGTGTGTGCTTGTGTAGGGAGCAGGTGTCTGTTCCTGTTCCCTCTTGTCCTGTTCTTTCACTTGGATTTTCCATCTTCTCCTCCAGAGAGCTCTCAGTAAGGATTGCCTCGAGACAGATTCTAATGGCTGGCAAGCCTGTCTCCAGGCCTTCCCCTGCCCTCTGCCCTAGCCATGCAGCTGACTCTCCCCTGGCTGGTGCAGGTGTGGGCTTTGGAAACTGCTGGGCTTCAAAGGCCTCTGGAGGAAATGCAGTCGAGATTCAAAGCATCTGGCTAAAGTGTCAAACCCGAATTAATTCATCTGTTATTTCCAGGTTACAGAGATAAGAAATACAGCAAGCTAAATGACAGCCTGAGGACATCACCAGACAAAGCAAAAATAAGGAGTGTCCAGTGAGATAGTAGGCCTGGTCTTTTCAAACAGAAAGTATCATTTAATAAGAAACTTGGGGGACAGTTATAGATTTAAAAAGCCTTAAAATTCATAACAACCACATACAGTGCTCTAACTTTAATTGGCTCCCGGTTCAAATAAAAATTCAATAACAGATATATTGGTAAATACAAGAGAAATGGGACTCTAAACTGGCTTGATTGATATTTGGAAATTGATTTTAATGTTTTCGTATGATAAGAGAGGTTATGAGAGAATATCATTTATTTTGGAAGATACATGAGGATATATTTGCAACTTACTTTATAGTTTTTCCAAATAAAAAGCTGTATATTTAACTCAGCAACAACAAAACAACCCAATTCAAAAATGGGCAAAGGATTTGAATGGACATTTCTTCAAAGATGATAAACAAATGGCCAGGCCAGGCATGTGGCTCACACCTGTAATCCTAGCCCTCTGGGAGGCTGAAGTGGGTAGAGTGCTTGAATGCAAGAGTTTAAGACCAGCCTGAGCAAATGCAAGATCCTGTTTTTACTAAAAATAGGAAAACTAGCCAGGTTTTGTGGCAACACCTGAAGTCCCAGGTACTTGGGAGGCTGAGGCAGGAGGATTGCTTGAGCTCAGAAGTTTGAGGTTGCTGTGAGCTATGATAATGCCACAGCACTCTATCCAGTGTGATGGAGTGAGACTGTGTCTCAAAAACAAAATAAAGAAATGGCCAATAAGCGTATGAAAAGATGTTCAACATCACCAGTCATTAGGAAAATACAAATCTGGCTCGGCACCTGTGGCTCAAGCGGCTAAGGAGCCAGCCACATACACCTAAGGTGGCGGGTTCGAATCCCCAGCCTGGGCCTGCCAAACAACAATGATGGCTGCAACCAAAAAATGGCCGGGCGTTGTGG
>NW_003852398.1:33722935-33725884 GCF_000181295.1 Otolemur garnettii | reverse complement strand
ACTATGTCACCCTCAGTAGAGTGCTGTGGTATCAAAGCTCACAGCAACCTCAAACTCTTGAGCTTAAAATGATTCTCTTGCCTCAGCCTCCCAAGTAGCTGGGACTACAGGTGTTTACCACAATGACTGGCTGTTTTTTTGACTGTAGTTGTCATAGTTGTTTAGCAGGCCCAGGCCGGGTTATAACCTGCCAGCCCCGGTGTATGTGGCCAGCGCCCTAGTCACTGAGCTACAGGCACTGCGCCTATGTATAAAATTTTCATAGTGAAAATTTAGGGAATCAAAAGAAAGGGGTGGGCAGCGCTTATGGCTCAGTGAGTAGGGTGCCGGCCCCATATACTGAGGGTGGCAGGTTCGAACCCAGCCCCAGCCAAACTGCAACAGCAACAACAAAAATAAATAATAAAAAAAGAATTAAAAAAAAAAAAAAAAGAAAGGGGTAAGGTTATATCTGAATCCCTATTCTTTCCTCAATAAGTGTGATGTTTGAGCCAATTTCATAAAGCTTTTGAAACTCAGTTTTCTTATCTTATAAAATGGGGGTAATAACAGGGCTTACCCACAAACAACACTAACACAAACACCATGTGGACAGTCTCCACCCTGGTTCTGGTTCTGCCCATGTGGCTACCTTCTCTATTAGCTTCATCTTCGCTCAGAGGTAGCTTCTCAGTCAACCAGCACATCATTAGTGAGGGCTGAGCTGCATGTCTTCTATTTGCCCTTCCAGATTCAATCTGCCTCTCCAGCACCTGCTTCTGTGACCTAGGGGGCTGGCCTTCATGGACTGCATCCTTGGGCTCCTCTCCTTCTGGCTTCTGGTTGCACCAGCAGGAGCCTAGAAGGAGGTAGAGCTCCCTCTCTCCTGGGTTGGGCAACCACTCCCTCTTCTTGCCCCTTTAGGCCTAGGAATAGAGGTTCCCCCACTATTGCTCACCCTGGCACACTGTGCTACCTGGTTGCTCTCCTTATATCTTGTAAATAGAACCCTTATTAAACTACTTAGAGATGCCTACCAGCACTCTGGCTGATACAGGTCTACTGTGTGCCAACTGTCTTGCCAAGCCCTGAGAGAGATCTTAATTAGTAAAATAGACATAGTTCTGTCTGAGGAGTGTAGAGTTTTCACCCTAGACCTGAGGGGTTCTGAGCTGATACCAAGTTCGTTATTCCAGTGGACTGGTATACACAAAAGGGCAAGCCAGCAACTACCCTGTTTCTCCCCTCCACACACACACGGGGAAATCTGACGTGGATTCTGGAATATGCGGGCCTATCCCAAATCTTCAGATCTGAACAGAAATGTTGGCTGTGTCCTCAATCTCTTTACTCTGTGTTTGGGACTTAAGAGCTCAATGGAACCTCCCTGAATGTCTGAGGCACATTGACAATAGGCAAACAAATATGGTAACACTTAGCAGGATGCCATGTGCAGCATGAGGCTTCATTAAGTCAAGTTCATAGTGAGACGAACTCAGAAGATACATTTTTCTAAGACAATAGGATTAGATCATATTCTCCTCAGATATTTCTTTGAGTCTTTCAATATCTGTACAAATGGCCTCCAAATAAGACATGGAGTTAACATCTTTGTGGAAGTTGGGGTTCATAAACTCAGGGTTTTATTTTATACTCCAAGAATGGTTTTCTTCTACTACAAATGTGAAGAGTTGGCATAGTTTGTGGGCAGAATTTATTTGCAACAGTGGTGGACAGTCTCCACCCTGGTTCTGCTTCTGCCCATACTTTGTATAGTGAATGATTTCAAACATGGTCCCCTGTTGGGAAGGTATCTGTGTTTTTGTCCCAAAATCAGTGAAACAAGTGATGAGACTTGAGTCATCTTCTGGTTTGGTGGCTCAGGAAGGATCCTCTCAGACGGCATTGCTTTCTCTTAAATAGCTTAATGCTATAATTAAAAACTTTTCTGGGTTGTCCTATTCAGGGACCACAGAAGTCTGAACCATATGAAGAGTATGTTTGCACTTGAGTCCCATCCTCTGGCTCCATGCATTGGAGTCATCCAGAGACTTTTCCACATTTGAGGTGAGCATATGGCCAAATGGAAAATAAACAGCTCAAGGAATTCCTGGCTTAGGAACTGGCTCACAGTAAGATGTTGCAGGAAAGGGAATAGTCAGGGAAGGTGGACCTTTTGCAAGTTCGTGGTAAACCAGAGCAAAGAAATCTTTCTTGTAGACAGCTCCCCCTGGGGAATGATCCTGTGGTGATACTGAATGTTTATGGAACACTCAAGATGCCCTTGATGTGTATCTTTTCACTGGACTCGTGTAATAACTCCTGTCATAATTAACTGCTATTACCCTTAAAAATAAGGTTTATTTCATTAATAAACCTCACTTCACAAATGAGGAAACTGAGACTTAGAAGGCAAAAAAAAAGTCTCCTGAGGTTATACCATTTGAACCCAGGTCTGATTTGCCAAAAATGTTACTTCTGCACAACTCTGACCATATAGCCAGGGAGGCATTTTATCACCACATACACCAGGTACGCTGGCAAGAACAGAGGAACAAGGAAAGATCTGCTTGCTAGGACATGAACTTCATAAAGACAGAAATCTGTATTTAGTTCGATGCTCTATCCCCCACCCCTAGAACAGTGCCTGGGACATATTTGTTAAATGCGATGAAAAAAAAACCAAATTATTACTGGTTGTTTGTCTCCTAACCTCATGCTCCCAGCCTGTGACTTTGTGTGGGTGATAGCCATAATGGGAAAAGTTGAGTTTGATCAGCAAACTCTACCCTGTAACTGCAGCCCTGGGAACTGTCGTGTTGGGTCTCCACCATCAGGGATGTGTTTGGATGTTAACTTGAAGGTAGATCATGGCAACAGATTTTTTTTTTTTTTTTTTGAGACAGGGTATCACCATATCAGTGTCACAGCTCACAGCAACCTCAAACTCTTGGGCTTAAGCGATTCTCT
>NW_003852398.1:33691726-33722876 GCF_000181295.1 Otolemur garnettii | reverse complement strand
GTCACAGCTCACAGCAACCTCAAACTCTTGGGCTTAAGCGATTCTCTTGCCTCAGCCTCCCAAGTAGCTGGGACTACGGGCCCCTGCCACAACACCCGGCTATTTTTGTTGCAGTTGTCATTGTTTTAGCAGGCCTGGACTGGATTGGAACCTGCCAGCTTTGGTGTATATGGCCGGTGCCCTACCCACCGAGGTATGGGCGCCGCCCATGGCTACACATTTTCAAGAAGTAAAGCTGCAGAGTGCTCCCCAGGTGATAGGCATCAAGGCTGGACCCTCTGCCCTAAGCTTCCTGTACACTGAAGACATTGTGGAGGGGCGGGGTGAGAGGGAGGAGGGGAAGGGGGGTGGGAAATCTAGGGGAGGGAAGGAGAGAGGGAGAAAACACGAGAACTGGTAGGGAGGTAGGAAGGCCCCTTGTGCTGCTCCAGCTGGTCGGACCGGCTCTCGGGCCTTCCTTCCCCATTGTTGGGCAGTCTGAGTGAGAACAATGGGAATGGAATCCTTCTTCCCCTCCTGCCTGGCAGGGCTGGACCCACTTCCTCCTCACCCCACCGAGAGGAATGCTTTCTTGTCCCGACTGTGTGGTACCCGCAGGGAGAAAGGGCACTTGGGACGCCCCAGGGACTGAAGGCTTTGTGGCTTGAGCTGATGACAATGAGGTTGGAGCAAGGAGGGGGTGGGTATGTCAGATCTTTTCAAAATTTCTCTCGGATTTCTAATGAGTATTTCTGCTCTTTTGTTTTTTGACTCATTATGGGGTCTCCATTTCGAGGCCCAAGTCGCTTGGGGCCTTTTTTGACTTCTGGAGCAGGCCACTCAGGCACATCTGGGAATCCAAGTGACAGCACCCACCGTCAGAGAGCAGCCCTTTGAAGCAGGGTCACTGTGTCCGGGTGCCTCCACCCTGGGCAGGGCTCAGGATCATCTGAGCTCTTGATTCCTGGCCTCCCAATACGCAGAAGTTGCTGCATTTTGGGTGGAAAGGGCAGCTTATGGGCACTGCGGGTTTTCTTTCAATTTCAGAAGACACAGAAGCTGCTGCTTCTTTCCCACCGTGTCTCAAAGCAGCTGTATAATCTTCCCCTTGCACGGGGGAGAGGGCAGCCATCCCACACCGCCTGCGTGTGTCATCAGGAAGCTCTTTAGAATGGCCTGCAAAGACCCAGCCTCTGCCCTTGGACACTATCTCTCTCTCCAGTGCGCAAGACCCTCAGGAACTCTTTAGATCACCTCCAGATTCCTGCAGGGTCCTCTAAGGCCAGAGCAAGGTGAACTCACTGTGGCCCTGGAGCAGCATGGGCCTGGGAGTGCGATGCCTAGCAGACATCCGGCCTCCATGTGTCTGAGGGGATGTGAGATGATTCTTCTAACTGGTATTTTGTTGGAATTGGGGACAGCTGGGTGAAGTTGGGGGGGGCAGGGAGAAGTGACTGCTTTAGCTGAAGGAGCCAGTGGAAATGTGAACGAGCTGGGTTTGGAGGCCCTCTGTGGATGTCTGTGTCCCCATCCTGCCACGTGGCTGTGGAAGCAGGGGAGAGACGTGCTAATGACCACAGGAATGAGGGTGCTTCAGGGAACTAATCACCACCCTCAGCGCACTCAGGTGCTGTCTCTTCTAGTCCTCGCAAGTCCGTGAGAGCCTTCCCACCTTACATCAGAGATGAAGAAACCAAGGCCCAGAAAAGTAAAGCAAGTTACCCCTTGTACATGGCTGGGTGTGGCTGGTGCCAGGAAGGCTTCCCCTCAATTTCCTGGGACAGTAACATTCACTTCAGGCCTGACGTGAACGAATGGGCTGTTTCTTAATTGCAAGGCCAATGTCTCCACAGACATTAGGTCTTTCCTCCTGGCTTGGTTGGACCCTCAGATAAAGAGTTGCCAATCTCCCTCCTAGAGGGTCTATGTCTGGCTGTCCACCTTTCGGGGACTTGGGGGGCTTAGGGCTTGGGGTATCTCAGAGCACAATCTGTAAATGAGAGCACATATCATGAAAATAAGATGGAGTCAGTCAGGCTAAGGCTGAGATGACACAGCTGGTCTGGCCGGTTTAGGCCTATGTGACCTTCACCTCATGTCTTTCATCCTTGTTATTTTGTTACTTTTAACCTGAACGTGTATATCTTGAGTAGTTTAGGGCAATCAATATAGGAGATTAACTTTTGAATTAAGATGTTTTTATATAGATCATGAGTTATATCAATTATTATTTATTATGGGTCATGGATTATGGTGATTACTGTTGTTTAAGCGTTAATTACTATTGTTTAAGAGTTAGTATGGTTCTTGCTTTTAACTTGTGTAGTATATAAAGCTGTGATTCTGGTGCGCAGTCTCTGGCCTTCCGTGACTCGAACTATCTCTCGCGCTGGTCGAGACCGGTGCTGCGGCCGATCAGTAACACGGAGACAGGGGGTCGACCATGGGGCTTTGCAAGTGCCCCAAGAGGAAAGTGACCGACCTGTTTTGCTTTGAACACCGGGTCAACGTCTGCGAGCACTGCCTCATAGCCAATCACACCAAGTGCATCGTCCAGTCCTACCTGAAGTGGCTCCAAGATAGCGAATACAACCCTAATTGCCATCTATGCAACATACCCCTGGCCAGCAGAGAAACCACCCGCCCCGACAGCTATGATATCTTTCACTGGGGATGCATCAATGAACGTGCCACCCAGCTACCCAAAAACACCACATCTGCTGGCTACCAGTGCCCTAGCTGTAGTGGCCCCATCTTTCCCCCAACCAACCTGGATGGTCCTGTGGCTTCTGCATTGAGAGAGAAGCTGACCACAGTCAACTGGGCCTGGGCAGGACTGGGCCTCCCTCTGATTGATGAAGTGGTAAGCCCAGAGGCTGAGCCCCTCGACACTTCTGACTTCTCTGACTGGTCAAGTTTTAATGCCAGCAGTACCTCCAGAGCAGAAGAGATAGACAGCACCTCTGCTGACCCAACCTTCTACAGCCAGGCCCCACGGCCCCCTGCTTCTCCGGGCCGGACTGAGCAGCACACAGTGATCCACATGGGTAGTTCTGAACCCTTGACTCATGCCCCAAGGAAGGTGTATGACACATGTGATGATGACCGGACACTGGGCCTTCATGGGGATTGTGACGATGACAAGTACTGTCGCAGGCCTGCCCTGGGTTGGCTGGCTCAGCTGCTCAGGAGCTGGGCTGGGTCTTGTAAGCGGCCACTGACTCTGCTGCAGAGGGTGGGGCTGCTGCTACTGTTGGGGCTGCTGAGTTTCTTGCCCCTCCTTGCCCTCATGTCTCGCCTGGGCCGGGCCGCAGCTGACAGCGATCCCAACCTGGACCTGCTCATAAACCCTCACATCCGTGTGGGTCCCTCCTGAGCCCTGGCTTGTGGCTAGGCCAGCCTAGGACCCGGGGTCCTGTGGAGGGGAGTCAGGGAGGCCTGGAGGCTCCTCTTCTGTGCTCCTCACTCTCAAGCCTGAGACACTAAGATCCCAGGCCTAAGCCGAGTCCACCAGAGTGGCTGAAGGCTGGGCCTGGGCCGCTGTAGGTCAAGCATTTTTCTTGACCTGCTTCCCTGGGTCTCCAGCCTTCTACATGCACACCACAAAGGAGCTAACAGGTGGAAATAAACAATAGACTTTATTTAAAAAAAACAAACAAACAAACTGTGATTCTGGAAATGGAAGAACAGAACAGTCTTAGAGAGGCTCCTCTCACTATTCTCCAGAAATGCTGGCCTTTTGACAAATCAAATTTGGTGACTCTATCCCAGTCTCTGCATATTGGCTGACAGTGGTGCGCAGCCAGGCCCTGTGAGTCTGGTAACATAAACATTCACTTGATCCCACTGTTGTCAACTGTGCTGCTGCCCCCAGGAAAGAGATGTCCTATAGTTCCTTCTTCAGAGAATAAACCTCCTGTCTCTAACAACATCAGGAAAGGGCTGCAACTGGACTGCGTGGAGAGCCGGAGGGCTAGAGTCTGGCTGTTGGCAGCCCATTCTCTGGTTCTTAAGCCCCACTGCTACAGGTCTTGGCACCATAGTTCCCTGGGCCCCTTCCAAGGGTTTGCTGTGCCATTCATATCACTGCTCAACCTGCCCAGTTGCTGCTTTAGGAGTCAGCTTTGGTGGATCTGCTAAGTTGGTACCACCTGCCTGTCTGCTTTCCAGCTTTCTTTTTCATGTTGTTGTTGAGGTTTTGTTGATTTGTGCTGTTTTGTTTGTTTTTGGCCGCTGTCTCTTCTATTCACTTTGTCTTTAAAAAAAAAAAAAAAATCCCTTCATCTTATTCCATGGGCTTTGGAATGCTAAATGCATATGTTTAATCTGCCACCGTTTTTGTTTGTTTTTGTTGCAGTTTGGCTGGGGCTGGGTTTGAACCCACCACCCTTGGCTTATGGGACCAGTGTGCCACTCACTGAGCCACAGGCGCCACCCTTAATCTGCCATCTTTCACTGAATTGTTTTCATTTATTAATTGCATAAAGCTCTTAGGGTTTGAGTAACAAAAAATGTCACAAGTCATGACCTTTAAACATATTTCTGGATTTTATTTTATTTTATTTATGTATTTAATTTAATTTTTTTGAGACAGAGCCTCAAGATGTTGCCCTGGATAGAGTGCTGTGGCATCACAGCTCACAACAACTTCCAACTCTTGGAAGTGATTCTCTTGCCTCAGTTTTTCTATTTTTAGTAGAGATGGGGTCTCGCTCTTGCTCAGGCTGGTCTTGAACTCTTGAGCTCAAGCAATCCACCTGTCTCCGCCTCCTGGAGTATTAGGATCATAGGTGTGAGCCACATTGGTAGGCCCTCAAAGTCCTAAGCTCAGGCAATCCACTTGCTTTGATCTTCCATAGAGTTGAGATGACAGGTATGAGCCACCATACCTGTCGCCATTAATTTGCAAATAAGTCCATGTGTGTTCTCTCTCTCTCTCTTTTCTCTGCTCCCATCACCCTTCCCTATGAATTTGTGGCTCGTTTTGGAACCCAGAGCTTTACACAGTATTAGAGGGTGGTGTATACATGTTAGGTGACTGACGTTACAACTTATCTAGGTCATATACTGTATTATAGAATCTTTTATCTAGGAAGAGAAACTTAGCATACCATCAAGGTTAATTTCCATAGTCTATACTTTCTCTGTTAATTCTCATTACAAACTATATCAAAGATACTAAAAAAGTACATAAAATGCAAGATGCGGAGTATAAAGAGGAATAATATGGTACAAGAACTGCTATCGTACCCCGCACCCAGCTTCAGGACCGTGACCTCACAAGGTGCCTTTTTCTTTTTTTTTTTTTTGAGACAGAGCCTCAAGCTGTCCCCCTGGGCAGAGTGCCATGGCATTACAGCTCACAGCAACCTCCAACTCCTGGGCTCAAGCGAGTCTCCTGCCTCTGCCTCCCAAGTAGCTGGGACCACAGGCGCCCGCCACAACGCCCGGCTATTTTTTTGGTTGCAGCTGTCATTGTTGTTTGGTGGGTCCGGGCTGGGGATTCGAACCCGCCACCTTAGGTGTACGTGGCTGGCGCCTTAGCCGGTTGAGCTATAGGCGCCGAGCCAAGGTGCCTTTTTCTCAGCGCACACCCTGCCCTCCTAGAAGGATCCTCTATTTTGTTTTGATCAGTCACTTGCTTTTCTTTATAGCTTTACCCTCTGGGAATGTAAACCTAAAGAATATACTGTGTCCTTTTGCCTATTTTTGAAGTTTCTGTAAGTGGAATCACATATTTGTAGTTCCCTCTGATTGACTTTCATGCAACCTTATTTTTGAGATTCATGCAAATTGATCCACGTAGGCTACAGCTCATTCATTCTGCTATAATAGTCCATTGTAAGATGACACCACAATTTATTCACATATTTACTATTGATGGACAATTAGGATTGTTTCATTTTTTTGCTATCCTTAGTGACAGTGCTAGGACTAGGGTGAGACGAGAGAGACACTTCGTTTCCTAGAGCAGATGTAATAAATTACCACTAACTTGGTGCCTTAAAACAACAAAATTCATCTTCTCAACATTCTGGAGGCCAGAAGCCTATAGTCAGATGCTTCTTCAAAGGCTCTGGGAAAGGATCTTTCCTTGGCTCTTCCAACATCCGGTGGCTCCTGCCGGGGTTCAGGCAACTACATTCTCAGTTCTTGGTGTACTCTTAGATGAAGAATGACCAGACACCCCAAAGTAACATGAGCATGAAACAAAGGTTATGGAGGAAGAGGGAGATAGGTTTGCAGAGCAAGAGCAAGACACTTGTCTATGGGAAGATGCATTCACCATAGACCATGAACACGGGCCCCCTCGTCACAACAAAAAAAGGCCTTGGTTATAGCCTGGGATTCTGTTTCATACTGTCTGGATTGGGTCCACTTCTTAGGCCAGAGGTCACCTTGGAACCACAGATTATGCATGCAGACTTACTATGCAAGCAGACTTCCCAGGAGCCTCTCTTAAAGCCCACTGGGTGGGGGTAGATCTAAGCTCATGACATGATAATTAGCCTTAAGGTTTTTCTGTTTGTTTGTTTGTTTGTTTGAGACAGAATCTCAAGCTGTCACCCTGGGTAGAGTGCTGTGGCATCATAGCTCACAGCAACCTCCAACTCTTGGGCTCAAGTGATCCTCTTGTCTCAGTTTTTCTATTTTTAGTAGAGATGGGGGTCTTGCTTTTGCTCAGGCTGGTCTTGAACTCTTGAGCTCAAGCAATCCATCCACCTCGGCCTCCCAGAATGCTAGGATTACAGGCGTGAGCTACTGCACCTGGCCACAGCCTTAAGGTTGTTCTAGATCATTTTCCAGACTCTATTGTACCTATGCTACTGGGCCCATGGGCCAGGGAGTCCTCTTCTTTCTTTAGCAGTTGGCACACTTAAGTTCTGGGTGGTAGACTGGTAGGGCATTCCTTCCTCCCCAGGTATGGGCAGTTGCTTGGGACAGTATTATGGTGAGCCAGCACCAAGACAGGGGGCTGGGGGTCTGCCCTTTGTCTCCCTGGAGCTCCATGAGTTTCTAAGTTTTTTTTTTTTTCAGTTTTTGGCTGGGGCTGGGTTTGAACCCTCTACCTTCGGCATATGGGGCTGGTGCCTTACTCCTTTCATCCACAGGCACCACCTGAGTTTCTAAGTTTTTATGGCTGATGGCTGCATGACTACAACCTCTGCCCCACTCTTCATATGGCCTTCCCTTCCAGGTCTCTCTGTTGTATTATCTCTTACAAGGACACTTGTTATTGAATTTAGGGCCCATCCAGGTTATCCAGAATGATCTCATCTCTAAGATTACATCTTCAAAGATCTCTTTTTCCAAATAAGATCACATTCACGGCTCAGAGCCTGTGGCTCAAGTGGCTAAGGCGCCAGCCATGTACACCCAAGGTGGCGGGTTCAAATCCAGCCCGGGCCCGTCAAACAACAATGACGGCTGCAACCAAAAAATAGCCGGGCGTTGTGGCGGGCGCCTGTGGTCCCAGCTACTTGGGAGGCAGAGGCAGGAGACTCGCTTGAGCCCAGGAGTTGGAGGTTGTTGTGAGCTGTGATGCCACGGCACTCTACCCAGAGGGACAGCTTGAGGCTCTGTCTCAACAAAAAAAAAGATCACATTCACAGGTTTCAGGACAGATATATCTTTTAGGGGCTACCATTTAGCCCACTATCAAGGCTGAGGATGCAATGTGATAAGCCACAACCTACAACAGTCCTACAGTGGCCCCATATTAAGTTTTGTGCCCTCGTGACCTTTCTTCCCCTCTCTGGCCCTGCCTCTGCTAAACAGTCTTACTACGTGAACATCTCTGCATGTCTCCTGGTACCTTGGCCAATAATGTTTCCAGGCTGTATAATGTAGGAGTTGAATTGCTGGGCAGAAGAATACGTACATGTTGATCTTTATTTGGCAAGGCCAGGCTCTTTTCAGAGGATGTTTGACCGATTTATTCACCACCAGCAGTGGATGGCAGTTCTGCTGCTCCACATCTGTTCTTGTTGCTCCAGGACCTGGCCTTCTCCCACTTTCTGATTGTGGTCAGTCCAGTCAGTGTGAAAGAGCATCTCATCCAGGTTTTAATTTGCATTTCTCTGATTACCAAGGAGGTTCAGTGTTTCACATGCTAATGGTCCATTTGTGTTTCTTCTGTAAAATGCCTTCTCCAGGCTTTTGCTCTTGTTTATCATTCATTTTTTGCTTTTTAATTTTTGACTTATAGGAGTATTTTATACATTCTTTATATTAGTCCTTTGTTAGGTAAATACAGTGGTCTTGTATTAAAAGTATAGGTCATTTCAGTTAGAATTGACAATTATGATATTGAGTCTTCTTATCTAAGAACTTTGCATTTCTCTTTATTTAGATTCTTTTTTCTTTTCTCTTCTTTTCTTTTTGAGACATTTTATCACCCTCCATAGAGTGCCATAGCATCACAGCTCACAGCAACCTCCAACTCCTGGGCTTAGGTGATTCTCTTGCCTGAGCTTCCCAAGTAGCTGGGACTATAGTAGGGTGACCAGACATCTCGCTTTTCAACAATTTGTCCTGCTTCCTGCAGCGTTTTAAAAAAGTTCTGATTTTTGGAAAGAATGCACGAACGGGCAGGAGAACAAGAAGGGAATATACAGTTTCGGCTGCCATGTGGCTATTTCGCCAGAATATGAGTTTTATATTATTTTTGTTAATTTCATAATGTTAAACTGTAATAATAACAAATAATTGCTGAGAAGTGATTATGGAGAACTGCTTAATCAAAGTTTGCATTGTTGTCAGGCCCTGCCCTGCCCCTTCCCCACCCCATGTTGCCCCGCCTTACTGATGTTAAAATCTAGTCACCCTAGACTATAGGCACCCACCACAACGCCCAGCTATTTTTTTGTTGCAGTTTGGCCAGGGCTGGGTTCCAACCCACCACCCTTGGTATATGGGCGCCCTACCCACTGAGCTGCAGGTGCTGCCCTCTTTTTTTTTTTCTGAGACAGAGTCTCAAGTTGTCGCCCTAGGTAGAATGCCATGGCGACATAGCTCAGAGTAACCTCCAACTCTTGGACTCAAGCCATCCTCTCACCTCAGTTTTTTGTACTTTTAGTAGAGTTGGGGGTCTTGCTCTGGCTCAGGCTGGTCTCGAACTCCTGAGCTCAAGCAATCCACCCACCTCAGGCCCCTACAGTTCAAGGATTATAGGCGTGAGCCACCGTGCCCAGCCTATTTAGATCTTTTAAATTACCATGTGGAGTTCAATCATTTTTCTACAGAGGGTTTGTTTCCTTTTTTGAGACAGAGTCTCACTTTGTTGCCCTGGTATCATAGCTCACTGTAAACTCAGATTCCTGGACTCAAGTGATTCTCTTGCCTCCGCCTCCCAAGTAACTGGGATGATAGGTGCTTGCCACAACACCCAGCTATTTTTAGAGATGATCTCACTCTAGCTCAGGCTGGTCTCAAACCCATGAGCTTAGGTGATCTGCTGGCCTGGGCCTCCCAGAGTGCTGAGATTATAAGAGTGAGCCACGGGGCCCAGCCTATATACTATAGTTTAGATGCTTAAACTTCTCTTGAAGAAGTGACCCCTTCACGCCTCATGTTGAAATTTGATCTCCAATTTTGGAGGTAGGGCCTAATGGGAGGTATTGGGTCATGTGAGTGGATCCCTATGGCATAAATGGATTAATGCCCTCCCTGAGGGGTGGAGGAGTGAGTGTGCTCTCACTCCATTAGTTCCTTTGAGAGATTGTTTTCAAAGGCCTCGCACCTCCCTCTTGAGGCGCTCTTGCTTCCTCTCACCATGTGATCTCTGCACACACCAGCTCCCCTTCACTCTCCACCATGATTGGATACAGTCCGACACCCTCACCAGAGGCAGATGCCCAATTCTGAACTTTTCTAGCCATGAGAATTATAAGCCAAATACACCTTTTTTTCTGTTTAAATTACCCAGCTTCAGGTGTTCCTTTATAACAACACAAAATGGACTAAGACAGGTTTATATATTATTTAGTAGACTTATTTCTAGGTACTTAAAAAATTTCTTGTGACTATTGGAAATGGGCCTCCTATAAGGATTTTATATTTTGTAACTGATTATTGCTGCTGTGTAGAAATTCTATAGAAATGCAAATGATTTTTGTATCCAGCGATCTTGCAGACCTCTCTTACTAATTCAAGTGCTATATCTGCATATTGTTTTGGTGTCTCTATGTAGCCAATAATTCATTTGCAAATAATGACAGTTTTATTCCACCCATCCCTTCATGAATATCTGGGATACTTAAGGAGGCATTGTTAGATCTGCAGGTCCAGTAAGAAAACATTAAGTAACTCTCACTTCAAAATGACTGTTTACCCATTTTACGTAAGTTCACTTTAGTGTTTAAGAGATCCAAATCCAAGTATGTAGCATAAAATGAGAAAATAAATTGAGTAACAGATCTGGACCCCATTTGTGAGATTTCTAGAATTCTGAGAATTAGGAAAGCAACCTAACAGCTTATGTCCTGAGATGGTAAGGGCAGATTCCTCACTATATGTGGCAGATCTCTAGCTGTGTGGGTCCGAGGTGACACTTGCTTATAGAATGACTCCCTGGTGACTTCCTTTCCTTCATTCTAGGATGGTAGAGGATAGACATGGCTTTGGAACCAAACAGATCCCTCTGCATGGCCCTGAGAAAACTGCTGAATATATCTGAGCTCTAGTTTCCTCATCTGAAAGATGGTGATAATCGAATGGGTTAATAGTATAAAGCATGTCAGATAGCCTGGTACTTGCTAAATGTACCATTCATAGCAGCAGTCAGAATTGCTCCCAAGCCACATACCCTTAAAACCAGGAAGGTCCTTGAGTTCTGTGAGTCCCCTAGAATACTGTTAGGATGGCCGCCATGGGCATTTGGAAATCCTTCAGGCCTATGATTTCAAAAAAATGTTTAGCAAGGGAATTTTTTTTTTTTTTTTTGAGACAGAGTCTTACTCAGTTGCCCTGGGGTTGAGGGCCATGGCATAATAGCTCACTGCAACCTCCTGTGATTCTCTTGCCTCAGCCTTTTGAGTAGCTGGGACTACAGGTACCCGCCACAACACCCAACTATTTTTTAGAAATGGGATCTCACTCTGGCTCGGGGGTGGGGTGGGGTGGGGGTGGGGGTGGGTCTCAAACTCCTGAGCTCAAGCAATCTGCCTGCCTTGGCCTCCCAGAGTGCTGGGATTATAGGTGTGAGTCACCACACCTAGCCCTGGAAATGTCTTTTTAAAAAAATAATTAGGCTTGGTGCCTGTAGCTCAGTGGTTAGGATGCTGGCCACATACACTGAGACAGGTGGGTTCGAATCCAGCTTAGGCCTACTAGACAACAATGACATCCATGACAACAACAAAAATAACCAGGCATCATGGCGAGTACCTATAGTCCCAGCTACTTGGGAGGCTAGGGCAAGATAATAGCTTAAGCCCAAGAGTTAGAGGTTGCTGTGAGCTGTGATGCCATGGCACTCTACTGAGGGAGACTCTGTAGAGTGAGACTCTGTCTCAAAAATAAATAAATAAATAAATACAAATAAAAATTAAACCAAATAAACCCCAATAAAATTAATAAAATTAACCCCAATATCATATATATTTTAAGAGACCAGCCAAAATAAGTGCTCCTTCCAATGAAGTAGGTAGGAAGGATAGAGAGCACCACAGCCACAGCTGCCCTGTGCCCCCCGTGACCTGCCTCCCATGGCCACCAGTCTCAGAGGCCTTTCTAATGTGCTCTCTTATTTCTCAGAGCACTGATTCAGTCCACCCCCTCTGTCTTAGTCTGCCCTAGGTGCCACAGCACAATACCACAGAGTATATAGTTTAAACAATAAAAACTAATTTTCTCACAATTCTGGAGGCTAGAACTCCAAGATCAAGGTGCTGGCAGGATTAGTTTCTGGTGCGGCCTCTCCTCTTGGCTTGTAGGTGGCCACCTCCTTGCTGTGTCCTCACATTTCCTCTTCTCTGTGAGCACATGAGAGCGAATGCTCTTGGTCTCTCTTCCCCTTTTTATAGGACACCAGGCCAAACAGATCAAAGCCCCTTCCTATGACCTCATTTAACCTTTCTTACCTCCTTAAAGACCCATCTCCAAATCAGTCACATGGGGGTTAGGGTTTCGGCATTTGAATTTTGGGGTGCATAATTTAGTTCATAACACTCTCCCATTTTCCAGAGAAAGAAACTGGCTCCAATAAGGTAGGTGATTCTTCCCAGAACACTTTGGAAATGAGGGGTTGCAGCTAGACCAGATCTGACACAAACACAGCTGCCCTGGTCACCTGGCGGCTAAGTGAAGTCCAGAGTTTGTCAGGGCATCATTCTCCTGGCCTCTGCTGAGAACTCAGCACCCCACCAGGGCCCTCAGAATGGGCAGGAAGCTTCAGAAACTCCTGTGGGAAGCAGCACTGGCCCGGATATTGGCATGGATACAGGGCATTTTTCTAAAGGGCTTCATGGGCTGCAGCAGGCCCTGTGGTGACCGTGATCTGTGGCACTCGGGGAGTGAGGGGCACTGAGGTTCTACCATTAAAGGCTGGCGAGTCTCAAGGCAGCAGGACTTGGGGTTAGCTGCAGCCGCTCCCGCGCCCCAGGTTCTCAGGTGTGTGCAGGCACTGTGCTCACTCCTTTGTTGCTTTTCATTTTCTTTCTTTTTGTTGTTTTTGGAGACAGAGTCTTACTCTGTTGCCCCAGGCTAAAGTGCTATGGCATCATAGCCCACAATAAACTCAAACTCTTGGGTTCAAGTGATCCTCTTGCCTCAGCCTCCCCAGTAGCTGGGACTGCAGGCATGCGCCACCACATCTGGCTAATGTTTCTACTTTTAGTAGAGATGAGATCTCACTCTAGCTCAGGCTGGTCTCAAACTCCTGAGTTCAAGCAACCGCCCCACATCTGCCTCCCAGTGTGTTAGGATTACAGCATGAGCCACTGCACCCTGTCTGTGCTAACTGCTTTGTAAGCTTAAGTGCTGGCCCCTCATGACTACCTCATGGGACAGGAGCTTTTATTATCAGAGAACTCAGGTCACCTCACAGTGTCCAGTTACAGGCCCAGGTCCATTTTATTCTAAACTTCACTCCCTTAGCCCTGCGCTCGCCTGCCAGTGTCCTCCCCACCCATGCCTTTTAGCCCCTTTCTTCAGTACTCTTGGTGATGCTACTGGGCGGGGCAGGGCCTCCCCCCACACTTGGTCAGACTTGGACGTTTCTCCCCTCCCCGAGGAAACACAGGGAAGGGAAATGTGTGTTGTCGTTCTCCAAGCCCCGTCCAGGAGCCAAGCAGATCAAACAGGGTGGGGGGCCGGGGACTGGAATGTCCCAGGCTGTCTTTTCCCAAGTTGAAGAGCGGAAGCCATGACAGCTAAGGGGATTTGTGGAAATTCCTCCGCGCATTGTTACCAGGCGAAGGAAGTGGTTTAGAGCTGAGCTCTCTCAATTTCTGCCCTGGGGAGCCACTGCCAGTTTCCGCTTCTGAAACTTGTTTGTGGGAAACTGAAGGAGCTGTTTCAGGTCCTGAGAGTAGGGGGCTCCAGATAAGCCCGCAGCCCTCCTTCCTAGAGGCAAAAGGGTCCAACCAGCCAGACAAAACAGCCCCAGCATCTGTTCCTTTTCCTTCCACGTCGGGGTGGGTGGCTCAGAGCCGAGGCAAATGAACAGAAAAGAAACATTTTTTCCAGGCCTGCTGGTATTTGTTTCTGGCACAATCAGCACAAGCAGATTAGAGAAATAAGTTGCATTTTTTAGTCTGTGTTTGCTCTTTGGATTGGACCTCAGCATGCCGAGTCCATGCGGTTCTCCACAGCCTCCAGTCCATTCTGGAGCCATCACTGGGCCTGGAGTCCCTGGGACGGCTGTCCAGACTCTGCCAGATGGTGAGTCATTTCCCAGTCTCTTGGGAAGATGTCATTAACTCACCAGGAGAGATGCATGCACCCATACATGCGTCTACGGGTGGTCACCCCTCAGCACACTCACCCCTGTCAGATGGTAGCTTGCAGCCTCCCCACTGCTGTCCCGAGGTTTCTCTGGTGCCTCTGTCTGACGCAGGAGTACTCTGTGAGAGTCCCCCACAGGACCCCAGAGGGAAGGAGGCCTTTCTGGGGCCAGCATGGGTCCCCCTGGAAACCCTTGCTCGAGCCAGACCCTGAGGGCCTGCCAGGCCGCACCAACCAGGCCCTGCCAGGAAACCCTTTCCCAGAAAATCATCTCTGAGGTGTAACAGAAACCTGGCAGGGGAAGGAGGGATACATAGACCCACCAGGTCTTTCTCAGTCCCCACATTCTGTCCCTGGTTGGAAAGCCAGGGTGTATCAGCTTGCCTTAACAGACGAGTAGGAGTAACCAGCCTGTGGAAGAACTTCTATAAGATGAACTGGTGGGGCAGAAGGCACTCACTTGCCTTCCTTTCCCGCCCCCTCCTCCCTCCTTCTTCCTTTCTTTTCTCTTCCTCTCTCCTCCCTCCCTTCTTCTCTCCCACTCTTTCTTCCTCCTTTCCATTCTCTCTTCTTCCCCTATCTTTCTCCTATCTCTTTTGTTGTTGTTTTTTTTTTTGAGACAGAGTCTTACTACCATTTCCCCGAAAATAAGACCTACCCAAAAAATAAGCCCTAGCAGGATTTCTATGCATTTGTTAAATATAAGCCCTACCCCGATAATAAGACCATGAGTTTCAGCGTGGAGCGATAAGGAAGACTGGAATACCTTTTATCTGCCACAGCTCCTTTCTCTGAGCCGTTCGCACTTGCACAGGTGCACGGGTGGTAACGGGGGTGGCAGGCATCCTATTGCACACGTGGGAACAGCTAGGGGAAAGGAGTTCACGCATCACTAGTGCCAGCCCCACCAACAAGGTCAGCTCTCCCTGTCAGATTCCAGAAGAAGATGACCTAACTGTATTTGAATAAATGTAGATTGTTATATTATACTTAATAAAAATAAGACATCCTCTGAAAATAAGCTCTAATGTGTCTTCTTGAGAAAAAATAAATGTAAGACAGTGTCTTATTTTGGGGGAAACACGGTATGTCATCCTGGGTAGAGTGCCATGGTGTCACAGCTCACAGCAACCTTCAACTCTGGGGCTTAAGCGATTCTCTTGCCTCAGCCTCCCAAGTAGCTAGGACTACAGGCGCCTGCCACAATGCCTGGCTATTTTTTGATTGTAGTTGCCATTGTTGTTTGGCAGGCCCGGGCTGGGTTCAAATCCACCAGCCTCTGTGTATGTGGCTGGCACCCTAGCTGCTGAGCTACAGGTGCCAAGCCCCTCCTATCTCTTTAATTCCGTCACAGGAAGATCTCTCCAAGCACCATCTCCTTTAATCTCTCAATTACAGATGGGTTCCCCGACTTGCAAAGTTTAACTTAATGATCTTTAGAATTTACAATGATGCCAAACGTATACTCATTCAGTAGACACTATACTTCAAGTATCCCTTGCAACCATTCTGTCTTTCACCTTTAGCACAGTAGTCCATAAATTACACGAGCTATCCAACACATTATTATAAAATAAGCTTGGTGTCAGATGGTTTTCCCACCTGTAGGCTGACGTAAGTACTCTAAGTACCCTGAAGGTGGCTATGATACTCGGTGGGTTATGTATTAGATGCATTTTCAACTTACAACGTGTTAATAAGGAGGTGACCCCATTGTACGTCCAGGCACATCTATACATCCGGCTCAATGAAAGCACAGGTCGAAGGACTTGACAAACCACAGCTCAAGGATTACAAAATATCCTTCCCCTCATTAGCTCCCACTCTGGGCGAGACCTCGGGATGGCCTATCGCATCTCAGCCGCAAACTCTTTCCTTCTCCAAGCCTGAGGAGGAGGATGTTTGCGGAGCCCCGGAAGCAAACGAAGGATGTGACTGCCGAGAGAAACGAAATTTGGGGACATATATCCGGCCGCGTATTCTATTTGGAAGAATTATTTTAGCGTGAACAGAGAAGAGGTTTTTTTTGTTTTGTTGTGTTTGTTTTATGGTTTGGTTTGGTTTTAAAGTGGTTTACATCTATAAGACTTCTGGGAAATGGACAGATTCCCAACGTGTAAAATATGAATTTTTCAAAGTCAACATTCCTAATGCCCAAATACACTTTCGGACTATGAAAACTTCATGTACAATGACATGTTGTTAGGAGCTAAATCGTACTGAACAGTCAGTTGTAAGAGGGCATTTTATGTTTTATTTTTATTTCCATGCACGGTTTATTTTTGCTCTGACATTTTATTATAATTTCTTCCTACAGTAGGTGAAGTGCTTGGGAAGTTAATTTAAACCAGCCTGACTCTCTGTGTGTTTTTTAATATTTGTTTAAGCTTTTATTGAGCTTGTCAGGCAAGTCAGTGTGCAAAAATGCAGCCGAAAACCCCTTTTTCCTTCTGTGGTGCCTGCCCATTAATACTAGGTGGTGACAACAAGATTCGCGCACACTTCAAATGGGGGATTATTCTGGGTTTTCAAGGAAATTTGAGCCACCTGTTTCAGAAACCTCTTAGTGACTTAGCATGATGATGAAGGGTGTCTCCCCACTCAGCCGTCACTCCAGTTCCAGCTTTTCTGGCTCCTGCTGACCTGGCCCGGCCCTGCAGGGGCAATTTGCAGAACTGGTCGGGGCCTGAGCTCCAACTTGTCCTCTCAGCTTGTGGCTTGGCCTCAGCCTAGGCCAGAGAAACAGCTGCCATCTATCTGCCTGCAGGGAACTTTCCAGATCCACAGCAGGCTGGCTTTCTCCCCTGGGTCTGGGCTGCCCAGTCTGGAGCTGTTTATCATGGACAGCAGAACGACATGGGATCACCTTTGAGGAAGTGAGCTGTGAGAGCCAATTGTGTGGCCTACGTGTCGGGGAGCCACGCTGCCCACAGAATTTGGCCAAGGAAAGAAACAGAAACTCAACATTTTCCAGCAAGCTGGGAAGGCGCCTGGGTATTTCTGGAGCCCAGGACTCTCTGGTAAATTGTTCCTTATGGTGGTAAGAGGCAAAAAAGGTGGTAGTGGCAGAGCCATGCTCAGATCTCTACGAGGCTCAGGAAGGGGCTTTGAACCCAACCGAGGGGTTTCTCTGGCTCACAATCCAACTTCTCTACACTGACCAGGAGTCTCATCAAACCTAACCCTAGGAGTAGACTAGATTGAACATGTGACAGCTGGAAAGAATCTGAGTGATGATCTAGACCAGGGCTGCTCAAAGTGTGGTCCTGGGTCCTCACCATCAGCATTGCCTGGGCATGTTCCAGGCATGCAGATTCTCAGGCCTTAACCCAGATCTGATGAATCAGAAGATCAGGGGTGGGACCCAGCAGCATTCATTTTGACAAGCACCGCCCCAACTTTGAGAACCACTAGTGAAATTCAGCTCAATATTTGATCAATGGGGAAACTAAGGCCTGGAGTGGGATGGGAGGAAGGAAAGTAATGTGCTCATGCTGGTTTCTTTGTGGCAGAACCAGGTCAAGTTCTGCCAGGCTGGATGTCTTTGCATGCCTTCTCCTCCTGCCAGTTTAGAGAGATCAGCTCTAAGTCTGAAATCCCACCAACTGCTGCAGTTGATCTGGTTCTTCCCCCCTCTGCTGACCTGCTATGCATCTGCAAACTTCACACTCCTCCCCTGGAGTTTACAGTTGGGGAAACTCAGAGGCTGAGGCCGTTAGCAGTGGGGAGCAAAGCTGCAACGTAGAAGGAGCTCGTCCTAAGGAGCTTGGTGCAAGCTGAGAGAGGCAAAGAAAGTTGAGGAGCCAGGCCTTGAAAAAAGGCAGAGAAGAAACAGAGAGAAGCAGAAACCCCACAAGAAAGATCCACAGGTTATGGCTCTCGTTCTCTGCAGTTCATGCCCTGGACATCTAGCATGTTCCCTGTTACATTCTGACCAAAAATATCTTTGCTTGAACACACCTGGGTGGGCTTGTGTTTCTTGTAACCCAAGGAGCTAGATCAGAGCTTGATAGCTTTTTCTATAAAGGGCAGACAGTAAGCATTTTAGGCTTGCCAGCCATGAGATCTCTGTTGAAACTACTCAGAGATGCCTTTGTAGGGCAAAAGCTACCAGAGACAACATGTAAATAAATGGGAATAGATGTGTTTCCAATACAACGTTTTTTCTCAAAAACAGGTGAGCATTTTGCTGGCCAAGGTTTGCCAACTCCTATGCTGGATTAAAACTTTAATGTTATATTGACCTGAGATGGAAGACCCTATTTCTTTCTTTCTTTCTTTTTTTTGAGACAGAGCCTCAAGCTGTCCCCCTGGGTAGAGTGCCATGGCATCACAGCTCACAGCAACCTCCAACTCCTGGGCTCAAGTGAGTGTCCTGCCTCCACCTCCCAAGTAGCTGGGACCACAGGCGCCCACCACAACGCCCGGCTAATTTTTGGTTGCAGCTGTTATTGTTGTTTGGTGGCCCAGGCTGGATTCAAACCCGCCGCCTTAGGTGTATGTGGCTGGCGCCTTAGCCACTTGAGCCACAGGTGCCGAGCCAGACCCTATTTCTTTAGAAAGACTTAAGATTCCTTCCCTCTCACCCCCAGCCCTTTGAATCCAGCCCAGATTATTCAACTGTGAATCTTAATCTTTTTTTTTTTTTTGAGACAGAGTCTTACTTTGTCACCCTGAGTTGAGTACTGTGGTATCACAGCTCACAGCAACCTCAAACTCTGGGCTCAAGTGATCCTCTTGCCTCAGTCTCCTGAGCAGCTGGGAATATAGGTGCCCACCACAACACCTGGCTAGATTTTCTATGCTTAGTAGAGACAGGGTCTCACTCTTGCTCAGGCTGATCTTGAACTCCTGACCTCAAACAATCCACCTGCCTCAGACTCCTAGGGTGCTAAGATTACAGGGGTGAGCCACCCTGATCTTAATCGTAAATGTGAGTGGGATATGGGCCACATACTCCCTCTGCACCCTCTTTCCTTACAGTGCTCTACCACTTCCCAGGTTGGCCAGTCACCCCCTAAGTCATGGAGAGAAGAGCCAGATGAATAGCAGTAATCGGTGGGATTTTAAAGTTAGAGCTGATCTCTCTAAACTGGCAGGAGAAGAAGGTGTGGAAAGACATCCAGCCTGGCAGAACTTGTCCGGTTCTGCCACAAACAAAGTATTAGGGAGGAGCCAATAATCCAATCTGCAGGCTAATAAACATACCTGGTGTTTGCAAAGCAAGGACATCCTCTACGCTCAGCTTTGATTAACTATGTAAACTTTTGCAAAAAGGAATATAGAAGGAAATTTCGTAATTTCAACATACAAGTAAGAATATGGTAATGTTCTGAAAGTCAAAATATGTAAGTTAAGTTAGATAATGATGCACATAACAAAAGGCTTAACACTAGGGAGTGGTGGAGACTGTAGCAAATTGGTGAGATCCTGCCCTGTCTAAAATTAGTGACAGTCGTACTCAGCTCTGGTTCATTTTTCCCTCTGGGGATAGAACCCATGTGGTGTCAGATTTTCTAAGTCTGACAGGAATTGGATATCGTAATTTTAAAAAATGTAAAACCTCCTGGTTAGCAGTTAATTTACATTCAGGAAAAAAATGTTCTTTTAAAATAATGTCCCCTAGTCAAATTCATCTCATGGGACTTGCAAGGCCAATTCACCCTTCTATCTGCACCCACATGGGCAGAGCTCCCCTGGGCATGTTCACTTCCCTCTTTGGAAAAGGAAGGCCCTGCGTTTTGCCTTGCATTCTTGAGAGGAAAAGTGAGTTCAGAAAGGGTGGGTAGATGGCTTATTACTCCCTGAGTCAGGACCAGCGCTGAGCTGTAGCCACACGGGCTCCAGGTTTCCACTTGAGGCCTGGCCTGTGTGTTAAGCCTAAGCTGGCCTTCCCAGCATTGCTCTCCACTCACTCACACCCCCACATCTGGGCTGTGCTCACAGTGGTATCCGCCTGTGGTTGGTGCACTTGGCAGGAGGGGCTCTGAGAAAGCAGAGGATCTGGGTATAGTTAATAAGTCAGAATGAGAGCTGGGATCTCATCCTGTGACATGGACATCTCTCACCTTGCCCTTCCAGCATGTGGTGGGAAATGGACCTTTCCCTGGTACCCATACAGAGTCACCCCAGGGTGAATCATAGGTCCTTTTATTTTTCTTTTTCAAATTATGGGATATTTCCTAAGGGCACAACAGGAAGAAATATTCTTTTTGTAAAATAAGAGTTATAAGTGAGATTTCAAGAATAAAAGAGTATAAAAAAACAGCAACACAGCTTCTGGAAGTGTTTGTGGGTGTTCTTTTTCTAGAGACAGAGATGCACTACCTCGGGGCAGCTTGGAGTATAGGAGCTGGATCCTTGGAGAATCTCTTCCAGAAAATGTCAGCTTTGGGTAAAGATCAGGGCCAAGTCCAAATGGTTTAAATGTAGCTGCTCCTCTGAGAGTATATCTTTGGCTATATTCCTGTGCCAAGTGAAAGTGGTTTTTAGGTTATCCAGTATTTTGCTTTAATCCGGGCTTTATCTTCCTTCCATTAGTCCAAGCCAAACCCATCGTTACCAACCAACAATGGTTCTGTAATTATGAGTTGTCCATCTATTTCTCTACGGCCAGCAGAGATAATGGTGGTGTTTAGAGTCATATAGTTTGGGTTCTAATCCTAACTCTACCGTCATTAGCCATTTCATTCTGGTAAGTTACTTAATCTCCCTGTGTTTCAGTTTTCCCACTTGTAGAATGGGACCAATCATAGTATCTGATCTCATAAGGTTCTGGTGAGATCAGAATGAGAAATGCATCTTTTTATTCGTAAACATTTATTGAGAACTTACTTCTAGGTGCTTTAAATGGAGCAGAAAAATGAGACAGGAAGTGCTCCTGCTCTCAGGAGGCTAACATTCTCAGGTGTGCTCAGCAAATAATGGGAGCTGCCACTCTGGTCACTTTGTTGGTGCTGTTGTTATTGTTCTTATGACCAACTCATGGGGAAAGGGAGATCTATAATCCTAACCTGTGGCTCCTTAGTTTTCCTGAATAAGCATGGTCTGAAAGACCATCCTTCACTGTATAATGGCCGTTCTGAGAGCCTGTTTGGTGGCAGAGACAAGCTCCCAGAGTACCTGGACATAGAAAATAAATCCAGAAATTATTTGATGCTCTTCTCTTCAAGAAGTAGGGCTTAAATTTCTCTCCCTTTGAGCACGGGCTGAACTTAGTAATTCACTGTAACAAACAGAACTTGGCCAAAATGATGAGGCATGTTATGTCCATAACATGTTATGTCATAACAGATTTTGCAGCTTGCTCTTTCTCTGAGATCCCTCTGTCTGGGGAAAGCTGGCTGCCATGTTGTGAGGATACTCAAGGAACTTAGGCTTCTTTCCAAAAGCCAGGAATAAGTGAGCTCTCTTGATAACAACCATGTGAGTGAGCCTATTGGACGAACAACCTACATCCCTAGTCAAACTTCCAGATGAGGCCCTGAGTCATAATTTAAGCTGCTTCTGGATTCTTGACTCAGAGAAACTGGAAGAGTAAATGTTTATTGTTTAAGCCACTAAGCTTTGAGATAATTTGTTATGCAGCAACAGATAACTGATACAATGCCTTTACCTAGACCAGACCTTGGAGGAAGTACTTTTCTAAATATTGTGGTGAAATTTCATAGAGTATCTTTATATATCAAAATTTCAGAGGGTTCTATCTTAGTGAAAGAAGAAAAAAATACAGTGGGAGAAGCTGGAACATCTATTAGTGCGGCCGTAGGTCCCATAATTTCACTAGTGTAGAAATTACCCACTCAGATTGAAGCCATAATGCTACCAAAGTTATGTAGCACAACAGATTGATACTAATTGTATGTTCCTGAGCAGTCCTGCATGAGCTGGAGGTGTAGAGGAAAGGTTTCCAAAGATTCCATTTCTATGACAGAAGATGGTGCCCAAGGCAATTCGACTTAGCGCTAATCCGTGTGCTTGGTGATAAGGCCATCACAGCCAAAGAGAGCAGTTTGCCTCAATAGTTGGCAGGGAAATATCTTTCCAGGGATTAGGGAGGGGAGAGAAAGAAGCTGTATGGGGATAATCGGACCGAAGGAGGGACTTCGCTCTCTTCTGCCCAGGACAGTGTTCACCAGCCTCTAGCTTCTCCGAGCCCTGCCTGCCTGCTCCAGCTTGGCCATTTACCTTGAATAGGGCTACTCTCAAATATGTATCTTTTCCAGGAGCATGAGAGTTTAAACCTCCTCCTTTCTCCCGCACTATGGTAGTTAATTTTATTAATATGTGTCAATTTGACTGGACCTCAGGGTACTTAGATGTTTGACCAAACATGAATGTGAGTGTATCTGTGAGGGTGCTGTGTGAGAATGCCGTTCTAATCAGAAGACTAAAGAAGATTGTTCCCCCCTAGTGTGGACAGGCCTCATCCCAGCAATTGAAGAGCTGGATAGAACAAAAAAGGTTGGGTAAGAGAGAACTCCCCCACCCTACTGCAGAGCTAGGGCATTGGTCTTTTCTAGCCTTTGGACTCAGGTTGAAACATTGGCTCTTCTTGGATTTCAAACTTGCCAACTTCCCAACTGGAACTTACACTGTTAGCTGTCCTGGTTCTCAGGCCTTAGGACTCAGACTAGAACTACCTATCAGCTCTCCTGCTCCACAGCTTGCCAGTAGATCTGGGGACTTTGTTATAATTTCATATGACCCAATTCCTTATAGTTGGTATGAATATATATTAACATAAAAGAAGCTTGACTAATATACCATCCACCCAACTCATCCACTTTCCTCCATCTTTGCAGTCACTTCCTACTCTAATCCATCATAGTCCCTCCCCTGTGTATCTGCATCAATCCCCTCATTGGTCTCTGTGGTGGGTTGAACAATGCCCCTCAAAAAGGTACTTCCATCTCCCTGTCCCTGTCAAGGTCACCTTATTAGGTAAACACATCTTTGCAGAGGTAATTAAATATCTCTAGATGAGATCATCCTGCATTAACTAGATGGGTGCTAAATCCATTAACAAGGGCCCTTATAAGAAAAGCACAGAGACACAGAGAAGGCCATGTGGAGGCAGAGGCAAAGATTGGAGCAGAGAAGGCAAGGAAAGGTGCTATCACAGGAACACCTGGGGCCCCCAGAAGCTAAAAGACACACGGTTCTTCTCTTGAGCCTCCACAGGGAGTATGGCCCTGGTAACAACTCTTTTTTTATGAGATAGATTCTCACTTTGTCACCCTTTGTCAGGGTAGAGTGCTGCGGTGTCATAATTCACAGCAACCTCAAACTCTTGGGCTTAAGTGATTTTCTTGCTTCAGCCTCCCGAGTAGTTGGGACTATAGGTGCCCACTACAACACCCAGAAATTTTTAGGGACAAGGCCTTGCTCTGGCTCAGGCTGCTCTTGAACTCGTGAGCTCAGGCAATCCATTCCCCTTGGCCTCCCAGAGTGCTGGGATTACAGGCATCAGCTACCACACCCAGCACCTGGTAACAAATTAATTTCAGACTTCTGCCCTCCAAACTGTGAAAGGATAAATTGCTTTTTTTTTGAAGCTACCCAGTTTGTGGTAATTTGCTTGTGATGGCAGCCCTAGAAAACTAGTACAGCTCCTACCTTCCACTCTTTCTTTTCTTTCTTTTTTTTTTTTTGTGTGTGTGTCAGAGTTTCATTATGTTGCCCTTGGTAGAGTGCCATGGCAACCTCAAACTCTTGGGCTTAAGGGATTCTCTTGCCTCAGTCTCCCAAGAAGCTGGGATTATAGGTACCCACCACAATGCCTGGCCATTTTTTTGTTGTAGTTATCATTGTTGTTTAGCTGGCCTGGGCTAGGTTCGAACCCACTAGACTCTGTATGTGACTGGTGCCGTAACCACTGTGCTCCAGGTGCCAAGCCTCTTTCTTTAATTTTTATTTTTTTATTGATACATAATATATGTACATATTTGGGGGTACACGCAATAATTTAAAACATTCATATAATTTGTAAATACCAAGCCAGTGTAATTGGAATATCTGGCCTCTTAAATAATATTTGTCTTTTCTGCATGCTAGAAACATTTGAATTATCCTTTTCTAGCTATTTTGAAATATGAGGTCTGACAATTAAGTTCATGAACTCATCCTAGAAAAAGTGCTACTTATCTCACTGCTGAATGTCACCTTTGAAGTACTGCCCTTAGGAAGCTATGCACTGACACCAGCCCCTAGTCCAGCCTTCAGAGCAATTTTGGAACTCTTTTCCTGGAATGGCCATCAGAGTTGTCATCATATTACCCTTGATGCCCTAAATGTCTTCCTTTCAATATTTCCTTTTTCTTTGGGTAAAGAAAAAAGTCACTGGGGGCCAGATCAGGTGAGTAGAAAGGGTGTTCCAATACAGTTATTTGTTCACTGGCTAAAAACTCCCTCATAGGCTGTGCCTTGAGAGCTGGTGCATTGTCATGATGCAAAAGCCATGAGTTGTTGACAATAAGTTCAGGTTGGTTTTGTCTTTTTCATGGAGCCTTTTCAGCACTTCCAAATAGTAAACTTGGTTAACCATTTGTCCAGTTGGTACAAATTCATAATGAACAATCCTTCTGATATCAAAAAAGTTTAACAACATTGTTTTGACTCTTGATTTGGACTGACAGAAATTTTTCCGGTCATGGAGAATTGGCTGACTTCCATTATGCCCTTTGACTCTTCATCTTGTGTTCTATTGGTACACTGATGTTTCATCGTCAGTGATAACACGGCCCAAAACATCGTCTTGCCTCTCCAGAAGGTATTGGCAAGCTTTGACTCTCCTTTGTTTTTGTTCATCGGTGAGCTGCTTCAAGGCTATTTTTGCATGCACCTTTCTCATGCCAAGATTTTCAGTTAAGATTTTCCTAACTGTTTCTCCATTGATATTTACTTGGTCTGCTATGCTTCTCACAGTCAGCTGATGATTTTGATGTGTAATTAGATGAATTTTTGCAATGTTTTCATCATTTCTGTTTGTTACTGGCTGCCCTGACCTCTCTTCATTGGTGATACTTTCTCTCCTCTCAGAAAAATGTTTATTCCATTTGTACACTGCCATTTTCTTCGTGACATTATCCCCATAAACTCGGACTAACATGTCCCTGATTTCACTTCCGGTCTTGCCAAGTTTAATAAGAAATATAATGGGTTTGTTTGTTTGTTTGTTTGAGACAGAGTCTCACTTTGTTGCTTTTGGTAGAGTGCCATGGTGTTGTAGTTCACAGCAACCTCAAATTCATGGGCTGTACCTGGGACTATAGGTGCCTACCACAATGCAAGGCTATTTTTAGAGACAGGGTCTTGCTCTTGCTTAGGCTGCTCTTGAAGCTGTGAGCTCAGGCGATTCTCCAGCCTTGGCTTCCCAGAGTACTAGGATTATAGGTGTGAGCCACCAGGCCCAGCAAAAATTTAGGTTTGTTCATTGCTCTAATTCAAGCTTCAGCATTCTCACAATGGCATACAAAAACACACAATAATAAGCATACCATTCAGCAATACACGGCCACACATCAACATGAACACAGCTGTGAAACACTGCTATGCCAAGGTTATGCGACTTTACTGAACTCTTTGTATACTGCTACTAATGTAAGCACACAGTGGCAAGATCGCAAACTTACTTGTCAGACCTTGTACACACTAGATAGTGGTAAACTATAGTCACCCCACTGATCCAACTCTTACTTCTTCTATCAAACTGGGTATTGATATATGCCTTGGTGAAGTAGCCATGATTCTCTCTTCATCCTCCTGCTCCCTCCCCTTCCCAGTGTCAGGTAACCACCAGTTTACTCTATCTTCATGAGATCTCCTGTTAGCTCCCACCTGTTAGCACATGTGATATTTATCCTTCTGTGCTTGGCTTATCTCAATAGAATGACCTCCAGTACTATCCATGTTTCTGTAAATAACAGGATTTCTTTTTTTTTTTTTTTTTGAGACAGAGCCTCAAGCTGTCCCCCTGGGTAGAGTGCCATGGCATAGTTCACAGCAGCCTCCAACTCCTGGGCTCAAGCAAGTCTCCTGCCTCCGCCTCCCAAGTTGCTGGGACCACAGATGCCTGCCACAACACCTGGCTATTTTTTTTTTTTTTTCGGTTCAGCCATCATTGTTGTTTGGCAGGCTGGGCTACATTCAAATCCACCACCTTAGGTGTATGTGGCTGGCGCCTTAGCCACTTGAGCCACAGGTGCCGAGCCAGGATTTCATTTTTTTTAAGGCTGAATAATATTCCATGTGTATAAGTACCACATTTTCAGACTGGGCATGGTGGCTCACACCTGTAATCCTAGCACTCTGGGAAGCCAAGGCAGGTGGATAGCTTGAACTCGTGAGTTCAAGACCAGCCTGAGAAAAACAGCGAGACCCCATCTCTACTAAAAATAGAAAAACTGAGACAAAAGGATTGCTTGAGCCCCAAAGTTGGAGGTTTCTGTGAGCTATGATACCATGCACTCTACCCAGGGTGACAGCTTGAGACTCTGTCTTTAAAAAAAGACCACAATTTCTTTATCCATTTATCCACTGATGGACACTTAGGTTTATTTCATATCCTCCCTATTGTGAAGAGTGCTACACTACACATGGAGTGCAAACGTCTTTTCAGTATATCCATGTCCTCTCTTTTGGATATATACCCAGTAGTGGGATCGCTGGATCATATGGCAGCTTTATTTGTAGTAGTTTGAGTAACCTCCACATAGTTCTCCGCAAAAGCTGGGCTAGCTTACGCTCCCACCAACAGTGTATGAGGGCTCCCCTTTCTCCACATCCTTACCAGCATTTGCCAATGAAATGACCACAAACTCCTCTTTCACACTTGACCCACTGAGAAACATTCTTTACCCAGCAGCCAGAGTGATCATTGAGAAATGAAAATTTGATTTTAACTTCTGCTAATACTACAGTGGTAAAATGCAAACCTCTTACCATAGTCTGCACAGCTCAGCTAGACGCAGCAGGGACCTCTCTGCTCTGATGGCGCCTGAACCGCCCTCCCCCTCACTCAGCACGCTCTGTCCCTGGAACACACCAACCTCTCGCATGCCTCGGGTCTTTGCTGTTCCCTCTGCCTGTGACATTCTTCCTCTACAGTTTGCAAGACTGGTTCTTTGTTATCCTTCTGGTCTTAGCCCAAGTGTTACCATCACAGAGACCAGCCTGCTCATTGTCCACAATGCTCTGTCTCCTCACCAATGTACTAACTACATTACCACTGTGTTTATGCCCTTCATACTCTTGGTCACTGTTTGAAATTAACACATTTGTTTGTTTCCTTTTTTCATCTGTTCCTCAACCCCACCATAGAAGTAGGAGCTGTGTTGGTTTTATTTTCCACTCTCTCCTGAACATCTAGAACAGCAGTTCTCAACCAGTGGGTCATGACTCACAGGAACTGTATTAAAGGCTTGCGGCATTAGCAAGGTTGAGAACCACTGATCTAGAACAATCCACAGAGTAGCTTTTGACAAACGAATTGTAAATGCATGCATGCAAGAATTGTTTTTTTCCATTTACTTGTTCACCTATAATTCTGCATCAAGCACTTAACAGGTACCAAGCATATAATCACAGGCCAAGCTCAGTGACAAATGTCATGTCTCCTTTTCTTTTAAACTTAAATTTATGTCTTTTAAAAATTAGTTAATACTAGAATAAAATCCAAGAGATAAAATAGGTATTCAGTAAAAGCCCCTGTGCTGGGTATTGGGTTATTTTCTCTGAGCTCCAAATCTAGCCTTTCATTCCCAACTCGTAGATGCCAGGGCTGGGGCTCTGCAAAGCACATTTCTGTTTTGGCAGCTGCTTCATCTTACCCAGTAGTGGTTCCAGGGAGATTGTAAGGTCAGGGGAGGAAGAAGGGATTTGCTCCTTCCCACAGTCTGCCCCTGCACCGTGAGTGACCCCCCCCCCACCAGCAGCATTTCTTCACTTAGCAGCAGAATGTCCATTCTGAGGTAACAGTTTGTAGTTTTTCTAACACCAGCTTCTTTGCATCCAAAGACATCAGCACATGGTAGGTGGTCCCTCCCCAAATTTCTTTTGTAATTATTTAATTCCAGCTCTTTCCTTTATTTCCCCACCCTCGGGGTAGTAGTTGCTTCCTTCAGTGGCTCCTTTTATTAAAAGTTCAGGTGTTCTCTCTTTACCTTTTCAGTTACCTGGTTAACAACTTTTCTTTGGGAGAGGGTCTTGCTCTGTCCCCCAGGTTGGAGTGCAGTGCTGTGATCATGTCAATAGTTGACTGCAGCCTCAAATTCCTGGGATCAAGATACCCTCCTACCTCAGTCATCCAAAATGCTGAGACCCCATGCCCAGCCCCTTGATGAATAACTTTACATCTCACTAACAATTCTTTACATGAAGTTCCCTCTTTTCAAATGACTGGTATAGTTTCTATCTCCTGAGTAGAACTTGACTGATTCAGCCTCCTTCATACATCTGTCCCAGGGTCTATCAATAAACCAGTTTCTTATGTATCCTCCAGAGATCCAATACCAATTGTTTTGAGTAAGACAGTCTCATCAAATATGAAATAAGATAGAAATCATTGAACTTTGTCAGTAATTCAAGCAGTAATAACTAACTTTGTTAATGGTAGCAGGCTAAGTTCTGGGCTCTGGGAGAAGTACTACTTCATGTGGAAGATATTATTCACCCCATTTTTCAGATGAGACAACTGAGGCATAGAATGGTTGAATATCTCACTCAAGAACATGTAGTCAGTAAGTACCATAGCCAGCATATGAATTTGTAACATCGGCCCAGCATCCTTATGCTTAACCACTTTACAATATTGCCTCCTCTGTTGCATTAGGGTTAAGAGCTTGAACCTTAAATCTGAGACATGACATTTGATTCCCATTTCCCAGCTTATATCTTTGAGCAAACTACCTCATCTCTCTGAGACTGAGCCCCAGTATGTATAAAATAGGTACAAATAATTATCTACCTAAAAGAGATTTGCAAGGTTAAATTAGACTCTATATTACAGCACCCATGATAGTATGTGGCATATAGTACTTGCTCCATAAATGTTAGCTTTTATAATTCATATTATTATTATATCTTCCCTATTTATTTTGTGTCTATTTTAACACACGTAGGCCATAGTGTGCTGCTGTTTAACAACTTGCTTTCAGAAATTTTTTAATATCCCTAATTTGTAGTTTTTGCTGATTTCTGTGGCGTTAATTCACTCACGGTGGCCAATTTCAAGCTACCAATACAATGACAATTGGCTTGCAGATTTCCTGAAATGTTAACATTCAGCTCTTGCTGGTATGAGTGGCTCTGGTACACCATTCACACATAGGTCAGGGTGAGAAGCCTGAGATTTGAGCACATTGTCTAACGAGAGCTTCAAAACATATCTGCCTTCTCTGCTTAGGGTTCAGGACTCTGCATCTTGAAGCGCTTCTGACTTTTACTCATCCATTCAGGCACTCAGCAGATAAAAACTGAACACCTGCTATTTCCTCTCTGGAAGAACTTATTAGAAATGAAAAACCTCCAGGCTGTCCTATTGAATAGTCTGTCTTGGTCTGTCCCTGTCCCTGTCCAGGGAAACTTGTCTTTCCTCAGCAGCCCTTCTTTTCTTCCTCTCCTCCCGCCAGTGTCTTTATAGGGAGCCCAAGCTTCTGTCCTGGTGGGCTCCCCCTTCTGTGTGTCCAAACTCACACACCTGAAGCTGTCCTTTCCAAGTCCCTCCCAAGCTCCCAAGGAACCTTAATTCAGGGGACACCCTCACGTTTGAGCAGGTATCTGTTTGCCAGACCAGCTCTGTCCTATCTCACAACCTCTCACACTATACCCTTGGCTACTTCTGGGTAGCTCAGCCTCACCTCCTAGGCATTTGGGTCTGCTATAGAGCCAGTAAAGATCCTGAAGCACTGGTGTAGAGTTTTTTGGGTTTTTTTTTTGTTTCTGAGACAGCGTCTCACTCTGTCACCCTGGGTAGAGTGTTATGGTGTCATAGCTCACAGCGATCTCAAACTCTTGGGCTTGAGCAATCCTCTTGCCTCAGCCTCCCAAATAGCTGGGACTACAGGTGCCTGCCACCACACCCAGCTAGTTTTTCTATTTTTAGTAGAGACAGGGTCTCACTCTTGCTCAGGCTGGTCTCGAACTCGTGAGCTCAAACAATCCACCCACCTTGGCCTCTCAGAGCGCTGGGATTACAGGCATCAGCCATTGCACCTGGCCTGATGTAGAGGTTTTTAGAGTAAATGTTGTTGAATCAGATGAACCAGGCTCAACACTCAGTAGTCACTTACCAGCTCTGTGAACTTGGGGCAGGCTAGTTAACTATTTCAAGATTTTCTTTCTCTCTTCTTTCCCCTTTGCTTTCCTTTCTCATTCTCTATCCTTTATCTTTCCCCCTCTCTTCCTTTCCTTAAGAGTTGGTGGCTATATCTTTATGTTTTAGTTTTAGTTTTGTTATGTTTTTGAGACAGAGTCTCATTTTGTCACCCTCAGTGGAATGCCCTGGGGTCATAGCTCACAGAAACCTCAAGCTCTGGAGCTTAAGCTATTCTCTTGCCTCAGCCTCCCGTGTAGCTGGGACTACAGATGCCTGCCACAACACCCGACTATTTTTTTAGGGACAAGGTCTTGCTCTAGCTCTGGCTCTGGCTTAGGTTGGTCTCAAACTCATGAGCTTAGACATTCCACCTGCCTCGGCCTCCCAGAGTGCTAGGATTGTTTTGTTTTTAATTAAAGTACCACATGCACATAGTTTAAAGTCAAATATGTCAACTAAACTAATTTTTAAATGGCAGCTTCCCTAACCTCAGTTTTGTCCTACCCAGAGACAACTACCTGGAAGCCTATAGTTCTTTTTTTTTTTTTGGTAATTGCCACTGTATATCTAAGTAACATGATTAGATTGCTGCTTCCTGGTTTTTCAGTTTTCACCATTATCTTTGGTTTCCTACTATGAAACGTGACTGTATATAGGCAAACCTCAGAGATATTGTGGGTTCCTTTCCAGACCACAGCAATAAAGCAAATCTCTCAATAAAGTGAGTCACATAAATTTTTTGGTTTCCCAATGCATGTAAAAGTTATATTCACACAATGCTGTAGTCCAAGGAGATAATATATAGACTTTGATTTAAAAAACACTTCGGGCTCGGCGCCTATAGCTCAACCGGCTAAGGCGCCAGCCACGTACACCTAAGGTGGCAGGTTCGAATCCCCAGCCCGGACC
>NW_003852398.1:33671578-33688984 GCF_000181295.1 Otolemur garnettii | reverse complement strand
TATTCTAAGGCTATAATTAGGATATGACATTCCTATAAAAACTATGAATTAGTTTCAAAATAGGGCTGTGTACATTGGATACTTTTTCTTCCATTCCTGAGATACTTTGCTAAGAAGAACATTTTCTAATTCCATCCATATAAACATTAAGGAAGTAAAGTCTCCATTTTTCTTTAGGGCTGCATAGAATTCCATGGTGTACATATATCACAATTTATTGATCCATTCATGGGTTAATGGGCATTTAGGCTTCTTCCATGACCTAGCAATTATGAATTGGGCTGCAGTAAACATTCTGATACAAATATCTTTGTTGTAATTCGAGTTTTGGTCTTCTGGATATATACCTAATAAAGGAATTGCAGGATCAAATGGCAGGTCTACTTTTAGTTCTCTCAGTGTTCTCCAGATGTCTTTCCAAAAGGAACAAATTAATTTGCATTCCCACCAGCAGTGTAGAAATGTTCCCTTTTCTCCACATCCACGCCAACATCTCTGGTTTTGGGATTTTGTGATATGGGCTAATCTTACTGGGGTTAGGTGATACCTCAAGGTAGTTTTGATTTGCATTTCTCTGATGATTAAGGATGGAGAGCATTTTTTCATATATCTGTAAGCCATGCGCCTCTCTTCTTTAGAGAAGTTTCTATTCAAGTCCCTTGCCCACCCTGAGATGGGATCGCTTGTTTTTTTCTTGCTAATACTTTTGAGTTCTCTGTGGATTCTGGTTATTAAACCTTTGTCGGAGACATAACCAACAAATATCTTCTCCCATTCTGAGGGCTGTCTACCCGCTTTATTTACTGTGTTCTTGGCTGTGCAGAAACTTTTTAGTTTGATCTGGTCCCCAAAGTGTATTTTTAACCTTACTTCAATTGCCTGAGGGGTCCTCCTCACAAAATTTTCGCCCAAGCCGATTTCTTCAAGTGTTTTCCCTACGCTTTCTTCTAGTATTTTCTGCAGCAGTATTATTTTGAAAGAAATCTTTTCTTTGAGCAGTAGGTCTCAATAGTAGGCTTAAAAATATTCAGTAAACCATGCTGTAGACAGGTATGAATCTTAGACATCATCTTTTAATAAGAGGATGGTTTTGTCTGTACTGAAAATCTGCTGTTCAGTGGGTCCCTTTGTCAACTATCAGTGACAGATGGTTTTGTCTGTACTGAAAATCTGCTGTTCAGTGGGTCCCTTTGTCAACTATCTCCACAGTTGTAGAGATCTTCTGGATAGCTTGTTGCAGCTTCTCCATCAGCACCTGTTGCTTCACCTTGTACTCTTCTGTTATGGAGGCGGCTTCTTTCCTTAAACCTTATGAACCAAATTCCGCTAGCTTCAGACTTTTCTTCTGCAGCTTCCTCACCTCTCTCAGTCTTCACAGAATTAAGGAGAGCTAGAGCCTTGCTCTAAATTAGGCTTTGGCTTAAGGGAATGTTGTAGCTGGTTTGATCTTCTGTCTAGACCACAAAACTTTCTCCATATCAGCAACGAGGCTGTTTTGCTTCCTTATTACTCGTATGTTCACTGGAACCAGCACTTTTAATTTTCTTCAAGAACTTCTGTTCTGCTTCCACAATCAGCCAACTGTTTGGTTCAGGAGGCTTAGCTTTCGTCCTCTCTTGGCTTTCAACTAAACATAATCATTTCTAGCTTTCAATTTCAAGTGAAAGATAGGAAAGTCCTCCTTTCACACAGACACTTAGAGGCCATTATAGGGTTATTCACTGGCCTGATTCAATTTTAATATAGTTCTGTCTCAGGGACTAGGGAGGCCGAAAGAAAGGGAGACAGGAGAACAGCTGGTTGGCAGAGCAGTCGGACCACACTTGTATATGTTATGTTTGCCTTCTTATAGGGGTGCAGATTGCGGCAGCCCAAAACAATTACGACAGTAACATCGAAGGTCCCAGAACACCACATCAGATAAAATAACAATGAAAAAGTTCGAAATAGTATGAGAACTACTACAGAAACAAAAAGTGAGCACGTGCTACTGGGAAAATGGTGCCAATAGACTTGTATGGAGGGTTGCCACACACCTTCATTTTGTTAAAAACAAACAAAAAAACCACACAGCATCTGTGAAGCACAACAAAGTGAAGCACAATGAAACAAGGTCTGCTCATCAATCATAATACAAATTATATGTGTTTTCCTATTAACCAGCGGCTCTCAACCTGTGGGTCGTGACCCACAGGACTGTATGGAAGGGTTGCAGCATTAGGAAGGCTGAGAACCACTGTACTAGGCAATCAGTACTTTCACATGGAATAAAATGAAAAGGTAAAATGGTTATCTTCAAACTCCAGATGGGAACATGAACCTTGCTCCCTTAGTTCATCTCTCCTCCCCATCTACATTCTCCTTGCCCCCTTCCTGTCTCCCAGGATAGTTTCATTGAATTTTTGTTATTATTTTTTTTTGAGACAGTCTCACTCTGTTGTCCTAGGCTAGAGGGCTCCGGGGTCATGACTCACAGAAACCTGAAACTCCTGGGCTTCAGAGATCTTCTTCCCTCAGCCTCCCAAGTAGCTCCACACAACACCCAGCTAGTTTTTTTCTATTTCTAGTAGAAATAGGGTCTCACGGCTCGGCGCCTATAGCTCAACCGGCTAAGGCGCCAGCCACATACACCCAAGGTGGCGGGTTCGAATCCCCAGCCCGGACCCGCCAAAACAACAATGATGGCTGCAACCAAAAAATAGCCGGGCGTTGTGGTGGGCGCCTGTGGTCCCAGCTACTTGGGAGGCGGAGGCAGGAGACTCGCTTGATCCCAGGAGTTGGAGGTTGCTGTGAGCTGTAATGCCACGGCACTCTACCCAGGGGGACAGCTTGAGGCTCTGTCTCAAAAATAAAAAAAGAAAGAAATAGGGTCTCACTCTTACTCAGACTGGTCGCAAACTCCTGAGCTCAATCTACCCACCTTGGCCTCCCAAAGTGATAGGATTACAGGTGTGAGCCATAGTGCCTGGCTCACATTTAATATTTATTAGATTAATATCTAGCCTTTATATTATTATGACTGTGGAATGCTATTCACAGCTAAGCCAGTAGTATTCCATGAATATTTTTCTTTCTTATATAACTTTGTTTTCCCTGGAAGTAATCCTTGTCCTATTTTCTTGTTTGCTAAGTATTTTCTACGCTTATCATAAACTCAACCCAAAGAATCTCTAATTGTGAATCTCCTCTCAATACTTAAAATACATAGACATTCTTTCAACTTCAACTCAGAGAAATCCCTGCAGATCTCCTGGCCTCTCAGCCCCGGCTTGTCCTCTGGAGTCTCCCCACACTGTCTCCTGGGTGCTTCTTTTACCTCCCAAACCTTAGATCTGTTCTTCCCAGAATCTCATACATTTTGGTGGATCACATCATCCAGTAACTTCCTCAGAACTTTCCTGAAAAATGCCTTATCTTTAAGTGATAATTTGGGTGAAGAATTCTAGGTTAGAAATCTTTCCTTTTTCTTTTTTCCAGAATTTTTCTTTTTTTAGAGACAGAGTCTTACTTTGTCACCCTCAGAGGTGGTGGCATCAGAGCTCACAGCAACCTTCAACTCCTGGACTTAGGTGATTCTCTTGCCTCAGCCTCCTGAGTAGCTGGGATTACAGGCACTCACCGTAACACCTAGCTATTTTTGTTGTTGTTGTTATTGTTGTTGCAGTTTGGCCAGGGCTGGGTTCGAACCCGCCACCCTCTGTCTATGGGGCCGGCTCCCTACTCACTGAGCCCCAGGTGTCACCCTTTTTCCCAGAATTTTAAAGACATAGCTTTATTTTCTCCCAGTTTTCAGAGTTGCTCTTGAATGATCTGATGTCATTTGGATTCTTTGTATGAGAACTGTTCTTTTCTTCTCTGGAAACTTGTTTTTTCTTTGTCCCCAGTTTTCTTTTTTCTTTCTTTATTTGTAATTATTTTTATTAAATCATAACTTTGTACATTGATGCATTTATGGGGTTCAGGGTACTGCTTTGATATATAATGTGAAATGTTTACATTGAACTAAGTAACACATCCATCACAATTATACTCATTTCTTAATAGTTTCGAAATGTACCATTGCATCATGCACATTAGGTGAGGTCCCCCTGTCCCCAGTTTTCTGAAATTTCATAACAATGTGCCCTGATGTGAGTCTGCTTTCATCCATTCTTCAGAGCCCTCTTTTAGTTTATTCTATCCTGATAAATGTTACTGAGTTATTTCTTATTGGGGCTTTGTACTATATTGGCGTGGCTAAGCTGGAACTATGCCTCCCAGAATTCCCTTCTCTGCCTGGTGTCAGGCAAGTGTTGGCCACAAAAGACATGATGTACCAGATCTGTGTTTTTTTTTTTTTTTTTTTTTTTTGAGACAGAGCCTCAAGCTGTCCCCCTGGGTAGAGTGCCGTGGCATTACAGCTCACAGTAACCTCCAACTCCTGGGCTCAAGCGAGTCTCCTGCCTCCGCCTCCCAAGTAGCTGGGACCACAGGCGCCCGCCACAACGCCCGGCTATTTTTTGGTTGCAGCCGTCATTGTTGTTTTGGCGGGTCCGGGCTGGGGATTCGAACCCACCACCTTAGGTGTATGTGGCTGGCGCCTTGGCTGGTTGAGCTATAGGCTCCGAGCTGATGTACCAGATCTGGAAGGTGAAAATGAGGCTGTAGCTATCTTTTGTGATCTGAAGGTTGGTATCTGGTACCAGGCACTGAGGCACCTGCTGGTTTACCTACTTGGTTTTGGACAAGACCTGAGCTCACAGGTCTTTTAGGTCCCCAGAGCTGATTCCTTCAGCACTCCCAATTCTTTGGCCAGTGTGTGTGGGACTCTGTAGTGGTGAGAGCATACAGGATTCTCCTGTGGCTCACCCTTGACGTTGAGGTTGGAGAAGACGTGGGCTCCAGTTTGTCCTCTGGGTTCCCCTCTGTGCCTGCTCTCATCGACACCCAGTTTTCCTTCTGCTCTCTAGAGACTGCAGGCTCAGTACTGGCTGCAAAGGTAACAGTCTGCAGAGATTGCTCCAGCAGCTCCACAGTTGTAGAAGGCCTAGCCCCAATGTCAAATCCCTCCTCCTGTATCATTACCATGATTCTGTTCAAACACTGATTAATCCATTTCTCCAATGATTTCCTCTCCTTCATTTCTCTATTCTTTCTTTCTGGAGACCCCATTAAGTAAAGATTGATCTCCTACATAGATCCTTCACTTTTCTTATCATTTCTTATTTTCATCTGTCTTTTCACTCTACTTTCTAGGAGAGTTGCTCAGTTTTATACTTCAAGCATTCTATTGAGTTTTGCTTCGCATTTGTTTTTTAAAGAAATACGGTCTCACTATATTGCCCAGGCTGGACTTGAACTCCTAGGCTCAAGAGATTTTCACAGCTGGGTGCAGTGGCTCATGTCTATACTCTTAGCACTCTGGGGAGCCAAAGCAGGTAGATTGTTCAAGCTCAGGAGTTCATGGCTAGCCTGAACAAGAGTGAGACCACATCTCTACTGGAAAAAAAAAAAAAAAAAACCATAGAGAGAAAAACTAGCCGAGCATTGTGGTGGGTTTCTGTAGTCACAGCTACTCAGAAGGCTAAGGCAAAAGGATTGCTTGAACCAGGGAGTTTGAGGTTGCTGTGAGCTACAATGCCATGGCATTCTACTGAGGGCAACATAGTGAGACTCTGTCTCAAAAAAATCAATAATTTATTAATACCTGCTCATCAATTGTATATCACAATGATGTAAGCAATAAAAAGGGAAATTGTGGGAGATAGAGAAGGTGTGGGAACTGTTGTTTGTGCTTAAATTTTCTATAAGTCAAAAATCGCTTTAAAAAATAAAGTCTATGGCTCGGCGCCTGTGGCTCAAGCGGCTAAGGCGCCAGCCACATACACCTAAGGTGGCGGGTTCGAATCCCCAGCCCGGGCCCGCCAAACAACAATGATGGCTGCAACCAAAAAATGGCCGGGCGTTGTGGCGGGCGCCTGTGGTCCCAGCTGCTTGGGAGGCAGAGGCAGGAGACTCGCTTGAGCCTAGGAGTTGGAGGTTGCTGTGAGTGTGATGCCATGGCACTCTACCCAGGAGGATAGCTTGAGGCTCCGTCTCAAAAAAAATAAAAAAATAAAAAAAATAAAGTCTATTCATTTTTTTAAAAAAGGATGGGGGCATAAAGTAGGTTGGTTACAAGATTATACCTTTGTAGGAAACATAGGCCAAATGTCCCAGAGGACAGATTTTCTGAAAGAAACTGATTTCAAGGCAAAGATGCTCTAAGGATAATGGTGGATTGAGGATAATATTGGCATCCTCTTGAAATAAGGGCCTGGTTTGGGGGAGTTTGAAACATGTACAGTTGTAGATCTGTATTTTTAATACATTTAAGTCAAAGGAAAGGAGGGAAATCATTCATGTTCATAAATTTTTTCTTCCCCTTCATTTTTAACAATGGTCATTATTGAGGCCAAGTGTAGTGGTTCACACCTGTAATCCTAGCACGCTGGAAGGCCAAGGCAGGTACATTGCCTGAGCTCACAGGTTGGAAACTGCCTGAGCCAGAGTGGGACCTCGTCTGTAAAAATAGCCAGGCATTGTGGCAGGCACCTGTAGTCCCAGCTACTTGGGAGGCTGAGGTAATAGAATCACTTGAGCCCAAGAGTTTGAAGTTACTGTGAACTGTGATGCCATGGCTCTCTAGCAAGGGCGAAAAAGTAAGACTCTGTCTCAAAAAAACCAAAAAAACAAAAATTGTCATTATTGGCCAGGCACAGTGGCTCACCCCTGTAATCCCAATACTCTGAAAGGCCAAGGAGGGTGGATTGTTTGCACTCAGGAGTTCAAGACAAGCCTGAGCAAGAGTGAGACCCTGTCTCTAAAAATAGCCAGGAGCTGTGGCAGGTGCCTATAGTCCCAAGCTACTTGGGAAACTGAGACAAAAGAAAGGCTCGAGCCCAGGAGTTTGAGGTTGCTGTGAGTGATGATGCCACAACACTCCACCATGGGCAACAAAGTGAGACTGTCTAAAAAAAATTGTCATTATTATAATATTTTGCTACAGAGATTGTGCCATGAAGCCCCAGAGGCCCAAAGGAGATTGGGTGCTTGTTCTAAAAAGAGTGAGTTATGTTCAATGAAAAGAGATTTTAGACAGAGGAGCATTGTTCAAGAAAGCCAGTATCATTTCCCCTAGCCCCCATACCCACCTTGGTGACTCACTCCATCATCTTTATATTGGTAGAGCAGCTGAGGGCATCTAACCTACAGAGATTCCTGCTAAGGCAGATGACACCTCAAATAACCTAACTGGCCCCTGACAGTTGGCTCTGCCCCATGTAAACCTCAAAGAGGAACTGCCTGGCAGCCACAACACGATCAGTCCTTGGCTGGGCTGATCTAAAGATCTCTCCCCAGACGTGTTGCTTAGAGGTTCATGAATCTTATAGAGAATGCTCTTGCTTTAAAATTTTGTTCTGAAGCTGGGCGTGGTAGCTCACACCTGTAATCCCAGCACCTTGGGAGACCAAGGTGGGCGGATCACCTGAGCTCACAAGTTCAAGACCAGCCTAAGTTTGAACGAGACCCTGCCTCTAAAAATGGCTGGGTGTTGTGGTGGACACCTGTAGTCCCAGCTACTTGGGAGGCGGAGGCTGATCTCTCGAGCCCAAGAATTTGCGTTGCTGTGAACTACGATGATACCCTAGCACACTACCCATGGCGACAGAGTGAGACTCTGCCTTAAAAACAAAACAAAACAAACAAACAAAAAATAGAAAAACTCTGTGCTAGACAGTGGGGCACAAAGATTAATAAGAAATAGCCATTAAAAGAGAGCTTATGCCCTCTTTTTTTTCTTTTTGAGACAGAACCTCAAGCTGTGCCCCTGGGTAGAGCTGTTCACAGCTCACAGCAACCTCCAACTCCTGAGAGACTCAAGCGAGTCTCCCGCCTCCACCTCCCAAGTAGCTGGGACCACAGGCGCCTGCCACAACGCCTGGCTATTTTTTTTGGTTGCAGCCATCATTGTTGTTTGGCAGGCCCAGGCTGGATTCGAACCCACCACCTTAGGTGTATGTGGCTGGTGCCTTAGCCACTTGAACCACAGGCGCTGAGCCAGCTTATTATACCCTCTTGATGTGTTTGGAGATAAATGGAGTCCCAAAGGGCATGTGACTAGTATAGAACTTGATGCCACTGTGGTGGGCATTTCCTGGTGTGTCTGTAACATCCATTCTAACTTGACAGTCCTTTGGGTCATTCTTGCCTCCCTCATGCTCAAGTTTGAGTGGAATTGGCCTTCAAGCCTAGTTCCAAGGTAGGTCCTATTGGCCTGAATCAATCAGTCTATCCATCCTATCCCATGACCATGGTCACTGGTTAAGAGGGGGGCATGTGTCCTCATTCAAACTAAAAGCAGAGAGGGAATCTCAATCTGTATAGGAGGCACTAGAAAAATCCTCCTTCTTGTAGAATGAGAGACATAAATGTGTGTAACTTGAAACTATATAACCATTTGGCTATTAAGGGAGACTGCAGCTGACACTGTGGGGGGCAGAACAGAGACACAGAAAGAAATGAAATTCTTTTTTTTTTTTTTTCAGTAGAGACAGAGTCTCACTTTGTTACCCTTGGTAGAGTGCTAAGGCATCACAGGTCACAACAACATCCAGCTCTTGGGCTTAGGAGATTCTCTTGCCTCAGCCTCCCAAGTAGCTGGGACTACAGGTGCCTGCACAACGCCCAACACTATTTTTTTTTTTGTTGTTGTTGTTGTTGTTGCAGTTTGGCTGGGGCCGGGTTTGAACCCACCACTGTTGGTATATGGGGCCAGCGCCCTTCTCACTGAGCCACAGGTGCCGCCCAGAAATGAAGTTCTTCATGATATTGTTGGAAATGCTGAATCAAACCTCACCTGGAGACAAATACCCCGTGACTTTCTGTTACATTAGCCCCTAAATTCTCTTTTATTGTTTGAGCTGGTTTTTTCTTTGTTAAAATGATTTGTAACTGAATGTATCCTAACTTATAAGGAAGAAAGGAATATAGGGATCAGGATGAGGAAAGTGCTGGTTGATATTCCAAATGTCTATAAGCAGATCAAAGAAGCACACAGAAGTTGACTATGCACAAATAGCCAATGGCTTGGGAAGTGCCAGTCCGTGAGAGTGACAGAGCTCTCTGAAGCTGCTAGGCTTGGGGCTCTCCCCACTGCAGGCATCCTGAGGGAAGGTCTGCCTCCCACAGAAGCTTCTCCCAGGTGTGGGATTCACAATCCTGAGGCAGAGAAGCAGGAGAAGCGCATTCACCCCAGGCAGCAGCAGCTACATCTGGTTGCCAACAGAAGCAAAGCTGGCAGCAGCATCCCATGGTTCAGTTGTTACCAGGAAGGTGCTGGGACCTGGTTTCCTTTGATGCCTGCTTGTTTTTCTTTCTTTCTTTCTTTCTTTTTTTTTTTTTTGAGACAGAGTCTCACTATGTCACCCTGGGTAGAGTGCTGTGCTGTCACAGCTCACAGCAACCTCCAAGTCTTAGGCTTAAGTGATTCTCTTGCCTCAGCCTCCCAAGTAGCTGAGACTACAGGTACCCACCACAACACCCAGCTAACCTGCTTGTTTTTCACACTTGATTCTCTACCTTGTTAGCAGTACTGAGAGCTGCCTAGTAATATCTAAATAAATCCCTTTTCTGCTAAACCACAGTTGTTTTCTGGTGTTTGCAAGTGAGGCTTCCAACTGACTAGACAAAAGAGAAGAACTAGTCAGGAGTGATTAGGAGAGAAGGCTGTGAAGGTCTCCTGGAGAGAATTGGCCTATATGTCAAGTGGAAGAGATCTGGGTACAGACATAGTTGGACTGAATCCCAGCTCAGTTGTTTGCTACCTGAGTGATCTTGAGGAAGGGACTTACCCTCTCTGAGCCTCAGTCTTACCTGCAAGAATGACAGCAGCTGGGCCTACCCCAGCTGCATCCCCAGCACTGTTGGGATAATTAAATTAGATGATACAAGTAGAGCTCTTAGTACAGAGCGCTGGCACAGAGCTGGTCTTCAGGACACAGTAGTGTTGTAATTACCTTTAGCTCAAGAGATGAGCTTCCATACAGGGGACTCCACTGCCTCCTTTTTGAGTCTGCTCATTGTCCCTCCTTATTCTTCATTCACAGCAGAAAGGAGGACAATATTCCTGATGTGCAGTAGCAAAAATTTAAGTTGGATCCAGGTAGCTTCGTGCTGGTAAATGTTTCACAACTAGCACGCCAAGAAAATAAAGCACTGATCTGTAGTTTTTGCTGATTAACACAGTGAAATGCCCCCACCACAGCTGATTTCAAACAGCCAATATGATGTTACTAAACATGGAGCTGAGAAGAGATATGTACAGTCACTCTAGGAGCCAGCGTCAGCATATCTCTGGACCCAGGGAAGGATATCTTTAAAATGCTGGGGGTGGTGGGGTGGGGGAACAGGCAGTTCCTCAACTCTGGGGAAGCTTGTGGAAAGAAACTCCTTAAGTACTGTTGACAGGATGGGGGATGGAGCCACATTATGCTTTGGCTTAAAACTCCAGAGCTCCCTTTAAATGATAAACTTTAGCCTTCCTGCCTGTGCCCCACATACAGCCAGTCATCTCTCTGGCTCTGTCTATTCCTTCCTTAAAATATCTCCTTTATCTGTGCATCTTTTTCTCTTTGAGTCCACTCCTGGACTCAGCTTTAAAATATCACTTCCCACCCATTCTGTACTAGAATGGATCAACTGTGCCAGCCCTAAGCCAGTCTTCACTGCATCATCCTTGTTCAGAGTCAACGCCATGTGGCTACGGGTTTGTCCCATCCTTTTCTTTTTGGAGACAGAGTCTCACTCTATGCCCTGAGTAGAGTGCTATGCCATCATAGTTCACCACTACCTCAAACTCTTGGGCTGAGCAATCCTCTTGCCTTAGCCTCCTGAGTAGCTGGGATTATAGGCATACAACACCATACCCAGCTAATTTTTTTTCTATTTTCAGTAGAGACAGAGTCTCGCTCTTGCTCAGGCTGGTATCCCATCCATTTTAAACATGCTGCACGGCTGTCCCAGCTGGCACCTGGGCCCACTCAGTCTGGAAATGGTCTGAGTGTGAATCTCGGATCGTCTACTTACTTACTAGCTGTGAGCTCTTAGACAAATTATAGAACACATTCTGAGCCTTAATGTTCTTCTAAAATGATGATAATGAATGAACTTCTTAGGGTTGTCTCAAAGATTAAACAAAATAATTCTGTGAAAGGCTTGATATAGTAACTGGCTCCAGTGTCAGTGCTGAATCAGATACTGGCTGGATGGTGATGACGATCATTACCACCAAGATTCACCAAGATGAATGGTAGTCAGGAGAAGGATGAGGTTCTTCCCACCTGGAATTCTACCCATTGCTATTCCAATGCCACTTTCCTTCAGCTTTAATTGTTTCTTTTGATACACTATTTCTCTGCATTCATTTGTTCCTTTTTCTTTGAGCTTCTGAAGCAATTACACCCCACAAGGGAACATTAAACTCAGTACTGTCCCTTACTGTCCCCTGTTGATGTCAGTCTTATCCTCCTGGCTTGTCTTTATTGAGCTTGCAGGGAGCAGCCTGTCTCCTTCATGTTCTCCCCTGAAGGATCTTGGATCATCAGCCTCAGATCATCAGCATGGCTGATGCTGCTAATTGTACCGTGCCATGCCTGGTATTTTACCCACACCACCTCGGCTGGGCACGGTGGTTTATGTCTGTAATCCTGACATTCTGGGAGGCTGAGGAGGGTGGATTGCCTGAGCAGGAGCAAGATCCTGTCCATACTAAAAATAGAAAAACTGAGGCAAGAAGATCGCTTGAGGCCAAGAGTTGGAGGTTGCTGTGGGCTATGATGATATTATAGCATTCTACCCAGGATGACAGCTTGAGACTGTCTCAAAAAAATAAAGATAAAATATGCTCTGCCTTCTAGGAGCTTACAGAGTAGGAAGGGGAGCTGGGCTTAAACACATGATCAGCCAAACCAGTGTCCAGCAACAGAGAGTACCAACTGCTATGGGGGGAAGAAGAGAGTATCATGGGAGATTAGAACGAGGGCCTGATTTGAATGGGGTTGGGGGTATAGGGAGGAGCTACTCAAGGTAAGAATACACTGGGTGTGGAGTGAGGACCTGAGGTAAGAATGAGCAGCTGGAGGTCCAAACAGGCAGAAAAAGCAGCTTGTGGTGATGGGCAGGTGGGGAGGGTCAGGGTCTGCTAGGCTTCCTAGGGGAAGCTGGATATTTTGGTCTCTGTGCTAAGATTGGAGACTATTTCGTTGTGTTAGAAACCTTCCAAGGTAGCAGCTATTTTATAGAGGAGGAAATTGAAGCCCAGAGCTATTAAGATACTTGCCCAGGGTCACAGTGCTAGTCAGCAGCAGAGCAAAGGCTGGGCATTGCCCAACAAGGCCACCTGCTGAGTGATTGATGGCAGCATTGGCCACTGGGATCCACACAGTCCTGGTCTTCCCACGGCTGTTTGGAAAGCGCCTCTAATTGGGGCTTTTCTCCAGGGAAGGCCAGCCTGAGGCCCTCTCCAGGACACTAAACCAGTTTGGTGGGAGTAAAGATGTCAGCAATTCTGAAGTCACAACTAGGTGTTTACGCAGCCTGTCTTTGAAGCCCCTTGGGCCCATTCCCAGGCCCTGAAGAGCTAAAGAGAAACTCCCTGGGTTTGGTTTAGTTTGGTTTTCCCCAGAAGTCTGGGGTCAGAGTTCTAAGAAAGGGAGGAGGGTAGTTTAGGGTGAGCAGTGTGATTTCAGGATTTAGCTGGGACTGTCTTGGCGGAGAAGCCAAGGCACAAAGGGGCCTGAGGAAGAGCCACATCCTGGTTCTCCCGGAGACAGGATGTGCTCAGGAAACTCCTCTGTGAGTCCCCTTCAGCCTAAGATCTCCTTCCTTTCTCACCGGCCCCCAGGGACAGTTGGTCTGGGGCCCTGCCTTGGGCCTCCTTCTGGGGACTCAGCCTTCCCAGCCCCAAACATTAAAACTTAGTTAAGACCCTAATAGGTGATAATGATGCCTCCCAGGCCTGGAAGCCAGCCATGTGTGGGAATTTCAGGCACCAAATGGAGTGGCCTTTTGGCCCCCCTCAGGCCACCCTCTCAACTGAGAGGAGATGATTCCTTTTATTTCCAGCGTCTTCCATAAAGGGAGCTTTCTTTTCATCCATCCTTAAAAGCCCTCTCTGTGAGAGGAAGGAGCTTGAAGCTCTGTGAGGCAGAGGGGCCAGTAGACCAGTAGTGAGAGATGGGAAGAAAATGCGACAGGCAATCCTCTTACCCCACTTCCTGCCAAGGAAAGGCCTTTGTTTGCCCTGATCCTGGCCCTCGGGTCAGAAGGCTGCCCCCTTTATGGCCTTCTAATGGACCTTCCTTCCGGCCACTTGACCAAATGCCCCTGGGAGGTGTAGCTCTCCAGCTGCTTTGTCCAAGGACCTCCACCCCCACCCTGTGAAGAAACTTAGTATCTTCAGGGCTAGAAGAGAAGGAAATGCAACATATTCCCACCAGCAGTTCTGTCTGAGGGGCAGGCAGCTTCCCTGACTCACCAGCCCTGAGGAAATGCTAAATCTCTGCTTTAGTCTTTGTGGCTCATCTGAGTTCACGGTTGTGCCATGTGTGTTTTAGGCTGCACCATCATTTGATCAGGAACAAGTTGGCTTGAAGTTTCTCTAAATCAAAAATGGTATCAACAGGTTCCAGAAGCCACTGCTCTGGGCCCTGCTCACATAGACACACACATGCAAACCCCAAACAATGGCTTTGGCTCCCCCTGAAACCCCCCTAACTTCTCTGCATCCACTCCTCTCCTGTGATGCTGTCTCTCGCATCCTTCTGCACTGTTTCTGTCACCCTCACCACACTGTAACACAGTGCCTACTTGGCTAATCTCTGACTGTCCTCTGCTTCTCTAATCTATCCCATAAATGGTCAGCACACTCATTTCCCTAATAACAATTGCTAATTCTGTTGAGGACTTAGGAATTGTGAGCATGTTATTAAGTCAGACCAGTATATTAGAAGCTTACATTAAGTTGCCCAGAAGTATCTCCATTTTGCAGTTTGGGAAACAGACAGGTTGACTAATTTGCCCAAAGTCACACAGCTAATAAGTGGCAGACCAAAATTGAAACAAATTCAGGGCTCGGCGCCTGTGGCTCAACTGGCTAAGGCGCCAGCCATGTACACCTAAGGTGGCGGGTTCGAATTCCCAGCCCGGACCCGCCAAACAACAATGACGGCTGCAACCAAAAAATAGCCGGGCGTTGTGGCGGGCGCCTGTGGTCCCAGCTACTTGGGAGGCTGAGGCAGGAGACTCACTTGAGCTCAGGAGTTGGAGGTTGCTGTGAGCTGTAATGCCATGGCACTCTACCCAGGGGGACAGCTTGAGGCTCTGTCTCAAAAAAAAAAAAACAAAAAAAAAGAGAAAGAAACAAATTCAGCCTGGATGCAGAGCCTGCATGTCTGACCATCATGAACAATGAATTTATAAAACGTTTTTTCTACGTGTTTACGATGAAAAAGGCACTAGATGAGGCACTGAGGGCATTTAAACGTGAATAAGATGAAATTTGCTCCCTCCTGCAGTTCCGGCCTCAGGGAATTGACAATAGCAAGGGTTATCTGGGAAGATGACTAATAAACATCCAGAAATGGCCTACTGTGGGAGGGGCAGAGTACGTGCCATGGAGAACATGCACACAGAAGGCCTTTCGCACAGAGGATGGAGAAACCACATCCGGTTTGAGAGAAGCAGAAAGCCAGAAAGAGTTCCAGGGAGGCAGCTGGGTGAGGGATGGTTTGGAAGGACAGTTGGTTTCAGAGTTCTGAGGCAGGATGGAATGGGAGCACAAAGAGTGGGTCTGCGGTGCCCAGGAACTATGGAATGAAGGGCAAGAGAATCTGAGCTAAAGGAAAAATACCTTGACTGAAAGGCGCAAATCCCCGAGAATTGAATGCAGTATTTTAAGACAACAGGCTCTCAACTGCCTGGGTTCTCATTTCTACTTACTAGCTTTGATCAAGAAAAATAACACAACTCATCCCCATGTGTCAGATTCCTCATCTGAAAAGTGGGTATAATTCAGGGCTAAGACTAAGGGGAAGTGAGTAAGATACTTGCTGTGAATACAACACTTAAGAGATACCCCCCAAAAGTCAGTCATCAAGATAAATAATATTTGAATGTAATATTTTTAGAATCAAAATCAGTGCAAAATAACCCAGCATGAACAAAATTTCAAACCTTTAATAGAGAAGGCCAATACCAAGCCATATTGGAACCTGAGGCAAGAGGAAAAATCAGTAATACCGATCTGGTCTTCAGCTAAGATCTTGTCTTTAGTTAAGATAAAGGTGGGCCTGGCCCTGACAGTAAAACCAGGCATTGGATGGCTGTAAGTAGACAAGATCATGCCATGTGTTAAGCTTGCATACATTCCTTGCAGAGTTCCTAGCAGAGTTCCCATTAGTTCCTTGTAGAGTTTAGGGGTCTAAGGCCTCCGTTTTGGGGGTGAGATAGAGCTGTTTGAACACCTACTCCACTACTTTGCAGCCATGAGACATGGGCAAGCACCTGTTCTCTCATCTATAAGTGACGATAGCATCTTGCTCATTGAGGGTGTTGAGTAACGTGGGATGAAAGATGCAAAGTGCCTCATGTAGTGCCTGGCACAGATTGTCACCGAGTCACATTTGCAGCAGATGTCTGTGTTCTCCAGCAAGCATATGTTATACCTGCACGTGGAGGCTTGCTGGCTGTTCCTGGTAACTTACTAAGCTTATTGTTTCTTTTTTGTTTTTTCTTTTTCTTTCTTTTAAATTTTTCCTTTGCGGTGCTATTTCTGACCAGAGTGCAGGGGGTTCTGAGGCCCCCACACTCACAGTGACCTGGCTTCCCTGATTGGCAGCTTGTCCACTCATACCTCTTCCCTGACCAGGCCAGAACTGAGTTCTAGGATGGAATATTTGGGGGCATTATCACTTGAATGACAGAGGCCTTTGCCTGACCTTCACAAGACTCAGATAGTCCTATTCATTCCTGGTTCTCATTCTTCTCTTCCTCCCTACCCCCCACCCAACTCGCCCCTCCACCCCTTTGGTGAGAACACTGCCTCCCCCAAGTGCTGACAGTTCACCTTTAATTTCCTGTGGCACCTACCTGTGTGGTGCAGTTGAAGGTACTCCTCACTGGTACTTAGACTGAGCCATTGGCATGAAATAACCATCACAATTAAAATCCCTTAAAAAATCTATCCCCACCTAAATACCAGCATCATTTTTCATAGTATTAGAGAAAACAATCTTAAAATTCATATGGAACCAAAAAAGAGCTTGAATAGCCAAAGTAATCCTAAGCAAAAAGAACAAAGCTGGAGGCATCACACTACCTGACTTCAAATTATATTGTAAGGCTATAGTAACCAAAACAGCATGGTACTGACATAAAAGTAGACACATAGATTAATGCAACAGAATAAAATAACTCAGAAATAAAGATACAGCTAACTTACCTTTGACAAAGCAGACAAAATCTACAATGGGGAAAGGACATCCTATTTAATATATGGTGCTGGGAAAATTGGATAGCCATGTGCAGAAGAATGAAACTGGATCCCTATTTCTCACCACTGACAAAAATTTACTCAAGATAACTAAAGACTTAAATGTAAAACCAGAAACCATAAAAATTCTAGCAGAAAACCTAGGAAAAACTCTTCTGGGCATTGGCATAGGCAAAGAATTTGTGACTAAGAACCACAAAAGCAAATGCAAACAAAAACAAAAATAAACAAATGGGACTCTTTTTTTTTTTTTTTTGGAGACAGAATCTCATTATGTCAGTCTTGGTAGACTGCTGTGGTGTCACAGCTCACAGCAACCTCAAACTCTTGGGCTTAAGTGATTCTCTTGCTTCAGCCTCCCAAGTAGCTGGGATGATAGGCACCTGCCATAAATAAATGGAACTTTTAAAAAGAACTAAAAAGCTTCCACACAGAACTAATTAAAGCAGCAGTTCTCAACCTGTGGGTTGTGACCCCTTTGTAACAATGAAAATACATCCTGCATATCAAATATTTACATTATAATTCATAACAGTGGCAAAATTACAGTTATGAAGTAGCAATGAAAATAATTTTATGGTTGGGGGTCACCACAACATGACAAACTGTATTAAAGAGTCACGGCATTAGGAGGCATTAGGAGGTTTGAGAACCACCAGCCTAGAGAATGGGAGGAAATATTTACAAATTATGTATCTGACAAAGAACTAATATTCCAAATCTACAGGGAGCTCAAACAATTCAGCAAAAGACAACCCCATTAAAAAACAGACGAGTCGGTTCAGTGCCTATAGCTCAACCAGCTAAGGCGCCAGCCACGTACACCTAAGGTGGCG
>NW_003852398.1:33669341-33670745 GCF_000181295.1 Otolemur garnettii | reverse complement strand
TGTATACTTTTGGTAAGAATGTAAATTAGTATAACCTCTATGGAGATCAGTATGGAGGTTTCTCAATGAAACAAAAAAAGATCTACCATTTGATCCTGAAATCCCTCTACTGGATATATACTCAAAGGAAAAGAAATCATTATATCAAAAAAATGTCCATATTCATATGTTTATTGTAGTACAATTTACAATTGCAAAGATATAAAATCAACCTAAGTGCCCATCAATTGTTGAGTGGATAAAGATAATGAGGTTTATATGCTCCATAGAGTATTACTCAATCCTAAAAAACCCAACCCAAGTTGTCTTTTGCAGAAACGTGGATGGAACTGGAGACCATTATCCTAAGTGAAGTAACTCAGGAATAGAAAATCACATACTACACGTTATTATAAATGGGAGCTAAGCTGTGGTCATATGATGCCTGATCACACAGAGTGGTACAGTGGGTATTGAAGACTCAATAGGAGGACACTGTGGGGGTGATGAGAGATGAAAACTTCCCTATGGGGTACAATACGCACTATTTGGGTGATAGGTACACTACTAGCCCAGACTTCACTATACAATATATCCAGATAACAAAATTTTGCTTATACCTACCAAATCTCTTAAAATGAAAAAAAATTAACCCGAAAATCACAGCATGTCAGCTGTGTGTCAGGGAGCATCTGAGGGGGGTTTAATGGGGTCTGCAAATTTGGGCCAGAGTTGAATTGCTTAGGCTGATGTCAGGGACATGGCCCCACCAGAGCACATCTCCACCCTGTCCCTGAAGTGCTTGGCCTCCTATCAGTGTGGCAAGTTATTAAAGGATATCAGGTTTTAAAAAAAATTAACCTTGCTGACAGTCAGAGGAAGGTTCTAGAATGTTACCTGTGAGACCAGCAAAGCCATGTCCTATTATGTAATCCTCAAGACTTTCTCAGAAATGTGGTCTGGAGCCTGGACAGAAAGGTAACACAATACTTCTCTCACACTGTACAGGTTCCCAAAGGTAAGCCAGCCTGGGCTAGAATCTGGGCTTCACTCTTTACTGATTATATAACTCTGACCAAGTCACTGAATGTTGTAGCCTCAGTTTCTTCATCTACAAACATATGCTGATCTCAATTTCTTGCTGTGAGGATTGAATGGGAAGTCAATATTTGCACCCACATCAGTCATTTAAATTAACTCCTTTAATTAGAACATGAACTGAGGCTCAGCGCCTGTGGCTCAAGTGGCTAAGGTGCCAGTCACATACACCTAAGGTGGCAGGTTTGAATCCAGCCCAGGCCCGTCAAACAACAATGATGGCTGCAACCAAAAAAATAGCCAGGTGTTGTGGCGGGCGCCTGTGGTCCCAGCTACTTGGGAGGCAGAGGCAGGAGACTCGCTTGAGCCCAGGAGTTGGAGGTTGCC
>NW_003852398.1:33630803-33669321 GCF_000181295.1 Otolemur garnettii | reverse complement strand
AGGAGTTGGAGGTTGCCGTGAGCTGTGATGCCACAGCACTCTACCCAGTGGGACAGCTTGAGGCTCTGTCTCAAAAAAAAAAAAAAAAAAAAAAAGAACACGAACTGAAGTAATTCATGCACTCATGCAACTGGGCATGTGTTCTCATCTGTGCACAGTAACAGCGAAGGCACTATGAAGACACACAAGGATAACACAGAATCCGTGCACCTAACCCGCCATCAGGTGGAGGGGGAAGGAAACATGAGCAAAAGACCTTATGGCAAGATAGAACTGAGAAGTGTCTGACACTTAGTAGGCACTCAGTATTTGTTGAATGAATCAAAGAAAGAAAACAGGCATAAATTAAAATTTAGGAGAGGCCATCAGGCAAATCTCCATGGAAGAGGCTGAATTTAAGCTATCAGTGTATCAACGTAGTTACTAAAAGTTTTTTTAAGCAGGTACCAGAGATATAGCAATATACCTGGCAGATCCCATCCATGTCTTTAAGGAGCTTACACTTTAATAGGGAGACAGACAGATAGAAGCAAATACTTCAAAACAACTAATCTTCACAAATGCCATAAGTGAAGAGGTACAGGGTGCAGGAGACTAGAAACTCCTGGTAGACAGGTACTGAGTGCTAAGTTTTTCTTTCTTTCCTGTTGTAATTTCTTCTTTTTCTTTTCCTGTTGTATAAGCTAACAAGACAAAAGGTTTTTTAATTTCCTAATTAAATTTAGACTTTATGTTGTTTTTGAATAGGTGTTACTTACACACGGCACCAAATTAAAAAATACAAAAGGATACAAAGTGAAAAGTCTTCATACATCCCCTCTTCAGAGACCAGCAATGTTGCATTTCCTCCCCTCTCTTTCCAGATGTCCTCTTGCCACGGTCAAGCAAACACGTGGTGATTACGTGTAATGGAAGCGTGGCATACTCACCGGCTGGCATTTACTTTTCCTTAGAGATTGTTCTCCATTGGTGCATAATTTCTCTAATCCTATAGTACTCCACTGGGTGGTTCTATTAGAGCCTGTTTAATTAATATCCTAATGGTGGACAGGTAGTGTTTGTTTTTTAAAGTAATTGTCTTCATTTTTTTAGAGCAGTTTCAGGTTTACAGAAAGATAAACAAAAACATAAAGACTTCCCACATACCCCTGCCCCCCCCACACTTTCTCTTATTACTTATTAACATTTTGCATTAGTGAGTAGCATTTGTTACAATTGATGAGCCAATATTGATACATTATTATTCACTAAAGTCCATAGTTAACATTAAAGTTCATTCTTCCTTTTTTTTTTTTTGGAGACAGGGTCTCACTTTGTCACCCTCAGTAGAGTGTAGTCGCGTCACAGCTCACAGCAATCTCAAACTCTTGGGCTCAAATGATCCTCTTGCCTCAGCCTACCAAGTAGCTGGGACTACAGGCACCTGCCACAATGCCAGGCTATTTTTAGAGATGGGGGTCTTGCTCTAGCTCAGCTGGTCTTAAATTCCTGACCTCAGGCAATTCACCCCTTCATCCTCCCAGGGTGCTAGCATTACAGGCTTGAGCCCCTGCACCCAGCCAGGGTACATTCTTTATGTTGTGCATGCGATGAGTTTTGACAAAGGTATAGCAGCACATATTCACATTACAATATCCTACAGAATACTTTCACTGACTTAAAATCCTCCGAGCTCCACCTCTTCCCCACTTTCTTCCTTTCTCCCTCCTTTTCACTTTCCTCCCTGCAAACTCCTGGTGAAATGTCATTTTTTTCAAATCCAAGTTATTCATAGTTCGGTTTCCAGAGCCTTCCATACCCTGACTTGAAGCTTCACTTCAAGCTCATCCCTTGCTACCTGTACTCTGGCCACACCACATGGTGCGTGGTCTTTGAAACCTGCCCTGTCACTTCTCACCTTGGCAGCTGTGCTCCAGCCAGGCCTGGCCAGCTGGGGCACAGCTAAGTCCTTGGCCCTTCTGTGGGGTACACTCTTACTCCTGGCTTCAGGCCCAGCTCAAATGTCACCTTCTTTCTGAGGCTGTTCACAATTCCCACCCCCTGTCCCCTGTTCCCTAATAGAATTGAAGGCCCCTCCTGCGTTTTTCCTGTGTTTATTTATTCATTATTGCAACAGACTTTTAGGTAGCACCTGCCACAGGCCAAGCAGAGTGTTGATGCCAAGGGTCTGGTGGGGAGCACAGGGCCATGAAGCCCAGCTCTCAGACAGTAGAAAGTTCCTTGAAGAAAATAAAACTGGGCAATGTGATTCCATATATCAGGATGTTCAGCAGAGGAGGGCTGTCAGTGAAGGTGACATTTAAGAAGTGACCAATGGGAGAATATTTGAGATGGAAGAAATGGCAAGTCACAGCACTTTATGCAAACTTCACAGATCCACCTCTCCTAGTGTTTGAAGGAAAGGAATACTCCTTAAGCACAAGTTAACCTACGCATACTCAGCCCAGACCTGGTGCCACAGAAAAACACAGTGGGACTGGTACCTCCAGTGGCTCCAGCCCCTCCCTGCAAACACTTCTTCCTCCCTCTCTCCAGCTGGGCGCTGGGGGCTTTGTTTGCTGAAACATTTGGGTCCTCAAGACCAAGCCCCAATTACCCAAGAGAAGGCTATTGACTCTTTAAAAGAGTTCAAAAGCCCTAGACATTTTATAAATAGCTCGTATCCTTTCACCAGCCCTTACGGCAGCGATTTATGGCCCATTTCCCCAGAGGTAGACAGACCTACAGACAGGTTACTGCCCCTGGAGTCCCAGTCCCTACAACTGTGGGGCGCTCCCACTTCCTTTTTGCATTTTATGACCTCCTGGCTGGGTCATCCTGAAATAGGTAACCCGGAAGGAGGGGAACTGTGTAATCAGGCAGGGCTGCAGCTGTCTCGGAAAACAGAGGCCACGCCAGACTCAGGAAAGGGCTGGCGGGCAGGGGGGAAGGCCAGCAACCTGGCCCCTTGGCTATAGGTGGCTGTTCTGGTTTCCAGAGCGTTTCCTGAGACACCCAGAGTGGAGTCCACTGTGGTATCTACCACAGAGGGGCAGACAAGAGGCAAAAACTTGGCTTATAATTTAGCAGAAACACCGCAAAGTTCTAATGACAGCAAGTCCTCCATTGCACATTAAAAGTACTCTTGCTTTCAGAGCACGTGTATATTCCTTGTTGCCTTTAATTTAGTTCTTACAGAACCCAGGGAGGGAGGTCTAATGCTATCCTATGACAAATGAGGAAACTGAGGCCCTGGGACTGACTCAGGTTGCACAGCCAAGAGGTAGCAGATCCAGATCCTGGCTTTAGATTTAGACCTCGGGGTCAGAGGCACAAAGAGCAGTGGGCCGTAGGACAGAGAGTGGCCTTTGGGATGGGTGGATCAGCTTTCAGTAGGCTGCAAGGAGCGAAAGGGCAGTCTGGCAGGAGACACGTCAGAAGGGGCAAAGCCTATCCCAGGGCCATGGTGACACTGGCTTGGCCCAGGGCTTAGGGAGACACAAGCCTCTTCTTTTTTTTTTTTTGAGACAGAGCCTCAAGCTGTCTCACTGGGCAGAGTGCCGTGGCATTACAGCTCACAGCAACCTCCAACTCCTGGGCTCAAGCGAGTCTCCTGCCTCCGCCTCCCAAGTAGCTGGGACCACAGGCGCCCGCCACAAAGCCCGGCTAGTTTTTGGTTGCAGCCGTCATTGTTGTTTGGCGGGTCCGGGCTGGGGATTCGAACCCGCCACCTTAGGTGTACGTGGCTGGCGCCCTAGCCTGTTGAGCTATAGGCGCCGAGCCCAAGCCTCTTCTTAATATTTGTCGCAGGTCTCTTCCACTGCACACTAACTCCCCTCCTTTTCTGCAGCCGTTTTCTAGTTCTTACCTCTCCCCAGACATGTGAGGCAGTGCCCAAGAGCACGGGCTATGAGTTCAAATCCTCACCTGCCACACTGGCTTAACCTCTTTGATCCTCCTTTTCCTCTAAAATGTGCTTTGTAACAACAGGATTGGGGTGAGCGCAGGGCCCAACAATAGCAGTTGATATATTATTTCTGTGATTGTTGCCCTAGTTACTAATTTCCTTTCCCAAATACAACTGCTAACTTGTCATTGGCATTGTCAAAAACCCAACATTGAACATGTTATTCTGGCATTCAAGGCCCTCTGAGCTATGATTCCAAATTTGCCCCAATTCTAGGCTAGCCCTCAGTTACCTTGGTCTGTTGATGATCTGAAGTCCTCAGAGGTAAGGAGACATAGTGTGACCTCCACCGTGACACTGTGGAAAGAATGTCAGCTTGAGAGTCAAGAAAAGCCAGTGTTTAAATCCAGGCTCTTCCAGCGACCCCCAGGTGAGGAGGATGCCTGGTCTCTCAGCATCCCAGCAAACTTGCCTGTAACCTTGCCTGTAGGGAGGGGCCCCTCTCCTTCCCCAGCTGCTCTGAGAGGCTGACACCTGACACACTTCACCTTCTGGGACATTGAGGGTGCTCTTTCAGTATTCCCTTTTCCTCATTCTGACAAATAGTATATTCGCTTCATGCCATCTCTTTAAAGGGGGCTCTGCTAAATATCTACGCAAAGGCTCATCAGTGTCACTTTACACTGTCACCTTACATCAGCTTTCCCACCACGAGTGTGTCTTGTCTCCCCAGCCAGATGGCCAGGTTCCCAGAGGGCAGTCTCCATGTCTGTCTAGTCCATCCCAGCCCCTGGGCCTGACAAATAGTACTCAATAAATATTTATTGGGTGAATTAATTATTGAAGGGCAGCCTTGAGCTCTGTGCTCAGTGTCCAGGGGGCATAGTTGAAACTATGCTATGAATTTCAAAGGCCTTTGACAGTAAACTCCCGCTGCTCCTGAGAGTCTGATGGTGAATGATAAGCACAGGCATGTGACCTAGGAAGGAATGGCTAGATAGCATGCTTTTAATCCCAGTCGGGAAAGTGAGAATTATGACCCCCATTTTACAGATGAGGAAATTGAAGTAAAGAAAAGACAAGTAACCGATCATAGTTACTCACTCAGTGGGTGAGAGGTTGGGATTGGACCCCAAGGCAACCCCTGAAATATCACTCCCCCATACCGCCTGTGTTGGCCAGGTGAGCCCACTATGGGCTTCAGACCGTCCAGCTATCCTTCTTTCCTCAGGGCCCATTTCCTAGGCTAGCAGGACCATTTGGGGCCAACTCAGAGTTTGTTTCCAGCCTTGGACAAGCCCAAACTGCTCTGTGTGCTGGGTGCTGGCAGCACATGGTGGTGTGTTTCTGACAGTTCCTGAAGGGGGTTGAAACTCAGGGCAAGTGGAAACTTCCCCCAATGTGGTGTTCAGAGATGGAATTTTTTTCTCTCTCTCCTGATTTTGAAACAGTCAGGATCAAGGCTGCAGTCTGGGCTGTGCTCCTCAGGGCTTGATGATTTATTCATCAGGTGGCTTTGGTACGCACATTCCTCTGCAGGAATTTGTTGTAGAGAGAATTGGAGAGGCAAGGAAACCCATGGGGCTTTCACCACCACCCCCAAGCCCTCACCCAGAGGTGAACAATAACAATTCTCCAGAGGAAAATGAAATCTGCTACCCCTCCCCAAGCTGGGTGCTTGATAGCCAGAGATAGCATCCGGGCAGCACCAAACAATTCGCTGCCATTGTATTATTTAGGCTGGAGCCGGAGGGAGCAGGGATTGGGGGTGGGAGAGCTACAAGTTTATTAGCTCTCTCCTGCCCTTTACACACAAATGTACACTAATCCCCCTGAGCCATGGGTTGACTAAGCCAATAGTAAGGTCAAGTTGATTTGCTTCATTCCTTCCTTCCTTCCTGTTCGAGTGAATGCTGGCCTCTTCTTTTACTATTTGGGTGGCAATTTGCTTAAGAGTGGAAAACCTCAGCTTCCTGATCTGTAAAATGGCAAAAATAATAGCACCTCGTAGGTTTGCAGTGAAGCTTAGATGAGCTAATTCATTTCAAGTGTTTGGCAACTGACTTGGCACATAAAAAGAACACACTAATAGTAAGTGTTTACTGTTAACTATTGTTGACTTAGCAAACTGGGATCATTAACCTACTAAGTGCCTCTTCGGTGTTAATGTGGCACTACCTTCTAACAACACCCAACTGGTAATGGAATGTCTCAGTCCATTTCTGATGCTATAACAAAATATCTGTTATAAACAACGAATTTATTTCTCACAGTACTGGCAGCTGGGAAGTCCAAGCTCACGGTGCTGGCAGATTTGGGGAGGGCATGGTTTCTGCCTCCAAAATGGTGATTTGAATATCACATCTTCCGGAAGGGATAGACACTGTGTCCTCATGTGGTGGAAGGATAAAAGGGACCTAGCTAGTTCTCTCCAGCCCTCCAATAAGGTCATTAATCCCCTTTATAAGAGCTCTGCCCTCATGACTTAATCACCTCCTAAAGGAGCCACCTCTAATATTATTGTATTGGTGATTAAGTTTTATTATGTTAGAGATGGAGTCTCACTCTGTCACCAGGCTGAAGTGCACTGGTATGATCATAGTTGACTGTAGCCTTGAACTCCTGGGCTCAAGTGAGCCTCAGCCTCTTGAATATTTGAGACTATAGGCATGTGCCACCACACATGGCTAATTTTTCTTATTTTTTGCAGAGATAGGGTCTCATTATGGTGCTCGGGCTGGTCCTGAAGTCCTGGCCTTAAGCAGTCCTCTCAGCTCAGTCTCCAAAAGTGCTGGGAATATAGGCATGAGCTGCCATGCCCAGCTGGGCATTAAGTTTTAACATGAATTTTGGAGAGGACACAAACATTCAAATCATAGCAAAGGAGATGGACCATTAAACAACCAGTTACAACATAGCATGTAAATGAAATGATAGACAAATCATAAATACTGGGACTTACTATATGCCGGGCATTCTCCAAAGATCATTACTTACCTTATTTCATTTAATCTTTGCAACAGTCTCATGAAGCAGGTATTATTATTTTCTCTGTCCTTTTAGATGCAAAGATTAAAGTACAGAGGGATGAAGTAACCTCCCCAAGGCCACCCAGCTGTTGGAGGTGGGATGAGAAAGCCAGGCAGCCTACACCAGGTGGCAGAGGGGTGACTGACCAGCCTGGAGTAGGAGAGGCTACCTGGAGGAAAAGATGTCTGAGTTGAGACATCAGCTCAGGTGAAGTAGGCCAAGAAGGCCAAGTAGGAGTGAGCAGAGGGAAGAGCAAATAAAGGTTCTCTCCTGTGCTGTGAAAAGTACAGAGTTTGACCTGGTTTCCTTTGTTTTTAAAATGAGAGTCACACTTAGTAGTGATTATGATTGTGAGGACTTAACAATTGTATATATAATAGATAAAGTGCCCTACACATCACTAAATCATTCAATCATTCATTCATTTGTTCATTGAACACTTTTTTATTTTTTTAATCGAGATAGAGTCACTCTGTCACCCAGGCTATTGTGCTATGGTGTTATCCTAGCTCATAGCAACCTCAGACTCCTAGACTTAAGCAATTTTTCTGCCTCAGCCTCCCTAAAAGCTAGTTCTACAAGTGCCCGCCACATCAGCTGGCTAATTTTTCATTTCTTTCTAGCCTGAGCAAGACCAAGACTCCATCTCTACTAAAAATTGAAAAACTGAGACAAGACAATGACAATGGCTTGAACCTAAGAGCTTGAGGTTGCTGTGAGCTTGACACCACAGCACTCTACTCAGGGTGCCAGAGTGGACTCTGTCTCAAAAAAAAAAAAAAGTATATACATATATATATATATAATAATTTCTTAGTTTGGAACCCGTAGCTCAGTGATTAGAGCACCAGCCACATACACAGGGGCCGGAGGGTTTGAACCCGGCCCAGGCCTGCTAAACAATGACAACTACAACAAAAAACTAGCCAGGTGTTGTGGCAGGTGCCTGTAGTCCCAGCTACTTGGGAGGTTGAGGCAAGAGAATCGCTTAAGCCCAAGAGTTTGTGGTTGCTGTGAGCTGTGATGACACAGCACTCTACAGAGGGCAACATAATAAGCCTCTGTCTCAACAACAACAACAAAAAATAATTTTATTTATTTATTTATTTTTCTGGAGACAAAGTTTCACTCCACTGCCCTGGCTAGTGCCATGGTATCAGCCTACTAACAGCAACCTCAAACTCTTGGGCTCAAGTGATCGTCCTGCCTCAGTCTCCTTAACAGCTGAGACTGCAGACACCCACCACAATACTGAGCTAATTTTTCTATTTAGAGTAGAGGGATCTAGCTCTTGCTTAGGCTGGTCTTGAACTCCTGAAGTCAAGCAGTCTATCCACCTCAGCTTCTCAGAGTGCTAGGATTACAGGCGTGAGCCACTGCGACTGCCCTCATTCAACACATTTTTATTAAGCACCTACTATGAGCACTGGGAACATAGTAGTGAACGAGACAAACTCCTTGCCCTCATAGAGGTTACATGCTTGTGGACAAAACAGACAATAATAAAACAAAAAATGTATATGTAATATTATGTAAGAGCAGGTAATGATTAAATATAATATAGTCTAAAGAGAGGGTGAAAATTGAAGGATGGAGTATTTTGGGGTTTTTGTATTTTTTCTTTTTTCTTTTCTTTTTTTTTTTTGAGACAGAGTCTCATTATGTTGCCCTTGGTAGAGTGCCATGGCATCACAGCTCACAACAACCTCAAACTCTTGGGCTTAAGCGATTCTCTTAATTCAGCCTCCCAGATAGCTGGGACTACAGGCACCTGCCACAATGTCTGGCTATTCTTTTGTTATTGTGGTCATTGTCGTTTTAGCAGGCCCTGGCCAGTTTTGAACCCTCCAGCTCTGGTGCATGTGGCCGGCATCCTAACCACTGAGCTATGGGCTCCAAGCCAGGATGGACTATTTTGGACAGAGAGGTCAGATAAAACCTTTCTGAGCAGGTGACAATTGAACAAAGACCTGAATGAAGTAGGGGAGTGAGACATGCAACTTTCTGGCCAAAGAGCTTTCTGGACCAAGGACCAGCAAGTCCCTGAGACAAAGCACAAGCTAGCGGGATGGAAGGACCTCGAGGAAGGCTGTATGGCAAAGGAAGTGAGGAAGAGCAGGGTGGTGGAGGAGATACAGTCAGGGACAGATCATATGCAACCTCGTGGGCCGCAGTCAGGACTTTAGATATTGTCTTCAAGGAAAAGAGAAGCCACAGAGGTGGGGAGAGGAGTTTGAGCAGAGGGGTGACTTTTGATTTTGTGCTGGGTAACTGTAACTGTTGCCTTCTAGTAGCACTGAATCTAATGGGAGGAGACAACTGTTAAACAACCAGTATGGTAAGTGAAATAAATGACAGATAGCTCATAAGAGGAAGACTTCCTATATGTCAGGCATGCTTCAAAGGCCATTGCTTTCTTATTTCATTAAATCTTCGCCACTATCTCATGAAGAAGATACCGTTACTTTCTCCTTGTTCAGATGCAGAGACTGAAGATCAGAGGGATGAAGTAACCTGCCTCAGGCCACCCAGCTGATACATGTTCTCAGTAAATTCCCTCTGAAGGGGACAGATAAAATTAACCACAGGGACTGGGAAGGGGTGGGGGGCTTGTTAGGAATAATCCAGGTGAGAGAGGGTAGTAGGGGACTTGGAGGATGGTGGTAGAAGTGGAGGTGGTGACAACTGATAAGATTCTGGATCTGTTTTGGCAGAGGTAGTTAAGACTAGATCAGATTCTGAATCTGAATGTTCACCTTTACTTTTCTATAGGATTTTGCTGTAGAAAAATTTCCATGTAGATCAGATGTAGGGTGAAAAAATAAAAGAAAAGCCAAGTATGAGCCCAAGATTTTTGGCTTGAGCTACTGGATACACTAAATCTAAACTGAGACTGGGAGAAAAAGTCAAGATTTTGTCTTGTTTGGAAAGTGTAAAAATACATGTTCACTGAATGGGCGAAAGAAACTGGAGGTGGAACGAATGGTGTGCGCCCATTCCCACCCTTTTATGGCCGTTGAAGGGCATCTGCAGTTAGAAGAGTTGAAAGCGCTTTTTGGTCAAGTCATTTTCATACACACCCCCACCCCGGGTTCCAGAGAGGCCCAAACCTGTGTGACCTTCTCACTTTGTTTTTATACCTTTGTTTTGGCAGCTTTGACCTAAAGGAGCAGTTTCAACTCAGCTTGTACTCTGGGGTCAAGGGGAAGCTTCTTGCCTTGAACTCTTCCCACTTCTCCCCTGGGGACCCCCACCCCTAAGCTTTCTTTGTATGTAGATCCTGGCCCTATTGGCCCCAGGGAAGGCGGAGGTGCGCTGGGGGCCTGCAGGGCTGCAAAGTGTGAAGTTTCTCCCGCTGTTAGAGGAAGCCCGGGTGATTAAGTGAACTCAGGCGCTAGATTGTTAGGAAGGAAAACAGCTGCAGGGAGGGGAGATCTCTCCCTGGGTCATTTGTTAACTGCAGCCGGCTGCCCGGGAGGGCTTCCCAGGGGAAGAGGCTCAGGCCTCTGCTGTGTGAGGGTGTCTTCAGTTCTGATCTGGTTCACCTCAGTCTTGTGTCACCTGGGTTGTTCCTGCAGACTTTTCTTTGACATCCTTTTACAGCCTGCAGGTGTGCATGTACATCTGTGTATGTAGTGACCGGGTCCTGGGAGGCCTGCTAGGGGTGACCTTTTCCTTATCAGAAGGTTTAAATTTCTTACTGCGTTTCAGCTCAGATATCACTTCCTCAGAGAGGCCTTCCCTGACCACTACCTGGGTCATTCTCCACCTTGGCCCCTGATTTATGTCCCTTGCAGCTCTTTTTCATGCTCGGAAAGTATCATGCACATCAGTTTCTTTCATTTTTTTTTTTTTCAGTTTTTGGCTGGGGCTGGGTTTGAACCCGCCACCTCCGACATATGGGGCCGGCGCCTTACTCCTTTGAGCCACATCAGTTTCTTACATATGAAATTCTCATCTGCTTCCTTGCTGTGGTGTAAGTGCCCTCTGTGATGCTTTCCCTACTTACAGAGCCCCAGGGCCCAGGCCTGTGGGCTGACCGGCTAAGAGCACTAAGGCAGCCTTCACCCTGTTTGGATCTCTCCTTGCTGTAAGAAGACCTCAAGTATCATTTTTCCTTTTTGGACTGTGGAACTTCTTTCACCCTTCATCAGCAGGCAGTGGGGGCTCTGGGTTGAACATTGAACATGGTGTGCCCAATTCCTAATATAAGACCAGGCAGTGGAGAGTTATCAACCCTATACCAGGAAAGGAAGCCACTTTGTCCCTCCTTTTCCCCTCAAGCTTCTTAAATCATCCCAGCCTCTACCTCCCCACGTCTCCCTAAATCTGTGCCCATCGTTGCCCCAGTCCCCCGTCTCTGGGGTTCCTTCTCCCCATCTGTCCTGTTTCTCTATGTCCGTCTCCCTCTCTCGCTTTCTGCCTTACCTCATAGTCTATAGTCTGCCTACACAGACTCTCGCCAATCTTTGAAAAGAGTCCATGTGAACTAGGTCATTATTGCCCCCATTTGTCATATGGAGAAACCAAGGCTCAGGGAGACTCTGTGACGTGTCTGTTCACACAGTCAGTGCTCAGCCCCCTGAAATTTGAAGCCGGGTTCTCTGATATTTAAACTCCGTGCTGAGCCATGGTTCTCACAGAAACAAATGCTACCTTGTGAGGACAGGCGCACGGCTCCAACAAGCTTCTTGGCAGCACAAAAGAGGAGGAATGAGGTGGAGATGAGCCTGGGCAGGCCCAGAGGTGTCAGGATGGGTGGGCTTCTGAGGTCCTGACATGCAGTTGTCCCCTGTGCACACTCTGCCCGGGGAGTCTTGGTCTCCAGTCAGGTGCTGCCTGCAGACCTTTTGGTCTGTTTCTCATCCCAAGGTCAGAGAGACTTCAGGAAGGAGACGACAGGGGACAGACAGCTCCAACCTGCCTCCACCAGGTCATCTGTGGCAGGAGGTTGATGCCAGTAGATCCTTTTGGGGGCAAGGCTGGCGAGGACAAGAATTCAACCTACTAGAAATAGGAGTTCTTCAGACTTTAAGGTGGAGGGAGAAGGGCCAGGATGAGGTGACCTAAACCATGATCTCTCAGGCTGTTGTCAAGAGCAGTCTGGGGCAGCCTTGGCAAGAGGGACTCCCCAGCTTGCCTGGCACGAAAAAGTCATTGTTAGAGAGCAAGGGGGTAAAATGCTCCCAATGCATTCACTACTGGCCTCGCCTGCGGAGTGGCCTGGTAACCATTATTTACAAGGCAGGCTTATTCATGGCCACTGAAGCTAGGAGAGGCAGGATGGAGACAGAATCTAACAAATGGGTTATTTATAGCGACATCCCAGACCTCAAAAGGAAAATTCCCATACTTAGACATTCCTAGATGGCCTGTGACACAGGATATTTAAAGTAACAATGGGCCAAATTCTTGCTCACATTTTTGGCAGAGCTCCAGTCTGCAAATCCACAAGGGAAAGACTTGGGCTATTTTTTTATTTTTTGAGGGGGGGCTGTTTCTAATCTGGGACCTATTTAAGATCTGACTTCCTCCCTCCTTCCTGGAATTACAAGGAAAACATGATTTTGATTTTAGAGACAACGTTCCATGTGATATACTTTGGAAGATTTTAGAAGTTATAGCTCTGTGCCCTCCCCTTGCCTGAGACAAATGAGGTTGTTAAATAAACCAATAGGATACACTTGGAACAACCCTTACCCCTCTTCCTCTTCCTCTACCTGGGGGTAGATTTCCAGTTTGTGGCAGTCCAGTAGCCAAACTCTGCCTGGATGTGACTCTCTGCAAAACAGTCACTGACCTATTGAAGACATGACTTTGTACCATTAGTTTCAGGGTACATCTTGGAAAGAGTTTATTTATTTATTTAGAGACAGTCTCACTCTATTGCCCAGGGTAGAGGGCTATGGCATCGTAGCTCACAGCAACCTCAACTTCTGGGGCTCAAGTGATCTTCTTGCCTCAGCCTTCCAAGTAGCTGGGACTATAGGCACCCACCACAACACCCGCCTAGTTTTTCTATTTTTAGTAGAGACCAATCTTACACTTGTTCAGGCTGGTCTTGAACTCTTGAGCTCAAGCAGTGTACCTAATTCAGTCTCCAAGAGTGCTAGGATCCAGGCATGCGCCACTGCACTGGGCTCAGAAAGACCTGAAAAAGCAGCTTATTGTACTTGCACAGCTAAGGTTATAGTCAACATGAGTTATTTTTTGAATAATTTTATTGAGGTAAGATTGACATATAAATATGATTGACTGCACACGTTTAGTATATACAGTTTGATGAGTTGGGAGGGCTTCTTAAGGCCCTTCCCAGCCATATGATATTTCTAAACACCAGCCTTAAAGAAAAGTAAAAAGGGTACCAGCTGTGCAAGTTAGGTTACCTTTCACTACTCAAACTGGCTTAAATTATAAGAAGGACTTACTTCTTCATATAACAAGAAGTCTCAGATATAATGACTTCAGGAATGGCTAATTAGGCAGCTTGACAAGGTCAAAAAGGACCCAGTTCTGGCCTTTATCCTCAGACCAGCTCCCTAAGAGGGCTGCCATTCCAATGTCACAATAAGACACAATAGTATGTTCATTCCTTCTTTATTTCTCTTTTTAAGAATGAAGAAACTTCCCAGAAGTCCTCCACAGATTTCCCCTCCCATCCCACTGGCCAGCACTGTACTATGTGTCCACACCTGTACCAATCCCAGCAGGGGGAACAGGAATCTAATTTGATTAGATTCCTCCCATTTATCCCTGGGGCTGTGAATAGGATTACTCTTCCTTGAGGCACATGGAAAAGGGGTGAATTCTGGAAAAAAGTCGAAGCAACAGTCAAAAATGGAGGATGGGGTGAGGGGAAATGGCTGACACCTATAATCCCCGCACTTTGGGAGGCTGAGGGGGGAGGATCACTTGAGCTCAGGAGTTCAAGGCCAGCCTAGGAACCACAGTGAGACCTCATATCAATGTCAAAAAAATAATATATATATAATTTTTAAAATTAATATATAAAAAGAAAAAAATAGTAATTAATAGAGTGATAACCACTGCAGATAACCAGCAAGACAGGTAGTAAACAAAGTAAATGAACATGTGCGTATATAACTGCAAATTGAACTAAGCACGGCAAAAGCAAAGCAAACAGCAGGGTAGCTCAGAAAGGCCTTTCCTAGGGGGAACACTCCAGCTGAGAGCTGGAAGGTAAGAAGGAGCTAGCACGCACAGGGGGGTGGAGGAGATGGTGTTCTCTGGGCACAAGCTGGGAAGGGCTCCTTGGTATGGTGAGGGAGTCAGAGAAGGTTTGGGAAGGGTCACAAGATGAGTGGGCAGGAGCAGACAAGAAAGGAGTTCAATTCCTTCCTAAGCTCAATGGAAAGGAATTGAAGTTTGTTTTTTTTTAGGACAGCCTCAGCTGTCACCCCACCCTGGGTAGAGGGCTGTGGCATCACAGCTCACAGCAACCTCCAACTCCTGGGCTCAAGCGATTCTCCTGCCTCTGCCTCCCAAATAGCTGGGACTACAGGTGCCCACCACAATGTCTGGCTATTTTTTGGTTGCACCTGTCATTGTTGTTTGGCCCAGACTGGATTCAAACACGCCAGCTCAGGTGTATGTGGCTGGCGTCTTAGCCACTTGAGCCACAGGCACCAAGCCTGAAGTTTGTTTTTAATTATTTATTTACACATTTCAATTTTGAAATAATTTTAGATTTACAAAAAGAGTTGCGGCTCGGCACCTATAGCTCAATCGGCTAAGGCACCAGCCACATACACCTAAGGTGGTGGGTTCGAATCCCCAGCCCAGACCCGCCAAACAACAATGACGGCTGCAACTTAAAAAAAAAGCCGGGCGTTGTGGCGGGCGCCTGTGGTCCCAGCTACTTGGGAGGCGGAGGCAGGAGACTCGCTTGAGCCCAGGAGTTGGAGGTTGCTGTGAGCTGTAATGCCACGGCCCTCTACCCAGGGGGATAGCTTGAGGCTCTGTCTCAAAAAAAAAAAAAAAAAAAAAGAGTTGCAAGGATAGTACAGAGAATTCTATATTCTGCAGCCAGCTTCCCCTAATTGTAATATCTTACACAACCCTGGTACATTTATGAAAATCAGAATTCATATCGGCACACTCCTACATAGACTTTACTCAGATTTTACCAGTTTTCCACCAATGACCTTTCTCTATTTCAGGATCCAGAGATGCATGTGACATTTAGTCATCGTATCTTTCTCCATCTGTGACCATTTTTCAGTCTTTACTTGTTTTTTAGGCTCTTGACACTTTTGAAGAGTATTGGTCACATATTTTGTAGACTGTCCCCCCATTTGGGTTTGTCCGCTGTTTTCTCATGATGAGAGGCTAAGGTTATGGATTTTGGAGAACAATACAGATGTGAAGTGTCCTTCTTGTCACATGGTAGCAGAGGATACATGACAACATGGCTTATTACTGGCAATGACTTAATCACTTGGTTAAGGTGACATGTGCCTGGCTTTGGCACCAAAAGTTGCTACTTTTTCCTTTCCATATTCTATTCTTTGGATGTGAGTCACTAAGTCCAGCCACACTGGAAGGGAGGGAGAAACTGGAGTGTTTTAAGAAGGGCAGTGATGAGAAGGAATTGGATAAATAAATGACAAGTCACCATGGAATACTCTTAAGTTGTGCAGATGTGACACTGATAGCTCAGTCAAAGCTGTGGAATTTAAAGACAGTAGCCTTTTATAATACATCAGTTTATTTCCTTGCTTATCTTTAAGGTAAATCCCATACTATCTAGGATTTTGCCCTAACTTGGAGATGGACCACTTGGGCAGGTCTTCCGGGGAGAGCGGAATTTCCTGTGCTTCTCAGTGACAGCCCACCCCACGTGCCCTACACTCCTAACACATGCAGGGGCCCAAAAGGGTTCTTGGTTTTTTTGAGACAGAGTCTCATTTTATTGCCCTTGGTAGAGTACCCTGGCATCATAGCTCATAGTGACCTCAAACTCTTGGGTTTAAGTGATTCTCTCACCTCAGCCTCTTGAGTAGCTGGGATTACAGGTGTTTGCCACAACACCTGGCTATTTTTAGAGACGGGGGTCTATCTCTTGCTCAGGTTGGTCTCGAAATCCTGAGCTGAGGCAATTTCCCCCTCTTGGCCTCCCAGAGTGCTAAGATTATAGGGTGAGCCACAGGGGCTCCCGATTTTGAGCACTGGTGTCCCTGGGCTGGGCAAGCAGAGAGTGTGATAGTGTGGTCTAGGTGAGGTTTGCAGTTGGGTGTTGAGAGCAGGGCATATCTCAAGGGGAAGCAGAAAGAGGTGGTAAGGCTGTAACCTGAAATGCAATACAATACCAGCTTTAGAAAGGGAAAGATAGAGCTAGAAAGATCTGGAAGAACATCCATATGTTTTGCCAAATGACAAAAGCATTTTGCAGAACAGCTCAGTGCAGTGTGATCTCATCGATGGTTTTAAAGATGGACAGACAGGGGCTGGGAGAGCTGGCTCATAACTATAATCCTAGCACTCCAGGAGGCTGAGGTGGGTGGATCTCCTGAGCTCAGGACTTCAAGATCAGCCTGAACAAGAGTGAGACCTGATCTCTATGAAAAATAGAAACACTAGCTGGGCTTTGTGGTGGGCACCTGTAGTCTCAGCTATTCAGGAGGCTCAGGCAAGAGGATTGCTTGAGCCCAAGAGTTTGAAGTTGCAGTGAGGTATGATGCCCTGGCCCTCCACAGTGACAGAAGGAGACTCAGTCTCAAATAAATAAAAAATAGGCTTGGCGCCTGTGGCTCAAGTGGCTAATGCGCCAGCCACATACACCTAATGTGGCAGGTTTGAATCCAGCCGGGCCAGCCAAACAACAATGATGGCTGCAACCAAAAAATAGCTAGGCGTTGTGGCATGTGCCTGTGGTCCCAGCTACTTGGGAGGCTGAGGCAGGAGACTCACTTGAGCCCAGGAATTGGAGGCTGCTGTGAGCTGTGATGCCACAGTACTCTACCCAGGGGGAAAGCTTAAGGCTCTGTCTTAAAAATAAATAAATAATGGCTCGGCTGGCTAGGGCGCCAGCCACGTACACCTAAGGTGGCGGGTTCGAATCCCCAGCCCGGACCCGCTGGACAGCAATGACGGCTGCAACCAAAAAAAAAAATGGCCGGGCATTGTGGCGGGCGCCTGTGGTCCCAGCTGCTTGGGAGGCTGAGGTGGGAGACTCGCTTGAGCCCAGGAGTTGGAGGTTGCTGTGAGCTGTGATGCCATGGCACTCTGCCCACGGGGACAGCTTGAGGCTCTGTCTCGAAAATAAATAAATAAATAAATAAATAATAAATAATTAAATACAGACAGACAGGGGCTGGGCATAGCAGCTCACACCTATGATCCTACCACTCTGGGAAGCCAAAGTGGGAAGATGGCTTGAGGTCAGGAGTTCAAGACCAACCTGAGCAAAGTGAGACCTCATCTCTATAAAATAAATAAATAAATGCAATGCCTAGCCCATAGTGGAAACATCTATTACATATAAATGAATGCTATGCACCAAAATGTTAAACCAAAGCTGGGAATGTGGCAGGGAAACTTTTCCTGTTGTTTTCCTTTTTGTAATATATATTTTTTAAAAGATAATTTGATTTTTCTAGCCTGAGCAAGAGTGAGATCCTGTCTCTACTAAAAATAGAAAAAATATAGGTAGGCACAGTAGCAGGTGCCTCTAGTCCTGGCTACACAGGAGGCTGAGGCAAGAGGATCACTTAAGCCTAAGAATCTGAGGTTGCTGTAGCTACAGTGACACCATGGCACTCTACCCAGGGTGACAAAGTGAGACTAGAGTACCCCCTTGATATTCGTTCTCTAAGCTGATCAGCAATAATTCTTATGCTGTCCTGGTCTCTGTGGTGAGTGTTCAATACATGCTTTTGGTGGCTAGGAGAACCACGTGGTATAAATTCCAAAACAGGCCTCCTTTTTTCTGTTCTTAAGGATGTTCAGTCATAGGCAGAGTGGCAAAGGGAGGGGAGGGATTAGAATTTGCCAGATGCAGTTTTGTCAATTACTGGTCCTCAGGACCTTCACAGGCCATGACAGGAATGCAGTTAGGGATTCTGGCGTGGACCTGCCCTCCCACACACCAAGCACGCCCACAACTGGCTGGCCAGAAGGCACCCTGCTGATGCCCCTGCCCAGGGTCCAAGGCAAGATGTTTGGGTAGAAGGCAGGGATCCAGAGTCAGGCCTGTGCAAGGTTGGGCATGTGGACTCCTCTTCTGTGACCACTGATGTCTTTTCCACATCTGTAAAAATGAGTTTAATCAAAGTACTGATACAGTGTGAAGATGAAATGACAGATAAAAAGCACTCAGTCAGTTCACACTGTGGTACTGTCATAGATGGTAGTCAGATGGCAACCAAAGGAGATGGAAGCTAGTATCTTCCTATCACTATGATTATGTAGTAGAAAGGCTATATCCTACCATGTGGCTAGCTTGGGGACAGAAATAAAGTTTAAGGCTATGTGTCCAACCATCTTCGCCTCTTCTCTCAGTTTATCATTAATTAATTAATTAATACATGTATCAAATATTAGGCTGAGGCAAGAGGATCACTTGAACCCAAGAGTTTGAGGTTGCTGTGAGCTATGATGCCACAGCATTCTACCAAAGGTGACAAAGTGAGATGCCGTCTCAAAGAAAAAAAACCATACAAACAAAACCAACTCCCCCCCCCAAATATTCACTGAATGCCACTCATGTGCCTGAGGCTATGCTGGAAGCTTCCCAAAAGGTGTGAGGCATATTGAAATACACCTACCTATCCTCCAGGGCAGTGGGCAAAGCCTGGGGAGGACACACTTCCTAGATGTTGGAGTGTCACTAGAAGCATCGTTGTTGGTTCAATTCAACAATGCTGTGGAAAGCCCAATCATGTTTATGGGCTCTGTGAAGAGGCCAGGAAGCACGAGGCCTCTGTGAGGATACCCCCTGTAGAGCTTACCCTCTGGTGGGGAGCAGACAGACTGAACAGCCAACCCATCTCCAAACAGTCCACAGCCTGCTGTGGGACCAGTGTGGCGGGGAGGAACCAAGTGCTGAGGGTGGGGCTGTGTCTACTGATACATCCTTAATGCTGATGTCACTTCTGGAGAAATTTTTGTCAGAGACACTGTAGATTGGTTCTAAAATGCTTGAAGACCACAAACAATTTCCTAGAGACAGAAAACCTGGCTTCTGCTCTTGGCTTTGCAACTAAACCTCTATGGGACCTTGGGCAAGCCACCATCTCCTCTCAAGGTCTCACACCCCCATCCATGTAATAATGGAGGTAGGTGGATTGGATCAGTGATGCTTACCATTTTGGGAAAGTCCCATGCCCCTCTGAGGAGCCGGAAGGTGTCTCTCAGGGAATCCCTCTGCCCCCGCCAAATATGCAGAAATTTGTCTACAACGTCAAAGGGTTCACAACACTCCCTCCCCCGCCCTCCCCACATATACAAATTCGAAGCTGGGAAACACTGGGCCTTTATGACATTAAGTCTTTTCTGGGATTATGACTCTGGTACTGTATCTGAGTGACATGCCTGTAGGGTAGGGATCCTTAGGAAACCTGCAGATGAGGATTGGGACATCCTGATGTTTTTGAGTTAAACTGCACAAGGAGGCCAATCGGACTTAACACCAGCCAGCATCAGAAGCAGAGAGCCAGGCAGGTAATTTAACTAAGAGAATAGGCTGGGCATAAGGACAATAAGGTGCAAATCCAGTGACCAGTTGATGTGACCAGCCACCAATTGATGGCAATTGGCACTCAGCCTGGTGGGGGGGGGTGGTTGGGGGAAATTGAGGGGCCACACCCAGTTTGAAAGTGCAGCTGCCTTTCCACTCCAGCCTACTGCTGCCAAAGGGGCCCCATGGGGCCAGCTCTTTTTATTTTTCAAGAAAAGTTTTAGATTTGGGTTTGGAAACCTCTTAATTTTCAACTGATGACAACCAACAGTTTTTGGAAACACTTTGAGCTGACAGAGATTTCCTATGTGGTCCAGACTGTCAGACTGAAGATAGAGAAACTGAGGCTAAGAGGAGCAGACAGATGAGTTCTTCTATTCTTTGCTCTCCCATCTTTCAGATATTAGCAGCAGTTATCAATGCTGGGCTGAGTGCTGGGTACTCACAATTTCGTCTCCCAACTATTATTTAGACTTGCAGTCTTTATCCTGAGATCTCAGCTAGCGCAGGCAGCAGAACAGGACTTGAGCATTGTGGACCTCAGGCTCTGTGCTCTTCCCCACTGCATTGTCCCAACAGGAGGGGCTGGTGGAAGTGGCAGTTACTTCTCGGGGAACCCCGAGGCCCTGGTCATGCATGCTCACATTTTCAGAGGGCTTTTGCAATCAGGACTGAATGGTTGGTGTACTGCCTGGGAAATTATCACTGGGTTGCTGGGATGGGTGGGTGCATGGGCAGTTTATAACATGGGGGTCCCTAACCACAACCCCTGCTCCCTTTATTCTACCCCTGCTGCTTTGACTTCCTGGTCCCTGCCCCATCCATCTACTCCAAGGCTGGCCTTTGCCTCTGGAAGAACAGGTGTGGTCTATACCCTTCACCCTGTGTATACATCTCTCCCTGTCCAGCCAAGAAGCCACCCGGCCTTGACTTTTTGAATTATCTGAAGCAGTTTACAGCTTCCTTTTATCCCTATGTTGGTCAAGATAATCCAAATCCTTTTTTTATTTTTTAAGACAGAGTCTCACTTGGTCACCCTTGATAGAGTGCCATGACATCAAAGCTCACAGCAACCTTAAACTCTTGGGTTCAAGTGATCCTCTTGCCTCAGCCTCCCAAGTAGCTGGGACTACAGGCACCTACCACAATGCCTTGGGTCTCACTCTGGCTCCAGCTAGTCTTGAACCTGTGAGCTCAGGTAATACACCAAGTGCTGGCACTATATGCGTGAGCCAGCAAATTCTGTTTTTGATTGGAGAAGAAATCAGGATGACTGGGCCAACAGCAATGTCAGGAGGCTTGGTAGCAACACTGTGTGGTAATTGAGGAGACTTCCTGACATCTGGCTGGAAAGGGGTATAGTATTTCAGTGGTTAGACTTGGGTTCAAGGTTTGTCTTGATTATAGTCTGGGAAATATTGGTTAAAACAAACTACCTATTCTACCAACTTCTATAGCAGCACAAGCGAGAAGGATGCCTCTTTCTGGACACACAGGAAGGCATCCCAGGGAAGATGGTAATTTGACTGGGTCTGAAAGTTAGAATGGAGCCTTAGCTGTAGTGCAGTGGCTTTCAAGGCAGATCCACTTATCCGCTGTGTGGCCTTGGGCAAATGACTTTACCTCTCCGAACCTTGGTTTTCTCATTTGTATAATGAGGCCAATTATATCACCCTAATTTGACTATTTTCAAGATTGTAAATAATGCAGCTTCTGTGCTCAGAAGTGATAATTATTACAATTACATTATTTCATAAGGCCACTTTGTCTTTGTTGCCCTGAAGGCTTAATAGAAGGAACAAGTCTGCAATATTTCAACTACTGATTCCAATTAGAACATCACCTAGAGCTCCATTATCTTGCCCCACAAATGGTGCAATTTTTTGTTCAGAGTCCTAAGCCACTTCCTCCGCCATGCTCAGTGGCAGGGGAGCCAGTCGGAAGTGTTCTTGAGTCTCTTTAGGTACAAGAAAGGAAGGGGCCAGGCCCAAAGGAGGAGGCGTAAGAGAGGAAGGGAACAGGGAGGGTTCCAATCCTTGCAACACTTAAATGTTAACACAGGTGTTGGCATAGGAAGTGTCTTCTAATGACAGAAGGAACCAAGGGAGTTCTTCAATCATCTCCTGCTTAACACATACAGATGTATTCATAATTATCCCTTGCCTCCGGCCTCGAGGCCCAGGTGGGCTCCAGAAGGCCTGTGTTCTTGCCAGACAAGAGTCCTTAAAGAACATCATGTAGACAATTGGAATGCCATTTATCGTGCAAAACACAATAAAACCCTGAGCTCTCTTCCTGTCTCAGAGACCCATAAATTATGAAAATTATACCTGCCCCGGGCCATGGACATATTGTTTTATTAAAGTTCCGATGAATAAACTTCAGTCTCTTAAAAATGTCCTCTCAGCTTTCATCTGGCACACACCTCTAATGTGGAGTCCGCTGCCTAGGTTCATTTGATTAGTTCACCTACGGAGTTTGGAAAGTTGAGCTTGCTTGAAGTTGTAGGTTCAGCAAGCTGGAGAGGCCGGCTGGAGAGCTGCAGGAGGGAGTTGGGGCCTCCTGGCCAGATGATAAGACTGTATGGGGGATGCTTCTGTCGGCCAGCACTGGCCAGATCCTTCTTTATGTGATGAGTACTGAGGCTCGGTGCCTTTGTAGGGAGTACTAGTTTTGAATATGAATTAGGGCAGACTCCATTCCTTCCCCTTAATTTTAAATTCCACCGCTGGGAAAACTTTTATCTATTCCATCTTGGGCCACATCCTTCTTCCTCAGATTGAATTACTAAACTAGTGTATCTGTTTTTACATTCTATCCTTCAATCACGTATTGGGTATGGGAGGACTCTGAACTTCACTTTCTGTATCTCTAAGATGACACTAACAATGGCATCTGCCTTGCATGTTCAGTACCTGGTAAAAAGAAGCTGTTCAGTAAAAGCTAACCATGATTATTACCCCGAAGCCATTTCATAACTGAGAACCAAGGAGCAGGGCCAGATAGATGAAGACAAGGGGCACATGTGGAATCTTTCTCAAGACACCATTTAGCTCTGATAACCCAAGAGCATGTGGGGGTGTGAAATCTTAAGGGTTCAGAGGCTTGTATAGATTTGTGTTGTTTTTAATCTCCAAACACTAGGAAATATGAAAGTAAAACCAGGGGCAGGCCTGCTTATGTCTCCACCTGCAAGAAAACCCAAAACTGAAAGTGTGGCACACATGAATTGGGACTGAGCCAATTACAAAGACAATCCTTATATTCTGGTTACTTACCTTGTCTTACTTACCCTGGTCCATGAAGGGTTACAGCACTAATTAATCTTTTCCATCCTATGGGAAAGGGACAGGCCACATGGCCTGGTGACAGAGGACAGAAAATGAGTCTATCTTACTATAAAAGCTTTAGAGTAAACAAGGCCATATTGACTATCCTGTGTCTTCTCTCCTTGGCACGCATTTGGATGTCTGCAAGAGGTTTGGATTTCATGAAGAATCCTGAGGGCCATAATTGGTGACTCCTTAGAAAAACTAAGAACTGGACACATGGCTCCTAATCTCTCCCTCCAAGCAGGCTCTCTTCACCCACCCCTTGACATTTTTGGAGTCTCCTCCCTCACTTATTGATAGTAGAAAAAAAGACCTCCTAATTCTCAATTTTCTGAGAAAACAAGAGGCAGGAACTCACATGTTCTGTAAGTCCAGTTTTCATTGTGATGGGCATAGGAATCAAAGGTGGTGGAAAAGTTCCCACAGCTATGCGCCAGGGTCTCTAAGCTGGAGTGTCTTGGTGGCTAGGGGAGGAGCAAGGGAACCGGAGGAAAGGTGCATTAGGTCACTAGATGAGTAGAAGGTGTGAGGGGTCAAAATAGGTAAATTTCTGTTTGGTTTCTTAAAGCGTGTATATCCCTATGTGTGTGAAAACCTGCACTGGGAACCAAATACAGGGAATAATGGGAGAGGGGCTACAGCATTTTGGGAAAATGGACAGGTTGGATTACCCTTTTCCACCTAATTCTACCCAGTTTGGGGGATTTGTTGTCCATCTGTATTAGACATGTCCCAGTTTAAAGGACAGCTTGCCAGGGAGGCAGTCTGGCAGAATTCAGCTTCATACCCAAGCAGGGCTTTCCCTGCAGTGGTCCCCAGGTTATCTGGGGGAAGATGACCCTTCCATCTGTACCTCCATGTCACACAGCTGCTAAGTGTTCTTTGACAAACTTGGAGCCTTGTTGGGTGAGGATGTCAAGAAAGTGAACACGCGGCTTGGCGCCTATAGCTCAACCGGCTAAGGCGCCAGCCACGTACACCTAAGGTGGCGGGTTCGAATCCCCAGCCCGGGCCCGCCAAACAACAATGACGGCTGCAACCAAAAAATAGCCAGGCGTTGTGGCGGGCGCCTGTGGTCCCAGCTACTTGGGAGGCGGAGGCAGGAGACTCGCTTGAGCCCAGGAGTTGGAGGTTACTGTGAGCTGTAATGCCACAGCACTCTACCCAGGGGGACAGCTTGAGGCTCTGTCTCAAAAAAAAAAAAAAGAAAAGAAAGTGAACACGCAAACACACCAGAAACAGCAGTCCTGTGTATATTTAACAATATATATTTATATATATTTTCTAGATCAGTACATTCAGTTTTTAACTTGTTTTTTTTTTCTTCACAAACAGAAGAACTCTTACAATAGTAGACCTTCTAAAATAAATACTATTAAAATAGAGCTTCAAAATAAATATTCTATACAAAGAAAACCTTCTGTGGTAGCTTTTGTGGTAGGGTGAAAAGGGCTACAGTGGAAGGGGGAGACAAAGCAGGAACATGGTCGGGTGGGAGCCTTGAACAGCTTCTCTGTGACGTGAAACCAAATAGTGGAGCAGCAAGAAGAGAAAGCAAGATAAGACACTGCACAGTTACCCACAGCAAAAAAATGGCAACTCAAGAGTTGTCATGGACTGTCACAGTTAGCAGAGAGAGCGTGAAACTGCTTATCAAAGGCGTGAACCAGAAGGCTGGTGGAGCTTGCAGGATGCCCTAGTGAATTGTACAGTGCAAAGTCATGCTGCTCACATCCCATTGGGTACCTTCTGGGGCAGCACTGGAGAACACGACGCTTTAAGGTGACAGTCATCTGGATCCCAGGCCAGACCAACAGTTTTCACGTGTGCAATCTTGGACAAGTCATTCTCTACACGGGCCTCACCTTTGGCGATCAGTGTAGGCTCCCGAAGGCTGAAAGAACTAGTGATGCCATATGAGGTCTTCTGTCTCCATCGGCTGTGAAGGGACCCACACCAAGAGAAAGGAGTGGTTTTCACGTCCTTCCTGCCCTGGACTGAGCAGCTTTGGCTACACCCTGCCATTTATCTGGGAGGGCTTTCCTAGCCCAGACCCAGTTGCATCCAGGCGTGGCCCCCCACTTTCAGTAAAGGCAGGACTAATACCCACCACCCACCCCCAAGGTGAACAGGAGTAAGAACCAGCTGGCGTGTTTCATAAAAGGCCAAAAGGCATAATCCAGCCAGGTGGGCTGCTGGTACAGAACACAGTCAGCAGAAGCAGCCAGAGAAATGTGTCCTATTTCTGAGTGCTTGGTCCCTCAGTGGCCCACCACTGGCCCCAGGGGTGGGGAGGGCCCACCATGGGCAAGCCAGCTTTTTTCTTTTGTTTTGTTGCCAAGAAGCTGAGGGATTGCTACACACTGGAGCTGGAGGACCGAGGATGGTTCCTTCACCCCTTCCCTTCACCACTGAGCACTGTGGCAGGAGGTGGACTCTCAGGGAAGAGTGCTGCCAACGTCTCTGCAGCAAGTTGAGAGCAAACCAAAAAAGAACAATCCCAAACAGGGAGAGGCGAAAAAAGAAAAAGAGCAAACCAAAACCCAGGAAAATCCGTGTTTACAACTATGTACACAAAATGTCAGGATTTAGGAGGCCAGGAAATAGGGTCTATGTTGGTAGAGGGTTGATGTAGTGTGTGCATGTGTGTGTGTGCATACACAGCTTATATAAATCAATTCTCCACAGAATGGGTGTGTAGACCACCAAGTTCACCAAAGTGCAACTTGCCACTGGGTTGTTTCCCATACAATTTGAGGGAGGGGCCCTGGGGACAGTTCTGTGGCCTTGTGAAAAGAGTGCACATGTGCGCTATTGTTTTGGGGGCCACCTCATCTGAGGAAACATCTCCAGTCCCTTCAGTACACTTCTGATACATTCAATTAGTATAAGTGGTTGGCTGAGTACGTACTTTTTTCCTACTATTCCCTCTGAAATGTTCAAGAACATCCTTATGTCCATCACAACCATGGCAAGGGGAGCTACATGAATCAGCCTTAGAAAATGCAGATGCAAATATTTCACATTCGCCTTTTACAAGCTAGCAAATGTTACATAAATAAAGCCGAAAATAATATGACCCTCCCTTCCTCCAATCAATAAATACCTGTGGTTACAATTAACTTATTCTAAATCATAAGGTGTTACTACTAAGTCTTCAAGAAGGAAAAATAAGGTCCCGGAGAAGTATGGGGTGCGTGCCAATCACAGCTACCTTCCCCATTGCCTCCTTCCTGGAGGCAGTTCTGTTCCTACAGAACAAGCTGGAAGCGTGACAGGAGGTCTGCCTAACGCACTTCCAGTCTCACCTGGGGAAGCTCTTCCAACCCAGGTCAGGCCCTCTCATTAGAGGGAAAAAACAAATGACCACACAAAGCAAAAACCCCACACAACAGCTGGGGAGGAAGGACCAGACACATTACAGCTTTTGCATGCAACAAGTACCTACCCACTGGACGTGCTGCACTTTCTGAGTCCTTTAGCACCTTGAGAGAAAGAGTTGCTACGTCTTTGGGGGCTGTCAGGAGAGGGCGGTGTGGCTATGCACAAAAGCAGGGCTCCACCCCAGTGGCCCCAAGAGAATCCTTCACCCTTCAGCTCTTCAGCTCTTCTGAGCTCTCTGACACCCCCTGCCTTCACTGAGGCTTCCTAAAACTAAAATAGACTCTTTTTCATCTCTCTATTTACATTAAAGATACAGACACATCACTATACACAAAAGGCTATGACAGCAAGCAGCAGAATCGGAAGAGAAGAAACCCAAACCCAGCTCGGCTCAACAGTCACTCATTCTGCCAATGGGAAGTGTTGCCTCTCTTCCTTGCTGTTAAAATCCTCTTCTTGGTGGGGAGGGGAATTGTGTTCCTTGAGGTTGCTTGCCCCCAGATTTTGAAATCAGCCCTTCCTGGGGGTGGCCCAAAAGGAAGCAAGTTGTTTTATTATTTTCTAAAACATCATTAGCATCTGGTTTAATTATTCTATAAAAACATAATGACTGGATCTAGAGACCACAGCCTCAGACTCATTGGCAAAATGATATTTGGTCTCGCATTTGTTGTCCTGGGCTTCTTCTCTACCCATAAAGTTTCTGGAAAGGATCTAAGTAGAGAGAACTCGGACATGTTGTGGGCAGGCGAGCCTGTGACTCAGTAAGAACCGAAAGAGGGTGTGATGAATGGAACACCCCAAGAGTTAGTGACGAAGTTGGAAGGGAGAGAGACACTGCACAGTGGCTCCTAAATCCATCCTGTAGCTCCGGGGAGGCAGGAGCGGAGCAGCAAGGCTTGGACTCCCAGGCTGTCCTCTGTTCTCAGTGGGCTCCCACGTGTTTACAGCAGGGATTGCTAGGGTGTTCTATGCCTTCCCCAAAAGGCTGGGGGGCAAACTAGAGCGGAGTGAGGAGGGGGAAGGAAAAGAAGGTGTAGAAGTCAGGCCACCGAGGGTCTTCTTCAAAGGTACCCTGGCACTCAGTTAACAATTCTTCCCAGGCAGCCAGCTCCTCTGAGAGCCACAGACAATGGAAAAGAGGGAGAGAGAGAGGAAGGGTGGAGGAGGGGCTGGAAAGGCATTCAAGCAGCTGCAGCTTCCGTAGATATGTCCACATCTGTGGTCCTTCTTCTTCTGAAAAAGAAAGATCTCCCCCCCCCCCCCCCCCCCCCCCCCCCCCCCCCCCCCCCCCCCCCCCCCCCCCCCCCCCCCCCCCCCGCCCCCAAACAAACCACACCCTGTCCCTGTCATTGTCTGTTTGACACAAAGTTCCAAGACCCTGAAAAAACCCCAAGTGCTTCTTCACTCTTGAGGAATAGAGTGTTTGTGGTGGTGGACTCTGTATCCTCCGAAGCTGGGGTGGGGAGTAGACAGCAAGGTCAGCCGCGGGGGGATACCAGCTCTGGCCTGGTACCAGTCTTCTCAGGTGTCAGAATGGAAGGTGGAGCGCTGGGGCTTCAACCCAAAGTGTCAGAAAGGCTTGTCGGGTCTGTTGGCCTTCGCATCCGCGCTGGCCGCCTTGCAGATGACGCTGTTCGTGTGCTTGCAGCGGCAGCCGGGGCGGCGCAGGCGGTCGTAGCCACGCTGGGCCAGCTTCACGCAGCCAGTGGCCGGCAGGTAGCAGAGCAGGCAGGGCAGCACCAGGGAGAGCGCGCCCATGAAGGACCAGCGGGCGCAGCAGTTAGAGCGGGAGCAGGAGCAGGGGTGGTCGGCGCAGGAGCCCTCATCGTCCTCGTTGGTGCAGTGGTAGAAGATGCCCTGCACCAGGCACATGCACGTGCCGTAGTTGACCAGGGTCTGGGCCGAGCACAGGCACTCCTGGTTGCAGACCCAGCAGGAGGGCAACGTCCGGGGGGACGCACACTCCTTGCATTTACACTTCCCACAGGCCTCGCACAGCAAGAAGTGCTTGTCCAGCTCCGGTGGGACCGCTGGGCCCTTGAGGTCCAGAGGCTTGCAGTGGACCACCTTGGGCTGGATGCGCACGGCCCTCGGTGAGGCCTGGTCGGTCACAGGTGGCGGTGCCATGTGGTCTAAGAGCCGCTGGTCGGAGGATGTGCTGCTGCTGCTGCTCACAGAGCTGGGGCGTCCGCTGAAGGAGATCCAGTGATGAGTAACATCCTGGTCACAGCGGGCGGGTGTCAGGGCCAGCTCTGGGGCCGCGCTGCGGGTCCGCTTGGGGCCCATAGTGGGGGCCAGGCCGGGGTTGTCTATGTAGTCGTTCTCCACGTGGCTGGTCTTCATCTGGTCAATGGGTAGGATGGTGAGCGGGTGCTGGAGCCGGCCGTGGGGCATCCGGCTGTCAAGGGGCTGCACCATGACTGAGCTAGGAGTCAGGGGGGTGTTCTGTGGGATCGGGGGCTCCATGGGGCTGGAGGTCCTTGACTGCACGGAGAAACAGGCTTCTAGGGGCCCTGGGGTGGGGTGGGGAAAAGGAAGAAAGAATGGATTCCAGGAATCAGTATGCAGCCCGTTAACGCCCACCCCATCAGGTCCTTGAGAGCCCAAATGAAATGGGAACTAAATTCCTTCAGTGAACTTTCCAGCAATTCCCAAGGCTTAGATGATTAATAACACCAACAATGATAGTCAGTGGTAGAAATAATACTTACTAAGAACTTAAGATGTGGAGGCACTCTCACAAGCATCATATACATGAAGTCACTACTCTTTACAACCATCACAAAAAGGAACTACTTTTCTGGTTTACAGAAAACTAATATTCAGGCCCGAAAAGGGGGCTCCCATCTGTAATCCCAGCACTCTAGGAGGCCCTGGCGGGTGAACTGCCTGAGCTCACAGGTTCTAGACCAGCCTAAGCAAAAGTGAGACCCCCTGTCTAAAATAAAAATAGCAGTGTGTTGTGGCCTGTAGTCCCAGCTACTTGGGAGGCTGAGGCAAGGCTGAGGCTCACCCAATCGCTTGAGGTTGCTGTAAGGCAACCTACTACGGCACTCTACTGAGGGCAAAAAAAACTCTCTCAAAAAGAAAAAAGAAAAAAAAGCTAACATTCAAATAACTTGTCCAAAGTCACACAACAGATTGGGAGCAGGACCAAGACTCAAGCCTGAGCAATGCCAGTTCATCCTGATAAATCACTATGAAACTTACTTCTTTTTTAAGATATATAGCTCAATGGTTATAAAACACAGAATGTGGAATCAGACCCAAGTTTGAATCTCAACTCAGCCTAACAGTATTGCTATGAATGAGTTCTTTCACATCTATACCTTAGTTTTGTTTCTGTAAAACGGGTTCCTGTGAGGATTAAATGAAAAAAATGCATATCCCGTGCTTACCATATTGCCTGACATGCAAGTACTCAAATAACTTATCAGTGTCCCAGAGAATAAGAGTTTAGATTTCCTGCACACCTATAAGCACTATGCACCAAACATTACTATGCCAGGTATGAAGGATAGTGTGGTGGAAACAGCCCCTGCGTGCTCCCATGGAATTTATCAGCCAGGTAGACAAAACCTTTATTTCAGATATTCACGAGAGAAGGGCTGTATCTGATGCCTGCACATCCAGGATATTAACTTATTACTATCACTTCTAAATAAGTAACCTCCAATGGCTAATAAGCCCTGGGTATGTGAGCTTTTGACAGCTTGGGATGGGAAATCCTCTCAAGGGGCACTCACATCATCCATTTCCAAGCTCTGAGCTGATCATTCAGACTAAATGCTATTTACTAGAATAGCTAAGCCAACCCTGGATAAGTTTCTAATTTCACCGAGAGAGTGCAATTTTAAGTTGGAATCTGGCCAGAGATTCAACTGCACTGCCTGACACGGAACCCCAGGAAGTCACTTAAATCAAAGAGCGGAAACTGCTTGGTTCAAATTTAGAAAGTGCACATTGTTTTCTATTAGAAGTGCCATTTCCTTGCCTGCTGACCTTTACATTTGGAATTCTGCTGGAGATCAATTTTAAAGAAATAGCACCAGAAGGCCAGGACCTTTGCTCAAGGGAACACAACTTGGAATCCAAGAGAAAGATTAAACTCTGGGAAGATTCCACCCCAATGTTAAAGAACCCCAGGGGATGGAGTGGGAGGGTAGAAGGGAAAACAGTCTTTAGAATGACAAGAAAAGACCACCAATTATCACATTATGAGGGGGGGGTTCCACAAATGCTTTTTCAAGATGCTAATGATGTCCTAATTAGGAGAGCTGATCCTGCCCCTCTACTGTTAGGTTCATCTGGCTCCACTTCCAGTTAACCCATGGTCCCCCTGGACTCAGCACACACTTTGGACCATCCCCCTATTCTAGTCACAGGAGAATGACACCTGACCCTCTGGGACTTATCCATCCATATAAATATCCATATGGAGTGGCTCACACTTGTAATCCTAGAATTCTGGGAGGCTGAGGCAGGTGGATTGCTTGAACTCAGGAGTTCCAGATCAGCCTGAGCAAGAGAACCTGTAAGTCCCAACTACTTGGGAGGCTGAGTCAGGAAGATTACTCAAACCCAGGAGTTTGAGGTTGCTGAGCGAGGCTGACGCCATGGCATTCTAGCCTGGGCAACAGAGAGATAACCTGGCTCAAAAAAATAAAAAGTAAAAGAAAGTGCCATAGACCCAGAACCCTCCTCAACCCTAGACAAAGACCCAGGTCAGGGATACTCGAGGTCCTGCCACCAAAATGTCAGTGGCAGTTTGAAGTTCATATTATCCCATGTAGTTGGGCTTCTGTCTCTCAGGACCAAGATTAGACTGGTCATGCTGTTGAAAAAAGTAGAAGCACTCCTCTCCCGTACGTAGGTCATCCACCCTCCTTTCCCCAGTTCATTTACGGGGAGCTGGGGGTTCATTATAAACAGCCACATTGGCTGGGTGTGGTGGCTCACACCTATAATCCTAGCACTCTCAGGAAGCTGAGACAGGTGGATTGCTTAAGTTCAGGAGTTTGAAAACAGCCTGGGCAAGACCCAGACCCTGTCTCTACTAAAAGTAGAAAAACCAGCTGGGTGTTGTGGCCAGTGCCTGCAGTTCCAGCTACTTGGGAGGGTGAGACAGGAGGATCACTTAAACCCTCGAGTTTGAGGTTGCTGTGAGCTATGACACCATGGTATTCTACCCAGAGTGACAGAGCAGAGACTCTGTTTCAAAAGAAAAAACAAACCAAACAATAAGAAACCAGCCAATTTCCCATAGCCGAATCAAAAGGAATAGGCAATACTCAGAGATTCCAATATGCCCTGGAATCGGAAGGCAGATTTCTTCATCTATGGAAAAGTCCCACCAGGAAGCCAGGGTGAGAACAGCCGCTGCAGACAATGGGGATGTTGGCATTAGCAGGCTCCCTTCACCCTCCAGGGGCAGCTGTCAACATCTGAGCCTGCAGTTAAGGCCAGACGTGGGGGTGGGAGCTCAGGCCACAATGACTTGGCTCTCGGCTCTCTTGGGATACATAGCATCTGATGGCTCTAGCGGGCAGGGCACATTCCATCTCAAATGTATCTTCCCTATCATAAGCCTAATGTAGGACTCCTTCCGAGCACCAGCTCAGCAAAAACAAGGGCTGGTTCAGAGCTCTGGTTTGAGCCTCACTCCCCCATTAACAGGAACCCTCCACAGGAGGGCCCTCGAAGAGCCTCTGATGAATTTATTTGGCTGACAAAGGAAAACAACTTCCTGAGCTGCCTGGTTGATAACCCCACAGCACAGCTAAATGATATCTCAAAAAAAAAACCCCAACTCTCATTTGGTTTAGACTGATCAATCTCTACTCACCGGGACACACCCACCTTCCAGTCTAAGCAAGGCTGACAACCTTAAGTGCAGTTTAATATGTACTCTCTCTGTTTCCCCTGCAAGGAAGGAAGAGATTTATAATATAAATAGGAGAGAGGAGGCTTTCCTCATTTAGGCAGTTTGGAAGAGACTGATGGTCAATTTGGAAGACTCTGGACAGAGAAACAAAGCCAGCATTCCACTTAGCCAAAAAGCACCTCTATCAAATTTTAGGTGACACTCTTATGGATTAGTACAAGGGAAGGAAACTTTTACCTTCACTCAACCTTCTACTAATAATAAATAATAATTATGGAAGCAGTTAATATTTAAGAAACATTTCTTGGTGCCAGGCTCTGTAGAGGAAGAAACAGCACGGAAGATCAGAGTTAGCAAGTGTCAGGGCAGGATTTGAACCCAGGCACTAGAAGCTTGGGAAGCTGAACAGTTGGAACCTCAATCATATAGTCCAGACTTATAATAATGATTTGCAGAAGCTCTCTATAGCTTCTGGGTGTCCATGGAAGGTAGGAAAGCAACAATCTCTTTTATGACCATAACCTCCTCAAGCCCTCAGAGAACCTCATCAGGCCACCCTGGGGCTCAGTAACCCAACTAGCAGAGAAGCTAAACCAGACAAGGATTACAGCAGACTGGATGGCCCTTGGGGGGAATTTTCAGTGTGGAGAGTGAAGGGGGTGGGGGTGGGGGGACATGGGCTGTATATAATCTGTTACTCAGGGAAGGCTCAGAGCTCTAGTTTTCTTTACTCCCAATTCAGTGCTCTTTGGTGTCCCCTTCTGTCACCTCACTCCCCTTTTACTAAGTATTCATCATTTTTCAGTTTTCTTAAAATTGAGTAGGTCTCACTTAAATAGTTCATTACCAAGCAGTCCCTAAAAGGAAACTGCCAGGGTGAGAGGGGAGAGGGAATTCCCTTTCCTCTTACCTATCAAGTTGTACTTAAGGGTCTCTAGGGCCCTTTCATTGATGGGACTTCCTGGCCCAGGTCTCAAGAAGGCAAAGAGGAGCCAGGGTACGAAGAGAGTCCTGGAATACTGAATCAGCAAGCAGGGCATTAAACCCCCTTGGAGCACACTATCCTATTTGTTGCTTGGTGGGTCTGTGACTCCAGAGCCAGCCAGTCTGACATTCAATGCATTTGGTACCTGGGGAGGGGGCTGGGTGCCAGGCTGCAAACCCACTCAATACAGGCTGGCTGAAGAGAATCCAGAGGCATGTTAAATGTCTGCACAATTGGGAGAGATGCCTATTCCCACTCACCCACACCCTTCTCTTAACTTACCCCTAGGGAGGGGAGCTGGGAAATATTGGGAAAATCTGACAGTTGTACTTTGAAAACTACAGGTCAGCTAAAGTGGCAAGAGGCTCTAAATGAATGGGCAGTTTCTGCACTGCCCCATTCAGTCTCAGCAGGTTCTTTCAGTGAAGGCTGTTTAACCCCTTAACATCTCAGAATAAAGGTCTCTTTGGCTGCCATAGAGCCCGCCCACCACTTATTCCTGGATTCTTTGAGACAATATCCCAGTTTAGAAAATTAAGCTACAACCAAATGATGACTTATTGCTTTAAAAGAAATTTTTAAAGGTGGGGCAGTGGCTAGAGAGGGAAGCCAGGGACTGCCCCTCCCTGTACCTCATGGAGAAAGATAATCTTTGCTGAGAATGCCCCCAGTGGGAGAATAAAGCATTTAAGCAGCTGGATTTGTCTGGGAAGGAGTCTTCCTCCTATCCTCAACCCCCAGCACTAAGGAGCTCACTTCTGGTTAAACTCTGTTAGAAATCACAAAAGAAAATAGTTGCTTGTCATCACTTTGTCTCATCACTAGTTATCAGTTCCCAACTCTTTCCCTTCTTCCACAACCAATCAGCTGAGCGCCAAAGCTGCATCACAAGAACGGGTGGGAGTCTTGCTGTACTTTGATTTGGGGCTATTTTAATGAGTTTCAAGTTTCTGCTTCAATGTATTACCCCCTTAATTGTTGTCATGACACGTACCCATAAAGAGGAATTAGAAGTCAAGAGTCAGAAAAGAAGAGAGAGGTTGAAGGAACCTGCTAACCACTGGCAGGGTTTGGGAACTGCTGGCCCAAGTCACGGTCTGAGCTGGGACCAGAACCCTAGACCCCCAGGGGAGGGCTTCCTCCCATCGATAAACACCAAGATCATATTACAGTATTTGTTTCCCTATCTTCCACCAAGAAATGGACTCACAATAATAGATTTTAGCTTACTCCTGGGACGGGGCAGGAAATTACTTCCCCTTCCCCCACTAGAGAATGAAAGACTACCCACAAGGGAAACCACTTTTCTGCAAGTGGCAGCCTGCCCCTCCGGGCCCCTTCCCTCCTCTCCTGGATCCAGCACATCTGTGCTCCGTCCCCAGTGCCCTTGCTTCCTTCACAGAGTGGGGCCTGTCCTTGGAAAGAACAATCGTGATCACAGCTGAACTGTGGAGCCTCTTAAGCCTAGACACATGGCCCGGATACATTCCCTAGCCTTGTCAGATGTCCGGATCTGAAGGGTGGCCCCAGGCCCCTGAGAGCCAAGAATACCCCGCCTCTTACATCATGCAATACCCCACACCTCCTGTGTAGGAAGGAGTGCTCTGGAAATGAGGCTGTCCTCCTAGAAGCCTTGTAATAACAATGACCATGGCCCTAGTCTTGGCCACTCACTAGCAATTCTGCTGGCCCCTGGCCCCTTGGGAGGAGCCGGTTCTCTTTATTCTGCAGAGAGGTAAACTAAAGACACACTTCGCAGGTTTGCTTAGCCACTGGCCTGGTCTGGAAGGAGCAATGCAGCTGTCCATATGTTGTTCTTCTCTTTCTTCCTCTGGCAATTTTGAAAAAGCAAACATACTTTAACGAGTCACTGCTTTCCCCTCTGTCAGGAAGATTCAGGTTGGCCTTGACATGGAACCATCTCGACTCTTGCCATTTCCTTGCCTTTAAAACTTTGCCATGTTTGCATCCAAACCCCCAAATTTTTGGATGGGCAAGAGGCTTGGGCAAGATCCAGGTTGTCATCACAAGAGAACTCCCACCTCAAGTAGGGACCAGATGACAGGTGCTCTCAATTTACAGCCAGATTAATGCTACAGTTTTCAAAGAAATAAAGAAGGAAGAATTTTTCCTGGCCTCCTTGATACCTGTAATAGCCAGGTCCTACCTCATAGGATGCCCAGAGTTCAGAAAAATGCTGCAGGGTCCCATATCTGTGGGTTTATAAGGTATCATACCAAAGGACTTTAGCATTGGAAATGGAAGCCTCACATGTGATTCCAAAATAATAAACCCACAGCAACATACCTCAAGGGACACTTTAGAAAGTGTTAATGGGTTTCTTCCTCCTCCCTAATTCTGAAATCACTTTTGCAGGAAAAGGGTACCATCACTGTTAGTCAAGGAAGTCAGCAAAACCTCTGGGCATATGCAATGTCAGGTTTACCAAAGTAGGAGGTCAAGGGTATGAACTGGGCAGAGAGCAGATTTCCAAACAGCCAGATCTCTCCACCCATCTGGAAGGATGCAGAAAAAAATGACATCTAAGAGCTCCAAAATGCCCCCAAGCCCCTAGCCTCTGTCCTGCTCTTGCCTGGATCATTCTATTCTCTGTGTTCCACCTCATCTAACCAAATCTTTATTCAGTGAGATGCTGCCATTTCAGAGGGTAATCTGGTATAATCTGGAAAAGGTCATGGGGCTAGACAGGAAACCATTTATACCCCAGCGAAAACGGAGTAACTCCTGAGTTCAGAATCTAAAACGGAAAATAAACATCTTTAAAGTCTCCCACACCATAGCTCAACGGCCTCTGTCCATTGAGATCTCAGAATACTGTTACCAAATTGCCTCCCATCCACAGCACCACCCCCACTACCATCACCAAGGCCAGCCACATAGCTCAGTTGGCCAGTGTATGCACTGTTCAGTTAGGATTAATCTAGAATCTTCAGGCACGTGAGGAGCCTCCCAAGGGATGCGAAGGCAGGGAATTGCAATTTCACACTAAACATCTCTGCAACTTCTTTCCCACCCTTGAGAAAGAGAGAGGGGACCAACTGGAGCTCTCCCTTTCCTGCTGTCCCACACTTCCACTAAAGGAAAAAAAAGCTAAAAATTTCAGATGTTTATGCTGCATTTGTATGAAGATCTGGAGAACTCAAAACATTGTGAAATCCACCAGTGCAATACTGGGAAGGGCCTTAAGCCAAACTGAGCTCATTAAGAAATTGATAAACCCTCATTCCCCAACTGCTCAGGGCCTTTACCTTCCAGCTTTGAATCCCGAAGAAGTTTGTCAGAAAGGTTAGAGAGTCTTGGCCAGCTAACCAGACAGACGTGAGCTTGCTCCTGCCTCTCTGCAGGTTCTCTTCTGGCCTCTCCCCAAGCTGGAGAGAATCATGCCACTGATTTGGAGGCAGGAAAGGGGATGCCACTAGGTCTGGTTGCCCTACACTTTTTTCTCCAGCACTAACCATGTTGGGGGGTTCCCAAGAGACTTGCTTGCTGTGCCAAGAAGGTGGACTGCTACCTACACCCAGGCCTAGAAATATGGATGGCCACCCAGCAGCTCGTGAAGGAGGCAGGCAGGAGCTCTTCCCTCTGCCTACCATCCAGGCCCTCTGGCCCATTTTTGTCTCTCCTCCATCCCTCAGCCCTTCAAGCCATGCCATGATTTCCCCTCTTGTCTCTTCTGCCCACAACCCCCAGCTCTCAATCAAAGAGAATTGAGAAACCGTCTTCTTGCACAAGAGTAGCTACTGTCTAAATGCTTTTTGATCATCTGCATGGAGAGGGAACTGGGCACAGCCCCGGCCCCAGTGATGGAGCCAAGTCCTTGCTGCCCTGTCTGACCAAACCCGCCCTCACCCAGCTCACTGCTCCCGGAGCTTTGGCGATTCACGATTTTTCGGAACATACCGTCTCTATCCTCTTTTCTAGGTGATGTCAAACCTGGTACCACCAAGAAGGAAGGAGGGAAAGTGGGAGCCTTATCTCTCCTACGTTCCCAACCTCTTCCTCCAGCTCCAACATGCTTGGCGTTATGTAAACGCACCTTCAGCCCCCACTACAGTCCTAGCGCGGCCCGGGGGCCCCTGGGCCTGGCATACCTCGGTACCGGGGGACAGGGAGGCAAGGGGTGGCTGAGCAGCCTTGGGGCCTGCAGAAGCCGAAGAAGGAAAAGGCAACTGCAACGCAGTTGCACAGCATAAAATGCAGCAGCGGAGCAAAGGTCAGACGGCTAGGAACCGCCTTGCCAAGAAGAGGGAGCAGAAATGCCCAGTTCTGGGCCGGCCCTGCGCCCATCAAGGGAAGAAAGGCAAAAGGGGAGAAAACCCAGTCCGTCACTGCTCCAAAGGAGAAAGAAAAATCCACGTCGAGCATAGGCCCCTGCGGTGGACTGAGGAAGTATACGGTAGAGCTGGCACCGTGGGCACTGAGCCGGGAGGTGGGCGAGCCGCCCAGGTTGAGGGCGCCCCGACCCGTGAGGTGGCTCCTGACCAAGCCCAGAGCGTCCCGTTCCAGAGCTCAAGGCGGGTGGTGGCAGGCGCAGGAAAGAGGCCAGGCCAAAGGCAAACTCCCGGGACACGCACAGGGCTTCCCAAGTCGCAGAGGGCGGGGAAGCCGGGCTTAGCAATGCCCAGGGGTCGGAAACGGTGGTGCCAGGCTATGAACACCCTCGGCGCCCTGCCGGCCGGGCCGAGGGCGTCAGGGAGCTGCGGCGCACCGCAGCGACTCAAGGAGGCGCAGGCAGAAGGAAGGAACACTAAGGCGCGCCTAGAAATAGCGTACCGTTTGCCCCAGCCAGAAGGGGAGTCGTTCGCGGCTCAGAGGGGAGCAGTTTCGGATCCCCAAACCGGTCATGGACTTACTTTGAGGAGCCGCAGAGTCACAAGCATCGCTCCACGTCAGTGTAAATCCCGGAACCCAAGCAGGTCAGCTCCTGCTGTACTCGCAGACGCCGGTCGGAGGAACCGGCAAGGCTCCCTTTGCTCCACAGCGCCAGCTCCGCGCTGTCAGCCTTGTTCGCTGCCTCGGCTGCGATGTTGCAACCACTGCCTGGGAAAATGGCTTTTTTATGAATGGGAGGGAAGGGAGCGCCAGTGCACATGCGCGCCGCCCGCGATTCTATGAATGGGTGGGCACAAGAGACCCCGAATGCGCATGCGCAGCTCTCCTTTTTTTATGAATGGGGGGCCGGAAAAGAACTTAACCCATGATTGCTGGGGCTGGCTCTAGTTCCTCAAGGGGCCGTCGTTCTTTTACAAAGAGGGGTGGAGGTTCGTGTGGAGGTTGTTGCTTTTTTTTTTTTTTT